>NC_061803.1:15688202-16888202 GCF_021462225.1 Girardinichthys multiradiatus | reverse complement strand
ACTACAGACAGTAGAAAACTTTTACCAGGTGATGACTCAGCTTTAATTAAACAGTCATGCAGGATGCAGTTGATTGGGCTTTAATAGAGTGTGAAGCAGCTCAGAAAATCTCAAAAATATTAATTTGAATTTAACTTTTGGAAAACTGTACTTAAATAATTAGCCGAGATGGGTAACCTAATAGAATTAAAGTTTAAAAAGTAAGCATCTAACTGATTATTATCATCCAATTTGAATTTTGTAGGAGAAAAAAGTTTAGATTTGTCTGCTCTAAAACTATAAAAATTGTATTTGTTTGGTTATGTTTTAATGCAATGAAAGTGGCTCACTTCAAAGTAAAACTATAAAAAACATTATGTATTACTAATATTTTTTAGCCCTAACTTGGCTGCAAAATGACAATATTGCAATTTTATGAATAATTTCCCACCTCTTCGTTGAAACTCTCCATTTCTCGATCTTGATCTGCTCAGTGACTTGTGAGTGCTTCTTGCCATCAGAAGGTTCAAGTAGTTATGCTGAATATTATTCCTGACATTTTACTTCAAATCTTATTGTTCCAGTAGTAATCAATTTCATCCTGTTATTTTAAATTTAACTCAGAAAGCTGACTTCAAGACTTAAGAGGCGGTAATTGAAGAGAAAAACTATACATTAAAAGGGTTAGGCAAAGTCAACATCTTCAGCATTTCTTTCTCCACAGTGTAAGAAAATAAGCATTCGATCCACAGCTTTTCTTAAGTCTGCTCCTTTTCAAGGAAATGAGAAGTCCCTGATTTATGAGGGTGGTTTAATCGTAATGAACCAAAAATCTAGAAAAAAAATCATGTCACAGAAAACCTAAAATTTCACCCTATCGAGCACCTAGCCATTTTCGCAATAGTCTGTATACAGCTTGAGTGACAGTCACAAAATAGGAAGAACACTAAGGGAGAGTCTAAAAGCATGTTACATTGTACAAGAACAGGGAGAAAAAAATTTGCAGAATGTTACTTAGACATCTAAAAACAGCTATAAAGTTACACTTACGAGACTTATTGTGAAATGGACTTGCTCTTTAGGCTCTTCTTCTGCCACCAATTGGTGAATGCAGGATTTTGTGTGCAGTTTCATCCCCTGTTTAAAATAAGAAATGCATTGAATGCTGTCAAAGGGGTGTGTTTCACATCTGAATCTGTTGCACACCATCTGTTAAAACATCTGGTCGTTGAAGTTATACCAGAGTCTTGACGATGGAATGGGCTAGAGGACTAACAGCAAGAGGTTTGGTAAGAAGGTAAAAACGGTTTCTTCAGTTTTTCAAAAATAAAGTACATATAAAATCACAAACAGTTGCCCTTGATCTAGAGTTTTATTTGAGATCTCACTTCATGGGTTTGGGATAATCAGGAATTACACAGGAGGTTGGTCTTAAGCTCACCACTGAACATTTATAGATCCAAATCAGCTCCTCAGGGAGGACATTTTGGCTTTGTCCCTGCTCTAACACATCATAATCAATTGCCTGAATAACCTACTTTCTTTGTCATTAGATCTGGTAGTTGACCAATCAATCAAATCATGCGTTTTGAAACAGGAAAACAGAAGGCCATTCCTCCAGGATCTGAATTTCATCCAAATAATCTCAATGGTTCAAAGGTGCTAAAGGGGATAGAGCTACAGTATGTTCAAACAAGACCAAAATTAAGGCATTCAGGTCAACCTGCATTAACTGAAGGAAGATTGTTTAGTATGATCCAAAGAACACCTACCCCACAGTCAAGAATAGAAATTGATAAATTATACTTTAGAGCTGGTTTTCTGCTAAGGATACAGAATGAGTAAACCGCATGGAGAAGACTGGACAAGAAACCATACAATCTTGAACAAGAGCACAGAAAACATACTAACAATGCAAAAATGGAGAGGATTGCAGAAGAAGTCCATTAGTCCTGTAGCGACTTAGCCTATCTCTAGATCAGAGTCTTTATGAAAAACTTTGAATCAAGACAAAGCATCAGGTTTCTAAGCAGCAGCCAATAAATTTGAATGATTTAGACAGAATAACAACAAACTGCAGTGCATAGCCTACATGCCATAGTGCTTCCCATTAATTTAGACACATCTAAATGTGGCTTTACCATACACTGGACATGTCTTGCTGTGGTTTGCCAAGACAAAAATGTCCAGTCCAGAACTGGACTTCAGCAGCGGATAGTTTTATGAGAAGCATCTATTTTGAATGGAACAAGTCCAGTAAGGATGGCCGCTGTGCCTTGGAGCCACTAATCAAACACCTCCACTGTGGGTGGTGTAACAGAAAAAAATAAATACATATTTTTTGATCCAGATCCTGCATTGTTGAGATGTATTTTCTTATAGCCCTGTGCTTGACAATAAACGTTTCTCCACAAATCATCAAGTCATATTTTGGAGATCCTTTTATATATTTTGTACCTTGTAAGTATTTTAACTTTATTTTATTTAATCTTTTTTTCTGTATTAGGGTTGACATTTTACTTCTACAGTAAAATAAAACAATAAAGATTAAAGAATGCTCTCATACAAAGAAATAGACTAACTAAATCAGCTGTTTTTAAATAATTGTCTTTTCTTTTGTATATAAAGACAAATTATAAAGAAAAACCAGCAAACCATAACTGTTAGACATCAAGTTCCCATGGTTTGAGCAGTGTTAACAGGTCCTTTGAGGACAACGTGTTCTTGTTGGAGTTAGGGGTTGGTATAAATCTGTTTTCGACGAAAATGAAAGGACATCAGTGGAAACTGCAGACCCTGTGAACAGCTCTCTGAACAAGAATGGCTAATTCATGGCCATAAAAGATAGCACCAGAGTGATTCCCTACAGACTTTAAGACTTTATTAACATCACAGTGCAAGATTTCTCTAAGGGATGCATGACCGAAGACAAGCCCCCAATTTAATCTCCCACTTAAATGAGAAAAGGACAGATAACCATTGAGCCCCTCCAGATCTCAGCAGAGATACAAAGTCCTAGTTCTTGTTGTAATCTTCTAACATAAAACTTCATGCCTCACCACCTCATGATCAAGGACCACTTTAATAAGTCAATATATACACTTTTAAACATCATGTACAAGTTAGGTGTTTTTCTTGTGGCCGATTTCATGCCAAAGAAGACCTCACTTTCTAAGGATGATTTGGAACTTCATCGTAATCACTACTCTTTGTTCAGTTGTGTTTCACCACAATCTGTCTGAAGTGCTGCTGCTGAAGGAGTAGGCTTAACTGTGGGAAATAACCTCTTTCACATAAAAAAAAGGCCTGTAAAGGAGTTCTACAGAGGAGTTCTAGATTACTTTGAGGCTGTGTTAAGAGGTCAAAAGGGTGACATACTGAACGTTTTTCAGCATAAACCAGATCAAAGGAATGTGCTCATAAATGATATTAACTTTCCTGGAGAACTTTTAGTTCAACAATACTGGTTTTTGTTTTTAATAAAGAACTTAAACTCAGCCCAGCTATCCCTGGGATCATTAAACAACTCTTGTCAGCAACAAACCAAAGCTGTTACTGTAAATACACTGCTCAAAAAAATAAAGGGAACACTTAAACAACACAATATAACTCCAAGTAAATCAAACTTCTGGGAAATCAAACTGCCCACTTAGGAAGCAACACTGATTGACAATCAATTTCACATCCTGTTGTGCAAATGGAATAGACAACAGGGGGAAATCTTTGGCGATTAGCAAGACACACTCAATAAAATTCTAGAATTGCGCCGCTCAAGGTGGCAGCAGGTTGGAGTAGCTCTGTTACTTTTGATTCTGATTTATTCTTTTTTGGGAACTATTCCTCTTGTGGTGGATACAGTTGATTTTTTTTTGGATGACTGTCCACTCCAGTGTCGGATGCTGTGCAGCTTGGAGGATTTTTCTTAATACTTTCTATTTTTGGACATTTGTTATGATGCAATGCCATGGCAATGGGGTTGTTTCTTACAACCGGGAACAGCTGATTAATATCTCAAAAGCTCAAATAATACTTCAGCTACAACCCCAAATCCCTGATGAGTTGAAAAGGAGACGCCGTGGATGCAGAGCAGGAGCTAAGAGAAGAGAGAGAAGGAGGAAGTTCAAACCATCTCTTCCGTCGATTTTGATGGGCAATGTGAGATCGTTGGGAAACAAGTTGGATGAACTCCAAGCCCTACAAAGGACCCAGCCAGAGTACCGGTAGTATTATGTGTTTTACTGAGACATGGCTGCAGGATCATATCCCCGACTCCAGCGTCTCTCTGCCGGGCTTTTTAACTATACGAGCAGACAGAGATTTAAAGAGGAGCGGCAAATGTAAAGGAGGTGGACTGGCAGTACTTGTGAACAACAGATGGTGTAATCCAGGACATGTAACTGTGAAGTGTCATCTCTGCAGTCCAGATATTGAACTGTTGGCAGTAAGATTTCGTCCATATTATTTACCCAGAGAGACACTGCATGTGATGCCATCAGCTCAGTTGTTGCTAAGCTACAGACACAAAACCCCAATGCTTTTGTGGCAATTTCTGGTGATTTTAACCATGCTTCACTCTCTGCTACACTTCCAACATTTCAACAGTTTGTCAGCTGCTCTATCAGAGAAAACAAAACATTGGATTTGTTTTATGCAAATGTCAAGGACTCATACATCTCTACAGCAAGACCTCCTCTAGGCAAATCAGATCACAATCTTGTTTTTCTCTGCTCAAAATATAAGCCCCTTGTTCAGAGGCAACCTGTAATAAAGAGGACTGTGAGAACATGGTCACAGGAATCTGAAGAAGCTCTGCAAGGATGCTTTGAGGCTACAGACCGGGACGCACTGTGCCAGCCACATGGAGAGGACATCAATGCCATGACTGAGTGTGTAACCAACTATATAAACTTCCGTGTGGATAACATCATCCCCACCAGAACCGTGAGATGCTTCCCCAATAACAAACCTTGGATCACTAGTGACCTGAAGAACCTGCTTAACAAGAAAAAAAGAGCCTTCAGAGAGGGAGACAGAGAATTATTGAGGATTATACAGAAGCGACTTAAAGTCAAGATAAGAGACAGCAAGGAGTTGTACAAGAAGAAGCTGGAGAGCAAGCTCCAGCAAAACAATATCAGAGATGTGTGGACAGGGATGAAGAAGATCACAGGCTTCAAGCAGAAGGATGATCAGACCGATGGAGGTCTGGACAGAGCCAATGAACTGAACACATTCTTCAATAGGTTCAGTTCAGAAACAAGCTTCGCATCCTCCTCTCCTGCTCACAGCCAAACAGACATTCCACCTTCCTTTGACCCACAGGACCCACAGCTGTCCAGTAACACCCTTCTGCTTCTACATGTTTGCCTTCAACCATATCAGAAGATACTGATACTTCCTTTGCTTCCCCCTTCCACCTGTGTGTCTCAAGAAGTCAGGTGAAGAGACAACTGGAGAGACTGAATAGGAATAAGGCTGCAGGTCCAGATCATGTCAGCCCTAGAGTCCTGAAGGCCTGTGCAGAGCAGCTCTGTGGGATTCTGCAGCACCTCTTCAACCTTAGCCTGGCCCAGAAGAAGGTTCTGGTGTTGTGGAAGACCTCCTGTCTTGTTCCAGTACCAAAGAAAACTCACCCATCAGTCCTCAATGACTATAGACCTGTTGCCTTGACATCCCACATCATGAAGGTCCTAGAGAGACTCCTGTTGGCCCACCTGAGTAAGCAAACAGTAAACCATCAGGACCCCCTTCAGTTTGCTTATCGCTGTGGAGTTGGAGTTGAAGATGCCATCATACACCTGCTTCAACAAACCCACTGTCATCTGGACAAAGCCAGAAGCAATGTGAGGATCATGTTCTTTGATTTCTCCAGTGCATTTAATACAATCCAACCTGATTAGCTTTGTCAGAAACTCCAGAAGACTCAGGTGGAGGCCTCAACAATCTTCTGGATGAAATACTACCTGACAAACAGACCACAGTTTGTGAGACTGAAGGGTTGTGAGTCTAACCAGGTAGTCAGCAGCACAGGAGCACCACAGGGGACTGTACTCTCACCATTCCCTTTCACTCTGTACACCTCAGACTTCCAGTACAAGACAGACTCCTGTCATCTGCAGAAATACTCGGATGATTCTGCAGTCGTGGGGTGGATCAGAGATGGACAAGAAGCTGAGTACAGGAAGGTGGTGGACTGCTTTGTGGCATGGTGTGGAAACAATCATCTCATTTTGAACGTGACTAAAACAAAGGAGATGATTGTAGATTTTAAGAGAAACAGGAATAAGTCAAAAACTATTTCTATCATGGGAGAAGAAGTGGAGGTGGTGGAGGAGTATAAATACCTCGGTGTTCACCTGGACAACAGACTAGAGTGGAGATGCAACTGTGAAGCCATGTACAAGAAGGGACATAGCAGACTGTACTTCTTGGGGAAGCTTAGGTCCTTTGGTGTTTGCAGCAAGATGCTGCATATCTTCTATAAGTCTGTTGTGGAAAGTGTGATCTCTTCTGCCATCATCTGCTGGGGAAGCAGCATCAGAGCCAGGAACTTAAAAAAGCTCAACAAGCCGATAAAGGAGGCTGGCTCTGTTCTGAGGACTCCTCTGGAACCTCTGGAGATCATTGTGGAAAGACGGATTCTTCATAAAATGAATAACATTATGGAGAACCCTGAGCATTCTCTTCATGAGACTGTCCTACAACAACAGAGTGTCTTCAGTCAGAGGCTTCTTCAGATCTGCTGTAAGACGGAGCGCTACAGGAGATCCTTCCTGCCCACAGCCATCAGCATCTACAACGGCTCTTTGAGGAAACCTTCATAATATGAGCTATAACAACATTTAATTTCCCTTTGGGATTAATAAAGTATTTTTGAATTGAATTGAATTGAAATGAATTGAATTAAAGGAGTGGTTCTGTAGGTGGGGACCACAGACCACTTCTCAGTACCTATGCTTTCTGGCTGATGTTTTGGTCACTTTTGAATGTTGGTGGTGCTTTCACATTCGTAGTAGCATGAGACGGACTCTACAACCCACACAAGTGGCTCAGGTAGTGCAGCTCATCCAGGATGGCACATCAATGCAAGCTGTGGCAAGAAGGTTTGCTGTGTCTGTCAGCGTAGTGTCCAGAGCCTGGAGGCGCTACCAGAAGACGTGGAGGAGGCCGTAGGAGGGCAGCAACTCAGCAGCAGGACCGCTACCTCCACCTTTGTGCAAGGAGGAACAGGAGGAGCACTGCCAGAGCCCTGCAAAATGACCTCAAGCAGGCCACAAATGTGCATGTGTCTGCACAAACGGTTAGAAACTGACTCTATGAGGATGGTATGAGGGCCCAACGTCCACAAATGGGGGTTGTGCTCACAGCTCAACACCGTGCAGGATGCTTGGCATTTGCCAGAGAACACCAGGATTGGCAAATTCGCCACTGGTGCCCTGTGCTCTTCACAGATGAAAGTAGGTTCACACTGAGCACATGTGACAGACGTGACAGAGTCTGGAGACACCGTGGATAGCGATCTGCTGCCTGCAATGTCCTTCAGCATGACCAGTTTGGTAGTGGGTCAGTAATGGTGTGGGGTGGGATTTCTTTGGAGGGCCTCACAGCCCTCCATGAGCTCGCCAGAGGTAGCCTGACTGCCATTAGATACTGAGGTGAGATCCTCATAACCTTACCCTGATTCGATTTTGTTTTTTAACTGCAAGAAATCCTACATGATACTGTTAAGGTTATAAAATTTCCCCTCGGGGATCAATAAAGTATCTTTGAATTGAATTGAATTGAATTGAAAAGGACACTTGTTTCCACCACAGTGTTGAACAATATCTTTTTAAAATATGAATTAATGCACAGCAACTGCTTCATTTACTGTTTGCAGCTCTGTTGTATTATATCTGCTAAATCTAATGATGCTTATCAATTACATTTCATACCTTTGGATTTTACTGCCTGGCTTGTATTACATTCATGTGTAAAACAATTACATTAAGAGGAAATGAATAACAGAGCTAAGATGTTTTGTTGTTCAATTATGGATCCTAACACCTTCATTAAAATTAACTGCACTCCATCGTTCAGCTTAAAGAGATAAACTGCAGGTTGATAAGAGGCTCAGCTGTTAAGCATATGGCCTTGCATTTTTAATTTTTTTATTCTGTTAGCCTTTTTTATCAGTGTATCAAATATGCATTAACACTGAATCCCTTTCAGTCTAATCTGGAATGCCTTTGAAATGCTGACATCTAGCCTCAAACCATGCTGAATCACTCTAAAACTGTTAGATGCCAGCATGTTCTTGTATTTTAAACAATAATAATAAAATATTATTCTAGACTATATAGTTAAATGCAAAATCAAACCCTGTTTAAAATTATTAATGTACTGTTTATCATTATTGTTATGTGCTTTTTATATACATAAGTGGTTTGATTTCTGACTATAGCTATAAACTATATATGTTTACATAGCCTAAAGTTGAGAGTATTGCTAGGATTGTTACTTTCAATTCCTCACTGCTTTCTAAAAGAGAAGCAACTAAAACTTTTTTTTTTAAGTTTTTAAAAATTTTTAAACATTCTGTTTTGTGTGCTATTTAGCAATACTATTGCATTGTTTGACATAGCCTATTAAATGATTGGTAATTTGTTCTTTGTTGATTTTTGTTGAAGAACAGTATTTGTATTTTTAGGGCTTTTGAATGCAGTAACGTGAAATCTACTGCCAAAAAGACAACACTAGATTTTTTACTTTTTATCATCACTTTTATCATTATTGCAATAAATACCACAAAATATCATGATAAATGGCCTGCACCACAAAGCGCTGTACACAATCAGTCATTCACCAATTCATGGTAGACTACATTGTAGCCACTGAGAGAAGCAAGGCTGCCATACAATTGGCACCACCGAGCCCTCTATCCACCATCAGCAGGCGAGGCAGATTAAGCGTTTTGCTCAAGGACACAAGTGAGACAGATGGACCAGGTGTTTAAACCGGCAACCCACCGGTTACAGGACGAACCCCTACTACCGCCACCACTGTCCAGGACCAAATTTAAAATTATAATATTGTTTTCTTTTTTAACTTTTTTATTTTAGAATCTTCCAGTGCTTCCCTACTAAAACATTACATTTCTCCCCTTTAAGGTTCAGCTTTCTGCTGTCAAACCAAAGCCATATATCTGAAATTAAATAGCTAGATATTCCTGTCAGCTAACTGTGCCTTAATAACTTTAGCAATATTGATGACCCTTTACAAACGTCAGTCAAGCTTTTGCATAACTGTCTTAGTATAGGGAGTCTGTGATATGAAGGACAGCCCTTGTATGTTACTGTTATGTTCACAATATGTTGTTGTGATCCTTGGATCGTGAACTACCCTTTTTTAAATGAGAGCATTTACATATGAAAACCCTGATGTTGTCCACTGAAAACAGACCCTTGGCCATATACAAGAAAATTGTGATGAAGAAATTGTGGACAGAAAAATGCTTGAACAATCTGAAATCCTGTCAGCCAAGGAGAATCTCTGGAGGATGTAAAAAATGCCTTTAGGCTTGAAAAATGATTTTTTTCTAAATAGAGAAGTGATCTGGCTTCTCTGTAAAAACACGGAAGAAGTTTATTTATGCTCGTATGAACTATTTCGACATAGTTTGACATAATAATTTAGTCTGTCCTGTCTTCGTCCATCTCAGTATGGTTTGGCTCATCCCCAAAACAGGACAGGTCCAGACTGCAACAAACAATTACGGCTGCAGAGAGAATCATCAGGGCTGACCTTCCCTCTATGCAGTACTTATACAGGTCTAGGGTCAGGAAAAGGGCAGCTGAAATCTCTGCAGACCCAGCACACCCTGCACACAAACTGTTTAGGCTTTTACCTTCAGGTAGGTGCTAAGGAGCGCTGTCTGCTAAAACCAGTTGCCACAAAGACATTTTCTTCCCCCAGGCTGATGAAAACTTGACTCTTCCAGACCACCACCATGCATACTTGGACTGATCTCACATCATATTCCATTGTAAAGTCAATTGTGTATATGTACATTTAAAAACATATTCTTTATTATTGAGAGCAAAGTGTATCCAAGTTATATTCCTTGTTTGTCTGTAAAATCTTGGAAATAAAGCTGATTCTAATTCTAATACAAAGATAGAGTAAAAGAGTTTGTCTGTACTGTATGCATAAGCGGAAAATATGAATACGGCATTGCTTCGTAGGAGGAAACAAGTAATACTGTCATAGTCGAGATATTGAGATTGGAGCCCGAGACCTGGACTTGCCTCTCAAAGATTTGACGCAAAAGTCTTGGGACTACAAGTGTGATGCACATAAATAAACATGTGGCTTTGGTACCAAGACTGGCATTCAACATAGAAATGTCCTTTTGTCATGCCCAGCTAGTTTCTGAGTCTGTGTTTGTGTTTTTTCTCTGTCTCCCTGCAGTCTGTGTCACACCTGTTCCTAGTTTTCTCTTCATTACCCTGTCCCTCTGTTCATTGGTTCTCCATGTATTGTCTGTTTGTATTTAAGCTCCTTAGTTTTCATTGTTCGCTGCCGGTTCCTTATGTGAGTGTTACCTGTGTTAGTCGTGTCAGACCTGTCATGTCTGGTATTCTGGTCTGGTTGGAGTTTGCCATACTCCTGTTCCTGTCTCTGTGAGTAAGGATATTAAAAGCCTTCTTACCGTTATTCATCTTGCTCCCAGCATTTTCTCTGCACTTTGGTCCAAACCTCAATCCAAAGATGACACCTTTTAGAAAATAAACTCAGAAGCTTAGAGGAATTTATGATTTGTTATATTTGTCCTTCACCTTAAGAGAATCATTTTAGTTTTATAGACGGATTGTGGCCTAACAGTTTCTGTGATGAACAACATGTTAAATTATGCTACATTAAACATGTGATTATGCTTTACCATAACGTTTTTTTGCTTCCAGCATGCAAGCTTTAAGGTTTGACCAACCCCGTTGGGGATTCAAATTTTTTAGTGGCAATTTTACTTTGAAAGTAAGTTTTAAAATTTTTTTTTTTTCTACTCTGTCCTGTCCGGCAGAGTATCGCTCAAAATTGTTGTCTGAGTGCCAAGAAATTGCCCAACAGATTTACTTTCACAAGCAGAGCATCACAGCTAATGCTTTAAAGCTCTGCTTGATATTTATAAAATAAACTTTATTATAAACTTTTTTGGGAATATTTCAATTGTTACGGACACGGAGACTGAAATGAAAAGGAAAAAAGAAGCTCAAAAAAGAGAGAGATGGGGGAAAATGGGAGAAAAGGAGGAAAGAGTGGAGGAGAGAAAGAAGGATGAAAAGAATACAAGATTACACCCTGCTTGCTTATACACCTGCAGCTGTTTTTGTTTTTTTTAACAAAATAGTACACGGTAATTCTGAATGTAAAATGTATTTAGTGAGAGGTGCCGCCCAATATAGAACATCTGTGTATCTGTCAACACCTGAAGCTTAACACCTGTGAGTATGGGAGTGGACACGCTTTTGTATACAAGGTTTCTCCACAAAAATATGCAATAGTGAGTGTGAGGACCCACAGGCCTGCCCCATGGTCCCTGGACGGACACTGAGGAGATCCGAGCCACAGACATCTAAAGGCCCCCCAAAGCACAGGAACCCCAGGAGAACCACCGCCGGGACTACCGCAACCCCCGCAGAGAAGAGCAGTGGAGAGTCCCAGGGGAACCACCCAGCAGTGACAGTGCAGAAGCCCCAGGGAGCCGCAGCGACGAGCCCACAGGCCCCACCGGCAGCCATCCACGCCCGGGCAGATCCAGCCATGGACCCAGAGGCCCAGGACCCTGGGAAACACCACCCCCCAAGCAAACAAAAAAAAAAACAGGCACACACAGTCACAATCACCCAATGTAAGGATTAAAAAAAAAAAAAAGTACATTTTTAAAAAGTTTTTAAAAACAATTTTATGTGAAGAATGTTAGATCCTGAATTTTTATTCTAAGCAGACATTTTGGCAATGTGGGATTTAGGTGCAAACATATGCCCAGTTACTCATAAAACAGAGGATAAAGACAAGAAAACAAAATTCTGAAATACTAACAAAATACAGGTCCTTCTCAAAATATTAGCATATTGTGATAAAGTTAATTATTTTCCATAATGTCATGATGAAAATTTAACATTCATATATTTTAGATTCATTGCACACTAACTGAAATATTTCAGGTCTTTTATTGTCTTAATACGGATGATTTTGGCATACAGCTCATGAAAACCCAAAATTCCTATCTCACAAAATTAGCATATTTAATCCGACCAATAAAAGAAAAGTGTTTTTAATACAAAAAACGTCAACCTTCAAATAATCATATACAGTTATGCACTCAATACTTGGTCGGGAATCCTTTGGCAGAAATGACTGCTTCAATGCGGCGTGGTATGGAGGCAATCAGCCTGTGGCACTGCTGAGGTCTTATGGAGGCCTAGGATGCTTCGATAGTGGCCTTTAGCTCATCCAGAGTGTTGGGTCTTGAGTCTCTCAACGTTCTCTTCACAATATCCCACAGATTCTCTATGGGGTTCAGGTCAGGAGGGTTGGCAGGCCAATTGAGCACAGTGATACCATGGTCAGTAAACCATTTACCAGTGGTTTTGGCACTGTGAGCAGGTGCCAGGTCGTGCTGAAAAATGAAATCTTCATCTCCATAAAGCTTTTCAGCAGATGGAAGCATGAAGTGCTCCAAAATCTCCTGATAGCTAGCTGCATTGACCCTGCCCTTGATAAAACACAGTGGACCAACACCAGCAGCTGACACGGCACCCCAGACCATCACTGACTGTGGGTACTTGACACTGGACTTCTGGCATTTTGGCATTTCCTTCTCCCCAGTCTTCCTCCAGACTCTGGCACCTTGATTTCCGAATGACATGCAGAATTTGCTTTCATCCGAAAAAAGTACTTTGGACCACTGAGCAACAGTCCAGTGCTGCTTCTCTGTAGCCCAGGTCAGGCGCTTCTGCCGCTGTTTCTGGTTCAAAAGTGGCTTGACCTGGGGAATGCGGCACCTGTAGCCCATTTCCTGCACATGCCTGTGCACGGTGGCTCTGGATGTTTCTACTCCAGACTCAGTCCACTGCTTCCGCAGGTCCCCCAAGGTCTGGAATCGGCCCTTCTCCACAATCTTCCTCAGGGTCCGGTCACCTCTTCTCGTTGTGCAGCGTTTTCTGCCACACTTTTTCCTTCCCACAGACTTCCCATTGAGGTGCCTTGATACAGCACTCTGGGAACAGCCTATTCGTTCAGAAATGTCTTTCTGTGTCTTACCCTCTTGCTTGAGGGTGTCAATAGTGGCCTTCTGGACAGCAGTCAGGTCGGCAGTCTTACCCATGATTGGGGTTTTGAGTGATGAACCAGGCTGGGAGTTTTAAAGGCCTCAGGAATCTTTTGGAGGTGTTTAGAGTTAACTCGTTGATTCAGATGATTAGGTTCATAGCTCGTTTAGAGACCCTTTTAATGATATGCTAATTTTGTGAGATAGGAATTTTGGGTTTTCATGAGCTGTATGCCAAAATCATCCGTATTAAGACAATAAAAGACCTGAAATATTTCAGTTAGTGTGCAATGAATATAAAATATATGAATGTTAAATTTTCATCATTACATTATGGAAAATAATGAACTTTATCACAATATGCTAATATTTTGAGAAGGACCTGTAAACCCATAGTTTGCTCCAGTGGAGAAATGTGTCACTATAGCAGTGTTTAGGGTATTTTCCTTCTTAAACACATCTGGCTTAAATAAAAAGGATTTTAACCAGGTCTGCAGCAACAGACGATAAAATGGTTATCCTTATGATTGAAAAATATGCTTTCATGATCTACAGCTGTTTGTGTTTTTCACTTATGTTGTCTTTTTAAGTCACTGAAATTGTTACATGCAGGAGATAAATTCATTTTGTTGAGGTTCTTAGTTATTTTCTGTGTTCTATTCTCTGTGTATTTTGGCTCAGACTCTTATGTTAGTATTATTTTTTAGTTTTGATCAGTGAGATCCTTTCTGCGTCCTGTTAAGCCATCTCTTTGTTAATGTTTACTCATCAGCTTCTCTTATTTTCCTGCTTGTTTATTCCCCATTTCTCTGATTTCTCTCACCTGACTTCTGTGTCACTAACCACACTCCCTTAGTATTAATACTTTCTCGTTTTATTATTAATTTCTGGATTCTTCTGTCGCTCTCTCCACGGTTCAATGTCCTGTTTACCTCATTCTACTTTCTCTAAGGGTGTATTCACACCAGGAAAGTCATTTGGTCCGGACCAAAAGCGAACTTTATTTTTTTCATTTGGTGCGGTTTGTTTTCACATTGTACTTTTTGCAAGTGAACTATTACTTGTAAACAAAGCCACGCGGGTGACGATCATTGTTCCCATCGGACAGAAATGATGGGGGCGGGACAGAGCACAGACCCGGACATTTAGGAAAACAGCTGTAGACGTGCTGCGTGCAGCGCCTCTGTTCTGCATATTTGTGCCGTTATTACAGCTGCAATATTATTGTGAGGGTGAAGAGCAGCTCATTCAACACAGACTTTGAGACGTTCCATTTATAATTTTGAAACCCCGTCGGAGAATGCGTGCTGAACACCGACGTTCTCTACGTGCCTTGTCCCACAACAAGCCAGTAGCGTTGTTAAGCAACACACAGCTTATCAGGTATGATTACCTTACAACACACACCTTTCCTACCGGCTACGGTGGCATTTTAGGTCCAAAGAGACGTACGCTTTTTGTAGTTGGTTCGGATCGGGGCCAGTTTGTATTCAGACCATAAGCGAACCGCACCAGAGTCCGTTTGAAAGCGGACCGAGACCACCTCAAAAAGTGGGTCTCGGTCCGGTTGTTTGGTCCGGACCAGGGTTCGCTTGAGTGTATTCACGCCTGCACAAAAGGTCCGGACCAAGGAGGAAACGAACTCTGGTTCGTTTAAAACGGACCAAACGTGGCAAGTGTGAATACACCCTAAGTTTCTTTTATTCTGATTAAAATCTCCCCACCACTTTTCTTCTCCTGATGTCCTGTCTGTGTTTGGGTCTGCGACAACCTCAGCTTTAGACAGATTTATCCAAGCAGTAACATCTTTAGGGCAATGAGGCCATGGGACTATGGTGGCATTGCTACACAGAGCTGTTGTTTGTCATTTTTCCATTCATTGTGATTTCTGGTCAGAATATTACATAAAGGGTCTGATCTTCAAAAGGTTTGCGTGTACAAAACCACATGGAAACATGTTTGCGTCTGCAAAGCTGATCTACAAACGAGGTGCGAATCGGATTGCGTGTGTAAAATCAGCAGAACAGCAGGCGCAGACCTTTTAGCATGTTTGCCTTCATAAATATGCAAGACATCCAAACACGCAAATTTATGGGAGGAGGATATGCAAAGATAATCCCTTACCCCCGCGATTTATCAAACCTGAAACGAATTGCAGGTGCTGTTTCTAGATTTAGCATGTGTGAAATGCAGGTACTAACTGGGACGCAAAAATGTTTGCTGTCACTGTGGCCAGAAGGAGGTATAGATAGAAGGACAGATGACGGAGAGAGAACCTTCTGTAGATGTTTCAACAGATTTGGGTTGTCAAAAAAAAAAAAAAAAAAATTATGAAAATGGATGAAAATAAAGGATTCTATGTAGAATTATCTGAGGTCTGATATGGAGCCAATCACAAACAAAAGCCATGACATATCTCCTATAAAAAAAACTCCTTGCAACCCTTTTTTCTTGTATCTGTATCATTCCAGCACACCATCGCTGTCAGTAAGATCCTCTTCTGCTGAAGCACAAACCTGATCATGCAAAGGTGCGCACATGATGATCCGCCAGAGAGGTGCACACAGCGTAACTGTAATTGCACATTATGCAAAGGACCCACTATGCTTTGAGATTATTATTTTAATTGATAGGAAAGAAATCAAGACACTAGAAGTCAGATTAAAACCTTCATTTACAAACTGGATGTTACAATCACTTCTTAACAGGTGAGAAATTACCATTTTATGGCAGCCTATTACATGTGGTGAAAAAGACAAGTGTATGCTTTAACCTTGTCACCAAACAAGACTAATTGCATTATTGACAGTAACATTGTGTCATTGCAGAGCTATGTAGTCTTTGCTTTGCTGCTTCCGTCTGGACCGCAAACATAAAACATCTGCTCGCAAAACAACTTCAAACTCAGCCTTCTGCATGTGCATTAGCAGCCAACCAGTAGCACACGCAATTTCCTTATATAAATAGGGCAGTCTGCACCCTGTTATCCATTGCTTGTGCAATTTTTGAAAATCACATGCAACACGCCCCCTTATTGTACATGCAATTATTTTTTACACAAGCAATTTAGCAGCCCCTATTTGGGATCTTTGAAGATCAGGGCCAAAGTCACCTTAGCATGAAAATTACTAAGGCATTCAATGATTTATTTGAACAAAACTCTTTTTTAGGGTGTAATGGAGAAAAACTTTAATAATCTTTAAAAATAAGAATTCAGTGCAATTTGGTGTTTTAATTTACTGTGAGTTTTCCCAAATCCATGCAGGTTAAATTATACATAAAGGGTCATACATATATTACACACCCCTCTGAACTTTACCAGTAAATTTCCCTTTGCTAGTTGAACCTTCACTACATCATTAATGTATTCATTAACAAATTTCTGACAAAATTCTAACTGGATATTTCACAGTTCTTCGCAGATTTGGTAGGGCTAAGGGTTTGGCTTTCCACCACAGGTCTCGCTATTAAGTATAATCAATACATTCTCAATAGGGTTGAGGTCAGAGGCCATTTGAACTGCTTAATGCTAGCCTGTTTTACTTCATACTCCAATACCAGTTTTAATACCAGTTTTGATGTATTTGGGATCAATCAATTTCTTACTAGATCAGGGGTCTGCAACCTGCAGCTCTGGAGCCATGTGCAGCTCTTTGGGTCCTTCACAGTGGCTCTTCATAAGTTTGGCCAAAAATGATAAAGACTTGAGAAATGTTTTAAATATAAAGGTAAAAAAGCCTAAGGTTTTAACTGTTTTTCAGTTTTTTCATGCTATATTTTCATTACATTTCCACACCAGACTAAACCTAATGGTAGAATAAATATTTTTTTTCTTTAGTTCATTTTTTTTTTTTCATTAGGCTCTAATCTACATGTTTCATCCTGCATTTTCCATAAATTTGTAAAGTTTAATTTAAGAAATTTTTTTATTGTCGTCTTGTAAGAGTTTGACATTTTTCTTGATCTAAAACCTAAAGTTGAAATTTTTGTTTTTTAATTTAACTAAAATATTAAACAACAAAAAAAACATTTAAACCCATTTATTTAGTAGGTGTTATTAAAATTGGATAAGCCTGCTCTTTCCAAAGGTTCACGTAGGTTTTACAGATCAAGAAAAATAATAATTTATTAAAAATGAAAGCAAATATGGCTCATTGGATTGTCAAGGTTGCCGACCCATGATCTAAATCCTTTTTAGTAAAGTTGAAAATGTTTGAGGTTGTCCTTCTAAATTATTCCCTCTAGTTTGTGTAATGCACCAAGACCACTGGCAACAAAGCAGACCAACAACATGCTGCCATCCCCATGCTTGACAGTTTGTATGGTATGGTTTGGTTTAGTAAACCTTAACTTGACTCCTCCCAAAATACTTCTTACCACTGAGGCCAAACAGCTCAGTGTTTCCTAATGTTTCTCAGATGGTATTTGGCTCTCCCTATGGGCAGTTGCAAATTTCAGTTGAGCTTAAAGATGACCATTTTGGAGCAGATTATGCCTTCTTTGTTGATACCCTTTCCGTCATGCTATTATGCTCACATCAGCAGTGGTGTTGGTGGTCCTTGGGTGATGTCTTAACATCTTGACCAATGTCAGTTTGGGTCAGATGGTTGATTCTTGGAAAAAGTTGGATGTTCCAACATGGCATTGATATCAAACACACATCAGTGGAATGGATGAAGCCAACCTTAACAAATATATAGACTATGCTCATAAGTTATGTCTGTGCCAGGAAACCAAACAGTTTAAAGAGCTCTACCAATTCTGACAAAGCAGTGGTCAAATATCCAGTCAGAATTATACAAGAAGATAGTTGACAGCTACCAAAAGCATGTGGTTACCTGCAACTTGCTACGGGACCTTATATTTGAGATGGTACATGTAATTTTTATCTTATGTGGATTGGAGTAAAGCATCAATAAATTCAATCTTGTACATCCTGTACATAGTTTTTGTTTTTAATAATCACTGAAGTTATAGCTTGAATTATTAGCTCAACCTAACAATAGGTTGTAAAAATGCATCATTAAAAGTCTAAAATTAATAAGACATGTGTATGAGTGCATGTAATGTGAATGTGGGTGAAGCAGCATAAGATCAATCAACTATACCAATTAATCAAATGAAGAAAGATTTTCTGGAGCTGCTGAAAAAAAGTAACAATGACTCAAATGATCATCATGATGTAAGTTTTCCTATAACCAAAGTGCTGAACCTGTGAGAATCCCTTCAATGGTTTTGTTGTGACCACAGATATCTCAAAGCTCCAACTGGATTAGATTCACTGAACTATTAGAATTGAAATGGCAGCATTGGAACTGAGAAGCAATACAAAAAAAAGGTTGTATTTCTCAGAAGGCATCATCCAGGCCCACTGGGGACAGAGTGTGTTGCTGGCATGTGGAAGAGATCAGAAAACAAGTTGGATCCTTCCCTGCATCTCTGTTGTCGTTCAGGTAATACAAATCAAAAAGAGCAATTCCCACAGAGCTCCCTGGAAAGTGCTTACTGGGAGGCAATCGTAGGCAGGCCCAAAAGAGAAGCATGGCATATGGCCTTTAGAAGATAGAGATTTGAGATTAGAGCATATCCTGAATCAGAAGGCATTAAGAGGGTTGAACGGTGAATGTATTGGTAAGAGACAGACTGACAGATAACAGAAAGCCACAAAATCCTTATGCAGCCATTTCAATGTAAATAGAATAAAAGTGGATAGACCGGTTTTGATATAAATCTATAGCACCAATGGGGGTATGAAGCACTTCTATGGTTTATGCCCATCAGAAGGAATTTAGTAAAGCTGATCCTTGTGTTTTCTTTTAAATTAAATTGGATTATAATTTGGTCACGTTTTACCTACTTTAAGCTGATTATCCTGTATCTACTTTGCCCCAAGTAAAATTCAGTTCAAGTTTATTTTAATAAAATTAATTTATTGCAGTTTATGCAGTGGTGGCTGTATTCTTTGTGTCTCACTGAGGACAGCTGCAGCCTAGGAATCCTGAAAACATTGAAGTAACAGAAAAACTGCTTCACTGTATGCCAGTGGGTCTATTTTAAAGGCAATTGAGTTGACCGAGACTTATTACCACCCGCTCTTTTTTTATTAAACCATGTCTGGACAATATTTTGTCTGATAAGATGGCAATTTAAATAAGAGGCTTACCAGGCCTATGACTGTGGAGGACCAGTCCTGACAAAATTAAAAATAAAAGCAGAAATATATATATTTTGTTTTTCCTTTTCCTTAAACATGCGTTTTCATCAAGAAATTTATATATTTTCTTTTTCCTTTTCCTTAAACATGCGTTTTCATAAAAAAGTTTATATATTATATTATTCCTTTTCCTTACACATACCTTTGTTCTTTTTACATTTCCTCATCTCTCTTTTTCCTTTACCGTATGCATTTTTCCTTCATTATGCAAATGAGGAGGGCTGCCTTCTTCTCTCCAGCTCCTCTACTATTGGTCAATAAACAGGAAGGAGGAGGATCCATGTGCAGGCCGAGGGTGTGTCCCAATTCAGGGGCTGGATCCTTCCAAGTCCGTACTTGTGGGCCGATTACGTCACAGCGCGGCGCGCTGTCAAATGCGGCCGACAAATGTGTCCTTCTTTTGCCCGATTTGAAGGATGGGTTGTTGTGAGTATCCTTCGCGGTCCATCTTTTCTCATGATTCATTGCGGGTCAAAGCGGTTTGGTCAAGCAGGGGCAGCCATGGCGGACCACAGTGGCAAAAGCTGTGAGTAAACTGTGAAAAATTACACTTTCTCTGACACAAATGAACTTTTACAATATTTTTAGTGCAGGAATATAAATGTGTAGATGTGAAAACTCTGCTTGATTCATCAAGACATTGCTTAATTTCAACCGTGCTCTGATGTGTTCGGAGTTTTCCGCTCCCACCGTAGTAACAGCCGGTTTGCTTCGCCAGCCCTGCCGGTGGTGGGGCGAGCTAGCCCGGTAGAGATCTGACCGGACTATCGGCACTGAGCTCCTGCTGCCAGTCATCACAGTGAACGTTAAACACAAGTGATTTCTAACAGTTTGTGTTAGTATTATTTTAATGTATTGTGTCATTTGTTCATGTAAGTCGATTTGACATTACAGGTGATATTAAAGTTAACCTGAATAAATGGACAATTTTATGTAATCCTACCGTATCGCTGGAGAGTGTGATTGAGAATAAATAAGCTTTTAAATATTCATTTTTGATGAAGAAATGTGCTTTATGTGTTTTTAAAAGTATATTTATATTTCAGCTAGCATTATAATTCGTGATTCCAGGTACAGCTGAAGAGAAGTACACTTTCAAATGCAAGTGTGCTTGCATTTGGCACTTATTGGTTTCTCTGTTTAGTCAACTCTTTTTTTATTCCCTCTAACCATAGGATTTTAAGTATCCAGGGTCAGGAGAGGGAGTCAGTGAAAAGCCCACTGCTGCTACTTGGACCTGGTTTGTCCTTATGGATGAGGTGTTGGGACAGAGGTCTTCCACAACACCTCCTGTCCTAATTGCCTCCATCCCTGAGGACACTCCAGGACCAAGCGGAGCGGTGGGCAACCAGACGGAGAAGGAAGACAGTGAGCCAGCAGGAAGGGGTCAGAAAAGAAAGAGATGAGGAGATGATGGAGTTGATCAGGGAGGACATGAGGGCACAGAGAATGGACTGACTGTTTTCCAAAGAATGGCACCAAAATAAGGTGCTACATAAGAAATAAGGGTTAGGGTTAGGGTTAGGGTTAGGGCGACAGCAGGATCAACCTGAGTGACCGGTTCCTGGAGCACCTCTTCAACAGAACAAAAAGGCAGATGTCTTTCTGAACAGTGTGGCTAAATCTCTTGCAAGGTCAGAGAAATTGATGGGATGCTGCAACTGAGACCTGTGGTTTGTCTTTCTGGATGGTGAGCGAAGCATCACACAGGTGGTCTGCAGATGTTTGTGATGCTTCTTTCATCCATCAAGTTTAAAGGGCTAGCTGGACCACATCACTAAGATGTAATCAGAAATATGCAGAATTACAAGATGGTGATCACAAAATATTACAATTAGTTATACCCCTCAAACAATAATCACATCTATAATATTATACTTGCCTGCATACAGTAGTCATGTTCTGGTGGTATATATATATATATATATATATATATATATATATATATATACAAAAATAAAGGGAACACTTAAACTACACAATATAACTCCAAGTAAATCAAACCTCTCTGAAATCAAACTGTCCACTTAGGAAGCAGCACTGATTGACAATCAATTTCACATCCTGTTGTGAAAATGGAATAGACATCAGGCGGAAATCTTTGGCGATTAGCAAGACACAATCAATAAAGGAGTGGTGCTGCAGGTGGGGACCACGGACCACTTCTCAGTACCTATGCTTTCTGGCTGATATTTTGGTCACTTTTGAATGTTGATGGTGCTTTCACACTCATGGTAGCATGAGACGGACTCTACAACCCACACAAGTGGCTCAGGTAGTGCAGCTCATCCAGGATGGCACATCAATGCGAGCTGTGGCAAGAAGGTTAGCTGTGTCTGTCAGCGTAGTGTCCAGAGCCTGGAGGCGCTACCAGGAGACAGGCCAGTACACCAGGAGACGTGGAGGAGGCCGTAGGAGGGCAACCCGGCAGCTGGACCGCTACCTCCGCCTTTGTGCAAGGAGGAAGAGGAGGGGCACTGCCAGAGCCCTGCAAGATGACCTCCAGCAGGCCACAATTGTGCATGTGTCTGCACAAACGGTTAGAAACCGACTCCATGAGGATGGTATGAGGGCCCGACATCCACAAATGGTGGTTGTGCTCACAGCCCAACACTGCAGGACGCTTGGCATTTGCCAGAGAACACCAGGATTGGCAAATTCGCCACTGGCGCCCTGTGCTCTTCACAGATGAAAGCAGGTTCACACTGAGCACATGTGACAGACGTGACAGAGTCTGGAGACACCATGGAGAGCGATCTGCTGCCTGCAACATCCTTCAGCATGACCAGTTTGGCAGTGGGTCAGTAATGGTGTGGGGTGGCATTTCTTTGGAGGGCCACACAGCCCTCCATGTGTTCGCCAGAGGTAGCTTGACTGCCATTAGGTACCGAGGTGAGATCCTCAGACCCCTTGTGAGACCATATGCTGGTACGGTTGGCCCTGGGTTCCTCCTAATGCAGGACAATGCTAGACCTCATGTCGCTGGAGTGTGTCAGCAGTTCCTGCAAGATGAAGACATTGAAGCTATGGACTGGCCCGCCCGTTCCCCAGACCTGAATCTGATTGAGCACATCTGGGACATCATGTCTCGCTCCATCCACCAACGTCACGTTGCACCACAGACTGTCCAGGAGTTGGCGGATGCTTTAGTCCAGGTCTGGGAGGAGATCCCTCAGGAAACCATCCACCGTCTCATCAGGAGCACGCCCAGGCGTTGTAGGGAGGTCATACAGGCACGTGGAGGCCACACACAATACTGAGCTTCATTTTGACTTGTGTTAAGGACATTACATCAAAGTTGGATCAGCCTGTAGTGTTTTTTCACTTTAATTTTGTGGGTGACTCCAAATCCAGGTCTTCGTTGGTTAATAAATTTGATTTCCATTGATGATGTTTGTATGATTTTGTTGTCAGCACATTGATCTAGGATGTGTTATTTGAGTGTTCCCTTTATTTTTTTGAGCAGTGTATATACATATATATATATATATATATATATATATATATATATATATATAGATAGATAGATATATAGATAAAGAGAGAGAAAAATAAGTGTTTGAACACCCTGCGACTTTGCAAGTTCTCCAACTTTGAAATCATGGAGGGGTCTCAAACTTTCATCTTAGGTTCACGTCTACTGTGAGACATAATCTAAAAAAGAAAAACCAATGATTTTTTAAAATAATTTATTTGTGTGTTACTGCTGCAAATAAATATTTGAACACCTGCCAATCAGCAAAAATTCAGGCCCATAAAGACCTGTTAGTCTGCCTCTAAAACGTAAACCTCCTCTCCACTTATTATTCTGAATTAGAAGCACCTGTTTGAGGTCGTTAGCTGCATAAAGACACCTGTTGGCCCATCTTCTCCAGAATTGTCCTAAATAAGCAAAAGGAAAGAGGGAAAACCAAAAGAAATATGTTAATCACTGGATGGATATTTATGAAAGTTAGAAAAATAGTTTTGGAAACTGGACAGAAACTGTAAAGAATGTTGTTATTGTACCTCCAAGCCACGGTGGCTGAGTTTTTAGCTCATTCTCACCCCTGAGGTTAATAAACTGGCCCATCTGCTCCTTTGTACCTAAACAACAAAAACAAAAACAAAAAACATCTTGCTTAATATCAGTGTAAAAAAAGCCTTTTTTAATTTAACATTTGCCTTAATTTGCAGAACATATTAAAATATTTCTATGCAAATGCCTAAAACAAGCTCTTTCAAACTTTTCACTTCTTTAATGAGATTTGCTTACATTTGAAAGTGTATTTCTCTTCAGCTGTACCTGGAATCACGAATTATAATGCTAGCTGAATTATAAATATACTTTTAAAAACACATATACCACATTTCTTCATCAAAAATGAATATTTAAAAGCTTATTTATTCTCAATCACACTCTCCAGCGATACGGTAGGATTACATAAAATTGTCCATTTATTCAGGTTAACTTTAATATCACCTGTAATGTCAAATCGACTTACATGAACAAATGACACAATACATTAAAATAATACTAACACAAACTGTTAGAAATCACTTGTGTTTAACGTTCACTGTGATGACTGGCAGCAGGAGCTCAGTGCCGATAGTCCGGTCAGATCTCTACCGGGCTAGCTCGCCCCACCAACGGCAGGGCTGGCAAAGCAAACCGGCTGTTACTACGGTGGGAGCGGAAAACTCCGAACACGTCGGAGCACGGTTGAAATTAAGCGATGTCTTGATGAATCAAGCAGATTTTTCATGTCTACACATTTATATTCCTGACCTAAAAATATTGTAAAAGTTCATTTGTGTCAGAGAAAGTGTAATTTTTCACAGTTTACTCACAGCTTTTGCCACTGTGGTCCGCCATGGCTACCCCTGCTTGACCAAACCACTTCGACCCGCAATGAATCATGAGAAAAGATGGACCGCGAAGGATACTCACAACAACCCATCCTTCAAATCGGGCAAAAGAAGGACACATTTGTCGGCCGCATTTGACAGCGCGCCGCGCTGTGACGTAATCGGCCCACAAGTACGGACTTGGAAGAATCCAGCCCCTGAATTGGGACACACCCTCGGCCTGCACATGTATCCTCCTCCTTCCTGTTTATTGACCAATAGTAGAGGAGCTGGAGAGAAGAAGGCAGCCCTCCTCATTTGCATAATGAAGGAGAAATGCATACGGTAAAGCAAAAAGAGAGCCGAGGAAATGTCAAAAGAACAAAGGCATGTGTAAGGAAAAGGAAAAAGAAAATATATACATTTCTTGATGAAAACGCATGTCTAAGGAAAAGGAAAAACAAAATTTATAAATTTCTTGATGAAAACGCATGTTTAAGGAAAAGGAAAAAGAAAATATATACATTTCTTGATGAAAACGCATGTCTAAGGAAAAGGAAAAAGAAAATATATTTATTTCTGCTTTTATTTTTAATTTTGTCAGGATCGGTCCTCCATATATGACCCCATGTGGGCTTTAGATCGACTAGGAAGCAAGAAATGTATCTCACAGTGTAATGTTTGATTAAATAAGTGGCAAGTGTTTGCAAAAGTGAGATAATGACAGTTTTTATTTGTCTTGTACATCTTTTATCCCAAAAGAATCATCAGAGGATATGAAAAAGGAAAAAATATAAAGATGTTTGCTACATTTTCTATTGTGAGCATGGAACAGAAGATGCTACTGGTGTTGGTGTAGGGTTAAACGAGTTTAATTTTTGGATTTTCCAAGGCCAAAATTAAGATGGCAGCAATGACAAGGCTTGATGGTGAACAGATCTATCCCGCTGATGGCAGCCGCCGGCTTAACAACCTATGCCGGATCCATCTCTGTGTGACACGTGTGTGCACGCTTTTGAATGAGTCGGTGCATCTGTGTGCATTTGATGTACCCTGTCATGCGTGTGTCTTTTGACAAGATCATGGAGACTCAGTGTCAAAGCAGACAGTTGATTGCAGACTGAAGTAAACACCTGACTTGGCTCTTGTCAACAGCCAAGGTGAATCATCGCACACGTATGTCAGATTGACGGTCCGAAAAATACTAGCTGTGAAGAAACTGGGTTTAAAAAGCAAGCATGTTGAGTTTATCATATTAAGTGTTTAAAGGTTTTTTTTTAAGTCCAAATGTTTTTATTTAATTTATTACTTCAACACAGTCCCCTTTTTTCTGAGACTGACAGAAATTCTGATTAAATATTTTAAACTTTTTATTCATTATTTAGCTATTACACTCTTTTATTTTAGCACAAGTTGATTTTTCTTCTGTCACACCTTCATTCTTTATTATTTTTGCTACAGACAATTGGCACTTGTGACTGAAACCTTTAGCATTGACCAAATCTTTATTAACATTGCAGCTTTTGCTTGTATTCTGATAATCCACATTGTTTTTAGATCAATGTTTGAGTGATCCAATGCATAAGAATAATTTCTTTTGAAGATCTATTTTGGATCAAAAAGTCTCACAATTCTCAAAGTTCTTTTTTTTTATCTTTTAAAACAGCTAACACTTTCAATAAAGTGACAAAACTAAGTGTACACTATGTTTCAGTAGCTTGTTTAATAACCATTAGTACTGGTCACTTTTACTAGCTGTTTTCAGTGTGATTTTATTACTTTTTCACATCACTGTGGAGGAATTTTGGCCCACTCTTCTTTATATCTTACTTTTTTATTTTCATAATTCAAATTGATCCTTCCAAATCCATGCTTTACAGTTGGTAACCAGTGTTCATCCCAGTGTGCTGATATGATTTGATTTTCCCTGAACATGGTGCTGTGCAAATGGCCAAATATATTTATTTTGGTCTTTTGTTGTTGATTGCATTATAATTGAATTGGATTGTATGTAATTGAAATTCAATCTGTCAATTATAGATATTTGTATATAAATCAGACCTGTTTATCCTGTAAAATGCCTTGAGAAGACAACTTTCGTAATTTGGTGCCAAGTTATTTAACTGAATGGATTTGTTGTGGTTTGTTCAGATGAAACCTAAGTCATCCTGCCATATTCTTTTAGGAGAAAAGGCACTTTCTCCCTTAATCCTTCCACCCAACCCATACTAAATCAGTGTATCTGACTGTCCTGTCATCAACTTTAACCTTTAACATGCCAACTGAGGCTGGTAGAGTCCAAGACAAAACTCTTGTGTTTTTTTGCAATTTCACTTATCACTTCACAGCCTGAACTTGAGGTGAATTTGCTGGAACAAACATTCCTGTCAGCGGTTTTAAATGTTTTCCCATTGTTCATATTGCTTTCTCTCTATAGAATAATGGCCATCAAATTGTTTGAAATTGGCCTTATACCCCTCACCCAGACTTTTGTGCACCAACAGTTGCTTCTCATAATGGGAGTCTTCCTTGCAATTTATGCTTCACACTAGCAAACCGCCAAAGGTGCTGTTTTTATGGGGGTGGTCACACCTGCTGATGATCACCTGCTGGATGTTACTTTCTCTCTAAATCAGCAGCAGTTTTCATGACTTGAAGCACTGCTCAAACTGTCAAAGAAAACAGCTAGATTCATTCATTCAGTTGCACAATATAAGTAACTGCACCACAGCTAAAATGTGAACCGCCTATGAAATCCAAAGTTTTGATGTTGCACTGGAAATGCTGTGTTGGATATCTTTGTTTCATCTTCCACTTTCTCCAGAAGAGCCAAGGAATTAACATAAAGTTAAATAGTTTTCTTTTTGTAATGAGATGGACAGGAACTGGCAAGGAGGAGTTATGAGACGGGCTAGTTTTTGACAAGAACCAGTTGGTGTTTAGTTTTAAATGTCGCCGGCAGAGGCCTAGTCATTTTGTCCCTTCACCTTCCATACTACTATTGCTCTTTTGGTAATTTATTGATTAAATAAAGTTACTTTCTGTAACCTACTAATGTCTGGTAATGCAGCTCTGATAAATATTATATAAAGAGAAAGTTGCTCACTGTTATATTGATTTGATTAGGGATCATAATCTGTTTTTATTTTGATCAGATGACTAATTTTATAAGTCATCTGGCCAAAATAGGGATTAAAATAGCATTCAATGGAAGCAAAGTGCAATATAAAATCTTCAGGAAATAATGGATTACATGAAAGAAATTATTCTTCAAAAATGTGCATTTTTATGATTATTTATGAACTACATGATTATTTATCTCTTAAACTCATTTGCAGTTGGTAACTACATTGGTATGAACTGGTTTGTTTATAAGAATATAATAGAAGTAGGAAGGGATAAGATGGAAACATATGAGTAGGAAATGAGAATATGAATGTTCACATGAGCAAATTGGCTTAAATCCATTGTGAGCACGTTCCCATTAGCAACAGTATCTATAAGTACACATCCTTGACACAGTGTTACATTTGTTTTATAGTACAATTCTTTTTACAGAATTACGATCAGACAACCATATACTGGATTTTTTGTAGCCTTCTCCTAACCTTCCTCTCCTTGTAACATACATGTGTAGACTTCTTGTTATCCCCCACATCTACAACCTACAGAACATGTTGCCCTGCAGTCCAGGTTTGTGAAACACTGGTTTGAGTTAATATCAACTTTTGTTACATATTGTCAAAGATGCAGGCTTGATGTCAATAGGAACTATGTAAAATCATGGGAATGTCATCTAAATATGGAGAAAGTGTTACTGTAGAACAAAATAGTGTGCTAACTTTCCTAACATTGTATTCGACACGGTCCAGCAAGATAATAGGCAGCAGCTGTATATTGTACTGTGAGGTCCTCGTAGCTGATCTGACTATCAAGTAAAATTTATGTTTGGAATAGTTCAGTCACATAAGCGTGGCAAAAATACATTCTAGGAATCATTAAGGAACTTCATCTGTCACTCTTCCTCCAACTAAATAACTGACAGCTCACAGAAGTAACTTACTGTTTTGAAAGAAGTTGTATTTGCAAAAAAAAAGTGAACTTTTGTAAATATATTTTGATGACTGTAACAGAGGCACGGTCACACTTCAACAAGGTATAGGGGAAAACTATTTTCTTTGCATGCAGGACCAAATGGCTGTATGTCTCTCAGTAGTGCATTGTAAACTCTTGTTTATAATGTTTTGTTTGCCTTTTTTGATGCCATGCATTAAAAATAAATGGTCACAGTGCAAACTAATTTGGAAGTAGTGTGTGCACAACATGAAAACAGAATCAATAGTTAAAGTTTATAACCAGGTTGCCCTATTTTAGGGCTGAAACAGATTTCAACTAAATCAAACCTTGTGGAATGTATCAAGACTAATGTCTGAAAATTAGAGATGCACCTTCACAGTTATCAAGAAGTAGTTTAAAGAAGTAAATTTAGTACAAGCATATTATGAAAAAATAATGTTCATTGTTAAGCACTTGTAAATCCTAACCTGATTTCAAACCTTTTAGAAGAGGTCCATGGTAACTCTGGACAAGCTGCAGAGATCCAAAGCTAAGGTGTGAGAATCTGCCCACAGGACAACTCTCGTGCACTCTTGTTAAAAGAAATCCATGAAAGGTCCTATTTACAGTTTGCCACAAGGCAGGGAATACAGAAAACATGTGGATGTAGGTATTCTAGTTAGATAAGAGCAGAATTGAGTATTTTGGCCCACATGCACAGCAGTATGTCTGGCAGCCTATTTGCAACCCTGAAAACACCATCCCATGATGGTGGCATCAATATATTGGGATGGATTTGTTCAGAAGGGACAGGGAAGCTGCTAAGAACTGATGAGAAGATTTGTGGAATACAAGATAATCCTTGAAAAAAACCTGTCCAAACGACTAGAGACTGGGGGCAGAGGTTCGCCTTCCGGTAAGACAACAAGCCTGAACAAGCAGCCAGAGCTACAATATGATGGTTTAGAATAAGACAATCCATGTGTCAGAATGACCCAGTCCATGTCCACACCTAAATCTATTTAAAAATCAGTGGCAAGACTTAAAAATGTCTGATTATAGATTCTATCCATCCAGTTCTGCTGAGATTGAGCTATTTTGCCATAAGAAGGAGCTAAGATTTTGTTTCTAGATGTGTGAAGCTGGTAGAAGCATGACGCACGTCATTCTTTCTCCAAATTATAAAACACCCAACCAAGTATCATTTTACTTCAGCTTCCTCATTATGCATTACTTTGTGTTTGTCTATCACATAAAATCCCAATCACATATATTGCAGTTTGTGGTTGTAACAACAAAATGTGAAAGAGTCGATGTAATTCTCAAAGCTCCACTATTGGCATAAATACAAGATAAATTGGGCTGTTATGTAGGGTATACTCGAAAGCATGCATGTTAGATAGAAGGTTAGAGCCATTAAATACTTTTTCTGTAGCTGCCTTAATGTTTAATTTTATGGTTGGAGTCTGGTCCTACAGGGTGCATGCAATCTAGGGTGTGCTCAGTTCAAATCCTTAGGGTAAAACGTTGCTATGTAATGTTCAAAGTCAATGGAAGATGATACCCCCATTGTATAATTAGAACAAAACAGAAAAACGCAGTAAAGAACAGACCTTTCCAGTTGATATGTAAATTAAATCATCTGAATCAGGAGAGCCCTAAAAAACTTCCTGATTTGAAGTGTTGCTTGAAATGTAACCTTTTGCCTATGTGGTCAATTGTAAAGAAAGCATATAAAAACTAGCATTTTTAGGTAAAGAAAAAAACTCTCCTAAAATCACTTGATCTTTGCAGGCTAACTTCGCACCTCTCCGTTGAATCTGGTGGGCAAATTGGCTGGTGAAGTCCTATCATCAAATACAAAGAAGCAATCTTCCTTAAAATAATGGGGTATGGAATGAATGATGGGAGCCAATAAGCCATGAAAGGAAATAGATTTACATCATGATTATAATTTAAAATGGAAGCTGAGTTTGTGGTCAATGTAGAGTACAAATATACATTAGAAAATCAGACTCTGTGTGCAACTCAGCGAGAACTCCTCAATGACACCAAAATAATGGGATCTCAGAGTTCGGTAATAGTTTCTGCGCAGTGAGAACTTGTTTTTTTACTCTTCAAAAATATGTTTATGAAAGAATGGCCATTTGCCCTCTTGGAAATGTTCCGCCAGCAGTATTCTTCATGTTATTTGTTTAACTTCACAGTCCTAGACGCTGACAGATGACATATGACTTAATTTGTGATTTTTACTTCTTTAAATTCCCAGTTAAAAAAACATTAAGCATTTGTGAGGATCCTGCCATTTGATGAGAAAATGCCAGAAGAAATTAAAGCCCATCTTTCCAAATGATAGCGATTAAACTCATATCCAGGAGATTGTGGGGGAGCAGTCCCACTTGGGCAATTTGTTATAATATCTTCATCTGATAACAGTCATTTTTTTTCATCTTTTTTTCCTACAGTGTCTCCTGGTTCCAAACTGGGTGGTGAATAACTATCTTATGAATTTCCTGAGAAACCCATTCCACTAATGGCTTTTTAATCACCTTGAAAATCACTATATTCACTGTAACACCCACTCTCCTTTTACTTGTAATGCACAATGTTATTGTTTCTCAGTCAACATGTTAAGGGAGTTTATTGTTTCACCAGCCTAAAGTTTGTTTACCACATACAGTGGGGAGAACAAGTATTTGATACACTGCCAATTTAGCAGGTTTTCCCACTTGCAAATCATGTAGAAGTCTTTAATTTGTATCATAAGTACTTTTTCACTGTGAGTGATGGAACATAAAACAAAAATCCAGAAAAGGGTTAGGGTTACTTAAAAATCACATTGTGTGATTTTTAAGTAATTAATTTGCATTTTATTGCATGATATAAGTATTTGATATATCAAAAAACAAAATTTAATATGTGGTACAGAAACCTTTGTTTGCGATTACAGATATCAGACTTTTCCTGTAGTTTTTGATGAGGTTTGCAGAAATTGCAGCAGGGATTTTAGACCACTCCTCCATATAGATCTTCTCCAGCTCCTTCAAGTTTTGGGCAATTAGGACCTTCTCCCTCCAAAGATTTTCGATTGGGTTCAGGTCTGGAGACTGGCTAAGCCACTCCAGGACCTTGAGATGCTCCTTAAGGAGCAACTCCTTAGTTGCCCTGGCTCTGTGTTTCGGGTCGTTGTCATGCTGGAAGACCCAGCCACGACCCATCAATGCCTTTACTGAGGGAAGGAGGTTGTTGGCTAAGATCATCTGATACCTGGCCCCATCCATCCTCCCCTCAGTACCGTGCAGTCGTCCTGTCCCCTTTGCAGAAAAGCATCCCCAAAGAATGATGTTTCCACCTCCATGCTTCATGGTAGGGATGGTGTTCGTGGGGTTCTATTCATCCTTCTTCTTCTTCCAAACATGGCAGTGGAGTTTAGACCAAAAAGCTATATTTTTGTCTCAACAGACCACATGATCTTCCCCCATTCCTCCTCTGGATCATTCAGATGGTCAATGGCAAACTTCACATGGGCCTGGACATGTGCTGGCTTGAGCAGGGAGACGTTGCGTGCGCTGCAGGATTTTAATCCATGGCAGCGTAGTGAGTTGCTAATGGTCTTCTTTGAGACTAGGGTCCCAGTTCTCTTCCATAGGAAGAGTGAAAACTATAGGAAGTCCTCTATGTAGTTTTTCACAATTCAAATAGAGGGAACCACAAAATGTGAAGGTTGTTCTAGTTAGATAACACTAAAACTGAACTTATTGGCCTACATTCAAAAGGCTAAACTATCACACTGAAAGCACCTTTCCCTCTGCAAAAGATGGTGCTGGCAGCAACATGGTGTGGTCAGGGAGGTGGTCATAGTTGATGGAATACTAAACGGAACAATGCTGTAAGAGACAACGACCCTGAACATACAGCTAGAGCTACAATAAACTGGTTTAGAATGAAAGCATGTTCATGTTTTAGAATGGCCACGTCAAAGAAAATATCTAAATTCAGCTAAGAATGTGAGGCAGAACTTAAAAATTGATTTTCACCAGAACTCAAACCTAAAAGATTTCCAGCTGTAAATGACACAAAAGATGGTTTAACAAAATATGGATCTGGGGGGAATGAATGCAAATAAAATCCCAGTAACATACACTTAGGTTGTAGTTTTAACTTGACAAAATGTGAAGAGGATTTAAGGGTTGAGAATGCTATTAAAAGGCATCACACTGTGCAGTGCCCATACAAACAAAGAAACAGAACACCTCATTTTGCATCAGCTTAGAGTATTTTATGTCATGTTATCAAGGGATAGGGGCAAGCAATTGAGTAACAATAAACAATTTTCCTTTAACATATTCCACTACTTCTCCCTCTTTCTCTTAAGGTATTTTTTGTTTCTATTGACATATATTGTAGAGACTATTGCATAACTGAGGTTGATGCCAAAGGGCACCTAGTGCATTTAAAAAAAAAAAAAAGCAAACAAAAGCAAACATGAAAAAAGTTGAATAAAAAAGACTCCAGCATGTTTTCTAACTCTGACCTAAACACTTTGAAGGCTGTGGCCTTAAGTTTAGATTGGGAAGGACAATCTGGAATTAGTTCAGGAAGTGCAATTTTATAGAGTGAGGAATGTCACACAGGTCTAACAGCTTTATGGCCCAGTGTTTGCCCTGTACGATCATCCATAATTCATCTAGCAGTCCTGCACTTGGCTCAGTGCCTCTTAAGAGTAAGTTTGGCTCAGAGGTTGTGGGTGAATGGCATAAACAGTTTTATAGCATCTGTCCAACCTTTGGTTACATTTGCACCATGATAAGCTTGTTGTTCTGGGTAGTATTTATTCTTCACAACTAGACTGTGGAAGGGGCTTCCAGAAATGTCACTGTCATCAGTGGAAACACAAATTGCCAGTTGCTGCTAAATTAATGCAGATGATTAATTGATCAACAGCTGCTTGTAGTTTGCTGATCTAAATCATGCAGGTGTGTGTTACCACAATGCCAATTTGGAAAAACATAAGCAAGGACTTCACTGAAGCAATTATTGGTGTCATCAATGTGGAACGGGTGATACGGACATTTCCCTAACAATTTGAAGTCTGTCATTTAGCAGTCAGAAAGAATATGCTCAAGTGAAAAAAATATAGACAGCTGCAAATCATCCCAGCAGTGAACGTCCCAGCAGATATACCCCAAGGTTGGCTGTGTAATACCCAGAGACATCACAAGGAAGCCAGGAGCTCCATTTTAGAACCTGCAGGCCTCCGTTTACATATTCAGTTCATGGCTTTACAGTTATAAAAACCACAATTAACTAAATATGGCTTGTTTGGAAGGCTTGCAATAAGAGACCCTCTTCCCTTTTAAAATATCATGACAGCACAACTTGCAAAGTTGCACCTAAATGAAGCACAAAACCTCTGGAATAATGTCCTTTGAACAGATGATACTAAAGTCTGTAAATAAAGCACAGCACCATGTTAAATTCAAACACAGCAAATTAGCACTAATACCTCATTTCAAATAAGTGCCATGGTGGAATGCAGATGGTAAGAAAATCTGCAATGGTTAAAGAAAATGACAAAAAAAATAATAAATCAAGAGCTCCATCTCAGACTTTACAGTCCTAAGTAACATGTTAAATGTCAGAGCTTGTGACAGCACAAATGAAAAACAAGCATGGCTTATATAGAAGGGCCATCAGATGAAAGCATCTTCTCTCTGAGAAACAGATGTCTCAGGTTTGGAAAGTTGCATTTGGATAAACACAAGCTTAGTTATAAAATGTGCTTTGGCCAGATGAGACCAAAGTAGACATGTTTGGCCATAATACAGAGTGCCCTAGCAAAATTATCTCACAGCAGCTGTCAAGCATGGTGGTGGAGGAATGATGGTTTGGGATTGTTTTACAGCTACTGGAGAAAGTGTCTATTCAAATGTGCTTTTCCTTAAGAGTTTTTATTTTTAGGTTTTTTAGTATTATTGTATATTTGTTTTTAATTGTGTCATTTTATTAATTATTTGTTATGTATTTTTAATCAAGTTGTATAGCTTTGTTTGTATGTTCTGTCTTTGTAAAGAACTTAATGATTTTTATCTGGGAAAGGTGTTATATTAACACAATTTACTTAAATTTACAGGATATGGGTACCTTTTAGCAATTGAGTTGACTGTAAACCCCTATGTAAATCAAAGTATTCCAGAGTCAAACATGGGGCTAGATTGGAAAATTTGTCAACTTCAACCCACAAAATAAGAGTGGAAGAGTCTTGTGATTCTGACTATTGGCTGAGTAAGCGTCATGCATCATCTGTTTATTTATTTGTATCATTATAATCGCAAAGCATAAATATGTTTGCCAATATAATTTGAACCACTGGTATAAAAACAGCAGGACTTCCTCCACAACAATGTGAGACTGACAGTCATATAGAAAAGTGCCACTCCAACTACTTCTGAAGATGTCTAGTTTTCAATATGTCTATATGTGGCATTCATAGAAGCTTTCTTGCTCCATGATTATACAGTTGTTTCAATAATATTGTAAATTTCATGATTCAAATTATTAAAATTGTGTTGGTTAAAAAAAAAATATATATATATATATATATATATATATATATATAAACCATTTTTTTATGCAGCATGACTTTAATTCTCCTTTCCAAGATATAGATTTCCAAAAATGGTTAGAGACCACATTAACTGAACAACAGTAGTTCCTGATTGAGCACATTCACATCCCTAACAAGTCTATATAAGATCAAATCAAAGCAAGAAGAAATCTGTTGCATGAACAGAAAAGCTGGCAGAAGTGCTGTCGTTGAAAATACTCTATGAATAAATTTGATAAACAAGTGATGAAATGATTTTGTCCAACTTTTTCTAAGTCCATAACAACTGTTTAGCGCTGCATGGGTATCTGGCTTTACTGCCATCATCTGACAAATGATGTCCAATCGTGGTCTTATAGCTCGGCTAATCACAGGCACAGGCTGCAGCTCTCTCTGTCAATCCAAACTTATCCATATGTGCCAAACTAGCTGAATGTAATGCTCATGTTCCCCTTTTTTAGATCAGTCTTGTTATTATATTTGAATTCTGGCAGAAAAGGAAAAATCTTCCTTTGGATTAAACAACTTTTTGGCATCAGTGTCATTCTGAATGAGATTTTATATGAATTTAGTAAAGCAGCTTTAAACATTAAGAAAACGTTAAGATTATTTTTATTTTTGCAACCAAATTATTTAAAATTAAAAGCAGAATTTGGAGCTGCATTTTCCAATCTAGTATCCATTAAACACGTTGGTATGAAATGACCTAATTTTCCCTCGGAGACCCTTAACATCTCTTTCATAAATATTCTCTTTGATCTATACCCAAGTTGCTATTTTTACACAGCTCCACTCCTCTCCAGGACAAAACTTTTGTTATCGCTGTTTTGCACTTTAAAGAATGTCCTGCAAAATGTTTGAATATGTGCATGAATATGTGCATGACCTTCTCAGAATTCAATGACTAATCTCTAACCTTGTGGTTTAAATATGTGATCTCTAGGTCTACAAAACTGAGCTTTAAAGGACCGTTTCCTTTAAATTGGAATAAATAATTTAAGGTAATCTGCAGCTGTGGACTGAAATGATGAGAAAATCAAAAATATTGGATTAGACCAGAGTCTTAAGATTGTGCTTTCGGATTATTTATTAAATTAGCTTTTTATTTGTACATTATGATGTGCTTGTGTTGTGCATATAATGAATTTGTTTGAATCAAACATATTAAGAACAGGCAGTGATGGGGAAAGGGGGCATTCCTTTCAAATCTAGAGTTCTGTCCTGGCTTCCTCCCACAATTCAAAAACATGACTGTTAGATTCATTGGTCTCTCTAGATTGCCCTTAGGTGTGTGTGTGTGTGTGTGTGTGTGTGTGTGTGTGCGTGTTTGTGGATGGATGAACTCATTAAATTGTTGTTTAACTTTTCATTGATTATTAAGGGTTAAAGACATTTATTTCTGAAACGTTCTCTTAAGGTCCCACCACAGCATTTCAATCAGGTTGAGGTCTGGATTTTGAATTGTCAGTTACAACAGCTTGATTCTTTTCGTTTTTAGCCATGTGTTGTACATTTACTGCTGTGTTTGGAATCATTACTCTGCTGATGACCTAGTTTGAGTGAAGTTTCAGCTGCTGGACAGACATCCTCACATTTGACTCTAAAAAACTAGTATACACAGATCCTGCCTTCAGTTTTTGGTATAACGGAGGCATGGTGCTATTCAAAGACTTATAATTAAATGGTAGTTTCTCAGATTTCAAAGGTATGGCCAATAAATTTAACCTGAAAACGTTTTTTGACTGTTTCTCAATTTTTCCTCATAAAACTCCTTGGAATGCCATCTGACATCAAGGCACTAACTTTCAGGTGTTACACTTTTATTTTGGGAACTGATCCCTCCCAACAATTAAAAATCAGAAGAGAATGGAAAGCAGAGCTAGCAACTCAGTTTGATGACAGTAGTTCACTTCTGTTTCTTGTGTACCCGCCTCAGTCTGATACAATTTAAAGTTATAGACCACATTTAATAAAGCAGATTTTGCAACAACTCTCCCTTACATCACAAAAACCTGCAATAAATGTGACTCTTTCTAATTTATTGTTCTAAATGGGGGGTGGATCAAACATTTAGTTCAAAGTTGTCTCAGAACCCATAGCTCTTTGTGTTGCATGCTGCTTTACAGGAATGCATTTTTCTCTTCAGAGTTTATTAAAAAAGATGTTGAACATTGGGTCCTTAGGCATTCTAAGCATTTTTAGGAGTATCACTGCACACCATCCAAGCCACCTCTTTAGAGTACTTGGCAGATGGATTTGGTTCATTCCTTTAATTAAAGAAAATTTTACTTTTAGTCAGAGGGTCATCAAACAAGTCCTTTACTACATGGCGATCCATTCTTTTATATTTTAATATAATTGCTCCACGTAAAGCATAACTGCGATGATGGGATAATTTATGCAGCTCTACCTCTATGTGTCTGTGTTTAGGTGATTTGATTATTCAAATGCACCTCATGAACAAATTTACTCCTTTTTTAATGCAAACAATTACTTATTGTGTATATCTCAATTTTAAATAAACTAATCAATTAAATATACAATAAATAAAATTTATATTTCATTGAAGAGCTTGAAAACGTTTTTACAAAGTAAGTCGGATTCATCATTCAGTGAACTCAAGTGACTGGGATCTTCACAGATATGATTTACTCCAGATATCCACAGAGATTTCTGAACTATGTTGAATGATATTTGCAGATTTGCTGTTGACCATTAACATAGCTGACAATGCCAGCGAGTCAGTTACCAACCAAACACTGTGGCTAGTAGCAAGATGGAGCTGTAGATGTGCTTCCTAAAGGTAAAAAAAATATGCTTATATGAGTATTAAAAAGGGAGACGGAGCACTCAAGATAAGGCAGCTGTGTGTGATGAGCTGGGATGGAGAAGTGTCGCAGAATGTCGCAGAATGTGATGTGGCATGGTATTGCTGACATGTCTTTCAGTAGTACTCAGCTGATCTTAGGTACAGTGCCTTTGTATTCTACAATTTGTCACATTACAATTACAAACTTTAACGTATTTCATTAGGATTTTATGTGACAGACCAACACAAAGTAGTGCATAATTGTGAAGTGGAAGGAAAATGGTATATGATTTTGAAAATAATTCACAAATCTGCAAAGCATGGCATGCATCCGTACCTCCCCTTTACTCTAATACCCCAAAATAAAACTGTATACAATTAGGATTTTAATTTGTAAAATGTTTGAAAGCAATGTGTATCTTCCCTTCCGCTTCGTGTTGGTCTATCACATAAAATCTCAATATTGAAGTTTTGGTTGTAATGGAGTTTAAACAAAAATTCAACATGGAAGACTCACCACCCCGCCACGTCCAATCACTCCTCACTGGCTGCTCCAATCAACGGCAGGTCCGCACTCTTCCTCGGCCAATCATCTCCCAGGGGATCAATTTTAAAGACCTTCTGCATGGAAGATGCCACTCTTCTGCTGAGCTTCAACCCTCCTCCACCCCTTCTCCACCATAGGCTCCCAACTCCTTCCATACCAAGGCCTACGGCACCACCAGGATCAGATCCCAGCGGGGGCAGACATACCTAATCATAATCCTAAGATGTTTATTCAAACCCACTTCATCCTCACCGTTTACGTCTTCCTCAGGGGTCTGAGCGCCAAAGAAATAATCTTTCATTAATAAACTCTTTAACCGTCTTCTTGTTGTTTCTCCATTATGTGAGTCTTTCCAGGTTGAAATGACAAAATGTGAATCTTTTCAAGGAATATGAATACTTATGTGTGACAATATTTTGAACTACTTGCATCAGTTAATGTTAAAAAACCTGCAGCAGGCTGAGAAATATTAATTACTCAAGTGCCTTCCTGGTGGGACAGGTTAATTAAATGAAGGTGATGACTTTTCTCATCCAGGGAGGGCACATCAAAATATTATCAGATGTAAATATATCTGTTTTTTTCTAATAAATTATCTCTGGTTTAGATGTCATTATTAACACATGGAGCTATCTTCTTATCTGTAATACTGGAGAAAATTATGGAATTTCCTGCAGGTGCTATGTCAGTAATGTAAAATAAACAATTGTTGCTTTTCAAAGACAATCATCAGTTACCATTCAAAAAGAAATAACACTACAATATGCTACAATTATGTACAGTATATGTGAGGGTTCCAGACTTGACTCTAAAGGCATATTTTTTGTATTTACATACCTGCAGTGGGTGCAGCAGAAGTACAGAATGGAAAAATAGACCCATTCTGAGATCATAAATATCTCAGCCCACTTTAACAGTATGACGGTGGAGAGATTTGATGAATATTCAGAGACACAAGAGGAGAAGGTAGAAAGTGAGAGATTTCAAAATACCATTATACAGCAGTAGAAATGCAACAGTAGTGGTTGCACAAAATATAGAGTGCTGCTGAAGTGATTTTTGGTATTTGAACATAGATTTTAAGCCCCATTTTCCTAAGGTGCCCCCTAGTCATTTTATAGCTTAATCGAAGATGGCCTTTTCTCACTCTTTAATAACCCCCATTGCCCTCAGAATTCATCTTAATATTTTTTGGTACAGATCATCATCTAATTATCAGTAACAAAGAACAGCTGGAAGGTACAGCTATTTGAGAGCATAATGAGCCAATGGTAATAAAAGCAGCGAGTAAGATATAGACATTATGTAGACTTGGGATATTCCTTCTTCACCTAATAGAATCAATGGAATTCAAGTACTGTCAAAAAACATCAGGAAAATTGAGAAATTAAAACAATTCTGCAATGTACGCCTATAAATAAATATATAAAGTATTTGTAGCCTTTTCTATATGCATATGCATCACTTCAAAGAGAAAAATCAGTGAGTAGTACTGGCTGATGTCTAAACTAAAAAGTAAGGAATTTTCAGTGCTTAATTTGCTCTCTCAGTATGGGACACATCTGGTCAGATGAAACCTAAACTGAGCGTTTTGACATGAAATACTTTATGCCTGGCAGAAAACTAACACTGCACTTCACACTGTAGGTACTAGTCCATCTGCAACCTTGTGAGTATTAAGCAGGTATAGAAAAACAATGAATAGCTCTTTCATAGTGAAGTTCAAACCGGATGTCTTAATACCAAGCAGAATGATTCATTTGAACCATTCTTCAGGGGAATAATAATAATTATTATAATAATAATAATAATATTAACCAACGACTTCCATGATTTTTAACAATATTTGGGAGCAAAAGTTTAAATTTAATGCAGGTTTCTCTAATCTACACAGGTTTAACATTATACATGCAAAATGTAACATTCGAATCAACATGGACTGAAGGTACCCCTGAAGGTGCGCCAACAGTATGGTACCAGCAGATATTTTAAGGTCCTTTAAGTTGTGAGTTGGGGCACATTCCACACATGGCCCATTGGATTGAGATCTTGGGAATTTACAGGCCAAGTCAACACCCCATGATTTTTTTGTACTCCTCTAACAACTCCTAAACTAACTTTGGCTTTTGGTGCATTATCCATCGGTAAGAGGCTACATCCATCTGAGAATACTGTCTCCATTAAAGGGTGTACATGCTCTTAAGCAATGCTTAGAACCAGAACTTGAGAATGTGGGCAGACAGAGGTTCAGGGCTAAGTGACATTTAAGAAATTAAAACTGTGTCAAAGTGACTTCTGTGGATGAAATAAATTCTGTTTACAACAAGCTGTTGTGGATTTTCTTATCAAAGTGGGAGAGAAATTAACTCACAACAAAAGAAAGTCCGGACTTTGTCTTCATAAAATTTATTCAAAGGCAGTCAGCGTTTGAATGACTCTGTCACAGAGCAAGTCAGTTAAGCAGAGCAATGAACACAAAGTACAAATCATGTTTATGGCAAAATGAGGGTGTTGTCTCAACTTCAAAGAGTTTAGTTTTATGGTTCCTAGACCCTCCCCAGGTCAGAGGTAACAAAGTCATTTAGGAGAACACCCATCTGCTCTTTCTCGGGACATAACCCTTCAGGGAATGTTTAACCATAAACCTCCTGATAATGAATTTAAAGGTCATCTCCTCTTAAGTACTAAACACCAATAAAACACAGAGGTCAGAGGAGAGATGTAGATGGAAGGTCACCTCTAAGTGATAAAACACAGAATCAAATGAGAGAGGAGAAGGAAAGATCAGGGCACTTTAAAATAATTTTCCATTACAAAGCACCTAACGAATTCTTAAATGATCATGAAAATAAGGAACGAAGGTAAGGGAAAGGGTCATGGTCAAAGTTTAGAATAGCATAGAACAGAATGATCTTTTACTTTTGAGTTGAATATTCCTGTTCAATAAACTCCTGAAGTGAAGAATCATGATGTTGCTGATGAGAAGAGAACTATAAATGAGTTGAATTACTTTCTACGCGTTGGGTTGAATACTTTTTGATCAGCTTTGGGTTTTAGTGCTGCAACACCATTTCTGTTGCTATTTTTCTTTTCCTAAAGTGCAAATTGTTTCCTTCTCTTGAAATTGTCAAACAAGGGCCATAAAAAGTCCTTTAGAACACCATGAAAATTTTATTTTTCACTGTTCATCTATTCACTATTCAATGTAATGAAATGCAGTGATAAACCATTGTAAAATCTTGAAGTGATGTCACTGGTCCACCAAACAGCTTACTGAGATAAATAAAACTGTTCTAACTTGGTTGTAATCATCCAAATGTTTCTGAACCCCCACATAAGATTGCATTTAGGAGTAACAGTAGCTCCACTCTAACATTAGTAACATTTAGGTTTTGAGCGACTATGTTAGGTTCAGTGCTTTAATTAGATATTCCAGTTATAATCCCCTTATGCATTTAATTCTTCAGGCTTAATTTGAGCTGGTTTGACATTTCACAGTTATTAAATGAAATAAAACTTTAATATTAAATTTATTCTGATTGGGAGTTATGATCTTGAATGGTTGGCCTAGTACTTTATTCCATGTATCTGTTTGTGCAAATAGGTAAGTTAGGAAATTATCCAGTTGAAATTAAGCTTTTTAAACACACTCTTTACCTGTGTGTACACGTATCAAGCTTACAAGAGGCTGCAGATACCTTGGATGTCCAATCAGTTCATTTGAAGCACCTGAGGGATAATCACCGACATTTTGATGACAAATTGTTTTTTCTCTTTTAGACTGCGGTTGTTTTAAGCCCCTTTTTTTTTTAAGAGTTGTTAATGGAAATCTGCAGTAAAGATGTTAGTGGGGAGACTTGGGCAGAAACCTATATCAAAAAACAACATCCCTGTATGCTTTTTCAACAAGTATTTTAAGGATAAAACCTAAACTGTAATAACTGTAAAATCTAGCAATAATACATCTGTAGGTTGAGCACCAGAATTGAGTATATGGGTATTGTCCATGAAAAACATTCCAAATTCTGCCAAAGGCAAAGATTTTATTTCATACTGACTCTTGTTTAGTGATGCTTATTGAGTTAGATGATTGAGGTTTGAAGAAAGAAGATATAAAGGCAATTTAAAAACCTATTATTCTAACAAACAGGATCCTCAGTAGTGCATGGAAGATTTGTACACAACCACAACAACCTATCATCTCCACCTCCTGTTGATCACAAGATAGATCTCACACTGCTACAGAATGTAATCCCATTCTTTAACAAACATTTGTCACTAGTTCACCAATCTGGTTGTGTTGGTCACTCTGGCAGGAACAGCACGCTAAACCTGAGCCAAAAACTATTCAGTGGGGTTGAGGTCAGCACTGCATGTAGGCCATTCCATCCTCTCCACACCGAATTCTTGGAGGTGGTCTCTGATGAAGTGCACTCTGTGGGGGCAGGCATTGACATCTTGGAGGGTAGAGTTTGGTCCCTATGTGAGGAGATGCAGGATTGCCATTGGATGCAGAATCTCATGTCAATATCGCTCTGCTCTGAGAGTTGTTGCAAAGATGGCAAGCCTTGTTTTCCAGGGAGAGAGATGATGCCCCAGACATCACACATCCTCCACAAAAAGATTTTTGCATTGACAGGGGGTATTGTCAAGTTTCTCATAGGCACAGGCCACATCTTTAACTCTGCCGTTTAACCCATAAATGCATTTTCTGTACAAACGTAAACATAATTTTAAGGAAAATAAGCAGACTCTTCAACAGACTCATTGCACGGAAGCATTGTTACAACAAATAAATTATCAACCAAACATACATTTTCTTAATTTTTCCTCTAAATGTTTTTGCATATCTTGTTGCTTTCTGCATTAGTAAATTGTTAAATGTTTTTCACTATTTTCTTTCTCGAAAACAATGTCAGTGGAGGCCAAAGCATGCATGGTGGAGCTCTGAGTAAGATCACAGCTTCTCCAATTCCTACCCAGGTTTTGTGTTACCACTTTGTCTCAACCTCATTTCATTAAGTACCTGTAAACAAACCATTTCATATTCACATATGTCATACCATACCATACCACTTTATTTCTAACAACTACATAACAGCTGACCAAAGTGCTGTACTAAAAATGTTAGAGAGTAAACAAGAATAAAAACAATAAAACGGCTATATGATATTACATAGGAGCTCCAGAATATTTTAAAAAGTACGAGTACATACACAGAATAAAAGATTAGGACACTGTGACAACTCACACTGGGTAAAATCCAAGAAGAAATTTTTTTTTTTTTAAATACAGCAAGCAATGGAGCCTGCCTGGCCTATAGTGGCAGCTCATTCCACGATTTAGGAGCCAAAACAGCAAAGGCTCGGTCTCTTCAGGATTTACAGAATGTTTCTGGGAAAGTCAAATCATCTGGTTAAACCGATCTAAAAGCATGCAATGGCATGAAACGGCAAAGCAGCACAGACACATAAGAAATGGCAGGATCATTAGGAGACTTAAAAACAAATAACAATAATTTTAAAATGGATTTGAAACTGAACAGAAAGCCACAGAAGGGACCATGAAATTAGAGATATGTGCTCTCGTTTGTTTGTACCAGTTAAAAATTGGACAGCCTCATGTACCAGCTGTAGGTGTGAGAGGGAGGCCTGGATAACTCCAATCAGAAGAGAATTACAATAATCCAGGTGTGAGGTGTGTCAAAATAAGGTGAGATCTTTCCATGTAATCCATGCAACATTTAGTAACTGCTCACAGTTAACTCCATAAAAGTTACAATGAATATCCTTATATCCTTCTGTGTAATCCATGCAATAATAATTAAAATACACAGTTGAAGCAGTAGGGAGTGAAACAAGCATGTTCTCATATTCTGGGACTGAGAGACTTGAAAAGCCTGTGTGGAGCCACATATTATCTGCCACATATTATCTGTCTTATCTTTTACAAAAATATAAATAAGTATATCCAAAGAAATGATGTATGATGATTTTACATTCTTTCACATGTATTAAATGAAATTAGTAACCTTTGATTAACAAGTTAAAAGATGTGTGATTGAAATGTGGGTAAGAACTGAGAATTAGAGTAAAAAAACCATTAAGGTTTGACATTCTCAATCAGCTATAAATGAAAGAGATATAACGTTAATCATTTGTGAAGCATGAATAAAAAGAATGAAGTGATGATTTTGTAACTGTGTTTTAAAGTAAATGCTGAAAGCTGAAGAATGGAAAGTGTAATACTGTGTAAAGTTTAAAACTGAGCAGATTAGGGAAAGAACTGGAGGATGACTAGGAGTGACGAGAGCCAGCTGCATGCTGACAGCGAACCTTTTGAAGTCTAAACAGGAGGGAGGATGCGACAGGAGGGAGGATGCGACTACAGCTAGCTGCGTGGCTATTACCGGCATCTCCAAGGCCAGAAAACAGCATCAGTAGATCACGATGATCATGACTAACGTATTGAGCAATAACCAAGAAGCTGAGCTGAATAGGTTGCGCAAAAACTGAGAAGCATAATAAGGGGCCGACTGGTGAAAGCATCAAGCACCATAAAAGCAATGCTGAAGGAGGGAACTGCGGTTGTTTCCTCGCAGAAGACCAGCGAACAAGATCGGACAGAGAAAAGAAGCTTAGATGGAAAAGGAACAGAGACACAGCCCTGCTGATCGACTGCATTAAAAAGAGGATCAACCCGTGTGCCCAGAAGGACTGTGCCTCAAGATTAAGAATCTGATTTCATCCAAAGCCTTTTAATCCAGTCAACAGAAGTGAACTTGATCGGTGAACAGGTGATTGCTCTAAATTTCAGGCTTTTGGAAGTCCTGAATCAACCTCATTTATGTCTCCGGGTTTCCTTCAATTCTTCAGCCTCTGGAAACTACTGTCTTCGGAGATATATGACAACAAAGATCCTGTTTAACAATCGAAGCCTGGAGTATCAGTGCCTGCCACTTAAAGGAAGAAACCTGAAGATTAAGTCGTATTCCCTTCAAGAAACTACTCGTTGTTACCAGAAGAAACTTCTCCATCAGGTGCATGGATGAGCCTCGGTCTTCAAAGCCTCTCCAAACTCACTAGTTTCAGCATCAGGGAAAGACAGGTTGAGTTGATTGATTCATTTCTATTATTTAAATTATTTTGTGTTGCCGAATTTAAGCTGTTACTGACCCCTGCAAAAGCGTTGCTAATTAAAGAAAGCCTATAAAATTTTAGTTAAATCGTGGACATTCAATTATTTGAGTCACCGTATTTTTGGTTTTTCATTGGTGGTAAAAAGCCTTGTTCCCTGGTTCCAAGATATTTTAGGAGGTTTTTATAGGTTGCCTTAGCCAAGTTTGTTAAAACAGCGCCCTTGGGGCTCGTGCCGAGCCCCTAAAATTAACCTAGCCCATATACCAAGAGCCAGTTGTAAAATTAGGGAATGAGCAACCGTGAACAAAAGGGACTGTTGAAAGTGTGGATGACTGCGATAGGCTACTCGGTCGTCCAGACCTCCAGTTGAAGAAGGGCGAGACTTTTGTATGAAGGCTGTCAGCGGCTAGGCGAGTCATTTCCCGACACCAGCTTAAACAGAACTTTCAGTAAACCTGCTTAGTAAGATCTTTCAGGTTTAGGGAAGTTCGGACCCGTTGGATGGAGAGCTGGATTGAGCAATTCCATTACACATAGGGAAGTAGGAGGGAGGGGTTAGCTCATCGGACAACGAAAGGTCTTTCATTAAATCATAACTTGGTCTCTCTGAGTCAGCTCTGTGGTCTTTTCTATGATCCGATCTGCCATACTCGCTACACTCCTCAAGCAAACTCTCTTTGTCGTCATCTTGGATGGCTCGGAGCTTTTCTTTGAACTGGGTCATCTTTCTGGTCTCTATTTCATACTCCTAAGCTTCTTTTCTCTGTCCGATCTTGTTCGCTGGTCTTCTGCGAGGAAACAACCGCAGTTCCCTCCTTCAGCATTGCTTTTATGGTGCTTAATGCTTTCACCAGTCAGCCCCTTATTAGGCTTCTCAGTTATTGCGCAACCTATTCAGCTCAGCTTCTTGGTTATTGCTCAATACTTTAGTCATTGTCATCGTGACCTACTAATGCTGTTTTCCGGCCTTGTAGATGCCGGTAATAGCCACGCAGCTGGCTGTAGTCGCATCCTCCCTTCCTCCCGTTAGCCTTGTAATGGAAATTCTTTTATTAAGTGTTCTAAAGTGTTCCAAAGTGTATGCATCCAAAAGGTTCGCTGTCAGCATACAGCTGGCTCTTGTCACTCCCAGTCATCCTACAGTTCTTTCCCTAATCTGCTCAGTTTTAAACTTTACACAGTATTACACATTCCATTCTTCAGCTTTCAGCATTTACTTTAAAACACAGTTACAAAACCATCACTTCATTCTTTTTATTCATGCTTCACAAATGATTAACATTACATCTCTTTTATACATAGCTGATTGAGAATGTCAAACCGTAATGTTTTTTTACTCTAATTCTGAGTTCTTACCCACATTTCAATCACACATCTTTTAACTTGTTAATCAAAGGTTACTAATTTCATTTAATACATGTGAAAGAATGTAAAATCATCATACATCATTTCTTTGGATATACTTGTTTATATTTTTGCAAAAGATAAGACAGATAATATGTGGCAGATAATGGCTCCACACAGGCCTCTCAAGTCTCTCAGCTCCAGAATATGAGAACATGCTTGTTTCACTCCCTACTGCTTCAACTGTGTATTTTAATAATTATTGCATGGATTACACATAAGGATATAAGGATATTTATTGTAACTTTTATGGAGTTAACTGTGAGCAGTTACTAAATGTTGCATGGATTACATGGAAAGATCTCACCTTATTTTGACAGGTGATACAAGCATTCTCTAGGTGGCATCTAGACAGAAGGGGCTTTACTATTGACAGTCTACTCAATTGAAAGAAAAAGGACCTAAGCACACTGTTGAAATGTGAGTCGAGTGTAAGGCTGGGGTCTATTTTCACACCTGAATTAACAATACCAGATTTTTCATGCTGGGCCAAAGAGGAAAAGTCTTTTTTTTAATTAAAATTAAGGAAACTCATTGCCATCCATCTCCTGATGTCAACAAGACAATCAAGAGATGCTCAATTGGACCATAAGGTTTTAAAAGGAAATAGACTTGACAGTCATCAACATATAAATTAATTGGCACACAATGCTTTTTTTAAATATCAACAATAGAGAAAAGGAGAGGATCAAGAATGGAGCCTTGAGGTACCCCCAGGGGAGGACAGCAGAAGCAGAGGTAAAATCCATTATGACACAGAAAATCCTATCAGAGAGGTAGGACCAAAACCATTGCAGAGCTGAGCCAGTGATGCCCACCCACTGCTTGAGTCTGGAGGTGATAATGTTTTGTTATAGTTTGACATCCAGCAATTTAAACAACAGCAAAAACAGAAGAAAAACAGAAAGTGGTAGACAACTTGACACGCACACTTGCGCCATCGTCTTTACTTGTCAGATTATCTCTCTTTGTTCTAAGTCATTTTAATGAATTATGAAGATAAATATTTATTCAATATTTCAAGTGTAATTACTTTAATTCTATATGATTTTCTAAAAATGAAAACTTCCATTCATTGTGGTTCCGATTCGTGCATGGACTGGTCAGCTCTTTAATTTTAATTTTGACCCATAAAAATGATTAAAAATTCAAAAGTTCAAAAAGAAAGGTTGAGATGGCCAGCGTATGCATGGTTGCTGCTTGTTGTTCTTCTTCTGAGTGACTGTTTAGGCTTAAATACATCCCACCTGTTTCTCCAAACTAATATCTGACTTACCTGAGTTCTGCAGCAAGTAAAACACTGACAACTCATTAGTACTCCGCACAGGCACACTTCCAAAGAAAAGCTGAACAATCGCTTCAGTGAACAAATGTAAGATCAGCCTTCAATTAGGTGAAATTATGGTCTTAATGACTGTACCTGTGGGTTGAATTTGTGTTGGGAGATGAATACATGCACATAGCCCACACTGAGCAAAGAAAGGCCTGGAAATAATAACTGGCTTATTGGGACCTGCTGATCGCCAATGCTGACACTGTGTGTTGAGTAGTTCAGGTAAGAGCAATAAGACTGGGGTCATGAGAGACAGCAGACATGCTGGCATTGCCACTGCTGGCTGCCAAGTGTGTGTGTGTGTGTGTGTGTGTGTGTGTGTGTGTGCGTGTGTGTGTGTGTGTGTGTGTGTGTGTGTGTGTGTGTGTGTGTGTGTGTGTATGTATACAGGGGTTGGACAATGAAACTGAAGCATCTGGTTTTAGACCACAATAATTTATTAGTATGGTGTAGGGCCTCCTTTTGCGGCCAATACAGCGTCAATTCGTCTTGGGAATGACATATACAAGTCCTGCACAGTGGTCAGAGGGATTTTAGCCATTCTTCTTGCAGGATAGTGGCCAGGTCACTACGTGATACTGGTGGAGGAAAACGTTTCCTGACTCGCTCCTCCAAAACACCTCAAAGTGGCTCAATAATATTTAGATCTGGTGACTGTGCAGGCCATGGGAGATGTTCAACTTCACTTTCATGTTCATCAAACCAATCTTTCGCCAGTCTTGCTGTGTGTATTGGTGCATTGTCATCCTGATACACGGCACCGGCTTCAGGATACAATGTTTGAACCACTGGATGCACATGGTCCTCAAGAATGGTTCGGTAGTCCTTGGCAGTGACGCGCCCATCTAGCACAAGAATTGGGCCAAGGGAATGCCATGATATGGCAGACCAAACCATCACTGATCCACCCCCATGCTTCACTCTGGGCATGCAACAGTCTGGGTGGTGCGCTCCTTTGGTGCTTCTCCACACCGTAACTCTCCCGGATGTGGGGAAAACAGTAAAGGTGGACTCATCAGAGAACAATACATGTTTCACATTGTCCACAGCCCAAGATTTGCACTCCTTGCACCATTGAAACCAACGCTTGGCATTGGCATGAGTGACCAAAGGTTTGGCTATAGCAGCCCGGCCATGTATATTGACCCTGTGGAGCTCCCGACGGACAGTTCTGGTGGAAACAGGAGAGTTGAGGTGCACATTTAATTCTGCCGTGATTTGGGCAGCCGTGGTTTTATGTTTTTTGGATACAATCCGGGTTAGCACCCTAACATCCCTTTCAGACAGCTTCCTCTTGCGTCCACAGTTAATCCTGTTAGATGTGGTTCGTCCTTCTTGGTGGTATGCTGACATTACCCTGGATACCGTGGCTCTTGATACATCACAAAGACTTGCTGTCTTGGTCACAGATGCGCAAGCAAGACGTGCACCAACAATTTGTCCTCTTTTGAACTCTGGTATGTCACCCATAATGCTGTGTGCATTTCAATATTTTGAGCAAAACTGTGCTCTTACCCTGCTAATTGAACCTTCACACTCTGCTCTTACTGGTGCAATGTGCAATCAATGAGGACTGGCTACCAGGCTGGTCCAATTTAGCCATGAAACCTCCCACACTAAAATGACAGGTGTTTCAGTTTCATTGTCCAACCCCTGTATGTTAATGGAAGATTTGGCACTCATAGATATCTGGAGAATGATCAACCCATGTGAAAGAGAATACACCTTCTTTTCACATTGCCATCAATCATATTCAAGAATTGATCTATTTTTAATTCCAAAACACTTGATGGAAAAAATAATTGATTGCAAAATTAGGAATATCGGTATCACAGACCATGCATCGGTAGAAATGGGTGTAAAGATTGAATCCGGTGTAGTTGGGAGGTCCAGGTGGAGAATGAACACATCAATACTACAAGATAAAAAGTTTAAGGCAATATTAGCTGAAGACTTAAAGGTTTTTTTTTAAATAAGTACAGGTAGCACAGAATGCATCTCATCAGTCTGGGAAGCTTCCAAAGCATATGTGAAGGGAAAGATGATAGCATATTCTGTAAAAAGGAAAAGAGAAAACATTACCAAGATTAAATAATTAGAAACAGAAATTAAAAGAAGGGAGAAACAAATAGCAGAAAGATTCTCTCAATCACAATATCAGGAACTTTGCAACCTTAAATATCAGTTGAATGGAATCTACAACCAAAAGATAGAGTATGCTCTACATTGGCTAAAATCCGAATTTTATGAGAGAGGGGAAAAAGCTGGGAAATTACTAGCGAGACAGGTAAGAGAAAAACTCCTTACAAATACAATCTCATGTATTTAACAAGGGAATAAATCGGTAACTTCAGGTAAAGATATAAATAAAGTGTTTGAACAATATTATAAAAACGTATATACATCGGTAGTACTGAGTGATAAACAAAAGGATCAGGAGCGGTTTTTTTCTAATATTAAAATGCCCCAACTTAACACAGATCAAGTAGAAAAACTGGAGACTCCTATAACTGAAAGATAATCTACAGAAATACGCCACTTTATGGCTATATCCGTCCATTTGCATTGGGAAATGCCTATATAATGGAGACAGTGGAAATCAAGCGGTATTTCGATAATAGGAGATTTATTTAAAGATGGGCTTTTTAAAATATTTGAAGAACTTAAAAATCAATATAAGCTGGAAGGGAAACATTTCCCAAATACTTACAAATTAGAAACAGTGTGAAACCCAAAATTCAAACTGACTTTGAGAACCCCATCCTAGATTATTTAAAATTACCACAAGAACAAATTACATCTTCAATGTTTTATAAATTGACCAAACATTCAAGCAAGGAAGAATCTACGAATATTAAATTGTTGTGGCAAAATGATTTGAGATTAAATATAGGAAGGGAGCAGTGGTTAGGGATTTTGGTAGATTGTGGAAGATACGTCAGAGAGGTGAGGGGGAAAACTCACACAATACAAAATAATACATAGATATTATCATACCCCGGCAAAACTGCATAGAATGAAATTGATGGAGGATAATAAATGCTGGAAATGTAAGTCAGAAGTAGGAACTTTTCTACACTGTATATGGCACTGCAAAATGGTCAAACCCTTTTGGGTTGAGGTGGTTGATTTGTTGAGCAACTGGATGGATGTAATGGTTCCATTGACACCTGCCATATGCCTGTTAGGAGATAGAATAAATTGTATTCATGTGTTATATCTTTTACTAAAATATGTACAATATATTAGAATTAATGTGAATTACTCTGTACCAACCAGATAAGTTTGTGTTTACACTTTTGTTTGTTGTTGTTTGAATTATAAAAAAAAAGATTTTTAAAACAAAAGTTTTGGAACATGCCTCAGTTTTGCATGTGACATGTTCATGTGTATGTTGTTGAACATATTCTACCCTAAATCAGTATCAGCTTGAAGGTGTTTTATATAAAAGACAGAAGAAAAGTGTAAAAATAAATAAGTATAAGTTAGTTTGACTTTACCATTAGAATTTCTAATTTTCTTTCCAAACTGAAATCATCCGGACCGTGCTCCATTAAAGGTAAAATTGTGACTACAGACAAGTTCTCCACAAAACCCCACTACAGAAGCAGAATGTTTTTAAAGGCAGCATTTGAATGTGCAGAAAGCTCTTCATTCCTCTCAATTCTGCTCTCTTGAATGTCCTTGTTTTCTGAGATAGGACCAGTGGGGGAGTCATGACAAAAAGCAGCTCTGATTTCTCAGACAAGTTGTTTGCAGCATTGCACAAGTCTTTGAACGTGATAAATGAGAACCTGAAAGTAAATTTCCTCAGCAGTTTTTTTGGCTTCTGTAACAAAAACAAGCAATTGAGATTCAGTCAGAGTAAACCTGCAGACTTTCTAATAATCTCCTCTCATCCGCACATGTACTTTAGGTTTGCCTCTGATAAGGAAGCTGAACCAGGAATCAATGTTTGACGGATCAATCTGCTCAGAAACCAGGGAAAGATAAGGGGAACAACGTGGTGGAGAGGATTTTTAAAGAACTCTCATATTGCTTTTCTAATGAAACTTAGACATAACTTCAGTTACACAAATTTCACATTAATTTTATTGCTTATTTTCACAGCAAGAGGTTTTCTACAATGAATACTCTTTAAATAAGTACTCTTAAATGCAAGAACACCAACTCATCTTCTCTATTTTCAAGTATTCATGATAAATATAGATTTAAATATGATGGATGCAAATTCAATAAAGATGTTGGGGTAAAACATTTTACGTTATTTTTGGGAGATTCCCACCCATTCAGTGGATGAAAAGGTGATTAATAATTGGGTCTTCTTCTGAATTAGTCATTAGGTCTCAGGTAGGCCAGCATGTGTTGTTACCCATGCAGGCCTACAGGCAGAAATGATGTGTGTCATTACCTGCAACGTCTGCGGGGAAGCTCCTGAAATTCCATCATCTTCACTTCATGCGTCCGCTAAAAGTCAAACGGGATCTTCCAGCTAACGTAATTTTTGTTTTTTATATGTCTTTTTAATAAGCCGGAGCACAGCGACAAAGTACGATCATCCCTCAGCCTGAGGCTACGCATTTTTATTCCAATTACTTCTTTCACACAAAAAGGGGAATCATGGATTTAGGAAACTGTTTTAAAACCAAGTGTACTCTGAAAAAAGAGGACCTCAGATGAGATTTCCATGCTGTATGAATGTACCAACACTCTGCAGCTGTGTAAATAAATAAACGCTGCCTGAGGCGACGCTCATTGAATCCACTTCTCTTCGGAGGTGAGACTATAATGTGAGAATACAAGTTTATAAAAATACTAATATTAACAGGCAACAGAAAGTTTACTTTAGGAAAGGACTTAGAGATTTAAAGAAAAGGTAACATTACTTTGTGATTCTTTAGTTCTTTGACTGACTGACAATGTCTGGGCTGTATTTTATAATAGTTATTGTTATTTATGACACAGTATGCAAAATATAAGGCATTTGTATGAGCACCCGAAATAGAGATCAGCTCCCCACCCCTTTTTACAGCACAGAGAGTTGGATACAGATGGATCTGATTCCTTTGCACACAGCGTCTCCAAATGTAACAAGTGAGGATGAGAATCCCTTAATTTTACATTGGTGGACTTTTGCTGCCCTCTATTGCTGAAAGACCAAAACTACAACAAAAAAAATTTCAGATCAGGCTGGACTTCAATAAAGGTGCATCATGCGTGTCTCAATAGAAGCAAAAAAGCAAACCTGCAACTATTGATAAAGAGGTTGAGTGCTATTTTGTTGTATACTGTAAAACAGATCTGATCACTCTATATGTTTTACAATGACCTTGGAAAATATAATCAATGTGCTGTTTATACAATTAAAAATGTTAATTTTTAACAAAGTCAGATTTATTTCATTTCTATTGCAGATTAAAAAATAAATCTGATTTGAAAATTACATAATTCACAATACAAATTTTAAGGAAAAAACGACAAAAAAAGTCAAATTTAACAAACATGATTAAAGCGAATTCATAAATAGGAAAAAAGGTGAAAATGATATGAATGCCACAAGGCATCGTGTATAACTAGAGGGCTGGATGATGTACCTGATGTTGTGTGTTTTCAGATCTATGCTTATTTTGCATGGTTTGTATTGTCTCTATTCATATCGCAAATCTATTAAATATATTAAATCATCGCTGGTCTGGGTTTTACTTGTCTATTAGTTTTTTCCATATTCCAACATATGAGTGACTCCATCACCTCTGTTTCAGAACCTTTGTGTAAAAATATTCTCCCACAATAACTGATCAGAGAATATTTAAAATAAACCTTTTTTTATAGACTTTTTGCAGCTTGAATATCATGAATGTAAGTGATGTAGCTCCCTCATACTAAACGATGCTATAAATTGTATTGTATAAATTGCATTTTAAACTCAAAAACTTCAAAACTGTAAATGTCTACTTCTGACTACATGCATGATGGAGGCCTCTTTAGCACCTTCCTACAAGCAAGAAGCAAACAGTCGTAACAAGATATTTGGTTCACTGCTTGTAATGTGATGAAAATGTTCTGAGACCGGCTGCATGGTGACATAATTAGTGGCACTGTTGCCTTGCAGCCAGGGGCGTGTCTAGAATTTTTTTTCTTGGTAGGGGCAGGTTGGGGCACAGATTGTAGAAGAGTAGTCTAAGATCTATAGTGTACACTATTATATTTTTGTTCTGCTTTTGTTCTGTAATGTTTCTGTTTTTTAATAATAGGTTTAAAAAAAATTAGACCATCATAAAGCTGCCAAAGTTATATCTACCATTAAAAAGCTTCAACCCTGCAGCACCAATTTAATTTTGACTCAGTCGTTTTTTTTTCTTTATTGTGCTAAATTATTTTTCTTTTCTGTATACAGTATACACTCACCGGCCACTTTATTAGGTACACCTGTCCAACTGCTTGTTAATGCACATTTCTAATCAGCCAATCACATGGCAGCAACTCAATGCATTTAGGCATGTAGACATGGTCAAGACGATCTGCTGCAGTTCAAACTGAGCATCAGAATGGGGAATAAAGGTGACTTAAGTGACTTTGAACATTGCATGGTTGTTGGTGCCAGATGGGCTGGTCTGAGTATTTCAGAAACTGCTGATCTACTGGGATTTTCACGCACTACCATCTCTAGGGTTTACAGAGAATGGTCTGAAAAAGAGAAAATACCCAGTGAGTGTCAGTTCTGTGGGCGCAAATGCCTTGTTGATGCCAGTAACTCAAATAACTACTCGTTACAACTATGGGATGCAGAAGAGCATCTCTGAATGCACAACATGTCGAACCTTGAGGCGGATGGGCTACAGCAGCAGAAGACCACACCAGGTGCCACTCCTGTCAGCTAAGAACAGGAAACTGAGGCTACAATTCGCACAGGCTCACCAAAATTGGACAATAGAAGATTGAAAAAATGTTGCCTGGTCTGATGAGTCTTGATTTCTGCTGCGACATTCGGATGATAGGGTCAGAATTTGGCGTCAACAACATGAAAGCATGGATCCATCCTGCCTTGTATCAACGGTTCAGACTAGTAGTGATGGTGTATTGGTGTGGGGAATATTTTCTTGGCACACTTTGGGCCCCTTAGTACCAATTGAGCATCGTGTCAACACCACAGCCTACCTGAGTATTGTTGCTGACCATGTCCATCCCTTTATGACCACAGTGTACCCATCTTCTGATTGTTACTTCCACCAGGATAATAAGTGGCCAGTAAGTGTATGTTTTATTCTGTTATGCTTTTGTTCCTAAAACAAACATCATCAGAATGAACAAAAATGCTGTACATGTGAAGCTCATTGCCAGTTGTGACTCCATGCTGTGAGAACCACCTGCAGCATGTTGTAGCTGGTTGCTGTGTGTAAGCACTAGTTGCTTTTTTGAATAAAAGTCAATTAGGGGGTTTGAAAAGGCGCTAAATCTAGTGACAAAAGTGCTAACTTGGCAACACTGGACACCATTTTGCAAACGCTATACAAACTACTTGACAGCTTTGGTAGGGGTGGCCACGTGGGGTGGCAAATCAGATTCTAGGCTTAGCTGGTCCCACCCACAGCCACCAATGTGGCCACGCTCCTATTTGCAGCAAGAAGGTCCTGAGTTCGAATCCTGGCCTATAGTCTATCTGCATGGAAATTGCATGTTGTCTCTGTTCACGCTTGGGTTCTCTCAGCGTGGGTACTCTGGCTTCCTCCAAAAATAACAGTCTAAAAACATGACTGTTAAATTAATCGGTCTCTCTAAACTGCCCTTAGGTATGAGTGTCTGTCTATGTGTTGCCCTGTGATTGACTGACAACCTGTCCAGGGTGAACCTCATCTCTCGCCCAAGGATATTGATGGAGTTGTTCCCAGAAACTCCTGCGTGCTCGTTTGTTTTGGAAAAACTAAGTCATATGCTATACTGTTTTAGTAAAACTAAATAATAAAAGGAAGCACAGAGTCTGCACAGTTTCTTCCGCCCGGCCGGGGAGAGGTGTTCCAGCTGAGTCACCAGAAACACTTCTGACTTTTCCTTTCCAGAACAGGGTTTTTATTCAAAAGCAAGGCATGTACAATTACAAAGAAAAAACACATATTTTTAGCTGAGTGTCAGTTGAACTCTTACACCTGGCATTCAGCTGTCTGTTCGACCTTCACAACATTCCTGTTATTCTACTTTTGGTTGTTATTTTCAGACATGTACAGAAATATCTTCACTGGTGCCGGGCAGACCAAGCCAAGTCAGACACACACACATACACAGCTGTTTTGAGCAAGCCACTAAGTTACACAATACATTTTATTTCACACATTATTAAACCTAACTTGAGCATAGCAATGCAGACCTTATTAAGTATTTTAAATATTTTCCAACATTTTTCCCTTTTGAAGTCTCAATTAAGACTTCACCCTAAATTGCCTGCAGATTATATTGTAAGCAACTTTAAATCTTCAGCATGCCTTCCTGCTCCTCATCATCACCGTCTACCTCTAACAGTGGCATCATGGTGGGATGCTGAGAAGCCTTCCCTTCAATAGTGGAGGTGATAAATCTTACAACCAGAGGTCGGATACATGGCACACAAACATCCCATGACCCAACCCTTAGAGGGTTTTGGTCCTACCCTTTGGCTCCCCATGATTATTCCTGGTAATACTTGTGAGTAATATAATCTTTGATACCTGTAAAAAAAAAGAAATTAATAGAGATACAAAAGTTTTAGTTCAGTTTTTTTTTTTATTCAGTATTTTACAAGTGGGAGGGAAAACTCTACCACTTTCAGTGAGAGGGAAACTCAATCACTGTCGCCTCTTCTCCTGATGTTCTTTCTCCTCTTCAGCTCCCAGGTGTAGACAGACCTGGAGCCTTGCGTTCTCACCCCTGGGGATTATTCTGCCCCTTCAGTGGGGTGAGAAATTTGATCTTCCTTCACTCCAGTGGTACCAGGTGTCGCCTTTACCCTTGAGTCTCACCGCATGTGAGGTCCTTTCTGTGACCTGGAATGGACCGGTCAACCTGGGTTCTGACCACTTCCTTTTGATCACCTTCAGCTGGACCCACTGAGCTTCTGAGGTGGTGGTGCCGTTTCTGGTCTCCGGTTCTGCTGGGACCTGTTTAGAGAACGCTGAAACAAGACTGTGGAGAGATCTGTAATAATCACGGTAAGACATAGACTGTTCACATTCATTTAGAAAAGGTAGCCTGGTTTGGGGACCTGGAAATGGTCTCCCTGTCTGCAGTTCATGCGGAGTCAGACCATGCCTCTGATTCATGGAGCTTCTTACAGACATCAAGGCTAACGGCAAGGCTGTGACCCAATTCATTTTGGTCTGTGCCCAGATTTTAGCCAATTTGATTTTGAGGGTCTGATTCATTCTTTCCACCTTTCCCTGGGACTGTGGATGGTACACTGTCCCAAAGGAATGTTTAAGTCCCAAAAATTTCTCCACTTCTCTGAGCTCCTCGTTTTTGAAGTGGGTGCCATTGTCTGATCTTATTTTGACTGGAAAACCATGTCTGGGAATGTAATGATTTATTAAACACTTTACCACAGACTTGCTGTCTTCTTTCTTTGTGGCCCAGGCTTCTGGCCAACCTGTAAAAGCATCCACACACACTAGCAGATATCTGAACCCATTCACTCTCTCAGTCATATCTGTATAGTCAATGATGATTTCTTTCCCTGCAATAGGATCCACTGGGAATTTCCCTGGCGCTGGCTTCAAGGTAGGTTTGGCATTGAACTGTCTGCATATTTCACATGAGTTTATCCAATGCACTGCCATTGGTTTTAAATAAGGATGCCACCAGTATTCGAGATTTTTTATCATTTGTATGGTCCCTACATGCCCCATGCCATGGGCTTCCTCCAGGGCTGCTGTAGTGAGCCCTGGTGGCAGGATTGGACGTCCGTCTGGACTCCTCCAAAGTCCATTTTGGTCCTCACTGCCTCCTCTCGCCTTCCACATCGACTTTTCTTCTGGTGAGGCCCCCTTTTGTAGTCTCACTACTTCCTCCAAAGTGGGCTCTGGTGTCCACCCTACCTCTGAACACAACAATATATTTTTTGGTTGATGCCCAACACACTGCTTCGCTGCTTAATCTGCCGCCTGATTTCCCAGTGCTACTCTGGTATTGCTGCTGTCATGTCCTTTGCACTTGATAACTGCCACCTCCTGTGGTAAAAGCAATGCTTCAGCCAACCTTCTCATTTCCTGTTCATGCTTAATGGATTTCTGTCCTGCTGTCCTAAACCCTGTTCTCAACCATTGCTTTAGTTCAACATGCACTGCACCTGTGGCATATGCTGAGTCTGTGTAAATGTTTATTTTTTGTCCTTCTCCTAATTCTAGGGCCGCTATCACTGCCAAAACTTCTGCTCTCTGTGCTGATTGTGTGTCTGTCAGCTTTTCCGCTTTCACTGTTACAAAGTCCGACCCTGAGTCCTCCACCACTGCATAAGCTGCTTTAAGTCCTTGTGTGTCATGTCTGAAACAGCAACCATCTGTATACAGATTTCTAGCATCTGTCAGAGATGTGCTTTGTAGGTCTGGTCTGATCTTTTCATGAAACTCCACTTTTTCTGCACAGACATGTGGTTCTCCTGACGTCATTCTGTCTGCCATATTTATGCCCTCATGTGTGTATGTGATGTTAGGAGCTTCCAGCACCCTGCTCAGTCTCTGTTGTCTCAGTGGTAATAGTGTGAATGTCTTTGAGTTCACAAAAACCACTACTCCATGTGATGTGAGAATGCGGAGGGAGTGTCCCATAACTACATGGGCTGTTTTCTGGATTATTTTAGCCATCCCTACTGCATGTCTGGTGCATTCATGATGTCTTTGTTCCATGTTGTCCAACATAACAGGACAGGACAGTTCTAGTAACTCCTTTTTTCTGGAACAGCACCCCATTTGCTGTGTGTGCTGTTACAGAAACATCCAAATAGAATGGCAGCGTGTAGTCAGGGTGTGCCAAGTGCGCAGCTTGTGATAAGTTTGTTTTGAGAGAGATAAAAAGCTTCTTCAGCTTCTGTGGTCCATTCCAAGGGGGCAGTGAGATTTATCATGCCCTGTTTTTTCACTAGGTCTCTAAGGGGAGCTGTGAGATCAGTGTAGCTGGGGACAAATGATCTACTGTATCCTGTAAGGCCCAGAAATGACAACATGTCTTTCACGAAGAGTGGTTTTGGATGAGAAAGTACTGCAGATTGATGCGCAGGGGACATACCGGTCCCTGGCTGGGAGATCACCCTGCCCAAGAAGTCCACCTGTCTTCGGCAGATTTGAAGTTTGGCCTTACTGACTTTGTAGCCTGTCTTGGCCAGATGTGAAAGAACTACAGCAGTAGCCTCCAAACATTCAGTGACAGTGGGTGTGGCCAAGAGAATGTCATCAACATACTGGATGAGTGTAGTATGTGGTGGGAGTGGGCAGTCCTGTAAGGAGTCTTTAAGAACTTGGTTAAAGATTCCTGGGGAGAGAGCAAAACCCTGTGGCAAACGAGTGTATCGGTACCTATGTGATCTACAGGTGAAAGCAAAAATGTCCCTGCATTCTTCAGCTAAAGGCAGGCAAAAGAAAGCATTGGCCAGGTCAATGCATGTAAACCATGCATGTTCAGGATTAAGATTAGTGAGAGCAACATAAGGATTTGGAACAGGGACAGTAGGAGTGGACAGTGCTGCATTAACGGCCCTCAAATCGTGTGCCATTCTCCATTTCCCTGTTCCTTTTTTCTCAACTGGTAAAATAGGTGTATTCCACAGGGAAGAGTCAGCCGACTCTAATACACCGGCATTCCACAGACCCTCAATTGTGTCCTTAATGCCCAGTTCAGCAGCGGGTTTATGAGGGTATTGGGACCTCCAGATTGGTTGATCAGAAGTAAGCTGAAAAGTAATGGGAGTACAGTGTATGAGGCCCACGTCCATGGGACCTTCTGCCCAGAGTGTGGAGGGCATGCTCTGTACAACTGCAGCTGCCAGTGGGTGATGTGATTTTTCTCTACCATGTTGTCTGTCTAACTGTACATGTTCCAGGGTGCCTACATCTGTGGAATGATTAAGAATGCGAAAAGTGTTCCCTGAAGGTGAATAGGAGAGGTTAGGAGTGGAAGAGAGGTGCCAATCCTGTAGGGAGAGGGAGCGTTTTAACTCCCCCCCTAACTCACGTGCTTCATGTCCTGGATGGAGGGCTAAAGAAACGTACGGAACGCCATCAGCCCACATTTCAAACCACCCTTCCTGTTCTTTCGATAACTGTACAGACGCCTTCTGGAGCTACATAAATGTCAGTGGTGACAATGTCCCACGTCTTACCCTCCAGCTCATCAGCAAAGCTTTCCTGGTAGCATTCACAGTTATTTCTGTCATAAAACAGGGTGACATGCAGCGGGTCAGGGGGAGGAATATAGGGTGCCAGAGTGGAGATCCAGGATTTCCACCGAAGGAAGGAAGAGAGAACACCTCTGCACGCTGTGGTTTCTGGGTGTAGCAAGACCCAGTAAATGTCAGCCATAGGATTGGGTAAGGGCTGGATTAAATACTGTCCATGTGAAAAGTGTGTGTTGCTGCCACATGAAAGTTGGGTGCCATTAGGAAGGTGCACCTGCAGTCCGTTTGAACCACACAGAATGGTTGCGGACACTAAGTAACTGTGGTTCAAAGTTTGCCCTCCTATTTCAGTTCTTAGGGGCTTGGTGTAAGGTAGGACCTGTTTAGCCCCAGAAAACCCCATGACAGTGGTAGTCCTTGTGGAGAGAGTGTTGGGAGGGGCTTGTTTGATGGTTGAGCATGTAGCCCCAGTGTCCACTAGAAAAGGAAGACTTTGTCCATCCACCGTCACGGAGAGTAAGGGGTCCTCAATCCCTCTGTCCGGGGGGTTCTGTGGGGACCCTCAGTGGTGGTCTGGCCAGAGACTGGGCTCATCCCAGGCTGGCAATTGGAGTGAAGGCTGCTGCTGTTGGCCTCCACGTGGCGGACCACCTCTCCCTCTGCGGGGGCGACCTGCTGGTCTTGCAAGTGGACCATACCATCCATTCTCTCCTTGAGGGTTCTTGTATGGACATTCACGAAACCAGTGGCCTGGTTCTTCACAGTAGTAGCACACATCAGCATTCCCCCACTTCCGTGGCGGCCCTCGCTGGAATCCCCTTCCCCTGGGCCCACCTCGTCCCCTGAAACGACCAGCATGTGTCTGATGAGGACCAGAGGTCATAGGCCCCTGCGCAAACGTGTCCTGGTGGCCAGGAAATGGAGGAGCTTGTGGTGGTTGGGACACAGCACCTTCATACATTATTTTAGGGGTTTTACCTTCCTTCTTCTTTTCCCCTGCTTTTTGTTTTGCTTCAACTAACTGCATTTTTAGTAACTGAGTTTGTAATGTTTTAAGTTCTTCCTCATCTTTCTTATTTTCCTCTCTTATTTAGATAAATGGTGAATTAAATGGCGATCCCACGTTCCAGTATCAGCCCCTGGCACATCAGGATTGTCTTCCATGTTGGTTTTAACTTGTGTGGGTAAGCCTCTTAGCACAGCATCTCTGAACCAATCCCTCTGTGAGCCCTCATTGGCTGGATTAGTTCCTGTTTGCGTTTGCCACATGGATTGGCATTGTTCCAAATATTCTCTTGGATTGGTGTTTGGATTCCATTCAAATTTAGGGATAGTGCGCCCCCTGGTTACAGGGTATAGGTCCCTTAGCGCGTCCCGTATCCACTGGGAATATCAAGTGAAAGGGTCTGAATCTAGGGCGAAGGTGGTGTGAGCTGTAGTTTCAACCTCTCTACAGGTGTGTGGTTTCATGCAACGTGCTGCAATCGCGCGGTAGTCACCTAGAGCCAAAGTGCTGCCTGCCGTCAGGGAATCTAATGTTTGTAACCAAATAGAAGCCCCCTCAGTTATGGGTGAGAGCTTGTCGCAGAGTGTGGTAAGATCCCCCAGGGAATCTTACTTTCATTCAACCATTTCATAGCAAATGAGAGGCATCTCTTTAAAGTCCACAAAACTAAATTAAAGGACTATCTGAAAATGATTTAAACATTTCTTAATCAGTGGCAAAGTCCTTATTAGCATTAAAGCTAATAAGGACTGAGAGTCTTGTGATTCAGATAAGAAAGAAATTAAGTCCTTTTGTTTTGTTTTTTTGTGGAGCTGTAGGGGCGGGACAAGAGGTGAGAGCAGCCTGTGGGCTGGACAACCCACGAACAGTTACATGCCCTTCTTTGACGTCAAGTACAGGGTACAGCCCTGTGGGAGGAGATGTAGGAGGGGGAGGTGGCTGAGCAGACGGCGGGGGAGGTGCATAGGGCGGTGGTTTGTCAGCTGTTTCCTTATTCCTGTCATTGTGTGGTTCTGTATGTGTGATGTCAGGTTTATCAAACATTGCATATTTTCTTAATCAACTTTTCAGACTGTTTTTCCTCCTGAGTCTGCTGCACCAGCTGTCTTACAACATACACCTGTTCCTTAAACGTTTTCCAAACCGGTGCCTCTGCCCCCCACCCTGAGTCATCAGTCTCCCTATCAACCTGGTCCATGTTTTACACTTTTATGTATTGTGGCCAGCCGGAAGATATGGCAGGCTATGTCCCGAGTTTCCAGAATGTTCTAATCAATTCTCAAGACACCACAATGTAATTTATTATATGAAACATTCAGTCAACAGCAATCAATTATCTGTCCTTTGTTAACACCACTAGGTTTCCCAGACAGAATAATTGCATTCACTCAACCGCTTATGAGAGTTCTGCCGACTGCAGCGTTGTCTCTCTGTTCGCGCTCTCACTCACTCCGCCTGACGTCTGTCTCACAGATTATGTCTTCTGTGCACAGCTCAGACAATTTATGTGTTTGTGTATTATGTACTTTTCTCTGGAGTCCACTAGATGTCCTCCAAGTCTGACTATTTTTGCTGAATTATCCTATTTCAGCTCATAGTTCTCTCATGCTGGTCTTGCCACAAATGTCATTTATAACTCACAGTCATGCTCTCGCTGTGACTGGTCTTACAGACCAGTAACACATTCATACAACCTGTTCACAGTAACTTATAGCTTCATGGGACTTCAGACTATGTGTTTCATGAATTATCACATCTGTAATCTGGTTTTATCGAGACAGAACTCGAATAAAACACAGCATTCAAACCTTTGTGTTTTGCCCGATCTTAGCTTCTGACTCCTTTAAACATAAAACTCTCAGGGACTCAAACCCTGCTCAAAGGGACTCAAACCCTACTCAAAGGGACTCAAACCCTATTTAAAACCGCTTTCAGAATTCGTAGTTTCCCACACTATGGGCCTCAAACCCAGCACAATCATGAATTTTCGTCAAAAAAACATGTGGAGTTGCCAAACTCAGGGAAAAATCTTCAACCTCTTTTTTTTTTTTTTTACTATTAATACTATTATTTCACCTCATTTAGAAAAATTTAAATCCTGAGCAAAACATTTCCAGGAGGACATGTACAGAGGGGTTAGGCCTGTGAGCATCTGTGTGATGCTATCATGTCAATATGGACCAAACTCTCTGACAGATAGGTTGCACTTATAGGGTATTTAAGACACATGGGCTGAGTGGGTCTAAGTGAAACAAGATATACATATCTTTCAAAATCCATGTAATTTGAATGTTGAACATCATGTAGAACAACTAACAAATAGAACAGAATTAACAGCAATGGATCTCTTTATTATATCACTATTTTCTGAGCCACAAAAATCATCCTCTAAAACAAAATCTATGTGCATAAAAACAGAGACAAATACCCCCCTACACACAAGACAATAAAATAAATTTAGCCCCATTGAGCTTACCACACAACATTGCAGAAGTGGCTCATTAACTATTCTATACTGCTAGAGAAATACACTTTTTCTTTTTAGTTTGTGGATATAATAAATTCCCTCATTGTGAACATTCATACACCTAAAGACTTTTTAATGCAGCAGCATTTAGATTTATCTATTTTCTCTGAAAAATGAAATTGAACTCATGAGTGAACCAAACAATGATCATTTGCTAAGTACAAAATGATATATGTTGGATTTTTTGTTTACGTTTTCCAAACCTGACTTGCTGTTTACCTTTATCTAAAAAAAAATTTTGATAATAAATCACAGGAAATAAGCTTTCATACCTGCCATTTTATCCTCAATCTACATCAATCTTGACGACTTCACTGCAAACGCTAGTGCTTTTGTGGTTCTCCTACTGCTTCAAGCTTTATCTTGAAAGACCATTTTAAAACTTACATTCATGGTAAAAAGAAAGTAAACCCTCTGTTGTTGTTGTTTTTTTTTTTTTTTTTCGGTTTTACATATCAGAACATATTAAAACAATCTAATATTTATCAGGTTCCAAACTATTTCAGTTAAAAATACAACCGACAACTGATATCCAGATTTTTATTAAAGAAAGAAGAAGCCAAAAAGGAAAAGCTGTGTCTGACTAAATCTATGTACAACCTTGCTACTTCTATAATAGGAAATAGGAGGACAATTAGAAGCTAGTGTAGCAGCAGTATTAAAACAATGCCAGGATGGAAAGACATCAGCAATAACTTTGGAGAAGCAATTGTTGCAGCCCACCAATCTGGGAAGGGTTATGAAGCCTTTTGCAAACAAGTTGAAGTTCATTATTGCATTATCAGTCTTTAACAAAGAATATTCAGTAGTGAAAAACATTAAAGATGGCTTCCAGTGTTTCTAGAAGTTGACTTTTAGGTCATAGCAAAACAACCTAAAAGTCAGATGGTGTAATGCTCAGAGAAATCACAAAAAACTCTATCTTAAATTCTACATGCCTAAGATGTTAGACATTACTGGTAATGACAGGACAATTAGAAGAATAAACAAGTCTGGCTTGAACGGAAGGGCTGCCAAGAGACCTCATATCAATTGTTAAGCACGGTGGTGGAGGTTTGATGATTTAGGCCACAGCTTGTAGTTATTGAGTTAACCATTAAATGCCTCTGTATACCAAAAAGATCTTGGGTCAAATGTGAGACCAGATGTGGGACCAAATATTTGACAGTTAAAGCTTGACCCAAACTGTATCATCAATAGAAGAACATTTCAAAACAGAGCAAACCTATAACAGAATGGCAACAAATGTCTGCAAAGTGGTAAGAAAGAGTAGGCCAGAATTCTTTCACATTTGATGTGAGAGATGTGTTCTGTGTTTTTCTTCTTGGTGTTATATTTAAACTACTCTGCTGTAATTTTTTTCCACAGCTTTATCTCTGACCTACCTGGTGTTTTCCTTTGTCTTCATGATGCTGTTTGTTCACTAATGTTCTATAATTAACCTCTAAAGCTGCATTTGTATTAAGAATAAATTACACATAGATGGACTCTGTTTACCAGAGTGCCTTGTTCCTATAGACACTCTGGTCTGCATGAGGAGTGTGTTGTTCAAGAAAATGATTGATAATTGTAATTACACTGTAATACTTGAATACATAAGTCAGTCAGTCAGTCATTTTCTACCGCTTATTCCATAGTGGGTCGCGGGGAAGCTGATGCCTATCTCCAGCAGTCTATGGGCGAGAGGCAGGGTACACCCTGGACAGGTCGCCAGTCCATCGCAGGGCAACACACAAACTGAATACATAAGTTATTTATTAAATTTAACAGCTCTTTACATTGATTTACAATTCTAATCATTGTTGTAGGCTGCCGCTCACAGGTCAAAGCCAGACTAGTTTCAGTTGCTCTTGTATAGTAAATTTCTGTCAAAAAAGGGAACAATTTATGCTAATTAATCTCTGATTTTCTTGATAAGCCTATCAATGGGAAAGTTGTTTCAGCTTTATGTCTGTCTGTTATATTCTTCTTGGCTAAGGAAACTATTTTTCCTGTTGATCAGGCAGATCACTTTTGAAGTGTTCAACACACTGTTTTAGTATGATGTGGAAGTGACTGTGAGTAAAAATAAAAAACTGTCTGAGAGTAAATGTCCTTTATTTAAGAGAATTTGTATAAAATAAAAGGTTTACAGTAATTGTTTGTTCGCTTTTGTGTTTTTATGGTCTCCGGCGCTTGCCGTACGGAAACATAAATGTGTGTTGAACCGGAAGTCCCGCCCCTTTTCGTCCCCTCACTGGCTGACTGTGTAAGTTTCACGTTTACAGACGGATTAAATTATCGAATAAATCCTCATCCATCCTCTCTTTCAATCATAGCTGCAAAGATTTTATTTACGAAGTTTAACTGTATAATCTTTCAATCCCATCGTAGTGTACACATTTTATTCTTAAATCTATTTGTTTCTGTAAACTGACTCTTGGCTTTATCTCTCCTTCCGCAGCCCTCAGTCCGCTCACACGGCAACATGGTAAGGATTTTTATCCAATTTAAAAACAAAAGTCACAGTGCTTATACAGTCTTTGCTTTTGTATTTGTTACCTGTGGGTGCATCGGAGGCTTAAAAGTTGGTTTGGTGCTAAAATTAGTTGAGCGTACATGGCGCTAGCATTGGATGTTAGCATTAGCAAAACGCAGCTCATGGGTCGCTGATGGGCCATGCATCACTTCAGCGACGTTTTAGTGCAGTTTTAAGGGTTCGTATTGATGTTAATTACAACATATATTATGATTGGTACAAGCCAGGAGGACCGAGTTTGGCCATAGCCGAAAACGTCAGTTTAAGGTGTTATTTATACGCAGCAAGAAGTCCAAACATCGCAGGCTGATGTGCCGGTGATGCATTCACAAACTTGCAAGAATAAAGGATGGACCAAGTGCTGGGTTTTGGTTTTCTACAGAAACCTCAGTTCCACCGGTCCACTAACATCAGCAACTCAGTCAGTCCGAGTTTATGCTTCCAGACTCGTTGCTAATTGCCTGTTCCGTTTGTTTGTAGCCTCGCAAGATAGAAGAAATCAAAGATTTCCTGCTGACAGCCAGGAGGAAGGATGCCAAGTGTAAGTAAAATATTTCTCGCTAGTTTTCCCTGTTGATAATTTAAGTTATTTCAATATATCGCATGCTTTCCTTAATGTTAAGACTTCAAAATCTAAACACAGATTGTAGACTGCAATTATATATTTTACAAAACTCTCTTTAAAAATCCTTTCTACCAAATCTACATATATATATATATATATATATATATATATAAGCCAAGTTAAATTCCTTGTTTGTGTGCACAAACGTTCCCAATAAAGGGGATTCTAAATCACTGTGCGAATTTGCAATGATGCATTGTGAGGTGTTATGTATTTAGGTTCAATAGCTGAAACATTTTGGACAGTTTTAGGTCAAAGAGTTTATTTTGTGTATATTCCTAAAGATTTCTGTTGCTGTTTTCAGAATTTCCGTTGAGATGACTTGAAATAAACACGGCCAGAGTAGCACCCTCTTATCATTGTCAGCAACATGCAATATGTGAAGCTTGTTAAAGCTTTGGCATGACAAAACTACTTGATTTACCTTATTTAAAGTTTTCAAGCATTTATATAACACAAATCTGCTTATTTGTCAGCACATGCTTAATTAGCGCAGTGGCCAGTTAGACATGTGAAGTAGTCCCACGTCTTAATTGAAGGATTGCAAGACTGCAGTCCGAATGTCTCTTTGTTTCAAGGCAAAATGTCCCACGCTGCTGTTTAATAGAGTATTAGTTTAAATATTATTAAAGTAAAGGCATTCTACGCAATTGACTACCAGTTCGTTCATCATTGGTAGGTGTGTATTTAAAGAGGTTTGAACTTGAAACCAGGGGTTTTAATAGTTCTCTAAAATCTGCTGTCAACTCTTACGAATCATACGGTTAGAATGCGCTTAAGTTATTTGACCCACAGTGGGTCTTTAAAAGTTTCCACCCCCTGTTGAAATGCCAGGATTTTTGATGTGTAAAAAAACTCCCAGGAAGGATCATTTTGGAACCTTTGTGACACATACTGTACATTTAAACTGGAAAATAAGCTTGGAAGAAGGTGTGGGCGACTGTGGTTCAGTGAAAAGTCCGAAAGTTGTTGGTTCAGTTCCAACTTCCTCTTGCCACATGTCAATGTGCCCCTGGACAAGGCACTTTACCGTAAGTTGGCTACTAACCTGCATAACGTGCGTTTGTGAATGCGATTGAGTTAATGTAGAATAGCAATTATTATGACTAGAAAAGCCCTATATACATTTAATTTATTTACCGTTTAGCTTCTTAAGTGTGCACACCCTTTAGCTAATTTATTTAAACACTTTGATTCAATTTCAGCATTCAGTCTTATTTCATAAGTGTCGGTCAGCATGTAAAGTTTTGAGTTGTCCATATATACCCACTCTACGTTGCAAAAGATCTCCAAATCTGCCAGTTCTCGAGGACATCTCTTGTCCACCTCTTCAGGTGATTGGCCATTCTAAAATTTAATTTTCCAGTCATTATAACATTTTCTTGTCGATGTGGATGTACATTAACAAAAAACCCAAGCTTCATCTGGAAAAAGTAACTCCATAGCGTCATGCTGCCACTAACATTTTGCGAAGGGGTACGGTGTTCTTTCAGGGATGTTAAGTGTTGTTTTTTTTGTTTTTGTCAAAGCTACTATTTGGAATAATGGCTAAATATTACTTTTGTTTTAATTAGATCAATAAAGCATTCTGCCACAAGGTTTAAGTAGACTTTAGGAGGGCCTAAATGTTTTTTATTGTATTTTTTTCAAATAATGTAATTCTGACATCCAACATAACTGTTTAATCCAGGCATATTAAAAATACAGGAGCTTATCTAATGTATAACACAGCCATTGATTGTTGAAAATTCCTGCAGCTCATTTCAGTTGAATTGTACAAGATAAATTCCATAATGTTTCTGAGAAAGTTTTTAAAACGTAATTTACCATTTATATCACAACAACATGGCATTTTAATTATGTTGTTTTCTTGTTTATTGTACGTCATACTGTTGTCCTGACATTCACCAACAGTATATCACATGTTTTCAAATATTATGCAGCCCTAATTAGAAGTTTGAGTCTAGATACGTATGAACTTTTGAACTGGAAATGTGTAGGACCCTATTAAAAAGAAAATAAAGGCTGAACTCTGTTTTCTAGGGTTAGGACTTTTTCACTTTTTCTTAATTCTATTTGTTGTTGTAAATGTTTTGTAATTTTTTTAAAATCCTTAATATTTAAGTCAGCCAAAAGCGATATATAAGCACTTCAGATAAAACGGCTGAGTGGTTAATGTGCCGTTAGAAATGTGTCCCTTCCTTTACTCCTTAGAAATGTTTTGGATGCCGTCTTCCCTTAGAAACATGGGGAGAGAGCCTAAAATTGAAGGGAATGTGGTTTGGCCAAAACTGAGTCTTGGCCCCCTATCAAAGTGATGACCATAATTACTTTAATTACATGGCGTGGTTTTTCTGTTTTATAATAAATAAATAATGATCTCCAGGTATCTATTTCTAAAACAAATCTTGTGTGTGTTTTGCCTTTAAGTGCCAGTAATATGTAGTTAAACTGGTAAAGGATTAAGAAAACTCAACCTTGAGTTTAATGGTTAGAAAGCCTTTTTGCATCTTTAGCAGTAAAATTGATTAAAAAAAATTCTGTGCCTTTTCAGCTGTAAAGATCAAGAAGAACAAGGACAACGTCAAGTTCAAGGTGCGCTGCAGCAGATACCTGTACACGCTTGTCATCACAGACAAGGAGAAGGCAGAGAAGCTCAAACAGTCCCTGCCCCCAGGTCAGTAATAATATGATTAGGCTGCAAAAGGCCCTTCTTTGTTCAAAGAAGTCCCAGTTAGGTAAAGAAATGAATGTGTTTTATCAAAGGGAGGAGCTTTAGAAAACCAGCTTTTTCTTTTTAAGAACATGTTGAATCAAATGTAGTTTTTCCTGACAGGCTTGTTCTATCAGCATGACCTCAGAAACATGCTAGAAAAATACTGATAGTCTGCATTTTTACAGATTATTACAGAATATAAAGTAATGAGTGGTTCAGAACATTAACAAAAATTAAAAGCAGGTGGCATTATGGGAAGACTCATTATGTTCACTGGGCAGGAAAATAAATAAAGTTAATGTGTTCTGCACCAGTTTTCCCAGTAAAAAGGATTTAAATTGTATTAGTGGCTTGGTGTCTTAAAACTGGTTGCAAAAATCCAATTGGGGTAAATATCAGTAAAAACTAATTATCTTAGGGGCAATTGAGGGGTTTAAATGTAATGTGGTGAGGTAAAATCCAAAACGGTCCAATTGGAGTCAGCTAAAAGCCAAACCAAAACATTAATTGTTCAGTCTTCTCTCTGCTGCCCTCGGGTCTTTAGGCAGGCTGTTCCACAGACCAAGGCCGTATAAAACGATTCCTCACTGAGTCGAAGAGGATATGGCTGGCTTATATAATAAATGCAAATCTGAACTAACACCATTAATGGTTTAAAGTAATTGCATTTCTTTTAAAGTGAGTAGTAAAAATTAAATGGTACATTTTTGAACTCTTTGTTGGTGTCCTTTTGGCATAAACATGGCTGAAGTGGATTTTAGAATTGAAGTATAAATGGAACTACACATAGTGAATCAGTCATTATTGCCATAACAATGGATTCAGTGTCTGTTACAAGGGAAAGCCTAGATGCTTTTTTTTTTGGTGGGGGGAGGGTGAAACTATATAAAAACAATTTTCTCAGAGAAGATGAGAATAATATACACTGATGAATTTGCATCTGATTTGCTCTGTGGTTGGAGGCATAGAGCTGCTAGAGTACCTTTGCTGTTACTAAAGAACTACTGTTTACAGCAGCTTAAGGGGACAAAAGAAATGAGAGAAATTAATGAAAATGCAGGTTTCTTGCTGTTTCTCTTACCATTCTTATGACAGGTAGAATTAAAACTATTCAGCTGGCATATTTTCTATAATGGAAACTTTTTACAACCATCTTTTGGGTGTGATTTGATGTATACCATAATATCCTTTGACAGTATTATAGTAAACCCAAAGCCTTGCTTGAAGGTAGAAAATGGATGAAAGGTTTCTGCATGTGTCTAGACTAATATTTTTTATTTTTTCATGCTTATCTGAAATGCCAGTTGAGAATTTGTCTGCAGTCTTGACCATGCTCTGTATTTTACCTGCTGGAAAACAAAATCTCACTTTCTACTGCAGAAAATCAGCCACCATCTTGGCATGATTTAAAGTCGAATATTTTCTAACCTGCTGTCCTTCTTTTACAGGTCTGGCTGTCAAGGAGCTGAAGTAAATCCAAGATGTACAGATAATTGTAATAAAAATTGGGAAAAAGTGTATCATTTTGTATGCTTCCTTTTTTATCTTGCTTGTAAGTTAAATCTAGATCATAAAATATTTGGTGTCATGAAAGTAAGGTTGAGCAGGATAGTGTTGAAACGTTTCCATTTTCTTCCTATTGGAGTTTTTTGTCAGACTTATCCAGTAAATACTTACCTCACCTTTTAAAATTGATATCCCTTGAAAAAGGTGTGTGAAAGTAGACATTCGTACAGTTTTATAACCGTAATGAATAATATGGTATTTATAGGTTTTTACCAGAAGGTACAACATGGTCTAGTTACTTTGAATTAAGAGAAAACTGATTATTCCTGTTGCTAAAAGCAGTTATAAAGTTACCAGCAACATTTTGATACATAGACTTGATGGGGAAAAGTGGAATAGAGACCTATGTTTTGTTTTCAAGTAAATGCTGAATTCCACAATATACTTGTTTGCCATTCTTCTCTTGATAGAACATCATGAGACTAACTAGTAGTTGATGCGTTAGTTGAGCTGTCTGCTCAGGGAGCGCCTACAGTCCAACACTGAACATATGGTTGTGGTACACTGAAACGGTTTACCAAGTGATGGGTGCCACTTTTTGTTTCCACACCATTTCTGCTTTTTGCAGCTCATCATATTTCCAAGCAGCCAACAGGCAGATGGTGTGCAGTAACAGCTTCAGGAGGGGAAACACTTTCTCTATGACCCTTCACCTTTTTTAGAAGAAGTTTAACTTGTGGGGATATTAAGATTTAAACGTTTTTCAAGCTTGGTATACCCTGATCCTGGTAAGATGTTTATACGTTAGTGAAGCCATTATGGAGTATTTAGTTAAGTACATGCTCAAGTATTAATGACTAGGTAAATGTCCTATCCCAGTTGTGGATGGATTATACGGGTGCTTCGAGATAAAAATCCAGACAGAACTTTGCACAGGTTTACTGAGAAATAACTATCAAAACTTCCTAACTTTTGTGTGTACAACTTATTGCCTTAAGAAACTGTAGATATGATTCATGAACTCAGATCTATGAAACACAGGTGAACTTGGTTGTGCTGCATAAAAGTTAACATCTTCCTGTATAACTTCATCTGGATTTTGAGGTTATATAAGGAGCTTTGTTACGTTTTCTTGTATTAACGTTGGATGACTAGAATTAAGCTAATTTATTTAACTTTTGTCTTGATATCTTTCCTCGTGTTTAATAAACTAGGCTTAAATGTATTAACCTTTTTGCTTTGTGCAGAAGTTAGTTGGACAGTAAAATGCCTACATTGTGTCGTTTTATCAGTGGTGTCTTAAGAGTTTTGTTTGAATTCAAAATGAGAATGAGATTCAACTAGGGAAAATGTTAATTAGTTTTAATTTATGCTTAAATATTTTTTTTGTATCTTAACGATAAAGATTTGGAAATTCACAAATTTAGTTTTCTGTGCGACTAACAAGGCGGTGGCTGAGCAATGACCACTCCTAAATTAGTTAAGCCTTCACTGGCCAGGCTGTCTTCAATTCAAAAATACTTTATTAATCCCAAAGGGAAATTAAATGTAGCTCATTATGAAGGTTTCTTCAAAGAGCCGTTGTAGATGCTGATGGCTGTGGGGAGGAAGGATCTCCTGTAGCGCTCCATCTTACAGCACATCTGAAGAAGCCACTGAAGACACTGTTCTTGTAGGACAGTCTCATGAAGAGGATGCTCAGGGTTCTCCATAATTTTCAGACGATGGTCAGAGTTCTCCATAATTTTCTAAATTTTATAAAGAATCCTTTGCACAATGATCTCCAGAGGTTCCACAGGAGTCCCCAGAACAGAGCCAGCCTTTATCAGCTTTTTGAGCTTTTTTAAGTCCCTGGTTCTGATGCTGCTTCCCCAACAGATGATGACCGAAGTGATCACACTCTCCACAACAGACTTAAAAGATGCTGGTGCTGCAGAATCCCACAGAGCTGCTCTGCACAGCCCTTCAGGACTCTAGGGCTGACATGATCTGGACCTACAACCTTATTCCGATTCAGTCTCTCCAGTTGCATCTTCACTTGACTTCTTGAGACACACCGGTGGAAGGGGGAAGCAAAGGAAGCATCAGCATCTTCTGGTTGAAGGCAAACATGTAGAAGCAGAAGGATCCATGGCTGAGGTGGAAGATAAAATATTTGAGGTGTTACTGGACAACTGTGGGTCAAAGGAGGGTGGGATGTGTTTGGCTGTGAGCAGGAGAGGAGGATGCTGAGCTTGTTTCTGAACTGAACCTATTGAAGAATGTGTTCAGTTCATTGGCTCTGTCCAGACCTCCATTGGTCTGATCTTCTTGCTGCTTGAAGCCGGTGATCTTCATCCCTGTCCACACATCTCTGATATTGTTTTGCTGGAGCTTGCTCTCCAGCTTCTTCTTGTACACCTCCTTGCTGTCTCTTATTTTGACTTTAAGTTGCTTCTGTAAACTCCTCAATAATTCTCTGTCTCCCTCTCTGAAGGCTCTTTTTTTCTTGTTAAGCAGGTCCTTCAGGTCACTGGTGATCCAAGGTTTGTTATTGGGGAAGCATCTCATGGTTCTGGTGGGGAAGATGTTATCCACACAGAAGTTTATATAGTCGGTTACACACTCAGTCATGGCATTGATGTCCTCTCCATGTGGCTGGCACAGTGCGTCCCAGTCTGTAGCCTCAAAGCAACCTTGCAGAGCTTCTTCAGCTTCCTGTGACCAACTTATCTGCACGTTTCTCTTTTCATTGATCTACCTTTATACCATACCACTTTTAAATCCATCACTCACCCCTTCTATAACACAGCAACATAATAAAACTCAAAATTATGTTACATGTTACTGGTTTTGGTGTACCGCGCCGAAACCATCAGGATCCCATCTGTCCAACCTTTCCATAACTTTCTGGAGGCGCCTGTTTGTAAATATTTTACTTGACCGCCAGATGGCAGTGCAGATGTTGAATCCACGGACAATAAAGCGCCCATAAAATATAACAAACAAAATTTGTGCTGTTATTTTGTAACAGCTAACCCGTGGGTTTAAATTACAGATTTATTTTGCAGGGATCTCTTCAGTTTCTCTTGAGGAGACCGATGTGTGCGCGCTCCCGCGTCGCCTCTTGTCCCTCGCTATCCGTGCGCGCTCCCGTTGCTGACAGTGCTGTCTAGAGCAGCTGTCAGTCGGATAGTGTGTGAAGGTCCACGGACACGGAGACATGAGCGCAGAGTAACTAGATTCTTTGCAAAGGAAAACCATAATTCCTCTCCGGATTTCAGTTTGCGTCACCTCTGCCATGTGAGCTGGATTTGTTTTCAACCCATGTTTTCTTTATTCCCCTCTCTGTGATCTGGAGTTGCTGGTTAAACTGAGCATGCTTTTATCGTTGTCTTTGTTTCATGTGAGACTTGATTAAGATCTCGGGGCTGCGGACCAGACCGCCAACATCAGGGATTGAGAGAGAGAGGCTAATCATTCAAACTGCAGCCCAACTTTTTTTTTATCCTCAGTCCGGGCAGGGATGTCTTTGACTCGCGTGGATTACATTGCGCCCTGGTGGACTTACTGGCTTCACACTTTTCCCCACATCAACCTTAGGTTTCAGCCCACTGACAAGAGCTTCCAGCCGGAAGACGAGAACTACCAGCAGGTCAGTAGAGCGAAGATGGGATACAGGGGGTCTGTTTTACAATCTTTGTCCTGGACGCATAAGAGTGGGGCATAACCTGCCCCTGGGGTTGCGCAGTTAGTAGGGTACTCAACTCTTAGTTTAGAAGGTTATTATTTGATAGAGTGCCTTAAAATATTTGTCTTACCTTTTTAACTTTTCCTTAAAGTACACAAAGCTGTTTATGATGTAAAAATGGAAAGAAAATGATCCATGGTTTGAAATTTGTCGTACAAAAATACATTTGAAAGTTGTGGCATGCGTTTGTACCCACTGTATGTAAACTGTGATTTTACAGACACTGGTGGTGTCGTGCGTCAGATTCCCAATTTAAGTTAGGTCTTGACTTTGACTAGACCATTCTAACACGTGAACCGGCTTTGATCTAAAGCATTCCATTTCAACCCTGCCCAGCTTCCCTGTTGCTGAAGTTGCTGAAGAAAAACGTCCCCATAGCATGATGCTACCAGCACCATGTGTTACTGTGGGGGTAGTGGGTTCAGGTTGTTGGTTTTCAACACTCATAGCATCCCTTGTGTAGGCCAGAAAGTTACGTTTTGGTCTTCTCTGACCAAAGCATTTTCTTCCACTTGTTTGCCCTGTCCTCTAACTAACTTAAAAAGCACTTCTGGTAGCTGTTCAGTAGTTTATGGAGTGCTCAGCTAACAGTTTTCATGTTGACCAATTCTCCAATCTGATAATCAAATGATGAATTGAAAAGGTTTGAATAAGAATCCAGTTATACTCACGTTTTCCTGTAAGTTCTGTTAATTAATTAATTTTAATTATTCAGATATACACTGCTCAAAGAAATAAAGGGAACACTTAAACTACACAATATAACTCCAAGTAAATCAAACTTCTGTGAAATCAAACTGTCCTCTTAGGAAGCAACACTGATTGACAATCAATTTCACATGTTGTTGTGCAAATGGAATAGACAACCGGGGGAAATCTTTGGCGATTAGCAAAACACACTCAATAAAGGAGGGGTTCTGCAGGTGGGGACCACAGACTACTTCTCAGTACCTATGCTTTCTGGCTGATGTTTTGGTCACTTTTGAATGTTGGTGGTGTTTTCACACTCGTGGTAGCATGAGACGGACTCTACAACCCACACAAGTGGCTCAGGTAGTGCAGCTCATCCAGGATGGCACATCAATGTGAGCTGTGGCAAGAAGGTTTGCTGTGTCTGTCAGCGTAGTGTCCAGAGCCTGGAGGCGCTACCAGGAGACAGGCCAGTACAACAGGAGACATGGAGGAGGCCGTAGGGGGCAGCAACCCAGCAGCAGGACCGCTACCTTCGCCTTTGTGCAAGGAGGAACAGGAGGAGCACTGCCAGAGCCCTGCAAAATGACCTCCAGCAGGCCACAAATGTGCATGTGTCTGCACAAACGGTTAGAAACCGACTCCATGAGGATGGTATGAGGGCCCGACGTCCACAAATGGGGGTTGTGCTCACAGCCCAACACCATGCAGGACACTTGGCATTTGCCAGAGAACACCAGGATTGGCAAATTCACCACTGGTGCCCTGTGCTCTTCACAGATGAAAGCAGGTTCACACTGAGCACATCTGACAGACATGATGGAGAATATTTCATTCATTCAGATCTAGGATGTGTTATTTGAGTGTTCCCTTTATTTTTTGAGCAGTGTAGATTTACCTTAGCATTGTTTTCTATAAAAGTGGCCCATGAAGTCTCTGCATTTCTTGTCCTTCCCTCTGAGGTAATCACCAAGCAGTAAATAATGTATTTGGTGATTCAGACCTAAAAACTAGTCATATATTATGAACTGCAAGCTTAGGGATTTCTCTTAAAGAACATCTTATGGCATTACACCACTAAAGAGCATTAAGCCATACTTGTGGGAAAATGTTGTCATGGGTGTTAAACTGATTCCCATCTCCACATGCGGCAGGAATATTTCACACGCCCTTTGGACTGGGATCAGATGACTAATGCTCAACCCGTGAACATTTGAAGTCCCATGAATGTTTAAATATATTTGCTCTTTAATTTTCCTAAGGTTATGGCTCAGCTTTCCTTAGTGTGAGTAGTTTCATCCCGCTGAGAATAAGTAACATTTAAGTTAATTTCAGCAGCATATTGGCGCAGGTCTCCAGAACCGGGGCTCTGTGGCCTTCCTACATTGAGAAAGTCAGACGTGAATTTTTTCAAATAGGTTTAAGGTCTCACTTCCACATTTTAAATTTAAAGTTGTTTTCATAGCAATCAAAAAAAAATATTCTGCAAGTCAATTATAGTCTGTATGGGGAAGAAGCAGCATGAAATTACCTCACTCTATAGCTTCCAAAATATTCTCACACTATCAAGGCAGAACAGACTCCTTATATTCACTAGTTGGTAATTTATGGTGAATATAGTTAAGCCCTCTGCAGCATAGGAAACAAATATGTCTTACATGTTGTAGAAATGCCCCTAATTTTGGTCCATAACTATGACCTTTGACAGAAGTCAACCCAGGTTGAGTCCAACACCTACTGGAAATAGTTTTTTTTGTTGATGGTCAGTACAAATCAAGCCTTTTCTGCATATTCCAGTTACTGAATCACACGTTGCAGTCGATCCCTTACCATTAACTCAGGATTGGCCATTATATTCTGGAGATCTTTTTTAACCATAAAGCTCAAACGGTCCTCATGGACTCATGCCCCTGTGTTGAGTAACAATGGGACAGGCTACATGGACATTTATTTTTATAGAATACATTCTTCTTACCTATTTAACAAAATATGTACCGAAAACTTGGACATTTCAAGGAGAAGATAGTTAACTTGCATGTGCTTCTCTAATAATTAAAATATCAACTTAAAGCTAATTTGCTTCAGTAAGTTTATTCAAAAAGTGAATTCTTGTGTAATATTCACAATTTTAGCTGTAAGCCAAATCTGTGTGTAATAAATCGATATAACTAATTAGTTTTTGAATTGAACTATTAGAATAAATGAACTTTGTCACTGATGTAACGTTGCGATGAACCTGTATAACTTTGACGGTGGAGCTTTTGAATCTTTGCTCTTAAACTGCATTCTGTTTTATGAGTAGCTTGGAAAATAATATTTATACCTCTTCTTGTCTGTGTTTAACATGCTAAAAACTTTAAAATAACTCAAAAAAAAGAATTTAACCTGCTGCCATATTAATCCTTTCATGCATGAATTATGATAAACTCGGTCAAGATTTTTTTTTTTATAAAGTGTTTTTATACATCCTCAGGGATGTAAAACAAGGTTTGAAAAAAACAATTCTATCTTTATTCTATAAAGAAATATTTTTCTGTCCACTCAGGTGTACTTCATGCATTTGTTCTGCAAAAAAACATCAATATAACAACATGGTACTTACATAGGTATAGTTATAATTTAGTTATACAGCTGTAATATGGTAGTCTGTTGGAATGGTGGTTCCTCCACTACTATGTAGGCCTCTCTATTTGAGCTCTATTGATAAACTTAAAAGTTAACATGAACATAAAACTTTTTTTTTCACTAGTCGTTTTTATTTATCTTAAGGGATGTAAAACAAGGTTACAAAATAAATATAGAGTGTCTTTGAACTGAGGAGGATAGTGTGGCACAAGCAACAGTCTCTGAACTGTAGATCCTCAGAATCTTCACTGTAACTGGTGTTTATTATACTGTGTTCTTGTCAAGTCTCTGAACTGTGCATATTCTCTCATAGTATCTTATAGCATGTATCACATTGACATACTGACTGAAATTCTTCTGGATCAAGTGCTGAGTGGAAGGTTTCCTTGAGTGCATCCAAGACTGGTCTGATTTTGACAAACCTGTCAACATTTTCGAGATCCAGTGAGTAGTTATCAACAAAGTGCATGTAACTAAGAATTTGTTTGAATCTGTTCACTGGCATTGCATCGGCTATCAGTTCAAGACGAATTCCTGTGTCTGATGACCAGTACATTCTGGATCTTGGATATCTGACATATGACATTACCATATTAATTCCAAGAAATGTTTTGAACTCCTCTGAGGTCAATGTCAGCTTGTGTTTTCCTTTCTGGACAGCATACAGGTTTGCATTGTATTCAATGTCATCGATCATATCCTGGGTGAAAAGATGCATGAAGAAATCTATTGGATTTGCTCCCTCAACATTCATCTTGCTCTTTCCTAAGAAAGGAGGCAGGTCTCCCTCAAACCGTTTATCCTTAGCTTTCCAGACATTTCTGACACTCTTTTCTTTTGCTTTTTTCCCCTGAGCTCTGGGAGGTGGTGGTCCCTCAGGTTCAACAGCCTCATCTCCTTCATCAGCTTCATCTCCTTCCTCAGCCTCAACTCCTTCCTCAGCCTCAACTCCCTCAGCAACATTTCCAGATTCTTCACCTTCACTATCACTGCTTGATCATACTTCTCTGCTTGCGCCTGTATATACTGGCAGCCATTCCTCATCACTGCTACCAGAAGCACAGTCTTCCTCACTTGAGTCTGGAAACTGCTCTATTACCCTGTATGCCTTTTTGAGCTCTACAAAATAAAAGGATATATAGAAAAAACTCAAATTACATTATAAAAACATAAAGAAGTTGATTTACAGTCAAAACATTATAGGGTATGAATTGATTTCAAGAACAAAGTTGGTAGTAATTGACATTGCATTGAAGTTGAAACATAGCTTGTGATGCATGATGTACAATTGAGTGGACAGATGATTAATCTGTATTTCCTCCGAATATAAAATCAAAACTTGGAAAATCTTTCCATAATATGTCACCTTAGATGTTACTTGATGTAATTATATATTTTTTTACCTGCAATGGTATGTTTTTATAGAAGGTAGAAACTGAAATAGCCGAGGTGTTTGGTCTTTCTCCCTGTCTGTCAGCCATCTTGGTTTCACTGACTACTTTTTCCCATCGTAATGACCAGCCAATGGGATTTTTTTGTATGGGATGATGCAATATCTTCCACTAGAGTGGACTATATGCAGCAGTGCCCAAAATTGCAGGCATATAAATAGAAAAAAACACTTTTAATCAGTTGTACACTGTAGTGACCTCTATCCATGAAAGGGTTAATCACCAAATTTATTGTATCATGTATATTATATTTGGCTGCAGTATAGTTCACTTTGAAATAAATTCTTTAAGTTATCGCAGCTATGTTATACATCCTAATATTTATTCTGTCTTCTTCTTATTAGGAATTGCAGTGATTTATTTTATTTCCTTCACATTCAGTTGACAACTCATCCAAATTGGATTTTTGGCTGTTTTGGTGCTTAGAAAGGTACAGAATGAGACAGAGTAGGGGAATATGTTTTTCATCTTCTGATGCTGCTAGTTTCAATTCTCGACTCCTGAGACGTACACTCATGGCCATAGGGTGTAGGCCGGAAGGATGGTGTGTCTCAGCAGGTGAAAATTACTTCTTCTTTGTGAAAAAAATGCCAACCAAGTGCACTTACTCTACCAAAAGTGGGAACCCCCCAACTATTTATTTCTCACAGTCTATATGACTTTCTTTCACATCAAAACTGGCTTTATGTATCCATTTGGCCATCTACATCTTAACTGTTACCTTTCAACCTTGTTAGGTTTACCCAGAAATTCTACCCTAAGGTTCACATAAATCTCAGAAAAGTTGAGGATATTTTTTTTCACCAGAGTTTACAGTGTAAAGTATTTGATGTTACTGGCTATCATAAAGTAGTGCATAATTGTTAAAAGGAAAATATGTGGATTACCAAAATGTTTTTATGAATACAAATTTGAAAAATGTTGCTTGCATATGTATTTTGCCCCCTTTCCTCTGATACCTTCAAATAAAATCCAGTTCAACCAATTGCCATATAAAATCACCTATTTAGTGTATAGGTATAAATAAACACAGCTGCCCTTTAAGGGCCTCAGAGGTTTGATAAAGTACAATCCACCTACACTGATACGTTAATCAGAGGATAAGCCAATGTTGGGGAGTTGAGATCAGTTGACAGATCAGTTGTAGGTCATGTAATTTCAAAATTTTCCTTTTATTGACCAATACTGCATGTCACCCTGAACACACCATCCTCACCATAGAAATTAGTGGTGACAGCAACATGCTGTGGGAATGCTTTTCTTTAGCACAGCCTGATCAGAATTGAATGGAAAATGAATGGCGTTAAAATACAGGGCAATCAGAATCAGAATCAGAAAAGCTTTATTGCCAAGTACGTTTTTGGACATACTAGGAATTTGTTTTGGCGTAGTCGGTGCAATACAGTACAAATTAAACAGTATAAACATACCTACAATATAATATAAATATATGTGCACAGTTTTAAGTGAGTGAGAGTAAATATAGAGCAGTATAAGATGCAAGAGCAATACAACAGTGCAGGTGATCATTGTGCAAGTATGGCAGTGCAAGTAAAGCAGGAGTCCATGCTGAGCGTTAATGTAACGCATAGAGTTACAGGTTACAGGTGTCCTGTCAGCAAAAAAAGGGGGGGTGTGGGGTAAAGGGAGAGTGTCAGTGTGGTTTCCGGGCTTTGTTAACAAGGCTGGTGGCAGATGGGAAAAAACTGTTCTTGTGGCGTGAGGTTTTGGTCCGGATGGACCGCAGTCTCCTGCCAGAGGGGAGAGTCTCAAAGAGTCTGTGACCGGGGTGGGAGGGATCAGCCAGAATCTTCCCTGCCCGCTTCAGGGTCCTGGAGGTGTACAGTTTCTGGAGTGACAGTAGACTGCAGCCAATCACCTTCTCAGCAGACCGAATGACACGCTGCAGCCTGCCCTTATCCTTGGCTGTAGCAGCGGCGTACCAGATGGTGATGGAGGAGGTGAGGATGGACTCAATGATGGCTGTGTAGAAGTGCACCATCATAGTCTTTGGCAGGTTGAATTTCTTCAGCTGCCACAGGAAGAACATCCTCTGCTGGGCTTTCTTGATGAGGGAGCTGATGTTTGGCTCCCACTTGAGATCCTGGGAGATGATGGTTCCCAGGAAGCGGAAAGATTCCACAGTGTCAATTGTGGAGTCACAGAGGGTGATGGGGGCAGGTGGTGCTGGGTTCTGCCTGAAGTTCACAACCATCTCCACTGTCTTTAGAGCGTTGAGCTCAAGGTTGTTCTGGCTGCACCAGTCCAACAGATGGTCCACCTCCCATCTGTACGCGGACTCATCACCATCAGAGATGAGTCCGATCAGGGTGGTGTCGTCCGCAAACTTCAGAAGCTTGACAGACAGGTGACTGGAGGTGCAGCTGTTGGTGTACAGGGAGAAGAGCAGAGGAGAGAGAACACAGCCTTGGGGGGAACCGGTGCTGATGGTCAGGGAGTCAGAGACGTGCTTCCCCAGCCTCACGCGCTGCTTCCTGTCAGACAGGAAGTCAGTGATCCACCTGCAGGTGGAGTCGGGCACGCTCAGCTGGGAGAGCTTCTCCTGTAGCAGAACTGGGACGATGGTGTTGAAGGCAGAGCTGAAATCCACAAACAGGATCCTGGCATAGGTTCCTGTGGAGTCCAGGTGCCGGAGGATGGAGTGAAGGGCTAAGTTGACTGCATAATCTACAGACCTGTTGGCTCTGTAGGCAAACTGCAGGGGGTCCAGGAGGGGGTCGGTGATGTCTTTTAGGTGTGAGAGCACAAGGCGCTCAAAGAACTTCATCACCACAGAGGTCAGGGCGACGGGTCTGAAGTCATTAAGCCCTGTGGTCCTTGGCTTCTTGGGAACAGGGACGATGATCCTGATCAGCGCAGTGCTTCAGGCTGGCTGGTGAGACAGAATCCGGACCAGCAGCTTTCCGGGGGTTCTGTCTCCTGAAGAGTTTGTTGACGTCCCTCTCCTGGATGGAAAGAGCCGTCCTCGGCGTGGGTAGGGGGCTGGTGGGGGGGAACTTCAGGGTGGGGGTTGGAGGTGCCAAGGCCCCTCTTGAGGTTGGGGAGGTGGGGGTGGTGGATTGTGGCTGCAGCTGTTGGGGGGCGTCGTGGGGGATGGTTGCAGGACTGTCCCTTTGTCTTTCAAAGCGGCAGTAGAACTCGTTCAGGTCGTTGGCGAGGCGTCGGTCGTTGATGGAGTGGGGGGCTTTCGGCTTGTAGTTGGTGATTTGCTTGAGCCCTTTCCAGACAGACGCAGAGTCGTTGGCTGAGAACTGGTTTTGGAGCTTCTCAGAGTACAGTCGTTTGGCCTCTTTCACTGCCTTGCCAAACTTGTACTTTGCCTCTCTGTATATGTCTTTGTCCCCACTCCTGAAGGCCTCTTCCTTATCCAGTCTTAACCTTCTGAGTTTAGCTGTGAACCAGGGTTTGTCGTTGTTGTAACTCACCCTGGTGCATGATGGTACACAGCTGTCCTCACAGAAGCTGATGTAGGAAGTCACAGCCTCTGTGTACTCGTCCAAACTGTTGGTAGTAGTCCTGAACACATCCCAGTCTGTACAGCCTAAACACGCCTGGAGATTCTCCACAGCCTCACTGCTCCACTTCCTTGTCGTCCTCACAACAGGTTTGCAGAGCTTTAGTTTCTGCCTGTATGCAGGAATCAGGTGGACTATGATGTGGTCGGATTGGCCCAGTGCAGCACGTGGGACGGCGTGATAAGCGTCTCTGATGGTGGTGTAACAGTGATCCAGAATGTTGTCCTCTCTGGTCGGACATTTTATAAACTGTCTATATTTGGGGAGTTCGTGGGTCAGATTACCTTTGTTAAAGTCGCCAACGACGATTACTAAGGAGTCCGGGTTGGTCCGCTCCACACTCAGTATCTGGTCGGCGAGCATGCGCTGTATGACCTGCACGTTAGCTTGCGGCGGGATGTAAACACCGACCAGGATGAACGAAGCGAACTCACGGGGGGAATAGAAAGGCTTACAGTTTATGATGAAGGATTCCAGGTCTGGAGAACAGTGCTGCTGAATCACTGTCACGTTATTGCACCAACCACTGTTGAGGTAAAAACAGATTCCTCCACCTTTCGCTTTGCCGGAGAGTTCCGTGTCTCTGTCTGCTCTGTAGAGCTGGAATCCTGCCAGCTGCAGCGCAGAGTCCGGTATCAATCCACACAGCCACGTCTCCGTGAAGCACAAAACTGCCGATGAATAAAAGTCCCTGTTTTTCCCCAACAACAGTTGTAGTTCCTCAATTTTGTTGGGAAGTGAGCGCACGTTAGAGAGAAATATTCCAGGTAACGTGTTCATAGTCCACGCTGGCGAAGACGTACCAGCACCCCAGCCCGTTTCCCTCTCTTCCGGCGTTTCATCGCGTGAACAAAGGTGAGCGCACCTTTGACCAGAATGTCCAAAAATTCCAGAGCAGTAGGCAGAAAAGTTGGAAATAACTCCTCTGGTGTAGTAGCCCTGATGTTCATGAGTTCTTCTCTGGTGAGAGAGCTCCGGGTACCATCACAGAAGACCGTTTTAAAGCAAAAAACAAAACAAAACAATGCGCAACAACACGCCGAGGCGACCATCTGCGACGCCATCTTGACGGCGAATAACAATAACAATACTTGAAACTTGCTCTCTTAAATGTGATTTAGCTTCAGATATTTTGCAAATGTAATAGAAACATACTAAGACTTATGGCGATACATGCAGAAAAGGTGGTTCTACAAAGTATTGAATTAGTAGGGGCTGAATTCATAAGCATGCCACAGATTCAAGGATATGATTTGCAAAGAATGTTGAAACCCATATACAGGTCCTTCTCAAAAAATTAGCATATTGTGATAAAGTTCATTATTTTCCATAATGTCATAATGAAAATTTAACATTCATATATTTTAGATTCATTGCACACTAACTGAAATATTTCAGGTCTTTTATTGTCTTAATACGGATGATTGTGGCATACAGCTCATGAAAACCCAAAATTCCTATCTCACAAAATTAGCATATTTCATCTGACCAATTAAAGAAAAGTGTTTTTAATACAAAAAACGTCAACCTTCAAATAATCATGTACAGTTATGCACTCAATACTTGGTCGGGAATCCTTTGGCAGAACTGACTGCTTCAATGCGGCGTGGCATGGAGGCAATCAGCCTGTGGCACTGCTGAGGTCTTATGGAGGCCCAGGATGCTTCGATAGCGGCCTTTAGCTCATCCAGAGTGTTGGGTCTTGAGTCTCTCAACGTTCTCTTCACAATATCCCACAGATTCTCTATGGGGTTCAGGTTAGGAGAGTTGGCAGGCCAATTGAGCACCGTGATACCATGGTCAGTAAACCATTTACCAGTGGTTTTGGCACTGTGAGCAGGTGCCAGGTTGTGCTGAAAAATGAAATCTTCATCTCCATAAAGCTTTTCAGCAGATGGAAGCATGAAGTGCTCCAAAATCTCCTGATAGCTAGCTGCATTGACCCTGCCCTTGATAAAACACAGTGGACCAACATCAGCAGCTGACACGGCACCCCAGACCATCACTGACTGTGGGTACTTGACACTGGACTTCTGGCATTTTGGCATTTCCTTCTCCCCAGTCTTCCTCCAGACTCTGGCACCTTGATTTCCGAATGACATGCAGAATTTGCTTTCATCTGAAAAAAGTACTTTGGACCACTGAGCAACAGTCCAGTGCTGCTTCTCTGTAGCCCCGGTCAGGCGCTTCTGCCGCTGTTTCTGGTTCAAAAGTGGCTTGACCTGGGGAATGCGGCACCTGTAGCACATTTCCTGCACACGCCTGTGCACGGTGGCTCTGGATGTTTCTACTCCAGACTCAGTCCACTGCTTCCGCAGGTCCCCCAAGGTCTGGAATCGGCCCTTCTCCACAATCTTCCTCAGGGTCCGGTCAACTCTTCTCGTTGTGCAGCATTTTCTGCAACACTTTTTCCTTCCCACAGACTTCCCACTGAGGTGCCTTGATACAGCACTCTGGGAACAGCCTATTCGTTCAGAAATTTCTTTCTGTGTCTTACCCTCTTGCTTGAGGGTGTCAATAGTGGCCTTCTGGACAGCAGTCAGGTCGGCAGTCTTACCCATGATTGGGGTTTTGAGTGATGAACCAGGCTGGGAGTTTTAAAGGCCTCAGGAATCTTTTGCAGGTGTTTAGAGTTAACTCGTTGATTCAGATGATTAGGTTCATAGCTCGTTTAGAGACCCTTTTAATGATATGCTAATTTTGTGAGATAGGAATTTTGGGTTTTCATGAGCTGTATGCCAAAATCATCCGTATTAAGACAATAAAAGACCTGAAATATTTCAGTCAGTGTGCAATGAATCTAAAATATATGAATGTTAAATTTTCATCATTACATTATAGAAAATAATGAACTTTATCACAATATGCTAATTTTTTGAGAAGGACCTGTATAATTTACCCTCTGTCCCTCAGTTAAGCCCTTTTTGTGTTGTTCATGCACAGAAAATCCCTGTGCTATGTGTTAAACAGTTTTGTTTTTATGACCTGACTTGCATCTTATTGTATACTATTAAACGTGACATTGGTGGTCATTCCATTTTTGTGTTTTTCTCCAAAGTGACTAACTGTAGCCTAGATGAGTTTCTGCATTGTTTATTGGTAAATAATTCAGTGTAATGGAGTCACGCATAATCTTCAACTCACTCGTCTAATGTTGAGTTCATTCTGTTGTACATAAACTGCTGAGTTAAGGTTTGTTTGGCTGCCTGTGTGGATTGTATTGAGCAACTGAGCGATGGCTACAACCCAGAACACATGCTCTGTCAGAGGAATTGTAATTACCCAATTGTAATGTTTGCAAAAGTTCCTGTTTTGGCTTCTATCCATGAAATTTGAAGGAATTTCAGAGGTTAAGGTCCTCCACTGTTCTTTGTCTGACTATGTGTGCATGTGTGTCTAGTTTTTACTCTTTAAGTCAGTGATGTCAGTAATGCAACATCTGCATTCTCTAATTTTTGTCTTCTGACATTAATCAGGGTATTCCCTCTTTTCTTCTACCAGTCACATATTTAGGGGAATTTCATCCTGCTGACTGACCAGTTCTGAAGAAAAAGCAGCTTTGTTTCTAAACCACTCTCATACCATCACACATAAACTGCTGTAGTGGATTATTTGTTGTTCTACAAGTTGTAAGTTTGGTTACTTCAGGAAAACCTAAATCATGTTCGCCGATGATAATTGTTTTGTGCAAAGAATACGTTTCTCTCCCTCTCATGTTTCAATCCCTCTCCACCAGATCTGTCAGATATGGAAATATATTTTTCTGCTTCATCACTTCCAGTGCAGAAGCCTAGAGGATAGAAAGAGGACAAAAAAGGAAAAACGCTTATCCAAAAATAGGATAGAGGCCTAGTTCATTCTGGATTTTTTGTGTGAGTGTGTTGAGGCAGGCATCATGTGTAGGTCAGAAGGTCTGTGTCCATCTGACTTCTCTGTTCTCTCTCCACTTTCTGCTTTGTGAATCAGGCATACATTTTTGCTCATGACAGACCAACAAACCCATTTTATAATGTAACTCTTGGTGCTATTTAAGTAGTTTCTAAAACAAATTAATTGGTGACTTTGTGATTTTTAGTATAGTATTTAACTAATATTGAAGGTCTAGGATGAAGACATTAAGTGGATGGAAACAAAACTTGGTAAAACTGCTGAAGGATCTTATATAAGAATAGTTTCCTGCAATTCAGTGTGAATAAAAATAGTTTAAACTGCTAGGTGTTACATCATCGGATTAAAATATTATTAGCTGCAAATGTCAACGTCTCCAATAAAAACTAATCTCAGTTTAACTGTATTAGTAATTGTTCTAGCTTGGAATAATCTTTGATCTTCAGTTTGTGATTGTCCCCAGAGATTAAAGAGTTTCACATTCAGCTAATACAGATATGTCATGTTAAAATTAACTAATTCATTGTAATGCGAACACATTTGATTGGGTGCAAAAAAGGAGTAGGACAACCTTATTGACCTTTAAAGTCTAGCCTTTCAGCTTCTCCAGATTTTCTGAAGATTTTGCAGTTTTGATTTTTTTTACTGTTTTTTTTGTCCAGTCTTTGTATCTGACCATCAGGGCATGTTTTGTGAGGTGTGCTTATAAAATGAAAGAAGTGGACAAGCAGCAGACAAAATAATCTTAAACAGATTGTGTGTAAGAAGCTGCGGAAAAGGCCCAGCAAAGGGTTGACTTACTTTACTTTAAAGACATATAGAAAAGACACATTAAAGCCACAAACTACAATGTGTTTTATTGAGATTTTGTGTGATAGATGAACACAAAGTAGTGCATAATTGTGATGCAAAAGGAGGATGGTACATTGTTCTTCAACCTTTATTATAAGTAGAAATCCAAAAATAGTGGCGTACACTTGTATTCTCCGATACACATATAGAGTCCAGGGCAACCAATGGAAAGCAATAGTACAACTGCAAACCTACCAAGACATGGTCATCTACCTTAACAAAAAAAAATCCACAGCTCCAATAGAAGAATATTTCAGGAGGCCAAAAATAAGCAATGCCCTCCCGATTTTTATTGAACAGGAACAAGAATAAAGCTGTTGTTGAAACAAGCCATTCAAAGTTAAATTTAAAGTTTTCCATAAGCCATGTGTAGAGCACACAGCAAAGGTGGAAGAAGGGGCTCTGGTCAGACAAGACCAAAACTGAACTGAACATGCAAAACCCTAAGTGTGGTGGAAAACACCCTGAAACCAGTATGGGCATCATGCTGTAGGGATGTAATTTTTACAGTTGGGAAATTGAAAGTGGTAAGAGTTGCAAGGAGCAAAAGTTACACCTTTTAGGACAACAACAACCACTAAACATACAGCCAGAACTGCAATGGAATATGGAAGATCCAAGGATATTTATGTGTTATAATGACCTAGTCAAAGTCATGGTCTAAATCTAATTTAGAATCGGTAGCAATACTTTAAAAATTACACTCACTGATGCTATCCATCCATTCTGACTGAGCTTGTGTCAATTTCCTGAGAAAAAATGGCAAAATGTTTTAGATGAGTACAGCCAGTAGAGACATGCACCAAAAGACTAGCACTTGGAAGTGCAGCGGAAGGTAATGCTGCAAAAATAAAAAAAAGGTTTGAAAAACCATTTATTGTTTTCCTTAAACTATCTGGATCTGACATGAAAATGTTGAATTGTTAAGTGGGTATCATTAGCCTTATGAGTCATTGTAAGCATTTGAATCACTGAAAACAATTAAAAAACTCACTGAGTCCAAAAGAAAACTTTAAAAACTTTCAGCCAGCATAACATCTATTGTAAACAAAACCATTTAATGAAAAAGATCAGCACTGTCCACTATGTGTAAACAATGTTTAATAAAGAGCAGTAAAACCATACTAACCCTTTCACATGCCCCAGATTGTGTCATAAATCTTTCCTCAGACCTGCGACTGGCATAGTTAACATACCTTTACTTGAACTCATGCCTTCTGTACCCAGAACAAAGAAATGTCCACCTCAGACACCACTCTGTAGAAAACTTCTGTCTTGTGATTCATGCAACTTAGAAGGATGTGAGATAAATGAACAACCCACAGATGTATAGTACTATTCAATTAGAGGAGCAAACACACTCTCTTAATATGCTTGATTGTTCTGCCTCAGAGATTTTTCATATTATTATTTTCTGAAGAAAGTTGCTCAGCCGAGTGCGTCCAGACAATCTGGATTTCCAGACTTCTGTTTTGTTTTCTTTCACTTTTGTGTTTTTTTTTGCCTGGATCATCATTTCATTCCCTTTTCTGTATGCTAATGTCAGACCTCCCTCAACCAATTTCAATGATTCCATCAGATCCATTTATGTATCTTTATTTCTCACTAAAGTAAAAATCTGTTTCCTTATTAAATAAAATTAGCATTCCTTTATCGGCAGAATTTCTTCTTCAAGATTTTTTTGATTTACCAACTAATTGCTCAAACTGTGGTAATTTGTTGTACTTTTGCTCAGCCTGCTCGATAGCAAATGGAACATTATTTGTGCCAACAGCTAAAAATCTATTATCCTTTCACCTATCAGCCTCCCTGATTGCAATGGAAATTTACCAACTCCTGTAGCCTCCTCCACAAGAAAATCAATCTTAAATCTGTCACTTCTGATTCCCATGCTCTTTGTCCCACCTCAGCCTCCCTCTGTGTGCATTGATGGCTGGGTAACTCATTGTTAAATCAGCTATTCACCTCAGCTGAGCTTCTCCAGAACAGACTTTTTTTTCTGTGCTTCCTGTTCGAGTCATACATGCATACACAATGCAATCATGATTTTCCCTGTGGCTTTCCACAAGGTCATTAACTCCAATCTGTCTCGATAGTACTCGAAGCCAGTTATCACCACTTGATTAGATAGATTGGAGAGGTCATTACTAATAAGGGATTCTGCAACCCTCATGCTGATCTGATAACATTCAGTCAGACAGTGTTCACACCACTCCATTTTTTGATTATCCACAGTAATGGAGATGTTTATTGCATTTGCTGTAGTAGCTCAGGTCACTGAGAAATTAAGCAGGTCAGATCAACATTTGCCCATTTTTCAAAGCTCCACAAAGTGGGACAAGTAGATTCATGCAGCCACATTCCCCTCCAGTGTAAACAACAATGAAACCTGCTCTTCCCTGGAAGCTGGGGGGTTGGGTTTCCTTTGTTGTGGGGGTGTAGCATCAGCATCATGACCCCTTGACTTCCCTGAGCGAGGGAAGGGTCTCCGGCATCGACGTCAGAGAGGGTATCAAGAAAAAAAAAAAAAAGGGCTTTGTTGCACTCCTGATATGTCAGTGTAAGCATGGTTCACCAAGATTTTTTGGGACAAGAAATAGCTTTTTTTCTAAAGAAACTGAAAAGAAAATCTTCATAAGCTAAAGCGACTAAACAAAGGTCTTGTTTTTTTGTTTATTTTACGTTTTACCGACCAACAGCGCATTGAGTCTATCCAACCAAGGCCTTCTTTTACTTCCAATCTAAGTTCAGTATTTATTATAGATTATAACTATATTCCTTTTGCTTTAAAAGCCAGAATAACAGAACAATTTTTGCTCATTGTTGCTAACTCCCATTAGCAAATACAAGCAGATAATAATGTTTTTGTGTGACTTTCAAATACTGTGGCAATATCTTTTCTTGGGCTGCTAAATTTATAGAAAACATGCAGTTGCAATAGTATCAGTGAATTTTCTGTGATGTCATCTGTGATAGTTAACCCACATGTCCCTAACTCTTCTGTTTTGTGATCACCATTCAGGATTTAGCATATTTTTCTCTAAACGCTGGGATCAGTGGTAGTGAGTGTCCATCCAACAGGCTAAATATACTACTGTCATGCAGAGCCTAAATGAATACCAATAAACTTATAATACCCTATCAAATATGGTATCCAAGGAGCCCTTTGCAATTGGGATATTGTGCATAATGATATTGCGTTGAAACTTATGATTCGATATATTGGGCAGCTCTAATCTTCACTAACAGAAGTTCTACAGTATTTTATGTCCAACTGATTTAATGACATAAAAAGTGCAAAACCAAAAAGTAATTACTTCACCTATTATTACATTTCATACAGTACATGCAGTTGCCTTATTGCATTTTTTACTTTCAAATCCCAGCTTTAGTGGGTGTTCCAATAGATTTACAATAGACAACCACAAGCAAATGGAGCACAGCCTGTAGCCAGCATGAAGTTTACTAAACCTGCCAAACTTTGTAATAATCAACTTACTTCCATGCAAATCATTGCCAAGTCACTATTTCACTGTGTGTCTGTGTAGAAAACTATTTCTGAACTGGTACTCCAGAAGAGTACCAGTATAAACAACGCTGAGAAACCTTATGGACAGAAAACCACTGTTACAATGTCTGTCACAATGTAACAGAAAGGAATTTTGCAGGAACATCACAAGCAATGTTCATTTCCATTAATCATGGTGCAGACTGAGTGTATAAATGCCATTTATCAACATCAAATTATTGAACAATGCACCTGATACCATGTCCATACTAATGCACCAAAAATGTGTCTATTTTTTGTTGGCCTTTCAGCTCTTTTTTTGGTTTTGTTTTTAACTTTAATCACAGTGTAGTTTCAGCCTTAAATATCATTATACATCTATTCTGAGCTCCTGTCTTCAGTGAGTTTTGCTTGGTTGCTTGCAAAAAGTTGATGCCCCTGAATGTAATCTCACCAGCTTTCAGCTGTTCAACTTTTAAGATTTGGTTCTGGATCAAGCTCTTAAAGAAAGACACTGAAATTTATGTTATTAAAGAAAAAAATATCTAAGAATATTCTGTTTCTAAATCCAGTAATGACATAAAATCTAGCTTGCAAAAACTGACTATCATAGAAGAATTTGTAGGTTACCAACTTTGTAAGTGGTCTACCTGTGGGTTCATACCTGATATCTTTTCTTCTTTATTGCTTGCTTTGATGTTACTTTGCAGAAAGCACCAATAGCTTCATTCAGGACAATTCAGTGCACTGTCTATACAAATGTGTTGTACCGAAAAGCTGTGCATTGCAAATGTAACATGCACTCACAAGTCGCTTAATTAGGTACAGCATGACAATAACGGGCCGGACCCCCTTTTGTCTTTAGAATCGCCCTAATACGTAATGGTACCAAAAGCAGTCAGAAACATTGCTAAAAAATGGTTCATATTGACATAATTATATCATGCAGTTTGAAGATTTGATGGTGACACATCTGTTACACTGTAAGGAGATTAAGAGGGTGAGCATCAATACTTAAAGCACAAAGTGTGCCAATAAAATATCCCCCAAACCATTATACCACCAACATCAGTATGAACCATTGATACAAGATAGGATATTTCCATGATTTGATGTTTTTAACTCCAAATTCTGACCTTATAATCTAAAAAACATCCATGCTACATTCAAAGTCATGTTAATCCCTATTTTTCCATATTTTAGGTCTCAGCATTGAGCAGCTCCCATGAGATTGGGTGTTAGCAGTTTACGTAAACAAGTTATTGAACAGGTGTACCTAATGAAGAAGCTTGTAAACGTTGTATAGAGTGGTGGATTTCAAGCTTTGGAAATCCATCATTACCAAGGAATGCATAATATGTTTTTAAAACATAGTAAGAAGGAATGCTGCATCAGGACATCATAAAAGAAATGCCAGGTTTTATATATCTTTAAAGTAGGGTTTATATAAATTTAAAAGTGCTAAACCAGACCAAGTAGAGTACTGTGTTAAAGCCTTTACTGTATTTCAAAAGATTAGGCAGTCATCCACTTGCCCAAGAAGACAAAGTTTTAAATACTATAACAAAAGACTCAGTGTCCTACCATGCAGGGTAGTGGCCATCTAATTGGTATGTCAAAAATATTTCAACAAAGTTTGTAGCTGAATTTGTTATCATCTATCCCTGTTACAATAAGGCCATTCCTTGAACTCTCTTTGAATGACCTGCCATCCGTTCACCCCTAAGATTGTGTGACAAATGCAGAGGACAGCTTGACAGTTCTGTGTGCCGGCTCAGTTGAGTAGGCCGTTCTGGAAAAGGTCCTGGTCCCTGGTATATACAATCAAGTACATCAGTGGAACAAAAAGTGAAGAAGCAAGACAGTGAGTTTAGGCTGTTTCATTAAAATTTGGGTAGAGGTGTTTGCTTCATGGGGATTCAACCTTATATAGTCAGTGAGGGAATTCTGATTATGCAAACATTTTGCTAAAGCACTGCATCAAAGAAAGAAGAATGTTTAACATATATCCTCATTTAGTGGAACAAAAGTTTTAGCAGCCTACTAGACTTTGACATTTAAGGTGGGGTTGCCTCATTCCTCCATGTCTTCTTATCTCAGTAACTGACCTGACACTCATTTAACCTCCTTCATTTTGAAGAAATGTCACTGTCCATTTAAGCCACACACACACACACACACACACACACACACACACACACACACACACACACAGGATATTTATGTAAGTGCCTGGAGACCTTCCCCAACTACGCACAGCTGTCTGCCACCTGCTGTTGGGAAAGACATTTCATATCACTTAGCTTGCATTTAGCACATCTTTAAACTTCTGGACTTCCTCTGTTAGACAACTTACTCCTGCATTTGAAATTCACAGATGCAGATGGATGTGCACACACTGTTTATTTTGCAATTATGCTTCCCAGTCATATAGTTAAAATTGATTTTCAATAGCAACTTAGCATTAAGAATTTACTATTTATGGATTTGTATCTGCCTGACACCAAAACTTTATTCCATACATTTTGTTTTCTGTACAAATGAACAGCATTAATAGCTCTAAATAACAACAAAATAGTATTTTCTACTGTTAATTTATCCCTCATCTATGGTAATAACACGTTTATAGTCAAATAAAACAAGGATTTTTCAGAAATGACCCAAAGTCATAGAGCTGTCTCTCTCTGCAGCACTGGAAATCTACAGTAACAGTAAAATCCTATATGTTTTCAGACTGAAGTATTTACTGAAGAAAAAGAATTACAGCATATGTTGTTTACTCATTTAAAACAAATTTAATTGCTCACCAACTTCAGTTTTTTTGCAGTTCAAAATGAAGTTCCCCACATCACAAAAACATTTCTGCAAGATAATTTTAAAATAAGCAACATCCATGTTTAGCATAATATCAGAAATGGAAACGCTCTTACTTATTGTTAAATTTTCCTTCCTATATTCATATTCATTTTCTATAGCTATGCACAAACCTTAAGAAATGGTTCTGTGATCGGTAATTATGTATTTATATTAGGATGAGAGGGGGAAGTCACATATTGTGTTAACCACAGCAGGGAGCGTGACACAGCTCTGCAAGTAAACAAGATTTAACTGTAATTTTCAAAAGAAAAACAACATGATTACAGAGGTGACATTTTGAACTATTTTTATCATATTCTATTAGTGATTAGCCTGATTACAGTGATTAGTAATATTAACTCTGTGTTTATTTCCTGCAAAGTAGACCTTTAAATGCCAACATTTATTAATCCAGTTCCATAACAGACAGTCATGGTATTGTCAAAAGGATGAAACAAAGCATCTTTGCTTTCATATGTTTCCTCTTATTTGCTGAATTACTACTCCCTGTGGTGGTAACCTGAATGAACATTTGACATTTCTCTGTAGAAACTACAGTATTATTCTTCTTTAGTTAGAAACAACTTCTACACCTGAGAGGGATGTCAGCATGGCCTGTTATCTCCTAGGTTGGTTTGCTCACTGATTGGGAAAAAAAGGTTGAATGTTTAGTTTTTGACCAGTCAAGTAAAATTAGCTGATTCCAGTCACCTACCAATTTTTTTTGTTTATTTAGAGGTTTGCAGCTTATTCTGCTCTTCACAGTGGTGCAGCAATACAGTCTTCATCAAAAATCACTTATTCAGGTCGCATTTTATGGATAAGTGTATAATGCACAGTTTTAAAACATTTTCCCAATCAGCTTTATTGGCCAAGATTAAGTGCACAAACAAGGAATTTGACTTTGGTTTCAAGCACACACAAGCATTAAGTATAAATATATAAACTTAAGAGGAAATAAAAACAGGATTTTATTAAATAAATAGTTCTTTTGACCTATACATCTCATGCATAATAATAATTGACAATGAAGCACAAGAAGCTTGTATTGTAGCTGCACATATTCTACTCAGCACTGAATTTTGTATCTTTCACTTGTATCTTATCACTCTCGCCGTTAAGCTGGACTGTTGACCCTATGTACCTAACAAAATAGAACAAATAATTTGCACAAAGGAAGGAACATAAGAAATAAGTAAGAAACTAAACACAAAGGAATGAATCTATATAGTAAGACCCAAATAACAATAATGAACACAGAGAAATTTACTAAATACGGCAAGGTCTTTTAAACATAAATAAACAAGGAAATGATCGGAAAACCAATACTAATACAAATCAACACACACAAGGATCATGACACATTTAAGATTATAATCTTACTTTTAATCTGACAAATAAGCCTCATCAGAACACATTCCAATTTCCTGAGGTGTACCTGTAGACCAGGTACTCGAAATCCACAAAAAACACAGAATGTATTTGAACCAAAAAAATCCAACAAACTATTGCATATTTTCACAGCAGCACATGATGCAGTAGAGCTTTTAGTGCTCAATGCAGCCATTGTGGTTTGATTCCCAACCTTGGGAGCTTTGCTGCTTGTCTTCTGCCTTTATCTTCCTGCTCATTCCCTGTCTGATTATTGTGAATAAAGGATACTTGTGCCACAAAATACTTAATAAGTATCATATTTCTTTATAATCTAATGAGTAGTTATTTTTCTTTGCATACATAAAAACATGAAGATTCGCTTCCCCAGGACTTCCATTCGGGGTAAATTAGAGCTGTAATGTAATAACTGTGTGAATAAAAACTAATATCTTCTTATGTGTGCTATATTGTTTAATCTTCTATTCATTTTATTGTAACATTGTAGTGTAATACAATTAACCTTCCTGCTGTAAAAGGTCATTTATTATTCATGTTAGAAGCTGTCGTAACATTGCAATCATGTGTCTCTCTACATATAAGAGAGGAGTCACTGGACAGGAAAAAACAAAAGGAACACAGAATCAGCATCAACAATAGCTCTGTCAATGACCTAATCCTAGAAAGAAATGCAAGGAGTGGGAACAGGAATGCTTCCAATGGGAAAGAAGAACAAAATTCCAACATGTTTTAGGACAAATGGAAGAGTCAAAAGGATAAAATTGAGACATTTGTTGTAATTTGGTCAGCCTTCTTGTTGTCCACTGAAGCCCCTCCCAAGTGATATCGTGTATTATCATCACACGTACCAATGTAGTTTCTGTTTTTGTATCCTCTTAGATTTTTTTATTTATCCTCTGGATTCATTTCCTTTGTTTAATGTAACAACAAGTCTTCTTTATTGTGTTAAAATGTCTGTACAAAAGCTATGTTTTAAGTGTCCAACTGGCCGGTCACCATTTTAGCTGAAATCCATCTATTTGTGTTCATCATCCGATTGAAGCATTCCTAATATGAAAAAATGAATCTGAAATAAAAAATATAAGAAGGTCAATAGATTTACAAAAACTTACATTATAATATTTTGTAAACATTAAATACATTCATTTCTGTTGTATCATTACCCAGATTTTCCTATTGGCATACGCATGTAGGAGGTTTTCAATAATCCATCCTTTTATCTATTGTTTATTCTGTGCTTCTGGTATTTTAAGAGAAAGGAGAGAGATTCTCTCTTGGTTAAGTGGTTTTAAATGTGTGTCTATGAATGAGTTAGTGTTTGGCATATTTTTCTGATGGTATTGTAATAGGCCATTACAGGATCACTCTCATTTTATCTCACTGTCCCATCTGTGCCATCACTCTCCCTCTGGCTTTCATCATGCCTCTGATGTGTCCTTGGGGATAATAGATGCCCTCGGGGTTCTTTTCTGACCCAGGTCAGTGTTGCCTCATTAAGGCCTCTTCCTTTGTCTCATTGGTGTGTGTGTTTCTAGAATGTTTTTTTGTTTGTTTACCGAGTATTCAGCACACTAGTTAGTTTCACTTTAAGTCATACAAGCACTGATTTTCTTTGACAGATAGCATCGGTGTGAAAATAAAACGAGGTCTTTAACAGTGACTGGCTTATGTACTGCAAATGCTCTGCTTCTAATGACAGCATTAAAAAAGAGCTGTTTTGATAAACAACCTGTGAATAGGGTGATTTGCAGTGTTTTCTGACACATATGTAGGCCAAACGTTCCATTTCGGATGTTGGTTTCTTGCACATGATTTATGTTTTCCCTACATGGTTTGTGGCACACTGCCAGCAGGATATCCAATGACTATCTTTCAAAAACGGCTGGCTTTTGCTACTCTTTCATAAAGGTCAGATTTGTGGAGCACACAACTAAATACAACATAACAACATTTTCACCCACCTGAGGTGTGGATTTCTGCTGCTCCTCCATAATTGATTTCTTCTTTGAGTAATGAGTCTCTTATTCATCAGTGAGGGAAGAGAACATGGTGGTTTTGTCATGCAGTTTTAATTAAATTTTTTCTGCATTGATGTGCTTGGTATTTGATGAAAATTGTAGAATTATGCAACGTATCCCCTTCAGGGCAAAGTCTCTACAACAGGATTGTAATGGTAGAGAAGAGTGTGTTTGCGGTTGATATTTGGATGATTTAGCTACATCTCTTTGCAGTATAAATACACATTCCCCCTGCACCCTGTAGTGTCTTTGTCCAATCTGCAATGCTGCCTTTTTTGTCTTCACTCTTTCTACTGCCTCACCATTCAGCCTCAGTTTTACCATGAGTTACACACATAAACCCTCCCCCCAATAATTATGTCACCACCGCCTTTGTGATCCTCTGTCCCTTCTTCTGAGGCTGCCCAGATCTCAGAGACTGTCTTTACACTCAGTTAGATCTTCTTCCTGTCTTTCCTGTGTTGTTGCCTCCAGCCTTTTGCATAACCCACCCCCCCTTGTCTACTGAGACTGCAAGAGGAAAAGAACAGTAGAGCCTCTTGAATTAGCGGTGTACACAATAATGGGGGGCGGGGTTTAACATAAGCCAGTTTAGTTTGACCAAATTTATGCTCCTGACTTGTGTTTTTTACAAACAAATTCCTCGCTTTTGGTGACTCAAATTAGCTGAGTTCTATGTCAAATGTTCACCTATTTCAGTTTTTAAAAAAAAATTCACTGGTAACTGAAAGCATTTGTACATTTGCATCAAAAGGATGGATGGATTTATTTAAAATTGTGAACATTTGAATGGATGGATACACACAACATGTAGACAATTGGGCAGAAAATAAAACTTGAAAATACAAAATTTCCTACTATTCCAGACTTTTTTGAAATTGTGCAGAACCCTTGATTTTTTACAGGTCAATAAAAGATAAATAGTGTTTTTTGACTTAATGGAAGGTTGGAGAACTGGTTAGAAGCTTTTTTTGGTTTTGTGGGTAAGTGCATGTGTTTGACCATGTGCAGTCACTGTGTGCATCCGTTTACTGAGTGGGCTCTCCATAATGCATAGGGCTATTAGTTTAGCTCTGGACTACAGAGAAAAATGAACAGTGAGCGAACAAGAACTAATTTAAAAGGTATAAACTGTTCTTGGTCGAATTTTTTCCGTAACCACAGTGAATGTATTTTGTTATCCAAACAATTGTGAATTGATTTTCATGTCCAAATTTTAAGACCAAAAAACATTGGACACACACACACATGTTGATTACTTCTATGGTTTATGTTACCCTTTATTTTTCTAATCAGATATTTCAATTTTGAACTCCGTCCCATTAAGCTGTCCATCGTTCTTTGCACTGCCTGGCTGCAGACAAACCACAAGACAGAAGCAAGGCAGTTTAAACAAGACAGTCACATACTGCCTAATTCAAGTAAATCGTTCTTTGCAATGCCTGGCTGCAGACCATCGGCTAACCTGCATATTATCATGACAAAAACTGCCGGGCACCTTTGAACCGTCCCCTACTTATTCTCCTTATTCAAATAATCTGAGAGTGTCTTTGACACAACCCCCTCTCCCTGACAATCATATTAACCACATGAGCCCCACATCGTCTTCTCACTTGCTATGCTCATTTCACTCACACTCAGGTTATGCTCTCAAATTTAATTCAAAACCCAATTCATACCCAGACACAAGATGAGACAGGGACCTTCTTTTTCTGTCTCTTTGACCCACCTTTATAGACAGGGACATCCATCTGTCAGAGCAAAGCAGTTGCCACATTCACTGTCTAATTGCGTACACTGAGGCGCCATATAGCAACTAATTTGTACAGTTGTACAGTGTAAACAACTCTTATTTATGCCCCTACTTTTGTATTAAGTTTTTATTATTTTATTATTTATTATATTATTACTGTGTCTTATCAACAGACCGAATTCACTCCATTGCTAGCTAGAAAAAAATTGTTTTTCCTCACACAGCATTTTTTCAGAAATTCATAATATTGCATCTCTTTATTCAACTTAATCTCAAGATTGTATAAACTGGTTCTGGTTTCAGTATTATGGGGAATTTTTCAGGTTGCAACTTTGTAGAATCTGAAATAATCCAGCAGACTCTTTTATTCCTGTGTTCTAATCGCATCACTTGGGATGCAGGAGACATGGCATCACAGACAAAGAGCAGATGGCTCAGCATTACAAGGATTTCAGACAAACTAAAAAGGAAGAGGAAGCGTTAAAAAAAGCAAGAGCCTGAAGAAGCCCATCTGCTCACAGATGGATGGTGAATTCATTTGAGGCTGTTACAGTCTTGTTGCTATTTTGGTCACTCCACTCTGTCTTTCACAGGAGGTGGGATGGGGGTTAATGGAGAGATGAGGAGAGAAGCAAATGTAAGCGAAGGTTTCTGTTTCCCAACTGGAGACAGGCTACCAGAATGTATGTAGCTTTGTTATAAGCCGCTGACATAATCTGCCTTGATATGTGTCTTATTAGAAATCATAGTAACTTTGCAGATAAGTTTTTTATTTTATTTGGAGTCCCAGACCACTAGTTCAAATAAGTGAAGAACGCTGAACAGCACAGTGCTGTTTTTTATAGTTCCAATTCAAACTGAGCTAGTTGCAGAACTGAAGGAAAGATGTAAACTGAAATCTTTGGGGGAAGCTTAACTGATTTTATGAAGAAAAAAGTTGTGACATTCACCCTTAAAGGTAAGGGCTTGATGATTGCTGTGCATGTGTGTTTATGTATGTGTGTACGTTTCTGTGGTTCAAGGCTTCTACACCAAAACATTTGTGTTTGTTAGAACCGGTTGTTGATATACATACTCATGGATGTTTTGCGGGCCTTTACATGCAAGCAAGTTTACCTTTTTCAATTCTAAAGAATGATTTCACGACTACAACTGTTTTTAAAGCTCATATTTTGAGACCCAAACATTGTAAACTCCAAATCAGACATAAATACACTTAAATGTAGGAATATCCAGACAAATTGTTGGGCTCTGTGATGCAAAAATGCTTGTAGAAATGTTGCTACATCATGTCATTCCATACATAATATATGATTTCTCTGAGAAATAAATAAATATTAACATCAGTGGGATAAAAGGTTCCCTAAATTACAGAATGACTCCCCCACCCTCTGTTTACCTTTGATTCTAAAGCAAATAATCTCCTTCCCCTTCTCTCCCCTTCAGTCTCTCATATTCCTGGGATGTGTGGCAGCAGCAGGACTTGGCCTTAACCTACTGTGTTTGGCCATCTATCTGAGCTGTCTGTGCTGCTGTCACAAAGACGAAGACGAGGAAACCAAGAAGCCCAACTCCTGCTGTGTCACCTGGTCGGCTGTTGCTGCAGGTCTTATCACATGGTGAGAATATCTGAGCCAGACAAACTGCTTTGACCAACTGTATTTGTTGTGTTTTCATGTCTCAAAGTTTCGTCAGTTAACATGAGCTTTTGTGCTCAAAGAATTAGCAAATTTGTGTGTGTGTTTGGGGGTGGGGGGTGGGGGTGGGGGGTCTTAACTGAAACACTGAGTTCACAGAATTTTTCTTTCTAATTGTCTTTATCTTACATCTGTTCCTTTGCTTAATTATTGTATTTATTCTTATACAGTTTTCCTTTTATAATTTTGCAAATGCTCAAAATTTGGGTCTATTAAGAGACAGTCAGCATCCTTCTTTCTTTCGATGAATTCAGTCTTTGATTTGCCTCTGGAAATTCTCTTTGAACTGTAAGAAATGGTTAATAACATTTCGCTGATAACCCCTACTCTTTGAACATTTTCATAGGACTTGGTTTGGTTTTAAAAAGGTCACAGAATATACTAAAGAATGGAAGTCTGGACTTGTGTTTCATGGCATTTACAAATTGTCAGACTCCAATATTAGGGCTCCAGTGTTGCCCCAATCGTCTTCCATTTACTTCTGTATTTTCCTTTCTCTGACTCTCTGGCTTCACCCGTTCATTTTAGCAAAAGTTATAGAGGGAACTGATGTATTGTTAGAATTGTGCCTTTTTGATTGTTCAATTGTTCAACTGTTTGGCCATGTTCCACTTTGGAGGTATATTCCTGCAATGTTCAATGTGTTTCCAAACTCAATGAGTGATCCAATGAGATAAAAAGAATGATTTTAATATTAAAACATGGATGGATGTTCTTTCTCCCCATAATTGGACAGTCCTAGAAATAATAGTTAAATCTTCAATTTGAAAGTTTGGCATTCTGCCAACATCAGGAGAGCGGGTCTTTTGAGTAGATGGGAGTGCACAAAGTAGATACCTGAATTTGCTTCCAGGACAGAAAAGACTGAACCATCTGACAACCATGCATATCAACTGGTGGGAGATATTAAATTAAAACCGAAGAATTAAATACATTAGTTTTTAAGCTAATTGACAAAGTCACAATGGCATGTGGTTGTGTAAACCACTGATTTATGTCCCTTATTGGTTATGTTTAACCAATATGAGACTTTCTGTCTACTGAAGCTCCCTGTTAAACTCAAACTCAATTAGCCAGACCCATTGCTAGGGATGGGTACCTTTCACATTTGAACCGATAATCAGTACCTCGGAATCGGTGTCGGTATTCATTGCTACCAATTTGCGGTACTTTTGTGTGTGTTTATGTGTTAATAAATGGTAATTAGTTTGATAATAAAATCCTAAAATTTTTCAATTCAACATAGATTAAAACAACATCCAGCAGTTTGTTTTAACATCTCAGTTATTTTAAACATTTCTTCTCCCAGACGGCTGGCTGCAGACGACAAGTCGCTAATGGATGCAGGCGTGCTAACGGTGTCAAATTCAGGAGTTGTAGCCGTAGATCTGAGGCTGTTGAAAATTGTGCACTCTTCAGCCTTCATAAAAATCCTGTGCTTAACCAGGTGTATCCTCAGATTAGAAGTATTAGAAACGTAATCTGCATCACATTTTGAAAGTAGAGCCTTGTTTTTGAGGGCTTTCTATCAGACATGCTTTGTTAACTGTAGCAGCGGCTACTGACGTATTTATTACGCTCTTGTGCGTGCAATGCTGTGTTCATGTCCAGCATGGAAAATTGTCCACTCTTCCACTCCCTCCATGCCACAATGATGTGTTTAGGTACCAAAACATGGCAACATTTGATTTTACATGAATAGGTACTTGGTAGTTCCAACGGAATGAGGTTGGTATCTATAGAAGTACCGAATTTCGGTACCTATCCCTACTCAATGCTGCTTACAAAAAACATATATAAGGTTTATAGCACAGACTAAATAGACCTCATAAATCACATTACTAAAAAATTATATTTTATTTTGTGACATTTTTGTTACATTGGGCATTTGTGATAAATATATTTAGTATCTGAACATAAATCACCTTGACACGTTATTAGATTGGTAACATTTCATCAAATTTCATACGTAAGGACAAAGGGAAATAAGTATCATAATATGAATACGTTTTAGCAACCTTAACCCCTAACCCTTTTTGGGAAGCTTTTGATGTTAAAGATATTTTTCACCAATAAAACCATAATAATAAAAATCCTTGTATGCTAGATTAAATGCTAGATGTAAAAGAAACGCTATTAATCTTTTAACACTTAGTGTCATATATTTATGCAGTGGTTTTTGCCTTTAAAATTTCCTAGTAGCTGCTGTTCACGCCAAGTGAACCAGTATTCATTATGTGTAGTTTAATTATTTATGTTAGCTACTTAAAATGGAGAGTGTCCCAAATGCGCCACTCTTATCCTCTTTGAAGATGCATATTCTAAAATCCTAAATTAGAAGTTTTAAAATAAAGCCTAAAACCCAAAGTAACTCAGCACAGATTAAGTTGCATGGAGCCAAAATGCATGTTATCTGCTTAGTCATCTTCACTTTGGTCCATTTTGTCAGATTTTTTGGAGAAAACTGGGTTCTTGGCAATTTACGAACATTCTCCCATATTGTGAGAAATTTTCTGAAAGGGAGGACAAGGAAGGCATTAATCAGAGAAGCAGCTAAAAGACTCATGATTACTTTGGGGAAGCTGCATAACTCCACAGGTATTTTAGTAGGAAAACTATTGGTTGTGAACTCCACAAGAAGAAAGTCATTGCTGAGAGAAAGCTTTGAGAAGTCTCTTTTTCAGTTTTCCACAAGCCATGTAGGGGACAGAGCAAACATATAACAAAAGGTGTTCTGGTCATATGAGACTAAAGCTGAACTTTTTACACTACCAGTGTAGTAGAGAACTAACACTTCCCGTTGTCCTGAAAACAGCATCCAAAGTGACAAATGATGGCAGCCACATCATGCTTTGGGAATGCTTTCATCAGTAGTGACAGAGAAGCAGGTCAGAGGTGGTTAGAAATAAATACAGAACATTCCTCGAAGCAAACCTGTTAAAGGCTGCTAAAGACTTGAAACTAGGTCAGAGGTCCACCCTCCAGCAGAACAATGACCCTGAATATACAATCATAGCTACAGTGTAATGGCTTAGATCAGTGGATCTGATGTCAGTCCTCAAGGCCTGTCTCTGCATGTCTTGAGCTGAAAACCCAATTCATTTTTGAGTTAGATTAAAGCATATTTATGTCATAGATTGGCCCAGACCTAAATCCAATTAACAATTTGTAGGAAATCTGGAATTTTGCAATCACAGATGTTCTCCACTCTGGCTTAGCTTTAGTTACTTTGCATAAAAGAATGGGCAAAGTTTCAGTCACTACATGTAAAAAGCAGGTGCAACATACCCTAAAAGACTTGCAGTTGTAATTCCTGAGATAGATGGGTTTACAGAGCATTGAGTCAGTGGGGACTGAATAAAAATGCATGAAACACCTCTCAGTTTTATTTGTAAAACATTTTAAAAATCATGTATTCTTTTGCACCCACTACACAACTGACATGACGCTCATTGTAAGATCTCTCCTGCCACGCGAAACCCAGGATAAACAAAAGTCAGCCAGCGCAAAATAGTTGCAATGGCAAAGATAGTGAAGCTCACTGTGTTACCTGAGGCATTTGTTAAGGCATTTTTGCCTTATCAGTCAACATTAAGGCAGACACGATAATAATTTTCTAAAGAGTCGTACATGAGGTCAGGGAAGTTATTTCAAGGCAACCATGGACAAATTGACTTTAAAGCCCAAATCTTCCACAGCCAGAGAAAGAGTGATGAAGGGCACAAATTTCTTGGCTGTGTGTGAAAAAGCTGTGGTGACCCTACATTACACAACCTGTTAAATGCTTTGTGCAAATTCTGTGTAGGGTTAACTAATCTTAGCAAACAAGAACTAAAATTATGCAGCCAGAAGTTATTCTAAAGAAGTTATCATATATCTACATACAAAACACACAAAACAAAGCACAACTAGCTTTAAGCATTAATCTTTAATTTAACCATTAAGCATACAATATAATTGTGACAAAAAACCAGAAGATTTGCTTGCAATTACCTTTGTACAGATGAACATGTGGTAGTTCCCATGGATCACTGTTGTTTTCACCTGCTAATAAAGACTTCTTTTATGTTTTAGGAATAGAATAAACTGTATTCCACCCTCTAAATGCTCAGGGTATTGTGTGTCTAGATTGCATGCTCCCCAATGGCAGCATTTGACCGTTTTTCTTCTCAGATTTTTCATGAAATCCCTATGACTGCAATGTTGCCGTGGGGTAAAAATGAGTGCAGCTCCTGCAGGTTGGGGGGCCTTTTCACTTTGGGACAACTTGTGATTGCTGATTAATCAGTTGCTGAGAAGCCTACTGGATTGATTGACAGGTCTCGTCATGATATCAGTTATGTGCCACTTTGTGTTGGTCTATCACATAAAATTGCAATAAATACAATTTGGTTTGTAGCTGCAATAAGACAGTTTAAAACACAATTATTTTTATAAACACAGGAAACTTTTATTTTTATGTTAAGAAGGTTAGCAAAAATACTTTTATCTTCTTTTATCAGCTTTACTGATCAAAGCATTTAATAGTAATGCTCAGGTGCAAAAAGGTGGAAAAAGGTACAGCTTATCACATCTGCTGAATCCTCCACTGTTCTGAAGCATTTTTCCCTGACTGTGTACTGCTTCATGATCAGGGTTTTTTTTTATATAGAACTGCTGTCTAAGGCAGTTAAAACAGACAGAGGCAATACAACAATAGACCAAAACATTAAACCAAGGTGGGGGAGCCAAAACAAAGAGGCACAGCTCACTGTGAAGCTCTGTAGGCCTGAGATAAGCTCTGCATTTAAGCAATGGTTCCTTGTAATTTTTATTCAAATAGGCACATTGTTTCTCCTCAGAGAATTTATGATCACTTCTAATTGTATGTTTGCGTTTTAGCAAAAATTAATGCATGTCGTTTCACCTCCAAACATGAATTTAATTAAATCGGTGAAGAGGCTAAGCAAAATTAAAGGACAAACCCACACAATTTGATGCAGATCTGGATAACTTGGTTAAAACTGGAATGCCTCGTCTGTGTTGGCTGAGGAACGTTGTGTAGGCAATCATTATTAAAAACTGCAGAGCTCTAGGTCATAATCACCAGGGGTTATTTTAGGACATACATTTTGTTGAATGAATACAGCTTTCATTATGTTTGACATGCATTGTCTGCATGCACAAACATGTAAATATGATATTTAGCAATGGTGTTGAGGGTAAAACCTAATATTAACCTAACCTAATATTAAAGGTTCTTCCAAAAATTTTAGAACATGCTGATGATCTGCAAAGAGATCATGAGAGCAAATCTCTGCTCTTCCTCAGACATCAGTTTTATTTTTCTCCTTTATTGCATTAGCATTTATGCAGGAAATTGTTATGAAACTGTTACTGTTTTTTCAAATTTACTTGGCAGAATTTCCAATGATTAGTATTATTGGAATTCTAGAATTGCGCCGCTCAAGGTGGCAGCAGGTTGGAGTAGCTCTGTTACTTTTGATTCTGATTTATTCTTTTTTGGGAACTATTCCTCTTGTGGTGGATACAGTTGATTTTTTTTGTATGACTGTCCACTCCAGTGTCGGATGCTGCGCAGCTTGGAGGATTTTTCTTAATACTTTCTATTTTTGGACATTTGTTATGATGCATTGCCATGGCAACGGGGTTGTTTCTTACAACCGGGAGCAGCTGATTAATATCTCAAAAGCTCAAATAATACTTCAGCTACAACCCCAAATCCCTGATGAGTTGAAAAGGAGACGCCGTGGATGCAGAGCAGGAGCTAAGAGAAGAGAGAGAAGGAGGAAGTTCAAACCATCTCTTCCGTCGATTTTGATGGGCAATGTGAGATTGTTGGGAAACAAGTTGGATGAACTCCAAGCCCTACAAAGGACCCAGTCAGAGCACCGGGCATGCAGTATCATGTGTTTTACTGAGACATGGCTGCAGGATCATATCCCCGACTCCAGCGTCTCTCTGCCGGGCTTTTTAACCATATGAGCAGACAGAGATTTAAAGAGGAGCGGCAAATGTAAAGGAGATGGACTGGCAGTACTTGTGAACAACAGATGGTGTAATCCAGGACATGTTACTGTGAAGTGTCATCTCTGCAGTCCAGATATTGAACTGTTGGCAGTAAGTTTACATCCATATTATTTACCCAGAGAGTTCACCAGTGTTATTTTGGTAACAGTTTACGTTCCACCTTCCGCTGTTGCTGACACTGCATGTGATGCCATCAGCTCAGTTGTTGCTAAGCTACAGACACAAAACCCCAATGCTTTTGTGGCAATTTCTGGTGATTTTAACCATGCTTCACTCTCTGCTACACTTCCAACGTTTCAACAATTTGTCAGCTGCTCTACCAGAGAAAACAAAACATTAGATTTGTTTTATGCAAATGTCAAGGACTCATACATCTCTACAGCACAACCTCCTCTAGGCAAATCAGATCACAATCTTGTTTTTCTCTGCTCAAAATATAAGCCCCTTGTTCAGAGACAACCTGTAATAAAGAGGACTGTGAGAAAATGGTCACAGGAAGCTGAAGAAGCTCTGCAAGGTTGCTTTGAGGCTACAGACTGGGACGCACTGTGCCAGCCACATGGAGAGGACATCAATGCCATGACTGAGTGTGTAACCGACTATATAAACTTCTGTGTGGATAACACCATCCCCACCAGAACCGTGAGATGCTTCCCCAATAACAAACCTTGGATCACCAGTGACCTGAAGGACCTGCTTAACAAGAAAAAAAGAGCCTTCAGAGAGGGAGACAGAGAATTATTGAGGATTATACAGAAGCAACTTAAAGTCAAGATAAGAGACAGCAAGGAGGTGTACAAGAAGAAGCTGGAGAGCAAGCTCCAGCAAAACAATATCAGAGATGTGTGGACAGGGATGAAGAAGATCACAGGCTTCAAGCAGAAAGAAGATCAGACCAATGGAGGTCTGGACAGAGCCAATGAACTGAACACATTCTTCAATAGGTTCAGTTCAGAAACAAGCTTTGCTTCCTCCTCTCCTGCTCACAGCCAAACAGACATTCCATCTTCCTTTGACCCACAGGACCCACAGCTGTCCAGTAACACCTCACATTTTTTATCTTCCACCTCAGCCCTAGACCCTTCTGCTTCTACATATTTGCCTTCAACCATATCACAAGATGCTGATGCTTCCTTTGCTTCCCCCTTCCACCTGTGTGTCTCAAGAAGTCAGGTGAAGAGACAACTGGAGAGACTGAATAGGAATAAGGCTGCAGGTCCAGATCATGTCAGCCCTAGAGTCCTGAAGGCCTGTGCAGAGCAGCTCTGTGGGATTCTGCAGCACCTCCTCAACCTTAGCCTGGCCCAGAAGAAGGTTCCGGTGTTGTGGAAAACCTCCTGTCTTGTTCCGGTACCAAAGAAAACTCACCCATCAGTCCTCAATGACTATAGACCTGTTGCCCTGACATCTCACATCATGAAGGTCCTAGAGAGACTCCTGTTGGCCCACCTGAGTAAGCAAACAGTAAACCATCAGGACCCCCTTCAGTTTGCTTGTGGAGTTGGAGTTGAAGATGCCATCATACACCTGCTTCAACAAACTCACTGTCATCTGGACAAAGCCAGCAGCAATGTGAGGATCATGTTCTTTGATTTCTCCAGTGCATTTAATACAATCCAACCTGATTTACTTTGTCAGAAACTCCAGAAGACTCAGGTGGAGGCCTCAACAATCTCCTGGATCAACGACTACCTGACAAACAGACCACAGTTTGTGAGACTGAAGGGTTGTGAGTCTAACCAGGTAGTCAGCAGCACAGGAGCACCACAGGGGACTGTACTCTCACCATTCCTTTTCACTCTGTACACCTCAGACTTCCACTACAAGACAGACTCCTGTCATCTGCAGAAATACTCGGATGATTCTGCAGTCGTGGGGTGGATCAGAGATGGACAAGAAGCTGAGTACAGGAAGGTGATGGACCGCTTTGTGGCATGGTGTGGAAACAATCATCTCATTTTGAACGTGACTAAAACAAAGGAGATGATTGTAGATTTTAAGAGAAACAGGAATAAGTCAAAAACTATTTCCATCATGGGAGAAGAAGTGGAGGTGGTGGAGGAGTATAAATACCTCGGTGTTCACCTGGACAACAGACTAGAGTGGAGATGCAACTGTGAAGCCATCTACAAGAAGGGACAGAGCAGACTGTACGTCTTGAGGAAGCTTAGGTCCTTTGGTGTTTGCAGCAAGATGCTGCATATCTTCTATAAGTCTGTTGTGGAAAGTGTGATCTCTTCTACCATCATCTGCTGGGGAAGCAGCATCAGAGCAAGGGACTTAAAAAAACTCAACAAGCCGATAAAGAAGGCTGGCTCTGTTCTGGGGACTCCTCTGGAACCTCTGGAGATCATTGTGCAAAGAAGGATTCTTCATAAAATGAAGAACATTATGGAGAACCCTGAGCATCCTCTTCATGAGACTGTCCTACAACAACAGAGTGTCTTCAGTCAGAGGCTTCTTCAGATCTGCTGTAAGACGGAGCGCTACAGGAGATCCTTCCTGCCCACAGCCATCAGCATCTACAACGGCTCTTTGAGGAAACCTTCATAATATGAGCTATAACAACATTTAATTTCCCTTTGGGATTAATAAAGTATTTATGAATTGAATTGAATTGAATTATTGTTTTAAATTGAAATAACAAATTATACCATTGTTTATCATGCTATTAAACGTTCTGATATTTATGACTGATGCTTCGCTTAAATATAAGTGGTAAAAATTCAAATTAGAACAACCACCAAAGGGCACCCTATCTTAATCGTAGTTGCAGACTAGACTTTATAAACGTCACAAGTAGTCCTCTGTCTCTAGCAGCCACTAACAGCTAATGCAACGTAAATTAACTTTTGGCCAGGTTCATGCAGTTTTTTGTACTGTTATATTCCTGTTATATAGAGCTATATTTGTATCATATCATATATCATATCATATCATATATCATATCATATCATGGTCATATCCTGTAGCAGAGAATGGCTCTGCAGATGCCTCCTTAAAGCAGTGATCTTTTTGCATCTCTGCTATCTGCACTTTGTCGGTTTGCTGTTTTCTTCCCCTTTTTTCCTTGACAGTTTGGACAAAACCTTCAAATTGTGTGGTTTATCTGCAGAAGGTCACTTTAATGAGCTCATGTCTTTGCTGCAGTATTTAGGAAAATAGCTTCTGTTGTTCTGCTTCATCCAAACATAGCAACTCTGCAAGATCAGTGGCTTCAGGTGATTCTGTGTTGAAAAGTGTTGAAAAGGCTTACATAAGGTTTTCCCTTTGGTATTGACCTGACCCATCCTGGCCTGTATCTGGAGCCAAGATGGGTCAGTTCAAAATCCTGACTCTTCTTGGAGCAAAAATCAATTTTTACAAGATGATCTCTGTCACATAAAGAATATGCTTAACATCAGAGCATCTCTTCCAATAAGAAAAACCTGAAATGTTATGGATTTTTAAGATGTGTGCAGCTTGTCACTAGAGTGGTATATTTTCCTGTGAAACACATATGGCAGCAATTTTTCTTATAAAATAAGATGAATACATTTGTTAGAGTAAAGGTTTCTCCATTGTGACATTATTACTACGGTAAAGCCTTAGGTTTGTGTACTGGCTAGATAAGAATTCTCTGTATTGTTTAGGAATTGCTTCAGCTTATCTTTTAACTGGTAAAAATGCATTAACTCGATGGTCCTGTTTTAGCATATTTGTTTTGCGTTTGATGTGAATTTTTATTGTATGTATTACTTTTAAAGTTTTAACTCATAAGTGCTGGAAGTGTGGTTTGGGGTGACACCGGACTGCTAACTTCATATAAGCTGGAGCAAAGAATATTGCATTTTAATTAGCATAACCAGAGTTTACTTTTACCTGAATTTTGGCTGTAGGAAAGAAATAAAAATAACACAGTGGAAACCAAAACCACCCTTGTTTATTTCTATTTATTTATAATATTATCAACGCAGCACAACACTCTTCAGGTCACTCTTTGAATTTTAATTCGGGTTAGAGAGTTGGATGGGCCAATACCACGATTTAATTATCTTTTGGTGAAGCCATTCTCTTGTGGATTTGGGATTAATGCTTTGGGTGGTCATCAGTCTGAAAGATGGAGTTCCTCCTCATCTTCAGCTTTCTAGAAGAAGCCTGAAGGAACATTAACTGGCATTTTGAGCTGTCCATAATTCCCTTCACCTTAATTGAGGTCCCAGTTTCAGCTGAAGAAAACAAGGCCCAAACCAGTGGTAGACATTTTCCCTCTAAATCTGCTCTAGACTGTCTTTATTTTATTTTAATTCAATTCAATTCAGTTTTATTCATGTAGGACTAATTCACAACACGTCATCTCAAGACACTTTACAATTGAATCATACAGATTTAAAGTCTGGTACTTAAGACTGATGTTTTGCCTTTTGGTTTTAAGAATTATACAGATGTATAAATTTTATCATCTTTTATTTTATTTTATTTGAATCTTGTGTCTACCTTATTTTACCTCTGATAATTTATTTGATTATCTCGGGGGTGGTTTTCGGTTATTTTTGGGTTCATTTGAGAAGCACGGTTTTTTTCTCAGGGGCTACACGGTGGCGTAGTTGGTAGCAATGTTGCCTTGCAGCAAGAAAGTCCTGGTTTTTGACTCCTGGCTGGGGGTCTTTTTGCATGCATACTCCGACTTTCTCCCACAGTCCAAAAACATAACTGTTAAGTTAATTGATCTCTCTCAATTGCCCTTAGGTGTGAATGGGTGCATGGTTGTTTATGCTGTGTGTATCTGTGTTGCCCTGCGATGCCCTGGCGACAAAGCCCAGGGTGTACCCTGCCTCTTGCCCGTAGATCACTGAAGACAGGCACCAGCTTCCCCGCAACCGTGTCTCGAAGAAGCGGGTGTAGAAAATGGATGGATGGATGATTTTTCTCATTGTTTATAGATGTTCTAAAAACATAAAAGTTTAAAAGTAAATAATTTTTTGCTCCCGATCTCCTGGAGAACTTATGTCTTTGTAATGGTTAGCATTTATATCCATTTGGTATTTTCCTCATTTCGGTTTTTATAAAATGTGCTACTCCCTGTATTTAGTTTTTCTCCCTCTTGATTTTTCACTCACCTGTTCTTGATTTGTCATTAAGTTCTCTGCTTTAACTTAAATCTGTATTAAAACCAGGGTGTTAGGAGCCATCCTGAACTGTGTATGAGCTGCTTGCCAAACAAGAAGTTCATACACAGTTCTGAGGCATTAATCGGAAGTAGGCATGCTGTCTTATTAACTCCCAGTAACTAAAAAAAGAGAAACAACCTGCAGTTCTGCAGTATCTTCAGCATCTTTTGCCAGGGATTTTATAATTTGTTGGAGTCGATCGATGAACAAACACTGAAGCTTTATAGTATCATGACACTATCTAATGATGGCAGTGTAGCTCCCAGATTTTTAAAAATGTAATCAGTTTTTCCTTGTTTTTTTTTTCTGTCCATATTGTGAGCATGGTACTGAAAAAAGGCAGACAAAAATGGTTAGGATGGAAAAAAGATGAGAAGTGGTTAGGGCCTTCCTGCAGTGGTTATTATCTCTGTCAGGAACAGAGGCGACATCACACAGTCTACGGGAATAGATGCTGTAAAACAGCAGTTTATTCAACCCCAATTCCAGTGAAGTTGCGACGTAGTGTGAAACTTAAATAAAAACAGAATATAATGATTTTCAAATCCCGTTCAACCTACAGGTCCTTCTAAAAAAATTAGCATATTGTGATAAAGTTCATTATTTTCTATAATGTAATGATGAAAATTTAACATTCATATATTTTAGATTCATTGCACACTAACTGACATATTTCAGGTCTTTTATTGTCTTAATACGGATGATTTTGGCATACAGCTCATGAAAACCCAAAATTCCTATCTCACACAATTAGCATATTTCATCCGACCAATAAAAGAAAAGTGTTTTTAATACAAAAAACGTCAACCTTCAAATAATCATGTACAGTTATGCACTCAATACTTGGTCGGGAATCCTTTTGCAGAAATGACTGCTTCAATGCGGCGTGGCATGGAGGCAATCAGCCTGTGGCACTGCTGAGGTCTTATGGAGGCCCAGGATGCTTCGATAGCGGCCTTTAGCTCATCCAGAGTGTTGGGTCTTGAGTCTCTCAACGTTCTCTTCACAATATCCCACAGATTCTCTATGGGGTTCAGGTCAGGACAGTTGGCAGGCCAATTGAGCACAGTGATACCATGGTCAGTAAACCATTTATCAGTGGTTTTGGCACTGTGAGCAGGTGCCAGGTCGTGCTGAAAAATGAAATCTTCATTTCCATAAAGCTTTTCAGCAGATGGAAGCATGAAATGCTCCAAAATCTCCTGATAGCTAGCTGCATTGACCCTGCCCTTGATAAAACACAGTGGACCAACACCAGCAGCTGACACGGCACCCCAGACCATCACTGACCGTGGGTACTTGACACTGGACTTCTGGCATTTTGGCATTTCCTTCTCCCCAGTCTTCCTCCAGACTCTGGCACCTTGATTTCCGAATGACATGCAGAATTTGCTTTCATCCGAAAAAAGTACTTTGGACCACTGAGCAACAGTCCAGTGCTGCTTCTCTGTAGCCCAGGTCTGGGGAATGCGGCACCTGTAGCCCATTTCCTGCACACGCCTGTGCACGGTGGCTCTGGATGTTTCTACTCCAGACTCAGTCCACTGCTTCCGCAGGTCCCCCAAGGTCTGGAATCGGCCCTTCTCCACAATCTTCCTCAGGGTCCGGTCACCTCTTCTCGTTGTGCAGCGTTTTCTGCCACACTTTTTCCTTCCCACAGACTTCCCACTGAGGTGCCTTGATACAGCACTCTGGGAACAGCCTATTTGTTCAGAAATTTCTTTCTGTGTCTTACCCTCTTGCTTGAGGGTGTCAATAGTGGCCTTCTGGACAGCAGTCAGGTCGGCAGTCTTACCCATGATTCAGGTTTTGAGTGATAAACCAGGCTGGGAGTTTTAAAGGCCTCAGGAATCTTTTGCAGGTGTTTAGAGTTAACTCGTTGATTCAGATGATTAGGTTCATAGCTCGTTTAGAGCCCCTTTTAATAATATGCTAATTTTGTGAGATAGGAATTTTGGGTTTTCATGAGCTGTATGCCAAAATCATCCGTATTAAGACAATAAAAGACCTGAAATATTTCAGTTAGTGTGCAATGAATCTAAAATATATGAATGTTAAATTTTCATCATGACATTATGGAAAATAATGAACTTTATCACAATATGCTAATTTTTTGAGAAGGACCTGTATATGCAATTGATTACACTACAAAGACAAAATATTCAAACTGATTAACTTTCTTGCATATATTCACTCATTTGCATTTGATGATTGCAAGTCATTCCAAAAAAGGTGGGACAGGGGCAACCGACTGGGAAAGCTGAGGAATGCTCAAAAAACCTGTTTGGAACATTCCAGGTGTATTTTGAGCACAAACTTTACAGAAACCCCTTGGGGCTTAAGAGGTTAAGAACAACGTTTCTTAACGTACAATTGTAAGTAATTTAGGGTTTTCATCTACAGTCCACAATATAATGAAAATACTCAGATTATCTGGAAAAAAATCTCTGCTCATAAAGGCCGAAAACCAACACTGAATACCTGTGACCTTCGATCCCTCAGGGACGCTGCATTTAAAAACCAACATCTTCCTGTTATGGATATTACCACGTAGGCTCAGGAACACTTCAAAAACTATTGTCAGTTAACACTGTTCATTGCCACACCTACAAGTGAAAGTTAAACTCCGCCATACAAAGCAAAAGCCGGATATCAAAAACACCCAGAAACGTGGCAAGCTTCTCTGGACCTGAGGTCATTTGAGATGGACTTATGCAAATTCGAAAAGTGTGCAGTGGTCTGACAAGTCCATATTTCAAATTGTTTTTGAAAAGCATGGATGTTGTCTCCTCTGGACCAAAGATAAAAAGCACTATCCGCATTGTTATCAGCGCAAAGTTCAAAATCCAGCATCTGTGATGGTATGGGGGTGTAAACCTCACTGAAAATGAAAGTAGCTGACTTTGGGTTCTTCTTCCTCAGTTATGACTTCCACACCAAATAGTATTGTTGTTACTCTGACCCAGTTGTGCCAAGGTAAGGTACAATGACATGTTTTCTTTTCCAACCAGCCAGTCAAGCTGAAAATCAAGCAATTCTACTCCTCTCCAACACTCCTCTCTTTGTTTGTACATGCATGGTTTTGGACATAGAAGGATGCTAGAGTAACCGGATATCAACCTATATGCAGAAAGACCCAAGACCGGAATTTGTACCCTTGACGTTCTTACTGCAAGGCAATAGACTTGTGGATATAGAAGTTAAATACGTTATTAGCAGCTATGGTGTTCTGCTCTACTAAATACATTATTAAAGACTTATGTGTCCTTTCCCTTGTCCCTGCAGCATCTCTGTGGGTGTGGGTTTCTACGGCAACAGTGAGACCAATGACGGCGTGTATCAGCTGACATACTCCCTGTACAATGCCAACCACACCCTGGGTGGTGTAGACAGCCTGGTAAGTTCAGTCCCTGCTGTTGATGCTACACAATAAATGGGTTAAATGGCTTCACGACTGACCTAAAAGAAACCTCTTGATATGTTTTAGGTTGTATAAAAAAACAACAACTTTGTTTTGATCCATTCAGACAATCCAATGCAAACAGCTAAGCAAAGAGAAAATCTCAAAGGACTCAACTTAGTATGCCTTTAAATGTTTTTATGGTCTTTTTATAGCTTTGAACTGCTGTGCGCAAATTGACAGCCTCTTAACACAAAAACACTCCTCCGGCCACTGCGGCCTCAGCGGAAAACAAAGCATTGCACTCACTCCTGTTCGGCTTGTGTGCACATGCTGCTATTTTTACCCACCTGTCACTTAGATGTCTAAATCGAGGTTACAGCTGCAAAATTTCTTACTAATGATGCGGCAAATGTTCCTTTAAATCAGCTTTTTACTAAGAGGTAAAAACATAAACAGGAAGTATGAATCCTTTAATATTACACAGTTTAATCAGATCAGGTCTCAAAGAAATTGTTATAGGCTATAGGAAAAACCTGTGCATCTCTAGATAAATGTCAGCCAGTCAGTCAGTCATTTTCTATACCGCTTATTCCATAGTGGGTCGCGGGGAAGCTGGTGCCTATCGCCAGCATTCTGCGGGCGAGAGGCCTAGATAAATGTATTAAACACATTTTTAAACACTCTGTTTTCCTCATCTGTGGAGAAATCTCTGGTAGTTTACAAAAGATTTGCAAGTACCTAAATTTTGTTAAATGACCCTGGTAGTTGACCATCTGAGCCTTGTTGTCTTTGCCTGACAGAAACATAGATCTCTCCGGGTGAGTCCAGTGTTTTTTCAGAATTATTACCTGCGGCTGCTCATATTTTAATACCCCAAGGTCCTTGGGTTGCGGAGAAGGTTTGGCAACTTTTTATAAATCAGTTTTAAATGTAAGCAGTTGTCCCTCCTGATTGTTTTGTCCAGTTTTGAACTGAGCTATTTTGAACTGGGCAACCTCTCTCCGCTGCTGACTTCTTATGGGACTTTTCTGACTTTTTAGGCGACATTACGTCCAAATATCAGCGAATTTTTATTGTTGGGGATTTTAATATTCATGTGTGTTGTTCTGGGAATCCTCTGGTGAAGGACTCAGTCGGTAAATGGCCCAACCCATATACATATGCACACACTAGACCTTGTTGTGTTGTATGGTTTCTCCATTGGTAACATTGTTTTCTGACCACAGGCCTGTTTTATTTGATTTTATTCCTTTTATTCAACCTGGAAAACCCTGCGCTCCTGCTCAGCACTGTCGTGTTTTTAACCCTTCCATCTCAGCTTATTTCCCAGCTGTTTTTAATCATTTACAATCACAGTCCTCTGTGTCTTTCAATACTGAGGAGCTTTCTTTATATTTTAATTCTTTATGTCACACTGTTCTTAATTCTGTGGCCCCAATTAAAACTGTTAAAACTGTGTTTTACTTGTGTTTTTAGATTTAACAGCTGGTTTTGGCACAGACGAACATGACATTCTCATTTCTAGACTTGAACAGTGGGTTGGTATCACTGGCTCAGCTTTGCAGTGGTACTATCTCTGATAGTAGTTTCTGTCAAGATGGATGATTTTACTTCAGCTTCTGCTACCTTTCCCTGGGGGAACCCCAGGGTTCCATCCTTGATCCTGTGTTGTTCTCACTTTATGTGCTTCCATTTGGTGCTATTTTTAGATGTCACTGGATGGCTCTGAATTTCGTTCATTTCAATGAAAAAAATACAGCGATCATGCTTTTTAGGCCCAGTGGCTCTAGCTGTATCCCTTCTTTTGATTCCCCCCCATGAAAAATCCAACATCACTAACTTAGATGTAAAAGTTTACCCTAGACTGAAACTTGACTCACATGTTAACACTATGGTTAAGTCCCCATTCTTTCAGTTGAAGTGGCTGTCAAAAATAAAGCCCCTCCTGTCTAAATGTCACCTAGACAGTGATTCATGCCTTTATTACCTAGTACCTTGATTACTGTAAGTCTATTTTGATTGGCGTTAGCTAGGCCTCCCTCTCACGTTTAGAGCTGGTTCAAAATGCTGCTGCATGATTAACTGGTACAAGTAAACAAGAGCACATTATTCCGGTTTTAGCGTCTGTTCATTGGCTTCCTGTTCAGATTTTATCCCTTTTAAGATGCTTTTATTTGTTTTTCAGTCTTTTAATGGTCTTGCTCCTTTTCCTTTGTACAAGCTTATTTACTTTTATGTGCCAACTCGTGCCCTACGATCAGCTGACCAGATGATTCTGACTATCCCTAAGACCTTCTATAAATGCAGAGGAGACGGAGCCTTTGCAGTTTATGCTCCAAAAATGTGGAATGAGCTGCTGCTGGAGGTCAGGCAGGCCTGTTATTTTTGAAACTCTTATAAAAACACACCTTTTCTCCCTGGCTTTTAACCCAGAATAAGTTAGCATCTTTGTCTTAATCTTTTACATTTTAAATCTTTTGTATGTACCTGTACTATTTTATATTTCCTATAGTTCTTATGTATTTTATTTGATTTTTTGTGTACAGCACTTTGGTCAGCTGTCATGTTGTTTTTAAAGTGCACTATAAATGAAGTGGTACGGTATGGTAAAGCTAAGTTTTATGGAGGACACAATAGTGGTTTTGCTCACAGATGCTTCTACCTAAGCAAAGAATCCCTGCAGTTTTTCCAGAGCTACCATTTGCTTTTCTGATTAGTGCCATCTCTTCCCAGCCACACAGTTTAGATGTATGGAGATGTCTTGCTGGGTGTGCAGTTGTTTTATAATGTAATTCTCTTGGCCTTCATGATGCTGTCTGTTTAAGAATGTTGTCAAACACAGACCTTCACAGAACCGTGGGATCTATACTGAAATTGAATTACACATACTTGTGCATTGCTGAAACCAATTTGTTGCTGTGGATTTTATTTAGAGCAATCAGAGTAAATGGGGCTGAATGCACATAATGCATTTCAGGTTTTTATAAGTTGAAAGCTTTGAAAACACTTTTTCCTTCCACTTAAGAATTAGGCATTAATATATTACATAAAATACCACTAAAATAAATAGAGTTCTGTATTGGGGATCTGTATACTTTTGCTATGTATTATTCTGGCTTGCAAGTGGGGCAAAGTGACCTTGATGGTGTTTCTTTTTTTCTTTTGGTAATTTATAACCAGCAGCTATTCTGCAAAAGTATCTTCTCAGGCATTGACCCTGGGCCCTCTAGCTGTCGAAGAGCAGGGATTAAGTCTCCATCTGTGTTAATGGAGATTAATGTGCTGCTGTGAGAGCTACTCAGTGCTGCAACTCAAAGCGGCCTTGGTAATAAACACTTTGCTGTGAGAGTAAAGAGCCCACAGTGCTCTCGCTTCGCCGAAATTCTATGTCATGTTTGGTAATTTAACAGCAATGGCAAGAGAAAGTGATCTCAGATTTTATTAGAGTGTAAACACCATCTTCCTGGCTGTTCATAAATTATTAAAATTGAAAACATGTCCGACAAGTTGAGCTGATGCATTTGGGATTAGTTCTCACTCTATGGGCATTAGCCAGCCGTAGCCACTGCTTTACTCCATATGACTGCATGATAAACTTGGATTACATGGAGGCATGCATCTCTTTTTCATCTCCAAATTGCATGCATTGATACTGAATGTCTCCATTTAAATTTCTAGACTCGTCCCCCATTTTGTTTCTCAGTGTCACATAAGCGAGAAAAGAGAAATCATTACCACAAAGATCACTGGAATTTGTGAACTTGTGCAAACACATTATAAGACATGGTGGCTTTTATTTTTCAAGTGCACACACACAACGCTTAGTCCCATGTGTGTCTGCATAAGTGAGTTTGTTGCATGCAGCTATAGACTGTTAAGGAGTCTAATTCTTGAGCAGGACAAAGAGCCCAGTGTGCCACACACAACTCCCAGTCTCCCCCCACCTAATCAACCATGATCCGAGGAGACAAAGCCCTTTGATTTTGAAGAACAAGAAGCAATGCTAGGACGCCTGATTGGCAGAGTTGGGAACTGAAATCGGTATTGAAAACTTTTGACAATAAGGTCCAAACTCCTTTCTGGCCCACATAAATGCCTTTTAGCCCAGCTCCAAGAGAGTTTAGAAAGAAAGTTAGCTCACAGAGAAGAACAGAAAAAGGAAGGAAGACTGTTGACTGTTTGAGTTGAGACGGTGATTAGTTGCGGTCTGGAATATATGCTTATGATGTGTCTATTTGAGACTGTGATTTAAAGAAATCCCTTGCTTATATCATCCTAAACAAGGATGTTAAATCTGGAAAAAGTTGAGATGCTTTCTCTGTGTTATAACAGGATTGATGTTACATTTAAGGAGTTTGGGGGTGTTAATAATAACTCTATTGTTTGAAGATGGGTGTAAGTAATCACCCAGTGAACTGGGTTGATGTCTGGTTCATTCACTGAGTATTTGGATAGAAAATGCAATCCCAAACTAGTGCACAGTTTCACACTTTTTTTGTAATTGCAGAAAATAGCAAAATATTTATCTTTGTTAGGATTAAAAGACATGTATTGGTCAAGAAATTGAACTTTCTATTGTCCATCTTAGACAGTTGATCATTAACAAAGTGAAGACAGAGATCATGAGACTAATCAGTATGGAGACGATGGTAAAACTGGATTTACAGCCAATACAAGATGTTGGTTTTGATTTAAAGTTCAGCTTGCACCGTTTTTCTCCTGCTCCTCACCACCTCTACTCCAGCTGACTAAACTGTACCACAAAGGGCATTTTTTAATGTGTGAGCCTTAAAGCAAGAAGAACTTCTCTTTTTAAATTCAGGACCAGGACATTTATTTATATAGGTTTATTAACTTTGACAAAAGCCAGGGATCATGATCAGCAGAGGCTTTGCTAGATGGATTCTGCTTTCTGTATGTGGTACTTATGTAATCCAATACAACTCTTTCAAAAAAGATCCAAAAAATAAATAATTCTGAACTGGTGAATCTAAGCTTTTCCAAGTCACAGGCAATCCAGAACCACTTGATTTTGAATAACTACAACTATGTCATATCTGATATAAACGTTTTAAAATAGAAACCCTTTTAACATTGTCTGAGCTAAAAATGGCTCTTAGAAATTGCTCTTTGTCTTTTAACTTATGACATACTGATTGGATACTGATAAGAAGGTTATATGGATTTGACAATTTTCAGATTTACTGGTAAACTTGTTTCTTATATGTTTTTTTGGTGAATGAACAAGCCAAAAAGAAACAGCTACTTTGTATCATTAAAATGTCCCTTTAAAGTTGGATCCTCCTTATGAGGTGAGAAAGACTCAAAATTAGCTGTATGTTAATTGAGGCCACTAAAAGACGAGAAAATAACATTTCCAGAAAGGGAATCATTGCTGTTCAGTGTAATGCTTATAAAAAGGCTGAAATAATCTCTCTCTCTCTCTCTCTCTCTATATATATATATATATATTATATATATATATATATTATATATATATATATATATATATATATATATATATATATATATCAAACAAAGAGGTTTGTTGTGTTTTTTTAATTCATAAATTAAGTTTTATTAGCAGTTCTCAGGGCACATTACAGAATCACAGTATAATCATGTTAATTATCCCTTACAGTGAGGTAAAATAAAGACAATTAAATAACATAAAGACGAGACTGATTAAAAGTAATAACAGTAATAATAGAATAAAAAACATTTAGCCATCATGTTGACCCATTTGTTTACCTTTGGATTTTTAGGAGACCTCCGGTGCTCAAGAATAACCCTATCTGCTACTGACATCCCAACCATGATAACAGAAGATTTTGCTCCTGATATGTTAGATATCTAGGTTCTTTATCACCAAGTAAACACAATCATAGACAGAGTGGTACTATTCTTTCCAACCAATCGCTAAGAATATATACAATAACTGACCAGAAGGGTTTAATAACTGGACATTCACAGAGACAATGTATAAGAGTACCTGCATTGTTTTGACATTTCCAACACAATGGATCATACTGAGAGCAAGTCTATTCGATCTGACTGGTGTCCAATAATATCTTTGCATAATCTGTGTATGTTTATATTTATCTTCTATTATGTACTTTGCAGTGAGTAAAATAATTCTTGTCCATTCGTCATCTCTAAGCACAGTCCCCAAGTCTTTTTCCCAGATAGTTTTAAAATTTTTACAGTCATTGCTAACGGCGTAGTTAATTGTTCTATAAAACATTGAGGCACCGTGATGGTGTGCTGGCAGGGCAAAATAGTCTGAAATGTTGTTTTCCTCTATTTACTGGGTGTGTAACATGACACAATTCCTAATCTGTAGATAGTTACAAATGTGCTCTTTCCCAGTTAAAATACACTATTCAAAAAAATAAAGGGAACAGTCAAATAACATCCTAGATCTGAATGAATGAAATATTCTCATTGAATACTTTGTTCTGTACAAAGTTGAATGTGCTGACAACAAAATCACATAAAAATCATCAATGGAAATCAAATTTATTAACCAATGGAGGCCTGGATTTGGAGTCACAGACAAAATTAAAGTGGAAAAACACACTACAGGCTGATTCAACTTTGATGTAATGTCCTTAAAACAAGTCAAAATAAGGCTCAGTATTGTGTGTGGCCTCCACGTGTCTGTATGACCTCCCTACAACGCCTGGGCATGCTCCTGATGAGACGGCGGATGATCTCCTGAGGGATCTCCTCCCAGACCTGGACTAAAGCATCCACCAACTCCTGGACAGTCTGTGGTGCAACGTGACGTTGGTGGATGGAGCGAGACATGATGTCCCAGATGTGCTCAATCGGATTTAGCTCTGGGGAACGGGTGGGCCAGTCCATAGCTTCAACGTATTCATCTTGCAGGAACTGCTGACACACTCCAGCCACATGAGGTCTAGCATTGTCCTGCATTAGGAGGAACCCAGGGCCAACCGCATCATTATATGGTCTCACAAGGGGTCTGAGGACCTCATCTCGGTACCTAATGGCAGTCATGCTACCTCTGGCGAGAACACATGGAGGGCCATGCGGCCCTCCAAAAAATGCCACCCCACACCATTACTGACACACTGCCAAACCGGTCATGCTGAAGGATGTTGCAGGCAGCAGATCGCTCTCCACGGTGTCTCCAGACTCTGTCACGTCTGTCACATGTGCTCAGTGTGAACCTGCTTTCATCTGTGAAGAGCACAGGGTGCCAGTGGCGAATTTGCCAATCCTGGTGTTCTATGGCAAATGCCAAGCGTCCTGCACGGTGTTGAGCTGTGAGCACAACCACCATTTGTGGACGTCGGGCCCTCATACCATCCTCATGGAGTCGGTTTCTACCGTTTGTGCAGACACATGCACATTTGTGGCCTGCTGGAGGTAATTTTGCAAGGCTCTGGCAGTGCTCCTTCTGTTCCTCCTTGCACAAAGGCGGAGGGAGCGGTCCTGCTGCTGGGTTGTTGCCCTCCTACGGCCTCCTCCACGTCTCCTGGTGTACCGGCCTGTCTCCTGGTAGCGCCTCCAGGCTCTGGACACTACGCTGACAGACAAAGCAAACCTTCTTGCCACAGCTCGCATTGATGTGCCATCTTGGATGAGCTGCACTACCTGAGCCACTTGTGTGGGTTGTAGAGTCCGTCTCATGTTACTACGAGTGTGAAAGCACCACCAACATTCAAAAGTGACCAAAACATCAGCCAGAATGCATAGGTACTGAGAAGTGGCCTGTGGTCACCACCTGCTGAACCACTCCTTTATTGAGTGTGTCTTGCTAATCGCCAAAGATTTGCCCCTGTTGTCTATTCCATTTGCACAACAACATGTGAAATTGATTGTCAATCAGTGTTGCTTCCTAAGAGGACAGTTTGATTTCAGAGAGGTTTGATTTACTTGGAGTTATATTGTGTTGTTTAAGTGTTCCCTTTATTTTCTTTGAGCAGTGTATATTTCTTCATTAAATATTTGTAGGACATTGTTGTGATTATGAATCTGAGAATATTATGTAATATTAATATTTTATCAAATAATATTTCGGTCTGTTAAGGGTTGTTCTGTGAATACCAGCTCAGTAAGGCGATGGTATTAGGACAAAATAAAAAGGTGTGAGATGAGCTCTGACATTATTGAACAGCAGAAACTCTGCACATATATGGAATGAATTCACACAATTTCTTAAAATACAAGAATTTATTAACAAAAATAAGTCAACTCATAGTCAAACATATTTCAATCAACAAACTCTTTACTATGCTAAAACAATCAAACTAAACTACCAAGCAGAATTAAAGAATAACAAAGACTAATGGGCTATGTACAATATAAACAAGTTGATTAAAGATGATTGAAAACCATGACCAAAAAGAGTGATGCAACATTACCATGCAATGTTTATGTTTGAGAACCAAGTATTATCTTGAAGAATCTGGAAGTGAAGTTAAGTTAGTCTTGGAACCAACTTAAGCAATAATCAGCAAACGTTTAGACAACCACTCACAATGCAAGATCAGATAAAATATTATTTTAATAAAATAATGTTTTAAATAATGATCCGCTGAATAAAACCAACCTTCTGGATGACCATTTCTCAAGGGTGTCTAATTAGCTGCTTTTATTTATTGAAATAATATTTGAAGAAATATTATTAGGAAATATTTTGGAAAGAGCCAAATCTTTCTGGAGAAATGGGGCTTAATGGTGTTTACTTAGTTATCAAATTTAGTAAATGATGTTTAGGAACTATTATTCACTAGCTTGAAAACCAACAACCTTTCTGTTGAATACTCTTTAGTAGCAAGCACGTGTTCTTACCGGTTAGCAGTTAAGCTAACAAAGAAGCGGATAGCTTAGCACCAGAATCAACACATACCTTTAAAATGCATAAGCGCAGACAGTGCGTTATGAGCAATCTTTTGTGTTTAAAATCACCCTTTAAATAAAGTTTGACTTAACTTAAAAACACACAAACACAGAACACAAACAGGGCACGTGTACTGCAGATAGCCTGCTAGCACTAAGATAGCCGAGTTTCACAAAAACAAAAACAAACTTCATAGAATGAAAACGTTCAGATAATTTCATCCTAACTGTTAATCTGTCTCTGCCCAAAACACCTAATCTCATGAACCGTGGTGAGGAAACGTTGTCCAATGGCGAAGTTCGAAGAAGGTATCCACAGTGAACAAAGGGTTAGCTTCCCGCTAACCTCCTCAGCTTCTCACGATCAGAAGGTGCGTTCGCTCTCTGAACAAAAGGGTTAGCTTCGGAGCTGTAGCTGGGCGGCCTGTCCTGTCTGCTGCGGTCTCTGCTGTCTTCCTTCCAGACTGGGAGACCGCGTCTTTGCAGGGAGTTTCTCTCGAACACAGCTTGCTCCTACAGGGCTCGGAGAGACAGTCAAGCAATGCTTGTACCTTAATTACCCCCGTTCATGAATGAAAATACCGGACACACAGACAGTATTTCATTCGTACTTAAATTTGCATATGATCAATGATCGTATGACTTCCTTGGATCCAGTTGAAAAGGTTATGTCTGTTTGCCAGCAAAGAGACACCACCGCGCTGGGCCTCTCCTGACCGGTCCCTCTGGAAGGCCGTGTGGAAAGAGAAAGACTTGTGGGAAGGTGGGGGGTTTTATGCGGGCAGTGGCATCATGGGAAGTCCTCTGTTACCCCCCTTCCCCCTTCTGAAGTTGTGCTGAAAGTCTGTTGAATGCAATATATTTTGAAAGTTCCAGAAAGGTCCGTACCGGAGTTTAATGTTGAAATCCATGGCTGTGGGTCCCAACAACATGAACACACCACTCTGATCGCTCTGTGTACATATGCCATGGCTGTGCCAGAGCTTCCAGTAAACTAGTTTGTCCCTTGACTGTAACATAACATCTTTTGTAATCTATGTTCTGAGAGAGACCCTCAATTGGCATGAAAGGGGAGGATAAGGACTTTTCAATATTAACCCAATCTAACTCGGAATTCGCAGTCCAATGTTTACAGTGCCTTGCGAAAGTACTCAGGCGTGTAATATTATTCAGCCCCTTTACTTTCAGTGCAGCAAACTCACTCCAGAAGTTCAGAGAGGATCTCTGAATGATCCAATGTTGTCCCAAATGACTGATGATGATAAATAGAATCCACCTGTGTGTAATCAAGTCTCCGTATAAATGCACCTGCTCTGTGATAGTCTCAGGGTTCTGTTCAAAGCGCAGAGAGCATCATGAAGACCAAAGAACACACCAGGCAGGTCCGAGATATTGTTGTGGAGAAGTTTAAAGCCGGATTTGGATACAAAAAGATTTCCCAAGCTTTAAACATCCCAAGGAGCACTGTGCAAGCAATCAAATTGAAATGGAAGGAGTATCAGACCACTGCAAATCTACCAAGACCCGGAGGTCCCTCTAAACTTTCATCTCGAACAAGGAGAAGACTGATCAGAGATGTATCCAAGAGGCCCATGATCACTCTGGATGAACTGCAGAGATCTACAGCTGAGGTGGGAGAGTCTGTCCATAGGACAACAATCAGTCGTACACTGCACAAATCTGGCCTTTATGGAAGAGTGGCAAGAAGAAAGCCATTTCTCAAAGATATCCATAAAAAGTCTTGTTTAAAGTTTGCCACAAGCCACATGGGAGACACACCAAACATGTGGAAGAAGGTGCTCTGGTCAGATGAAACCAAAATCGAACTGTTTGGCCACAATGCAAAACAATATGTTTGGTGTAAAAGCAACACAGCTCATCACCCTGAACACACCATCCCCACTGTCAAACATGGTGGTGGCAGCATCATGGTTTGGGCCTGCTTTTCGTCAGCAGGGACAGGGAAGATGGTCAAAATTGATGGGAAGATGGATGGGGCCAAATACAGAACCATTCTGGAAGAAAACCTGTTGGAGTCTGCAAGAGGCCTGAGACTGGCACGGAGATTTATCTTCCAACAAGACAATGAGCTAAAACATAAGGCCAAATCTACAATGGAATGGTTCACAAATAAATGTAACCAGGTGTTGGAATGGCCAAGTCAAAGTCCAGACCTGAATCCAATAGGGAATCTGTGGAAAGAGCTGAAGACTGCTGTTCACAAACGCTCTCCATCCAACCTCACTGAGCTCGAGCTGTTTTGCAAGGAAGAATGGGCAAGAATTTCAGTCTCTCGATGTGAAAAACTAATAGAGACAAACCCCAAGCGACTTCCAGCTGTAATTGCAGCAAAGGGTGGCGCTACAAAGTATTAATGCAAGGGGGGCGAATAATATTGCACGCTCCACTTTCAGCTTTTTATTTGTTAAAAAAGTTTGACACATCCAATAAATTTCATTCCACTTCATGATTGTGTCCCACTTGTTGATTCTTCACAGAAAATTAGAATTTCATATCTTTATGTTCGAAGCCTGAAATGTGGCAAGAGGTTGAAAAGTTCAAGGGGGCCGAGTACTTTTGCAAGGCACTGTAGCTAATTTTACCATCTCAAAACCAATGTAGTACAATCAAGGATCGGGTAGCCCCATGCCCCCTTGTCTCGGGGTGCCTATAGTTTAGCCAGTTTAATTCTGGGCATTTAACCTTTACCATAAAAAAGCTTTTAACTGTCTTCTCATACTGAGCAAATACAGCAGGTAGTACTGTGATTGGCAACATCATAAACGCGTAATTTAACTGGTGTGCCACCCTTATTTAATTACATTAACTTTCCCCCATAGTGTTAATACTGATTGTCTCCTATTTGTCTAAATTAATCTTATTTTTTGTAAATCTGGCTCCAAATTTAACATAGGCATTTCTTCCACCTCCCTGCTAAGTTGAATCCCTAAATATTTCAATCCTTTTGAATTCCATTTAAAACCAGTCCTCTATTAGTGTCCACAACTAAACCCTGTTATTGACATAGCCTTAGATTTTGTCCAGTTAATTTTGTGACCTCATACACGGGAGTAAGATTGTATTGTGTCTATTAGATGTGGTATTGAGTGACTTGGGTCTTTTAACAGAACCAGTATATCATCTGCGTAGAGTAATAATTTGTGTTGTTTGCCACCTCACTCCACCCCTCTAATTTTTCCATTTCCCTGTATAGTGACAGCCAGTGGCTCTTATGAGATATTAAAGAGAAGAGGAGAGAGAGGGCAACCCTGACATGTTTCTTTTTTTAGATAAAAGAAGGGTGACATCACACCATTGGTTGATACAAATGCCCTAGGATTATTCTAAAGCATTTTGACCCATGAGATGAATGAATTTTATATCCAAAACTTTGACAAAGCTATAAGCAAAAATTCCCATTGCACGCAGTCAAAAGCCTTTTCCGCATCGAGAGAGAGATCTACCTCTTCTCTGTCCATGCTAATGCAATACTTTTCTTTTATTATCTGTCGAGGATCTATTTTTCATTAAACCAATTTAGTCCGAATGTATAATAGTTAGTTTTACCTTTTCTAGGAGTTGCGAGGATCTTGGTTAAGAGCTTACAGTCTACATTGAGCAAGTTTATAGGTCGGCAATTAGAGGGTTTCCTTTGATCCCTATCTTATTTGGCATAACCGATATTAGGGCTTCATTGAAGGTGTGGGGGACGAGTGTAGAATATAAACTTCATTATACACTTATTTTAATACTGGTAAAACACCTTCATCATTAAGTTTCAGGTATAAAAAAAAATTAGATTTTAGAAAGATGTACTGCAGGCCATTGTTACTGGTCTATCTTCAGGCGTGACTGAGCTACCCAAGCACTTGAAACCCACAATCTATTTCATGCTCCAACTCCCGCCTTCAATTTCAAATGAGGAAGCTTTGCTGTAAATTCAACAAAATAAATTAAAGCTGAAAAAAAGGATTGAGCAACTTCTCGATTTCAGATGCAGTGATGCTGGTGGCTAAAAAAATATTAAGTAAATCTAGTTTCATTGAACATTTCTGATCAAATTTGATTGCTTGTTACACTTTACTAGGGTCACAAACAAACAACAATACACAAGTGCCATTTCATAAAAAGTATTTGCTAATCACTAGTTGGTCCAGACCTTTAACCTTATGTAGAAATTAAATTTGGACCTTTAAAGATTAAGTTTAAGAATCCCTTGTGTCCCTATCTACCTAGCAAGCGTGTGATGCCTAACCCTAACCCACGACAAATGAAGTATATAAATAAAATTTTACAGTTTTGAAAAAAAAAAAAAAAACAACAACTTAAGGCAACATTTTAACACATTTTAGGGGGGTAAATAAGAATAAATATGACACAATACCTACTTTTGCAAAGCAAAGCTTTAAATAAAACTCATTTATCCATATTTTCTTACATAACTTGAAGCTAAAAATTTGATCTGCAATACACTGTCACTTTTTTCCAGGCTAAGGCAATGTGTGTGTTTATCAAAATTGTGTCACTTATTCGTGATCTTTTTCTCCCTCTGGCTTGTAGAAATGAACATCCTCCAACAAAAACGCTTTAATCTAAACTGCAAAATCTTTGTTTAAAAAATATAACAGCCAAAGGCAGCTTATCTGTGGCCAAAAAACATCAAAGTAAGATAAAGACTGGGTTAAGAATCCTATCTTTTAAATCAGTGCACATACCTTACACGGTGAGGATTAGACCCAGACAGAGAGTAGATATTACTCAGATTGGCCAGTTCCCTAATCGTTTAGATAAAATTCTAATTCTCACACAAGCAGCAAGGATCAGATATATGATTCCTTTCTGCATCTGCAGTTCTCATCTCCCCCATTCTGTAGGGGGAGGAAATATCAGCGAATGATCAAATAAACTACAGAGTACTATAATCTTGAATATGATAACAGCTGTAGTCTGGGTTGTCTTGTTATTTATTGGTTCACTTGGCTCAGTGACCAAAGCATGAAAAGTAAAGAGAAAAAGAAAGTAAAAAAAAAGAAAAGTGGATTAGGGAGGACATATCATGCTTTTAAATCCTTCCTTTTCACACTGAAATCATTCAGTTGTGGTCTATATAGAGTGGAACTGCAATGCTTTGGTCTGAACTCCTTGTTATTTTAGCTCCACAGGCCCATCTTCTACCCCTGTTCTGAGGTGCGTCTGAGAGCGCTTCGCTTTGGTGCGGTCTCTTCAAATGCTACTGAGGCACTTCACACTCCGCCTCCCTCCAGGTCAAAGAGCGTTCCACTTTCACCTCTTCGGCCATTTTTGTAGTTTGATAACAGAGGTACAATTATCTAGCACAGCAGCAACAAGAGAAAAACGGCAAAAACAATGCAAACCTGTTAATGTAATAATACTTTTCAAAACAGAGATTACAGTTATGTCCTCAAGGAGCTAAAATTGAGCACACAGCACTAACATGACCAGAAGACACAATGCTACTGCTATCAAAACAGTGGCCAGGACATCATATCAAGACACAATAAATTATTGTCTAAAATAAAGTTTATCGTCATTTTAACATTATTTACTGCTTTGCTGTGTCCATAGTTTCCATATCCGTTTCAATAGACAGAAGGAACTGACCCCTTAATCAGATGAAGTCTTTCGGCAAATCCTTCTTGATACTGGCGGAGGTTGCTGAGGGCACTTGTCCTTGAAGTGGAGAAACAGGAATTTCCCCACTGATGTGGTAACATTTCTATGAAAAATACAATTTAACCAGGCACTTCAAAGAGGTCCTAATGCTGGGGGATGGTGTCATGAATTGGTTTAATACAGCCCATGACCGAACATTTAGACATATCCACATGCAGCATCCGCAAGCTTAATCTTGGACTACAAAATCTGAGAAATAAAAATGACAGATACATGAATTGGTCAGCCAGAAGTCCATTACCTTGTTTAGCTGTTCTACAGAAAATACTGTAACATTTAAAGTATTCCTTTAATTTTATCAACACGTGTCTTTGGATTGGAAGTTTTATTAACATGTTGGAGTGGCCCAACCAAAGTCTTGACTAGAATCTGATAGAGAATTGGTGGAGGGACCTAAAGATTAGAACGATGGCATAGATGACATCAACATCAACGACTAATCAGAAACATGCTAAATGATTGTCAGTAATTATAAGAAGCTGTAATGCCTATGGAGGCTTTTCTATCTTCATAATACTCTTTTGACTTGCTATTTTATGTTTAACAATATATTAAGACTTTTTTTTATGATGCTCCTTATTTATTATGTTATATATTATATTTTGAGCCCTCCCTTGAATCGCCTCATGGTGGAGGGTTTGTGTAACCTGGTGATCCTGAGGGCTATCTTGTCCATAGCTTTAGATCCTGGAAGGGTCTCCCATGGCAAATTGCAGGGGTCAGACTAAGAGCATATTGTGGCTCCTGATGACATGGCCGACCACAAAAAAAGGCAAACCTCGCCCAGATTAGGGAGACTAGCGCACCCTCCCGGAGCCAGACCTGTGAAGGAGTTCTTCTGCAAGCACCTGGTGGTTGAGCTTGGGTTCCTGTGGCTCAGGCGGGCTCAGCCAGAAGAAGCTACAGGAAGCCCCCTCTATGTGAGCCCATCACCTGCAGAGAGGAACTTCAGGATCGGGTGCAATGCCAGTTTGGTGGCAGGCAAAGGTGGGAGCCTTGGTGTGTTAATTTGTGGTGGCACAATCTGGAACCCATCTCCTGGAGAGGGGCTGGACTCTCTCCTACTCCTGAGTTGCCCATGGAGAGAAGCACTGGGTGGGGATACTCACAAACCCTCAGTGAATGCCTCAATTTTGGAGTTTTCCCCAGTGAGCGAGACAGTTGCTTCTTTCCGACTTCAGGTTGTAACAGGGAAGGTTGTGACTGTTGTCTGTGTTTATACGCCAAGCGCCAGTTCAGATTACCTGGCTTTCCTGGAGTCTATGGACGGTGTCCTGTAAGAGGTGCTATCTGTGGATTCACCTCAAAACACACCAAACATCCTGATACAGTATTTTCAAACGTCCCTACTATGTAACAATAGCGCTCTTTAGCCAAGTGGTGTTGTTGTTTACCTTTTAATTTAAAATACATTTTTGATTGAATTATTTCACATTCTTGTAAAAATTAAATGTTTCACTAGTATTTTTAAAAGGTGTCAGTTTTTAAAAAGAGAAATTTTAAAGGAGACCAAAACAAATAAGGAAAACATATTGTGGGAGCTTGTCAGTCAGTAACCAGTCAGCTGTGAATGACTTTTCTCTTCCTATTTATTTTAAATTCCAGTCTTTCTTTCTGTCTTTTTTTAGAAATTGTGGTGAAAGTTAAATACAAACCCAGCAAATTACTTCCTTGCAAACTCACCTCTCCTTAGCTTCAACAAACCATGTCCCTGACAAACAAAAAAACTGTATTCATTGGCACCTAGAGCTGAATGGAGGCATTTATTAGCTTTTTTAATTATCAAATAGCAGGATGTCTTTGTGAGTGACATTTCCCTATGAAAAACCTCTCCCTCTGAGCAAAGCGTATTGCAATTAAACACAAACAGATGGATAGTGTTTGTACAGAAAATATTAACACCCATATGATTAATAACATGGTCTTTGCCAAGGAATTACAAAAATGTAATTCATCACATTAAATGTCTGAACTTTTTTTGTTCGTCACCTTAGAGGCTCATGCTTTCCCCTAATGGAAAGGATCAGATGCAGTAAAACTGCAGACTTAAACAAAAAAATTGGCCCATCAACAATGAATCATTTGTAAAACTGTTTAATTGTTTGATAGCAGAAATAACAAACTCCACTATTTCTCCTTTAAGCTCTCTGAAAGGTGTTTATTTAAAATAGACCCTTATGCTATTACATCCCTCCCTCATTGTGCCTTCTCTTCAGTGTTGTCCACACATAGCAACCTCATTTTTAGGATAATTCAGCCTTTATTCTTTTTGGATATTTGTATGACTTAAGGAAGTAGCCAATAATAAATGTTAGCTCACACCCCCATCATCTATTGTAAACTTTAAGAAATGTTAGTATGGCTTAAAAAAACATTTGTTTTTGTAAAATTAATGCCTAATTTGACGTTCTCTGAAATGCTTTGAATTTTGTAGAAGCATACATATATCAAAGAACACATTAATGAAGATGATATTTATTTTGATGTGAATTGTTTATTATTATTAATCCTAAAAGTATGCTCTGAGGCATCACAGTGACTTGGAAAAAAAAAGCCAAAAGCCAAAAAAAAGCTCAAATACACGTAGCTTTATCCCGAAGGCTCTTCCAAATGTAACTAAAGAATGACCCCACAGGAGGAACATTTCATTGCCTGGTTGAGTGCATTGCTACAAGCAACAGAAAGGTCTATATTTAGACATTTGTCCTCTCTACAAGGGAACAATTTACAACAGATCAGTTTATTTGGAGCAAGAAATAAAAGTATTTGATCTCTGAGTGCTTTTTATTGTTTAGGATTGAATCTTACTGAACATTCACCAATTATTTAGGGAACTATTTATTCTATTTCGTCCAGCTAATTGAGTGTATCTTTTTTTGTTCAGGTGACAGGCACAATGGGTAACATGAGGACTGGTCTACACCAGCACCTTGCAAGGTTGGATGAGATCTTTGCCACGAGGGGCGACTACGTGCAGACCCTGCAGTTCATGCAGCAGATGGTGGACAACGTGATCAAACAGCTGCTGGGGCTGCCCGACTGGGACGGGGCTAAAGTGGACCTGGCAACCATTGCTGATCAGACTGCAAGTATAGAGTACTACAGGTGAAGAAATAGGCAAAAATAGTTGAAAGAAAAGTTGAACGTGTATTTTAAAATGCAGGCCATTACAGATCGGTTTCAGCTATTTGTGTCCAATTGCATCTTAATGCACTGATGTCCTTGCTGGGTGAGCTGTGAGAAATGTATGTGAGGAGACTTCCAAGCATGAGTCAAACTCCCTGTAGACCAGGAATGAAGTATGACATTTTATGAACATGAACATTTATAATATGATCATTTGGTTCTTGGAGAATCAAATACGGTTCACCATATGATATCAAGTCTCGTTTTATAGCCGTAACCTCTGAGCAGTTCAACCGGACAATGATATTCCTAATTCATGTGTAGGGAGTTAAAACCAGTGTTATGACTCGGATGCTTGGTATTGGACGAAACATCATTTTACATGTATGCATCACACACTTATGTAAAAAGTGGATCAAACACTGGAACTAACTTACTGACTCTAAAGTGTAGGAAACTTGAATTATTTTAGATTACCACCCCAATTCCAATAAGGTTGGTACGTTGTGTAAAACGTAACTGAAAACAGAATACAATGATTTGCAAACCCTGTTCAGCCTCTAACCAATTTTCTTTCCGAATTGCTCTACATTTAGCTCCATGCATCCATCCCATCAACACTGATCCGCTTCCACAAGCAATGTGGCAGTTTGCCTTATCACTGTGTTGTTACTTTTTTAGAGATGCTCCATAAAGTCGTTATCAGTGTGTGCAATATCGTCATCGCAAAGGACTGTTTGGATGCAATGTTTGCTAAGTTATTTCCGGTATCATGTATTCACATTCTGCATGTCAATAATATATTTGGCCAGTTGGATGTACTCCACAACTGCCACTAACACAATTTTTGTTGACTAATCTTTCACATAATCGTTTTTTCCAAACAATATTTTTTCCTCTCAAAAAAGTCAATTTATTTATATACCGTATTTATTTTTTACAAATATGTTTAAATTTTTTACACCCCAAAATAATGAATATGAACTAAATTAATTTTGAACTTTAAAATTAGAATGTATAAAGTGAAACCTCCAGAATAAGACAAATAAATACATTTAAGCTTTTATTTGTGTATTTACAAATGAAATGCCCTGTATGTTCAAAATGTCAAATATAATGAGACTTAACTGGAAATGAACAACAATAAGTCATAGGTCAGTCATAGCATAGCTACAAATTAAAGTAAATTATTTTTATTATAGCTTTTAGTTTAAATTAATTTCAAAGTAATTAAAATAGTCCAAAACTTAAAAATGACATTTGTTTTCAATTGTTGGGGGTTTTGGGAATATTTGTTATTAAAATTTGAATCCGACTTTCACATCATCTACACAAATAAATGTGATTAAAACCAGATGTGGTAAAAATAATTTGGGTTTCATCATAGAGTCCGCATATTAGCACAAGAAGGCAGCTAGTCTTTCAAACATGGGACAAAACGCGTAAACCTAGCAGCCAGAACTTCTGTCTAATTTCAGAGAGCATAAACTTAAAAAGTAAATGACTTACCATAATTGTTTTTTAGTCTCACTTGTGCTCTGCTGGTGTGGTTTGTAATAAAACTTATAGAACATTCAGACCTCCATCTGTCATCTGCTAACTATAAGAATTTCAATACTCTAGACCATTTCGACCACTATAACTTGACTCATTAAGGAGTAATTTCAGCCATGTATTGAACTTCAAAGCTTGGGATATACTTTTATTACCTAACCCTACTTTAAACTTGACTGAAACATTATCCCTGACCTGTCTGCTGTGTTTCTTGTCATTCATTATGTTGTTTGTTTAATAATGTTCTCCAACAAACCTCTGAGACTTTTAGAGAACAGCTGGATTTATCCTGAGAATAAATTACATAATCTATTCCATACACTATATGTTAATCAGGTGATTTCAAAAGGCATTTGGTTGGACTGGATTATATTTAGGGCTGTCTATTAATATGTTTGGGTTATAACAGGACAAAATATGAAAAAGTTTAATTGGTATTAATACTTTTACATTAACTTTTTTGTTAGCAAAGTTTGGTACTGAACCTTTACCATTTTCCTCCCTCTAACCAAATGTTTCTTAGAAAACTTTTTTTTTTGTGATGCTTATATGCACCCTCTCCACCCCCTCGTGTATCCGTGCCTTCCCCAGGCTGACTAATTGGATTAAGGATGACAGAAGCAAACACGGTGGCACCGGAGTGCCTCCCATGTCGATGCATCAGCTTCTCGCGCTTCACGCTGTAAGTTAGGGAAAAGATTAGACAAGGACGAAGCAGTGAAGAGGAGGAGGAGAGGGAGAAAAGAAAGGGTAGGAAAGAAAAGGGAGGCTGGAAAAACATGAAGATGGGGTGAAAGATTAAACAGAGAGGGGGAGGAATGAATAAAAAGTCATGCATGAGCGAATTAGAGGTTTTGCTGAGTAATGAGAGTGCAGGTTGGTGGAAAGTAAATCAAAGACAGAAGAGAATATCAACACAGTACTGAAGAAGGATGAGAACAGTGGAGGAAAATAAACCCCAGTGGAAATAAATAGACAACAGCGGATGACAGGTAGGATAGATTGATAGATCTCAGTGTAGGAGTGAACATTCCTTTTATTTTCATCTGAACATTCAACCATACAGATTATTAGCCAGATGGACAGATTTTGTTGTGTTCGGCTACAGCTTGAATACTTTTCACAAATGGTTCCACTAAGGAAGACAAAGCTGGTCTTCAAATACACAAGTTAACAGACAACTGCTGTGTTACATGAGTGTGGTAATGTATATGTTCCCTTTTTGGTTTTATTTCCATGTTTTACTTTGTTACAGACCGAAAAGAATAGTTGTTGTTCTTTCCAGCTTAGATTTTCTTTTTTTCCATTGCTTTCTAATTGTTTCCACGTATTATGAGCATCATTCTCACCAGCGTTAATGAGTGTATGCACAGTAGTACTGTGGGTAGTAATTGTTGGGTTGGGAAAAAATGGTTTCTGAGAAGATTAGATGCATTTGTGTCTGGATAAATAAATATGAATCTTGCTCTGCCTGATTTTGTTTTATGGTCTAATCAGACGACTGCATGGTTTGAAAACCTTTCTGTTTCTTCATCAGTTTAAGAGTAACTGAAATTTGTTTGCTTGAGCAATTGTTTTTTTTGCTGTTTTCTTCACAGTAACCTGAAATAAGCACAGGCTGTGTTTGTGCAACAGGATAAAATCACAACTTATGTTAAAGGTTGAGTTTTTTTTTGTTTTATCTATTTTATTTGTGTTTTCATTTAGTCATTTTACTTACTTTACCAATAGATCTTTTTATGTTTTTACCATTGTATTTTAAAAGATATATGTATTTTAAATTTTTTCAGTCTTCTGTAGGGGCCTTCGACCAAGGGCGTAACTTTTTACTTTTACTTTTGTTTTTACTCTGCACTTTTTTGTTCCACATCAGTTCAACAATTAATTAAAGGCTTATTTTATTATCTTTTTTCTAACCCAGTACCAAATATTTTACCTTTTAGAGTACCTTCATATTCATGGGGGGTTGGGAATGGATTAATTGTATTTCAATTCATTTCATTGAATAAAATGGATTCCACATATGAATAATTCCAGAGCTCCATCGCGGAACAAATTAAATTATAAAGTAGAGGTACCACCAGGGGCACCAGACAGCAGCCCAGTTTATAAGTAATTTACAGTTAAACTAACTTAGGACATGTAGCAGTTCTCTGCCTTGGCTGGGTTTTCATTGAATGCCAATTATTGTGAATCATGCAAAATAGGTCTACAACAAATTTTACTTGGTTTTAATTTTTTTGTTAGTAGTTGAAGTGAAGGATGGAAATTTTACAATTCATGAAAAAACATTTTGCTGAAGCGGATAATCTCAGAGAAACTATGTTAACCATGGGTCAAATAAATGGACTTCTGTTCTCATCTACGAAATGACCTTTTAAATGTTACTGTCATCAAGGTGTTCCACTCCAGGCTCCAGGGTCTTTCGTACATTTCATTAAATAAAACTGGTAGAAAGTTGATTTTCTTAAATCTTAGTCAAATGGTAATGTCCTAAAAACCCATTTATTTATTTTAATTATGCAGAAAGCTTTCTAAACCTTTTATTAAAACTATTCCTTCTTTAGTAAAACTGTTCTGTTTTACTGCCATCTTTCCAGCCCTTCATTCCACTTATGAAGAAACTATTTTTATTTGACATGCCAAAAATAATAAATAAAACATTTTACAATGTTGTTTTAAAATATAACGTTGAGCCTCCCCCTGGACCTTTCTTTGACTCCCATTGTTTGTCTTATAATCAGTACTAATATTACAGTTATTAATAAAATATACATAAAGCAGTATGTATGTATTAACTTTAGTAAAACTGTATCCTTGTTTAAAGAGTTTAGTTTATATAATATTACATATTACATGTATTATTCAGAAAAATAAAACAGTTAACTGATTAATGGTACTGCACCTTTAACAGAGCTGTATGTTTAGAATCAGCAAAGATATGAAAAAGAAGAGCGAGGCTTACTGTTGCTCTTTCTACGTCTTTCTATGTCTTACTGGCACCTTGAGATATTTTCCTGGTTTATTGAGCAACACCTTTTTTCTGTCTACATGTAGAACTGCACTATTGGACTGGCTGCAGCATTGTGATGCAATGTAGTGATCTAAAATACGTTTTAATGCATTTAGCTTCTTTAGGATTAAATGCTTTTATTTTGAGTGAATTAAAGTACCAGATAAGGACTAGTTCCTACTGTTTTCAATCATGGCCAGGCCATTTTAACTTTAAATGAAGCTAAGGTGAAATTTGTGCACATACGCACCAGGCTCCCACTCTGGTTGGCTCTGCAGCCGCTCTGAAATGAACAATTCAATTCAATTCAGTTTTATTTATACATGTCCAATATTAGCATATTGTGATAAAGTTCATTATTTTCCATAATGTAATGATGAAAATTTAACATTCATATATTTTAGATTCATTGCACACTAACTGAAATATTTCAGGTCTTTTATTGTCTTAATACGGATGATTTTGGCATACAGCTCATGAAAACCCAAAATTCCTATCTCACAAAATTAGCATATTTCATCCGACCAATAAAAGAAAAGTGTTTTTAATACAAAAAACGTCAACCTTCAAATAATCATGTACAGTTATGCACTCAATACTTGGTCGGGAATCCTTTTGCAGAAATGACTGCTTCAATGCGGCGTGGCATGGAGGCAATCAGCCTGTGGCACTGCTGAGGTCTTATGGAGGCCCAGGATGCTTTGATAGCGGCCTTTAGCTCATCCAGAGTGTTGGGTCTTGAGTCTCTCAACGTTCTCTTCACAATATCCCACAGATTCTCTATGGGGTTCAGGTCAGGAGAGTTGGCAAGCCAATTGAGCACAGTGATACCATGGTCAGTAAACCATTTACCAGTGGTTTTGGCACTGTGAGCAGGTGCCAGGTCGTGCTGAAAAATTAAATCTTCATCTCCATAAAGCTTTTCAGCAGATGGAAGCATGAAGTGCTCCAAAATCTCCTGATAGCTAGCTGCATTGACCCTGCCCTTGATAAAACACAGTGGACCAACACCAGCAGCTGACACGGCACCCCAGACCATCACTGACTGTGGGTACTTGGCACTGGACTTCTGGCATTTTGGCATTTCCTTCTCCCCAGTCTTCCTCCAGACTCTGGCACCTTGATTTCCGAATGACATGCAGAATTTGCTTTCATCCGAAAAAAGTACTTTGGACCACTGAGCAACAGTCCAGTGCTGCTTCTCTGTAGCCCAGGTCTGGGGAATGCGGCACCTGTAGCCCATTTCCTGCACACGCCTGTGCACGGTGGCTCTGGATGTTTCTACTCCAGACTCAGTCCACTGCTTCCGCAGGTCCCCCAAGGTCTGGAATCGGCCCTTCTCCACAATCTTCCTCAGGGTCCGGTCACCTCTTATCGTTGTGCAGCGTTTTCTGCCACACTTTTTCCTTCCCACAGACTTCCCACTGAGGTGCCTTGATACAGCACTCTGGGAACAGCCTATTCATTCAGAAATTTATTTCTGTGTCTTACCCTCTTGCTTGAGGGTGTCAATAGTGGCCGTCTGGACAGCAGTCAGGTCGGCAGTCTTACCCATGATTGGGGTTTTGAGTGATGAACCAGGCTGGGAGTTTTAAAGGCCTCAGGAATCTTTTGCAGGTGTTTAGAGTTAACTCGTTGATTCAGATGATTAGGTTCATAGCTCGTTTAGAGACCCTTTTAATGATATGCTAATTTTGTGAGATAGGAATTTTGGGTTTTTATGAGCTGTATGCCAAAATCATCCGTATTAAGACAATGAAAGACCTGAAATATTTCAGTTAGTGTGCAATGAATCTAAAATATATGAATGTAAAATTTTCATCATGACATTATGGAAAATAATGAACTTTATCACAATATGCTAATATTTTGAGAAGGACCTGTATAGCGCCAATTCACAACACATGTTGTCTCAAGGCACTTCTCAACAGTCAAGTTCATACATTCCAATTAATCCTAACCATTGAACAGTGCAGTCAGAGTTAGTTATTTATTCAAATTGGATAAAACGTTTTTCTATCTAAGGAAACCCAGCAGATTGCATCCAGTCAGTGACTTACAGCATTCACTCCTCCTGGATGAGCATGTAGAGACAGTGGACAGTCACTGGCATTGGCTTTGCAGCAATCCCTCATACTGAGCATGCATGTAGCGACAGTGGAGAGGAAAAACTCCCTTTTAACAGGAAGAAACCTCCAGCAGAACCAGGCTCAGTGTGAGCGGCCATCTGCCACGACCGACTGGGGGTTTGAGAGAACAGAGCAGAGACACAAAGAGAACAAAGAAGCACTGATCCAGGAGTACTTTCTATGGGAAGGAAAAGTAAATGTTAATGGATGTAGCTCCTTTAGTCGTTTCACCTAGAAAGAAAGAACAGATAAACTCTCCCGTAGTCCTGTTCGAGGTGCCAAGTGTAACTTCTTGGGTAATGAACAAGGCAGGCTGAAAACCCTGGACTCAACAGCCCATCTGGACTTATTGCCAGTCCACCTCTGCCTGTGTGCGGAGTTGCGCAGTTGCTGTGCCGCATGTGCACAAATAACCATTTATTTATTTATTTTTCTTTTGATTCATTGTCAGGTTAGGTGGAGTGGACAGTGATTATATTGAAAACAATAGAAGCAAAATTGATTGTTTCTAAATAAAAATGCAAAGTCTAATGCCACTTTGGGGCTTAATGCATCTTTTTAACAGACGTACTTCTAAATGTCTTCTTTCGTGAGATTCGAGGCTATTCACAAAACATCTGGGCTTCAGCCACAGAGGTTTATGTAACAGGTCTAACAAAGCGCCTGGGTACCTCAGAGCTAGCCTAAACACATACACTGGTATTCACAGTGTGTCTGCGTGTACAGACGTGTGCATAGAGTCAACAAATCTTTAGCTATCTTAACAATACATATATATTTACCTCCTTTCGATTTTCGCTCATTTTACAAGGGGTTGTTGTTGAACAGCATTGAAAAATCGTTGCCTGTCTGCTTTTTGGCGCTTATTTCATATTTTTAAAGTACGACTACTCTCACCAGCACCGAAGTACAGCAAACGGTTATGCTTGGTAGAGAAAGTCTTTGGAAGGAGGGGTTACATTACTAGAAAATTTAACATGATGCTATTTTGTTAAGAATGAAAATAAAGAAAATCAACAAGCTGTTCATGAAAACTATTTTTGTAAGTCGGAACTGGATCAGCTGGAGTGATGCTGTGGTGTGATTACTTTCTGTGTTATTCAGAAGCAGAAGGGAATGTCACTTGGTTGGCATTAAGGCCAGTTTATCTCATCTATATGTTATGGATTGAATTTTATGTAGACAAATGGAGCTAAAATCATCAGAGAAATTACACTTAGATAAGTTGTTTATATGTTTGTCTGCATTCACATCCACTGATTTCTATTATCTGGAATGTTATTGATCATTTTGTGCAAAGTGCACAAATTGACCTTTATGGAATTCGTAATTAATTTTGTGGGACAGGGTATGGGAATTTATATTGCATGTGTTGTCCTATCATGTTTTTATTTCACATACACAATTGGTCAAAAGTTTTAGATGCACTTTTCTCACTTAATGGGTCTCTTTTTTTTCATGACTATTTACATTGTAGATTCTCACCAACGGCTATATCATATCAAAACTGTGAATGAACACACATGGAATTATATAGTAAATAAAGGTGTGAAATAACTAAACATTTTTTATATTTTAGATTCTTCAAAATAGCCCCCCTTTGCTGTGATTACTGCTTTGCTCTCTTAGCATTCTCTACATGAGCTTCATGAGGTGGTCACCTGAAATGGTTTTCCAAAGAGTCTTGAAAGAACTTCTCAGAGGTTCAATGAGAGACGGCCAAACGTTAATATTTCAGTCATTACAGCAAAGATAATATTTTTTTTTTATCATTTTTTGTTCACAGTTTTGATGCCTTCAGTGAGAATCTATGTCTAATGTAAATAGTCATAAACATAAAGAAAACCATTAAATGAGAAAAGTCTATCTGCCCAGGGACAACTAGTGGCAAGTAGCACTATATGTAGCAAGTAGCTTGCAATTTATCTCTCCTTGTGTTTCACAACAGTAATGCTATATTGTGCTATTTTGGTTTAAATAAATTTTAATACCTATCCCAATTTTTAAACTGGTCATTTTAAATGGTGATACTTACTATAAATTTCTTTTGTGAATATAGATTTCCATAACATGGCCATAAAATAGATGATCAATCAACTATGTAACCTTTTTTTTTTTTTTTTTACCATATTTTACTCTCTTTTACTTGTAAATATGCTTGTATTTTGAGACAATATTGAGCTATAAAGGCCTGGAGTGTCTTTTTCTGAAATTCCCATTATACTGTTCCAGTGACATCTATTCATTGGCAGCAGTTTAATATTTGCTTCTGTCTGTCTCTCAAGATGGCTAACCTACCTGCTGCTCCTCATCTTGGACCTCATCATCTGCCTGCTAGCCTGTCTGGGCCTGGCCAAGCAATCCCGCTGGCTACTCACCACGTGAGTCTATATGTACTGTAAAACAGCCTTTTTGCTTTTGATGCTGTTTAAGTGTGATCTTAGTTTTGAATACTAAATCACAGCAGGTAGAAAAGTATGAAAAGCAGAAGCAACAACAGTTCACTATATACACTACAAAGCAAGAGTAAAATATGAGATTACCAAAGTAGCTAACCTGAAGGCAAGTAGTAAGGTAAAATGTTCTCAGCTGTTGTTGCAATACAAGTTTAATTTGCTGAGATGTCAGCAAGGAGCACATTTGTACACAAAGTTAACCTTTTTGAAAACAATCTATCATTGCTTTTAAGCTCTTTAGCAATATCCAGCTATATTAAATGATAATGTAAGTCTGCTAATTTGTCAAAAATCAAACTGAATGATGGCTCCTATAGGGAGTTAACATATGATATACTGATTAAAGTTTAGGTTTTAATCAGTTCATCAAGTGTTTTTCAGCCTCTCTGAATCCTTTCTGAGTTGTAATTCCTACTTTAATCTGAAAGGAGAATGAAAGAAAGGTACATTTGGAACCAGTCTTAACTGGTCAACTTTCAGCACCAGAACTGTCACTATTACAGAGAAGAGAGTGCCTTTCTGGCTCAGACATGGCTGTTGACTCTCACAGAACCAGCTTGTTTCCACTGATGCAGTTCTCACCTCCGTCTCTCTCAGCATCTGCCCCTGTCAGTGGTTTGAAAAACTCTTTGCCCCCACTGATATTTCTTTATCCATTTAAATCAATCAGATGATTAATTGAATTTTAACATCAGAAATGTATGTAATATGTTTATCTTGGCACATCTGGTGTAAAATAATGATAAACACTATTTTTGTGGGCCATGGAATCCTTCTGACCCAAACACAGGTTTTTATTCAATGTTTGACACCGGCAACAATCAATCTTAAAAGTTACAATTAATTTTGGATTATTGCAAAATTGTCTGAATTGCTAAATTTTCTAAATCAGGTTATTCATATACAATACATTGACATGTTTTGATAAGCATTGAGACAAAACATTTTTAAGCAGTGCAACTTAGCGAGGTCATTTCACCTGTACCTGCAGTAATGAGAATTACTTTTGACTAAACCCTGATTTCAACAAGGACATTTTGAAGTTACCTGGAAAAAAAATTGTTTTTGTAGGTTAAAGTTCAAATTCAAGGAAGGCAGGCCTCACTACAATTGCCTTAAAGATTTTTCTTGTCACTAAAACTGTCAGGATGTGACATTTTGGACTTTGTTTTGGGTTTTTGGGTTTTGTTTACTTTAGCTAGAGGTTTCTCGTTTTTGGTTTGTATTCATGTTTGGTTATTGTTTTTGTTTTCCTGACTGTTCTGGTTTCCTTCTCCCTCCCAGTGTGTTCTCCTCTCGCCCTTGTTCCCTTAGTGTGGCTTCCCTATTTACTTAGAATGGTTTCTTTATTATTATTATTATAGTTTTCTGGTCCCTTGGGTTTGTTTACTGTTTGTCTTGTCGGGCTCCTCAACTGTTTCACCTGCCCCTCTGTCTTGCTGCACGCCTGTTCCACACCTGTGTCTGTTTTCCTTGATTACCTGCCCTATGGTTTCTTGTCCACCTTCGTCTGTATTTAAGTTTGTCTTTGTCCTTTGTTCCCTGCAGTGTCGTAGTCTAATTTGGCTTGTTCTAAGTTAGTCTGTCTGTTGTTACTGTTTTGTGGTATCCTGCGATCCGGAAACCAGGATTGTTTTTGATGAACTGGATCTCTGTGAAACCTGTATGTTTGCTCACCACATTAAAGTGTCTCACCAACCATCTCTGCTCATCCAGCATTTCTGGTCCACTGTTAAAATGGAAACCATGACAAATACAGGACTTTCCTCTGCTAAAACTGGCTAGAAAACACTCAAAAAGATTTAAGAGATGAGAAAATTATCTCCTGTAGCAGTTAAACACACTCATATCGTGATGAAGGTTGTTAATAATGTATAAAATGCAACAGAAGAAGCAGAGATAAGGAGAAGTTTGTAATAATTCACATTTAACTGGAACAGATCACTGGAGCTTGGTGTCTGGATTCTGTATCTTCCCATGGGAAATATTCTGTGTACAAGGCAGCTAAGCCCTGGATCATATCCATGTACAAATACGGCTCAGCTTGCCCCGTCTTATTTGACCATTTGCCTTTCAGTGCTGCCAGCAGGAGGCTGAACTATCTCAAAGTGTTGCTGTCTCAGTGGCTTTGCTCTACAAATTGAACTGGGGAGCTGTGGGGAAATGGGAGCTACACCATTAGATGTTATCTACAATATAACTTCCTGAGGATTGTTATTCCACTTAAACACTTGACCTGTTTTAAATAGCTATAGACATGAATTAGAAAATGTGTAACAGGCACAAATATGGCAGATGAGTGAAGTCTTGTTTGGCATATGATTAATTATTTAGCAATGTCTGTTAAAAGTGTTTAACATTAATATTTAATGGATTTGAAGTGACAGGAAAACAAATAGATTTCCTGCACACATTGCTTCTCTGTAGATATTTTGGCTGATCCTCTGGTTATTATTGCACAGGAAAGCTATGCTGGATATCATGTTTTTTTATTTTTTTTATTTTTAACCTCTATTGTTCATTTTATTGCCCAGAAGGAGTTTTCAAGAAGACAGAAATCAATTGCGGTTTTAAATTATTTGGCAGAGTGTTCCTCTGCCTTTCTTAGTCAAAGTGGGCTGAAACTAACTTGCCCTACTAACCACAAAGACCCCCATCCCTCCTCCCACTTTACCCTTTCACCCGACACAAACACATGAGGCGAGTTAGTGTCAAGAGTGCTTGCCGTCCCAGCGGAGGCTCTCTTCCAGTGGAGTGGAAGTGGTTGGAGGTAAATTACACTCTGGAGGGATACCAGCTCCTTGTGGTGCTTTGAACTGGCTGACTGGGTGTTACTGTGACACAGAGAATAACAGCTTTGACAAGAATTTATACACACACGTGAAACAGGGAAGAACAACCATAAAGTTTGCTGTAAACTTCACAGTCATAAGTTTTTTTTAGGTCAGCTCTTGCTTTGGGGTGTTGATTGAATACTGACATAAAACTGTCAGGTCAACATGTGAGCACTTAAGAAACCTATGGGTAAAGTGAGTTAAATAACACCAGCTCTTACCCATTTTATAACTTGAACCTTATGGATCGAAACTGCGTCCCTGAACAGAGGAAAATCATTAGAACGACATACAGGAAGGCTCTGTGGGAAGAGTAATAAACAGTTTTACAGGGGAAGTGAGCACTGTGTCGGTAACCTTGAGTGTCCACACTGTCAGCTGTCTTGCACTATATGCGTCTGATTAAAGGTAACAGAATTAAATTAATGCAGGCTGGCCAATTTAAGTCCATTTCTCCATTCCTATGACTCAGGCATCGAAGTCTATTAAAACCTCATTATTTAGGGTGCTGGGTCTCTTAGTTGGTAGAGCAGGTGCAAAGGGTGTAGTCCTCAACATGGTTGTCCAGGGTTCGATTCCTGATCTTGGGCCATTTGCTGCATGTCTTCACCCTCTTTCATGTCAAATTACTGTTCAACAAAGGCCACTAGTGCCAAAATATATATATAAAAAACCCTCATTATTTAGTATAGATAAATTACTTAGAAAACAAAACATATATAATTTTTTTCATTGCTCTGTGAACACTGACTGTTTGCTTGGAACTTTGTTTTCTGTTTTCTTATTTAACCCTACTTTGAACTTCTCCACAGAATTATTCTTCACTTGTATGCATCTTGGTTGTCATGAAGCTGTTTTTTACCAAAGCTGAAGTGGCACAGAATGCTGGGAGAATTTTAGCTTTTTGCTTGACAGTTTTTGTCACTCTCCACTGTGTGGCACATTTGGGGTCATCACAGGGCAATTGAATTACCAGAATAGCAATATCTCTGGGTAGGGTGGTCTTTCAGTTGTCCACGCTATATCTCAAATATTTCTGTTGTATACAGTGCCTTGCGAAAATATTTGGCCCCCTTGAACTTTTTAACCTTTTGCCACATTTCAGGCTTCAAACATAAAGATATAAAATTCTAATTTTTTGTGAAGAATCAACAACAAGTGGGACACAATTGTGAAGTGGAATTAAATTTATTGGATGTGTCAAACTTTTTTAACAAATAAAAAACTGAAAGTGGGGCGTGCAATATTATTCGGCCCCTTTACTTTCAGTGCAACAAACTCACTCCAGAAGTTCAGTGAGGATCTCTGAATGATCCAATGTTGTCCCAAATGACTGATGATGATAAATAGAATCCACCTGTGTGTAATCAAGTCTCCGTATAAATGCACCTGCTCTGTGATAGTCTCAGGGTTCTGTTCAAAGCGCAGAGAGCATCATGAAGACCAAGGAACACACCAGGCAGGTCTGAGATACTGTTGTGGAGAAGTTTAAAGCCGGATTTGGATACAAAAAGATTTCCCAAGCTTTAAACATCCCAAGGAGCACTGTGCAAGCAATCATGTTGAAATGGAAGGAGTGTCAGACCACTGCAAATCTACCAAGACCCGGAGGTCCCTCTAAACTTTCATCTCGAACAAGGAGAAGACTGATCAGAGATGCAGCCAAGAGGCCCATGATCACTCTGGATGAACTGCAGAGATCTACAGCTGAGGTGGGAGAGTCTGTCCATAGGACAACAATCAGTCATACACTGCACAAATCTGGCCTTTATGGAAGAGTGGCAAGAAGAAAGCCATTTCTCAAAGATATCCATAAAAAGTCTCGCTTAAAGTTTGCCACAAGCCACCTGGGAGACACACCAAACATGTGGAAGAAGGTGCTCTGGTCAGATGAAACCAAAATTGAACTGTTTGGCCACAATGCAAAACGATATGTTTGGCGTAAAAGCAACACAGCTCATCACCCTGAACACACCATCCCCACTGTCAAACATAGTGGTGGCAGCATCATGGTCTGGGCCTGCTTTTCGTCAGCAGGGACAGAGAAGATGGTCAAAATAGATGGGAAGATGGATGGGGCCAAATACAGGACCATTCTGGAAGAAAACCTGTTGGAGTCTGCAAGAGACCTGAGACTGGGACGGAGATTTATCTTCCAACAAGACAATGATCCAAAACATAAAGCCAAATCTACAATGGAATGGTTCACAAATAAACGTATCCAGGTGTTGGAATGGCCAAGTCAAAGTCCAGACCTAAATCCAATCGAGAATCTGTGGAAAGAGCTGAAGACTGCTGTTCATGAACACTCTCCATCCAACCCCACTGAGCTCGAGCTGTTTTGCAAGGAAGAATGGGCAAGAATTTCAGTCTCTCGATGTGCAAAACTGATAGAGACATACCCCAAGCGACCTGCAGCTGTAATTGCAGCAAAGGGTGGCGCTACAAAGTATTAACGCAAGGGGGCCGAATAATATTGGACGCCCCACTTTTCAGATTTTTATTTATTAAAAAAGTTTGACACATCCAATAAATTTCATTCCACTTCATGATTTTGTCCCACTTGTTGTTGATTCTTCACAAAAAATGTGAATTTTATATCTTTATGTTTGAAGCCTGAAATGTGGCAAGAGGTTGAAAAGTTCAGGGGGGCCGAATACTTTCGCAAGGCACTGCATGTCTGAGTTAATTAATCCATCCAAAGCATGAGGCAATGCACAATAAAAAAAGAGAGAGCAGGTAGGGTTAATAGATGGAGACAAATGTCCAAAGTGATTAGTAATTTGCTTGACAGACAACCCAGTTGATGTTTTGCGTCAAATCTGAGTTTCCAATTGCTACTAAAAGGAACATTTGCAAGCAAACGGAAACACTGTTGTAAACTGCGTAGTTTTTCTGACATGACTTGAAAGGACTGTGCATGCATTGCTGGAACAAAATTGCTCTGTACTTTTCAGCCTTTATTATTGCCATCTTAGTTTTGTAATAGTGGAGAAGGGTCCATGATCAAACTACAGCTAATAAGAAGCAGTAATTCTAATTAGCTACCTGAAAGTGTAGTTTTTTTCAAAATATTGCATTTGCGATATTGTTCAGTTTGCCATGACATGGATAATTTTAAATATTCACACAATTTGAATGGGTGAGATAAACAAAAATATACAACTTTTAAAATAATAAATGGATTTTCCTTTTAAGACACTGTCCATAAGCTGTTCTAGAAAATAATGTAGTTTTTTTCCTCTCACGCATTTGCTTCCATTTTTCAGTCTTTCTTGAATAAGCGTATCTTCATGATATATCACCGAGATATATCCTTGGGCTACTGTGGCTATAGTATACAACAATAATGATCTTTCTAAGTGATGTCTAAGTGCAAAATGGAGAAAAGACAGTTCTTTAATATTCAATAAGTCACCAAAAGGTTTAGCTACGATCTGAAAGCAAAAAAAGTAGGTCACAGCCTTCGGACAACGCTCAGAAGGTACTGGTGAAAAGACAAAGAGAGAGAAAGAGGCTATGTAACTTTGGCAAATGTGTTGTCTGCCCCAGGGTCTCCTCCCAGTGGGACATACCTGGAAAACCTCCATAAGAAGGTGCCCTGGAGGCACCCTGTCAAATGCTTGAACCACCATAGCAGGCAAGTTTGATGTTGAGCTTCAGAGCAAGTTCCCACACAGAAGGCATAGCTTTTCATTCTTTTGCTCGTGCTGGTCCCTGCTACTCTTTAGAGGTAGCTAATTTTAGCTGCTTATATCCAATATCTAATTCTATCAGTCAGGATCCATATGTCAAGACTTTTGTTAAAAGCTGAAATATGGCCAATAAAAGCCACACTGCTCCCCCTGAATCAGAATCGCAACATTTGGTAAGGGCCTTCTTTCTAACATCCTAGAATAAGGTTTCACAGGAAGGCTGCGGAGTCCAAAAGTACATTCTTAAAAAGAATTAAATATAATTTTTACAAGGATATAGTCGCATTCCAGACATCTATGATCCCACCGTTGGTTGATTTCCAAAAATGAAAACCATTCCTAGAGATCTCAAATATATGTTTAGATATCTAGAAAAATACCTAAAGAGAAACTACAGTATAAAGATTTTCCTAGAGATTTCAATGATTTATGTTATGACTAACGGAAAAGCAATGTCAGACATCAGTAAGTGGAATAATTAATAGCAAAACGTGATTATAAATATCTAAAAGTACATTTTGGATTATTATTCAGAACTTGACAGGATTCATTGTCTTTTTATGAATAAAAATGTGGACTTTATTTTGACAGAAGAATTAAATAAGTTTAGCCATTTTATTTTAAAACGGTCATTTAAACTTGTTTTTCCTGAAACTACTTTAAATAACAGCTTTTAACAACCTCTAATTTTATTTCTAACAAATAATTTCTTGTAGACTAATAAAATAATATTAATAAAAAAGTAATTTGAGCCAGGAGTATGATATAATTAAATGTGACAATGGCCTGCCACACTGAACAAGTCTTGTTGAGTTTCTGCTTGGAAGGTTACATTGTCTTTTAACTCATTTAAAATTAGACTAAAATTATTATTTATTCATTAAGGAAAAAGGTTTCTTTATTTTATGGTAAGTACAGTTGTGAAGTTGTTTTTATATATGTAGAACAGAAGGAAACCTATTTTCTAATGTGATTTAATTCATAGTGACTGGTGTGTATCCACCATTGCGTCATCTGCCCTGCTCCATGGGGCTCTGTGACTTTTTCACTGGATCTGCCTTGCTTGAGGTTTACACCCCATTTGCTGCTTTTCTGTTGAAGTCAAGAAATCTATTTGACTACCAGAGCACAAGATTGAGTTATACAGTATCGCTCCCTTGCTTTGCTAAGACTTGACCTGCTGGCACTGAGAGAGCAATCTGAGGGCATTTCTCCTGTTTTCTACCCAGTCACTTAATGTAACGCTTGTTTAAAGCCAGTCACATACTTCAGTAATGTCAAACATTCATGGTTAGTCAGATATTTAGGTCATAAAATCCCAGCAATTTGGGCATAGAGATTTTTAAAACAAAGCAGCAATAAATTCCTTGCACCTTTTGTCTTAAAGTTGATGCAACAAATAACCTTTTTATATCAATTTAAGATGTTTTAGGAGCCTTCCAAGGTAACATAGTCATTATTTAGGACATACAGTATTTCACACATTTATTGGGACCCTTAAAAAAATTTGTAAAAAGCCTTAAAATAAATTAATCTTTTATTGCAATAGCATAATCTCACAGTGACAAGAATACTCCAAAAAAACCTTTGCAATTGATATACATTTTTTAAGTTGATTATAGTGTCTAAGAATTTAAAGTACACATCCATAACTTCCACAAATGAGTAAAACAAAGGCCCATTTCTCTTTTACTCTCTTTAAATAGGAAAGACAGAAGCAGATAGAGTTACCAAAGTCAGCTTGTTATTAGTTTTACTCTTAAGAGCAGAATGACACAAACGTGTAGTACTGTACAATGTTCTGGGCAATAAACACACTTAAACCTCTGTTAAGTTTAGCAGGTGTTTATTCTACATTTTGCTTAAGTCGTATGTATCAAAATAAAAGAAAACAAGTAGGAAAAGTTAAAGATAGCATTATTATATTGTTTACTTTTCTTTTTCAGTTAAAGCAATTAAATAATTTTATACACGCTTGTTTTAAATCTATGTGTCAATACCATTTAACCATGGCATTTTTACTTAGTGTTTCTTAATGTGGGATTTTTTTCCCTCACTGAATGAGTGTACTCAAATTAAAGAATGGATTTTTCAATGTGTGATTATGTTTGATTTATAAAGGGTCAATTCATTTCATGGCTTTTTACACATTTATTTACCAGGGATCAAATGGGTGCAGTGTCAAAAGATTAACACAAAATCTACACCAATGCAGTTCATCAGATTTACATGCAGATTTCTGTATTTATGTTATTATAACACTGGATCTGCAATAGTGTAAATAAGGTTTTGTCTTTGGTTATACTTTGATTTACAATGAAAATAGGCAGTCTGCAAAGCGTCTCTTCATATCCTATCTCATGGTGTGTCTGGGTTCTTTAGGGTCTTGGTATCACACAGAACAGGGACACAAACTACAAGAGCAAAAAGCTTAAATGTACGCAAAAAAGGTTGAAAGGATCTTCATAGAAGAGCCATGGGAATACTGAGGAATAGAACTGAGATAACCATTTACATGTTCACTGAAGCTTAGTTCTCTGCAAAGATTTACTCCTGAGCCATAGATAGTTGAATGATAGATATGATGATGATCAAAAAATATATTTGAAGTTAAATGCAAAGTGTCTTGATGGTCAAATTAGCAGTAGCTGATTGTTTTTTTTTTTTTTTGCCATAGTCAAATAAATGAGATCTGTTATTTGACCAGAATCCTTTTTTAAATTCTGCCAAGATTTAATCTTGCAGACCACATGATTGCATGTATCTACTGTTCTATTCTAAACTGGTAACATCACGGTTTTAGTCCACTGAAAAATGAATCCAAATCTGAGCATTCCCATGGGTGTAAAAAGTCCCATCAGCCTACAGGGCCATAATCAAATGCAGGCCAACAGAGGAGAGAAGGACTGCTGATCATTATCTGGTTGATGAAGCAACTCTGCTCTAGCTTAGTAGTGATGTTCCAGTGGCAACTTCAGAGACATTCATGTGGCTGCTGATGTGTTATATGTTCATGACAGGACAGTTAAATCATCTCTTTTCTTTTCTTCAGGACTCAACGTATTTCTCTTTAACAGGGAATTTTACAATAATCAAATTTAAAGTTTGTCACAGTTACCTGTTTAAGGAGTTCCTACACACTGGACTAAGACTGCCTTATGACTTAAGAAATCTGAAAGAATTTAAAGAATATGGCCTTTTCAGTGTCTTTCTGAGGTCTTCAGGTCTTAAGAATGCAATGGGTTCCCAATTACACGTGTGTTGGTATGAAAATGTCTGTATTTTCTGTGCCTTTGAATCGTCTTCCTCTGTGTCTATTTTCTTTGCTGCCATTTGACCTCTGCCTGTTTCAGAGCATAACCTCAAACATAGCTTTGGGAACATAGACAGTAATTCTAAACTAAGAAAATATTTGAGCCTGACGTTCTTGGAATACTTAAGCTGAAAGTCAGTGACTATGTATGGTATAGGTTAACACACAAGTATAGGTATAGAAATAGATTCTGGCATGTCTGTAAGGGGAGTATATAAAGTTGGCACAACTACAATAAATTGTTAGACTTTGGATGTTTGTTCAAGCTGAGCTCAATTAAACAGTCTCACAGTATCATCAAAACATAGAATAGAGTTCCCCAAAAGTTTTAAGCATGAATAAAACATGGTCATAGTGGCTTATTATTATAGTGACAGCATATTGAATGTGGTAACAGTATCCACAGACACATATTGCGTTGTTGAGTATAAGAATCATTACTGACCAACCTGGTCCTTATGACCAGGTTATGATCCTGACAAAGGGGTAGTGTTTTGCTACAGTAGCAAAATCTTCTAGAATATCCCTGCATGCTTAATTGAGAGGTAGAAGGAAAACAACAGAAAAAAACCCTTCATGGGCAGTAAGATAAGCACTTAAAGCGTAACAGCATTGTGATTACCTGCACACTGAAGGTTCTTTTTTAAATATACAGCCATTCTATAATGTTCTTTTTGGCCCATTTCATTTTTTTATATTTACCTATAGCTCACTAAAGTAAACTGTTTCTTAGGTTGGATAAAAAAGACCAATAAAAACATTAAACTATCCAGTGTCTTGCTCATATCCAAGATCTGGTCTCAAAGGCTCCAGGAGAGATCCAAATGAGAAAAGTCTGTCATCTCTGCCCCATCGGAACTCTGGTTCATTCTAGGGCATTTCAATGTTAACAGGTTAGTGCCTTTTGCGAGTCCTGGGTCTGCACCGAGATCCCTCCCTGTCGGATTTGCCCAAAAAACTCTTCAGAAGGAGGCACCCAGAAGGCATACTGGTCATGGCTGAGAGATCAATCCACCTTTTTTCCAGTTCAAGCCATGGCCTCTGATTTAGCAGAGCTGACTTTTATCCTGGTCTCTTTGCACCCAGCTCTAAAGCTCTCCAGTGCGAGCTGATAATCATGGCTTGAAGACACTAGCAAAGCCAAATCCTCCAAAATGTGACACGCTCTTCTCCGCAAGTCTGCCTTAAGATTATGCCCATGAATACCAAAAAACTGAATCAGTTAAAAGGGTCAGCCCTGGCCGAGTGCATCATGCATTGGGAACAAGCTTGTCTTTGTGCTGAGAATGCAGAGACAGTTCTAGCTTTGGAGATAAAAGGACTGCATAGCTGTTAAAAGCAACCTCAGTCTTCTTATGAGCCAAAACATACAGATGGACTGGACCTCCGTGAGGTTGAAAATCAGATCACTTTTCCACTAGGTTGGAAGCCACATATCCCAAATGTAAAGTTCAACAATTGGTTGAAGGCACCAAACACCCTAGTGTAAACAATTCCAGGGGGACTAAGTGGTGTGCTCCCACTTATGTCTGAACAAATACTCTAGTTCTTTACTTAGAAATACCCTAATCAGGCAGCATAGCTTCAGGCCTTTGATGGTGCACCTGCTAATCCCTGTCCACCACCAAAGGCATCTACAATCAGCACATAAGATTAAGAACTACACCAAAGAGCAATGCGTTGGAAGATGGGGGCTTGGTCTAAGGAATCCTTTTTACATTATGTTGATGGCGGTGTGTGTGTGTCACTTATTAGGGGAAGAAATGACACCTGGATGCACTTTGGGAAGAAGAGAAACCTGGGAAATAGTCTGCTGCCTCCTTGTGGATGTCACTTTGACAACTACCTAAGCATAGTTGCGGACCCTTTCGTGGTAATGGTACTTCCGGATGGCTGTTGCAACTTTCAGTGGGATAATGTGTCCTGCCACAAAGTAAAAATAGTTCAAAAATCATTATAGGTTGACTTGGCCTCAAAGTTCCCCAGATCTCAGTCCAGTCAAACATCTGTGGGATATGCTGGACAGACAGGTCTAGTCAATGTAGACAGGTTACAGGACATAAAGGTTCCATAAGTAACATCTTGGTGTCATTTATCTCAGCACATCTAAAATGATCTAGTGTCCATGCATTCAGGGGCTGCTTTGACAGAAAAAAGGGGCCACTATAACACACTATTAGGCAGTTCGTCATAATATTAAGTGGATCAGTGTATTATCTATATTTTTTTTTGTTTGTCCACTTGTTGAAAAAATCATTTGCATCTGTGTAAATCATGTCAACATTATCTCATAAATTTTGAGAAACGTGACTTGGTAAAGAATTGGCTTGAGGTTTTACACCTAAGGAAATTAATGATCTGCTGCTGTTTCTTTAATGTGGAAAATGTTCATTTTATCCCTTGTTATTGCTAAAAATATTTACACTGCTATTTTAAATCACATCTGCATATCCCTCTGTAATGTAAACCAAAAATGGGAACGGGCAGGTCAGATCATACTGTGTAAAGAAAGTTTAAAAGAGCCACTGGGTCATTGTTCACTGAGGCTGTTAGTTCACATGCCTTTGATTAATAAATAAATCAGTTCAGCCGTGGAGATCATGCTTTTGCTTTGTGTCCCTGCAGTATGATGGTGTTCGGTGTACTGACACTGATCCTGAGCTGGACTTCTCTGGGCGCTGACCTTGCTGCTGCTGTGGTAAGCTGATTCACTTCCTTCTTGTCTGACTCACAAGTCCTACATTGAACTAGTCATTATTTGCAATGCCTGACAAGGATAATTAATAGTTTTATTTATTTATTTATTGGTTTGCATTTACCCTTTAGGTTTTAAATGTATACATTTAATAATTTGGGTTTTTTATTTCTTCATATTTTACCAATGTTTTATTTCTGCTGCTTTTCTTTCATCTTTTTGTTTTAGATCCAAAAAATTATTTATTCTTGTACAATTTCTGCAATTGAATACTGTTTTTAGTTTTTTCTATATGTATTTACTTATATTTCTCTTTTGTGTTTTTACTGCTTATGTATTTCCACACACACATCTGTGTTTCCATGTTTTCCATGTTACTGCTCCATCATCTCCGCTTCTTGCTGATTGGAAAACAATAAGACAATCTTAAGGGCCAGATTGGCTATGCATGCCTTGATTTTCTAATGATGGTGTGGTTGGCTTAGTAATTATTTTATAGAGCCATAACCATGCCTTGCAATTGCAATTTGTATACCTTGAACTTTTCCACACTTTTCCCATTACAACCTTAATGTGATTTATTGGAACTTGATGTGACAGAAAAAAATAGCTAAGCATAATGATGATGTAGAGAGAAAATAATAAATAGTTCACTTTGTAGTTTCCTTAGGCTCAGAGCACATTTCTAAGCCACACTACAAAAAATGTAGTACTGGGTTGGAGGTTGGAGTTCACCAGAACAACCTCCTTTAACATACAGCCCAAGCCATAACTCTCCAGTTTCAAAGTCTTTCTATCACAGTTCTGTTTTTGCAGCATCATGCTCTTTTGTTCTCTGTTATCAAACTGCACTTGGTTAAATATAGACCAATTAAAGAACAAAGACCCAAACACACACTTTGTCAGCATCATTACACTAGCATGAATTAACTAATCTGAAGTCAAGGACTTTAACAATTGGCACTACATTTAACCAAAGCCTTGATGTCTCATACCAACAAGATGAGCTCTTTATGTTTTGCTCTATAGTAATAGTGCAAATAGAATTTAAAAGGCTACATGCTGTGTTAGACTGATGTGGAGGAAATTACTGCAAAAATAGAAATCAGGTAGATGAGTGTTGATTGACTGAACTGCCATAAGAATGTGCCTTTTTCCGTTAGGTTTATTGCTTAATGTTGAGTTTCATGGGGCAGATTACTTTTTCCTGTTAATTTGAGCAGCAGTTCATGAGCTTTTTAAACAAAACATTAATGGTGAACTTTGTCTAGGCCACTATAACACATTAATGTTCCTTAATCTAAACCAATTCCATTGTAGCGCTTGTTATATGTTTGGGGTCGTTCTCTTGTTGAAGGTACACCTTTGCTTATGTCAAATCCACCAAAACAAGAACATGTTCCAACACAGTTAAGGGTGCTGAATACTTTTATAAGTCACTGATTGTGGAAAAACATTCACCTCTGCTATACCACTCACCTATCCGTTGCTGTTGACCCAAAACATTTCTATTTCACAAAACTGTGTTCTTTGATAGGAGTGGGCTCTTTCAGAAGGATAACTTTCCACACAGCCAGACTTTAAAATTACTGTTTACAGATGCACTCTGTCCAATGTGGGGGATCTTTAGGTACTGTATATGTTAACAAGAATGGGCAGTAGTTTCACTCTCTAGATGTACAAATGTGATAGAAACATACCCTGAAAAACTTGCAGCTGTTGTTGCTGTGAAAGTCAATGAATCGACTCATGGGATTAAATTCAAAAGCAGGTCAAGCTTTCAGATTTGGGTTTTTATGAAAGCCCTGTATAACTTTCCTTTAACAGCTGTACAGAGTTAAGAGTTTTTCCTGAGTGAGTTCCTTTAGGTAGCATAAAAGCATGTACAGAGTATTATAATCTCTATAATTAATTAGATTTGTCTATTTTTTTTTTAGGTCCATGTGGAAAGGTTGCCAATCACTGATAAATAAAGAAAGCCTAGAAAGTTCTTCTTTAGGTCATGAATGAAAAATTAACAATGTAACATTGGAAGAAATACTTTAACCAAATTACTGCTGTAGTTTATCGTCTCTTAAAATGGTGGCAGTTTAGCCAAACTGTTACTTGAGCCAACTCTTCTGTAACTGTCTCTCTGGGTCTGACCCAGAGAGACAGTTACAGAACAGACAGAACATTTACAGACAGTTATAATTTCAATAAATAAAACAACATACAGTACAGCCTTCAACCCTTCCTGAGACAATGTTTGAAAGTGTCAATAGATCTTTTTATTGCCATATACTTACAGGAGTTGGACAATGAAACTGAAACACCTGTCATTTTAGTGTGGGAGGTTTCGTGGCTAAATTGGATCAGCCTGGTAGCCAGTCTTCATTGATTGCACATTCCACCAGTAAGAGCAGAGTGTGAAGGTTCAATTAGCAGGGTAAGAGCACAGTTTTGCTCAAAATATTGAAATGCACACAACATTATGGGTGACATACCAGAGTTCAAAAGAGGACAAATTGTTGGTGCACGTCTTGCTGATGCATCTGTGACCAAGACAGCAAGTCTTTGTGATGTATCAAGAGCCACGGTATCCAGGGTAATGTCAGCATACCACCAAGAAAGACGAACCACATCCAACAGGATTAGCTGTGGACACAAGAGGAAGCTGTCTGAAAGGGATGTTCAGGTGATAACCCGGATTGTATCCAAAAAACATAAAACCACGGCTGCCCAAATTACGGCAGAATTAAATGTGCACCTCAACTCTCCTGTTTCCACCAGAACTGTCCGTCGGGAGCTCCACAGGGTCAATATACACGGCCGGGCTGCTATAGCCTAACCTTTGGTCACTCATGCCAATGCCAAACGTCGGTTTCAATGGTGCAAGGAGCGCAAATCTTGGGCTGTGGACAATGTGAAACATGTATTGTCCTCTGATGAGTCCACCTTTACTGTTTTCACCCCATCTGGGAGAGTTATGGTGTGGAGAAGCCCCAAAGAAGCGTCCCACCCAGACTGTTGCATGCCCACAGTGGGGGTGGATCAGTGATGGTTTGGGCTACCATATCATGGCATTCCCTTGGCCCAATACTTGTGCTAGATGGGCGCGTCACTGCCAAGGACTACCGAACCATTCTTGAGGACTATGTGCATCCAATGGTTCAAACATTGTATCCTGAAGGCGGTGCCGTGTATCAGGATGACAATGCACCAATACACACAGCAAGACTGGTGAAAGATTGGTTTGATGAACATGAAAGTGAAGTTGAACATCTCCCATGGCCTGCACAGTCACCAGATCTAAATATTATTGAGTCACTTTGGGGTGTTTTGGAGGAGTGAGTCAGGAAACGTTTTCCTCCACCAGTATCACGTAGTGACCTGGCCACTATCCTGCAAGAAGAATGGCTTAAAATCCCTCTGACCACTGTGCAGGACTTGTATATGTCATTCCCAAGACGAATTGACACTGTATTGGCCGCAAAAGGAGGCCCTACACCATACTAATAAATTATTGTGGTCTAAAACCAGGTGTTTCAGTTTCATTGTCCAACCCTCTATGTGTCCTCTGAGTTTCATTACTTTAATATTTTTTATCCCTCAGGAAACACATTGATGGAGACCCCAATTTTAATTGTGGTGAGGTGTATATAATAAATAAAAATTCAATACAACATTTAAAACAGAGCACAAAAACAGAAAGCAAGAAAAACAAGTACTAACCATGACAATGACACTTTAAATAAATAAGATTTCGGTTTTTGACAGTTTGTGACTCACATACGCATTGAGCAACATGTGCTCCGTGTCTTCTCTCTCTCTTCACCCCACTTTCTGCCTGCCTACCTTCAAATAACAAAAAAAATTAACATTAAGTGCAGCAAAAAGAAAAAATTCCCCCAAAAATAATTAGTTAACGTCTAAAACTGAGAGTAATCAATGGTGACATCATTATATATATATATATATATAGTACAGACCAAAGGTTTGGACACACCTTCTTATTCAGAGTTTTCTTTATTTTCATGACTATGAATATTGTAGCTTCACACTGAAGGTATCAAAAACTATGAATTAACACATGTGGAATTATATACTGAACAAAAAAGTGTGAAACAACTGAAAATATGTCTTATATTCTAGGTTCTTCAAAGTAGCCACCTTTTGCTTTGATTACTGCTCCGCACATTCTTGGCATTCTGTTGATGAGCTTCAAGAGGTAGTCACCTGAAATGGTTTTCCAACAGTCTTGAAGGAGTTCCCAGAGATGCTTAGCACTTGTTGGCCCTTTTGCCTTCACTCTGCGGTGCAGCTCACCCCAAACCATCTCGATTGGGTTCAGGTCCGGTGACTGTGGAGGCCAGGTCATCTGGCGCAGCACCCCATCACTCTCCTTCTTGGTCAAATAGCCCTTACACAGCCTGGAGGTGTATTTGAGGTCATTGTCCTTTTGAAAAATAAATGATAGTCCAACTAAACGCAAACCGGATGGAATAGCATGCCGCAGCAAGATGCTGTGGTAGCCATGCTGGTTCAGTATGCCTTCAGTTTTGAATAAATCCCCAACAGTGTCACCAGCAAAGCACCATCACATCATCACACCTCCTCCTCCATGCTTCATGGTGGGAACCAGGCATGTAGAGTCCATCCGTTCACCTCTTCTGCTCCGCACAAAGACACGGTGATTGGAACCAAAGATCTCAAACTTGACCTCATCAGACCAAAGCACAGATTTCCACTGGTCTAATGTCCATTCCTTGTGTTCTTTAGCCCAAACAAGTCTCTTCTACTTGTTGCCTGTCCTCAGCAGTGGTTTCCTAGCAGCTATTTTACCATGAAGGCCTGATTCACACAGTCTCCTCTTAACAGTTGTTCTAGAGATGTGTCTGCTGCTAGAACTCTGTGTGGCATTGACCTGTTCTCTAATCTGAGCTGCTGTTAACCTGCGGTGTCTGAGGCTGGTGACTCGGATGAACTTATCGTCCACAGCAGAGGTGACTCTCGGTCGTCCTTTCCTGGGGCTGTCCTCATGTGAGCCAGTTTCTTTGTAGTGCTTGATGGTTTTTGCGACTGCACTTGGGGACACTTTCAAAGTTTTCCCAATTGTTCGGACTGACTGACCTTCATTTCTTAAAGTAATGATGGCTACTTGTTTTTCTTTACTTAGCTGCTTTTTTCTTGCCATAATACAAAGTCTAACAGTCTATTCAGTAGGACTATCAGCTGTGTACTGTATCCACCTCCTGCACAACACAACTGATGGTCCCAACCCCATTTATAAGGCTTGAAATCCCACTTATTAAACCTGACACCTGTGAAGTGAAAACCATTTCAGGTGACTACCTCTTGAAGCTCATCAACAAAATGCCAAGAGTGTGTGGAGCAGGAATCAAAGCAATAGGTGGCTACTTTGAAGAACCTAGAATCTAAGAAAATTTTTCAGTTGTTTCACACTTTTTTGTTCAGTATATAATTCCACATGTGTTAATTCATAGTTTTGATGCCTTCAGTGTGAAGCTACAATATTCATAGTCATGAAAATAAAGACAACTCTTTGAATGACGCAAGGTACAGTATTGTCCCTGTTTTATTCCTGTACACTAAATATCTAAAGCACACACTCGATAAAACTACAGGGAAAAAATAAAAAAGCATTTGTTGGGGAACTTTCATTTCTGATCTGCCAGCCATTGGTCAGGACTGATCAAGCTAGAAATCTGCCAATTCTGGTCATCAGAAAATGTTGATTTTACATTTCTTTGTTTCATGCAAAGTGAAATTGCTTAGACAGCTATCTCCTGCTGGTAAGAGACTGATTGCTCATAACTTCTCCAAAACATGCTTTTGGTGAGGAAAACGTTCTTCGTCACCGTCTTTAAACCCAATTCAGGCATATCTGAGGAACAAAAAAAAGTTTTACAGTGTCACAGTGCTCTGTCTCTCTGAATAAGAATGAATTTTGTTGCTCCACTTTGATTATCTTACACCACCTCCTCCACATCAAGAGGAAGTAAATCACTACTATGTTCAGGGTGGAGACGTTGCCTTCATTTGCATTTCTGAGGATCTTTGCAGGTGGCCGCATGCTGTTTGACACACATCTCCATATCACCTATTGACAGATGCATGCATATCTTGTTGGGGATATTTAGACTGTAGGTGTTCGGTAGTTTATAGTTGGATTACTGCCTGAAAGGATTATAAATATGCATAATGAATAAACCCCATTGGAGAATGTCTTATTATAGGTTGTGTGTAGCCAGAACTCTGCATTCTCTTAGTTTCCCATCTGTCTTCTTGGGAATTCTCACACACTTACCCTGCTGTCAGAGAGCTCCTTGGTATCCTTTGCTTCTAGCAAAAGGGTTGGGATTTTTGCAGAGATTCATCTTGCTTTATCACATCTGAGTGTTTGGGGCTCATTAGTGTAACCCCCAGAGAAGGTTAAGCTATGCACAGTGTGTTTGTCCTGGGCCCCTGGGACATTTAGCATTCAGACAGTAGAGTTCAGATGAGACTGTCGCTCCTCACGTTTATTATTTTTGCCAGTGCAGGTTTCTTCTTAGCACTCTGCGATGTAGCAATAGTTGGTGTGCCTGACAGAACTAAAAAGTGGTTCTATCTGGATTTGATAAATTGAAATGTATCAGTATTTATTTCTTTGTTGATTTCAGGTAGATAGCCTAGAATTTGACAGCACTGGTTTATTTCTGTTGTAAGCGGTTCTTCAGAAACTAATATTTGTAAGCAAATTATCACAAAAGATATTCCTTGCTTTAAAGGTGTGGCTTTGTTTCCTTTTTCAGGGCACAAGTGATTTCTGTGTGTCACCTGACAAGTACGTCATGAGTCAGACAAAGGGGATCATCACTGCAGGTGAGCCTCTGTGTAAATAAAAGAATAAGTATATAGTAAAAAACCGAATTGTAACCTGGTTGTGTTTGCCATGATAACAAATGTTCATGTTTTTTACAGATATCGTCCACTACTACCTTTACTGCAATCAGACTCTCTCCAACCCTTTCCAGCAGGTAGGAGATATGCTACAATACAGAGCTAAATACAAATTGACTAGAGTACTTTGTTTCAATGAAGCATCTTGAGCAGATCCAGCCTAAATCTGCAGATTTTGTTTGAAAATACCTTCATGTTTTTTTTACCCAAACAGAATAAATTCTTATGTACGCAATCATGAAAACAGTACACGTCATGTTTTAACAGAATGGAGAACCGCCCTTAGCATCAATAACTCTCAGTAGACTCTTACACCTGATGGAGTAATCTTTGCCCAATCCTCTGTACAACAACACTTTAGATCAATTTGCAAACATTTGTTTCTGCACAGCTGTGTTGTGGTCCTGATTCAATCACGTTCACATCTGGACTTTGACTTGACCATTTCAGCACCTTAATTTGTTTGGGACCATTGGTTATCTGGTTAATGGCTACTGGACATATGGCCTCATATTTAACTTTAGAGCACTTTGGGATACTGAGGAGATGGTTTTTGACCCATGTTGCAAAACAAGCCAAAATCATTACCACTGTGTATGACAGTTGGTTTGACGTGTTAGTGCTGATGTGTTGTGTTTAGTTTTCAGCATCCCTTCTTTAGTCACAACTGGGCATTGTTCTAGAAGTATTCTATTCATTCAGGTGCAATTTTTGAACACAAACTTGTGCTGCCATATTCTTTTTAGAAAGGAGAAGCGTTTTCTGGGCAGTGATTTCAAAATAGCCAATCATATTCACTCTCAGGCCAGTCGAGTCTATGATGGAGCGAGGCAGTTTTTCTGAGAATTTCAGGATCTAAACTTGGAAATAATTTGTTGGGGTGTATCCTCCTAGAAAGACTGCTAAAAGTTTTCCACTTCAAAAAGGAGATTCATCGGTCAGTATTATTACAACCAGAGCTATATAATCAAGTAATAACTTAAACAGAACCCAAAGTAGGTTATAAGATCTCAAAAAGCAACACATCACATCGTAATCTGAAAAGAAAAATCTGATAAGAAAGTCACTTTAAGACTTTTGAGACTATTATCCACAAATCATGAAACAGTGATGAACCCAGGAGGGTGGATCCCCTAAACTTACTCCAAGGGCATGGTTACAAATTGTCCATGAGGTGACAAAAGAACCCAGAGCAACATCTAAAGCCCTGAAGACCTCACTAGCTTCAGTTAGGTCAAAATTCCTGATTTCAAATAAAGAAAGAGACTGGGCAAAAAAGGCACCCATGCCAACCACTGCTGACCAAAAATAACACAAAGGCTCAACTCACATTTCCCATAAACATCTTGATGACATTTTGTAAAAAATAATCAAAAAGGTAAACCTTGTTAGCAGATGTGTGTCCCGTTACATCTAGCGTAACACTAATACAGCATTTCAGATGAAGAACATCATACCAAAAGTCAGACATTGGGTCATGATATTGAGGGATTTGTTTCGTCTTGGGGTTTTCCTCTGATCATGGTTGTTTTCCAGGTGGTGCTTTAGTTCATTTCTCAGGTTAATTTCTTCATAATTCTTGTATTCTGTCCATGATGCATTTTAGTTTATGTTCGGTAAGATTTTCCCTTGGTTAGATTGTGACCTTGGACTTTTATTTTGTTCCAGCCATGTTTTGTTGTCAGTCTCTGCCTCTGCTTCATCTGGTCCACCTCAGTTTCTCTGTTTTCACCTGTGTCTTGCCCTTCATATACACTGCTGTTCTTTTTACTCCTTTTGCATACAAATTGTTTTACTAATGACGTTAAAGACAGTTATCACAACTGCATGACACCAGTTGTTTCTGCAAAGGGCAGCATAATCAGTTAATTGGTTTAGGGGGCAGGTACACTTTCACATAGGGCCTGGTTGGTTTGGATATATAAATGAACTCATTTAAAAATTGTTTTTGTAATAACTGAAGATACCTCAGAGATTAAAAAATGAGTTTGATTTGAAACATTTAAGTATGGAAGAAAAGGCAAGAAGAAATCTGTTAAGGTTTTTATGGCACTGCAAGTTATATAATAAATAATATACAGGTCCTTCTCCAAAAATTAGCATATTGTGATAAAGTTCATTATTTTCTATAATGTAATGATGAAAATTTAACATTCATATATTTTAGATTCATTGCACACTAACTGAAATATTTCAGGTCTTTTATTGTCTTAATACGGATGATTTTGGCATACAGCTCATGAAAACCCAAAATTCCTATCTCACAAAATTAGCATATTTCATCCGACCAATAAAAGAAAAGTGTTTTTAATACAAAAAACGTCAACCTTCAAATAATCATGTACAGTTATGCACTCAATACTTGGTCGGGAATCCTTTTGCAGAAATGACTGCTTCAATGCGGCGTGGCATGGAGGCAATCAGCCTGTGGCACTGCTGAGGTCTTATGGAGGCCCAGGATGCTTCGATAGCGGCCTTTAGCTCATCCAGAGTGTTGGGTCTTGAGTCTCTCAACGTTCTCTTCACAATATCCCACAGATTCTCTATGGGGTTCAGGTCAGGAGAGTTGGCAGGCCAATTGAGCAAAGTGATACCATGGTCAGTAAACCATTTACCAGTGGTTTTGGCACTGTGAGCAGGTGCCAGGTCGTGCTGAAAAATGAAATCTTCATCTCCATAAAGCTTTTCAGCAGATGGAAGCATGAAGTGCTCCAAAATCTCCTGATAGCTAGCTGCATTGACCTTGCCCTTGATAAAACACAGTGGACCAACACCAGCAGCTTCTCCCCAGTCTTCCTCCAGACTCTGGCACCTTGATTTCCGAATGACATGCAGAATTTGCTTTCATCCGAAAAAAGTACTTTGGACCACTGAGCAACAGTCCAGTGCTGCTTCTCTGTAGCCCAGGACTGGGGAATGCGGCACCTGTAGCCCATTTCCTGCACACGCCTGTGCACGGTGGCTCTGGGTGTTTCTACTCCAGACTCAGTCCACTGGTTCCGCAGGTCCCCCAAGGTCTGGAATCGGCCCTTCTCCACAATCTTCCTCAGGGTCCGGTCACCTCTTCTCATTGTGCAGCGTTTTCTGCCACACTTTTTCCTTCCCACAGACTTCCCACTGAGGTGCCTTGATACAGCACTCTGGGAACAGCCTATTTGTTCAGAAATTTCTTTCTGTGTCTTACCCTCTTGCTTGAGGGTGTCAATAGTGGCCTTCTGGACAGCAGTCAGGTGGGCAGTCTTACCCATGATTGGGGTTTGGAGTGATGAACCAGGCTGGGAGTTTTAAAGGCCTCAGGAATCTTTTGCAGGTGTTTAGAGTTAACTCGTTGATTCAGATGATTAGGTTCATAGCTCGTTTAGAGACCCTTTTAATGATATGCTAATTTTGTGAGATAGGAATTTTGGGTTTTCATGAGCTATATGCCAAAATCATCCGTATTAAGACAATAAAAGACCTGAAATATTTCAGTTAGTGTGCAATGAATCTAAAATATATGAATGTTAAATTTTCATCATGACATTATGGAAAATAATGAACTTTATCACAATATGCTAATTTTTTGAGAAGGACCTGTATATTCCAAGCAATTTATTACACCATGAAAACTGGCTATACTCAAACAAATGTCCTGGTTCTTTTAAAATAAAATGTCTACATACCCATTCAGTTGTAATTCTTGTAGTTCTTTACTCACTACGGACCTCATTTCTTTGCCCCTCAAGCCTCATCTTTGTCAGCCTCTTTTTTCCTGTCCCATCCTGTCTGCCTGAGTCATGTCCCAGCCTCTACATCCAGACATCCATCTCTTTCTAGTAGATTGTCCCTCTTTCTGCTTCTCTTTCTTGTTTGCCAAAGCATGCCTAAGTGACACAAAGCAGCCAAAAAAATGACTATAAAATTGCTTATTTGAAGAAACAATTTGATGGAGTAGAATCAGGATTCTGAGTACATCACTTAACTTACTGAGCCTGTTTCTGCAAACTCTGGCCCAACATAGCTCCGAGCTTATTATGTGGCTCTTGACATGTCCCTCAGAGTAGCAGCGGAGGGCAGACAAGCATCCCTTGCCTGGTAAACAAGCTCCCTTCTCTGCCACACACATCACAACCAGGCATAATGCTCATAAGCAAACTGGCTGCAGATTGGCCAAAACACAAGCATTCCCTGTTTTGTATTGGGTTTTTTTTTATTTCCCTTTCCCTCTGTATCAATGTCCTGTACTTCCAGCAAGACGTACAATGCATCTATTCATTCTAATACATCATTGCTTTGGCCATTGCTCCTGTGCTCATCCTCTCTTTTTATCATACGTTCTTTTTATATTTTTCTCTCACCTCTCCATACTTTCATTATTTTATTTTATTTTTCTCTTCTTCTCCTCAGATGAATTTTATATCAGCTAAATAATAAGACAAATCCATTCTATTATAACTTTCAGCTGGGGCAGATGTACTGCAGACAGTCATGGCAAAAAAGTCAGATCAGACTAAAGCAAAAAGAAAGCTGGGGTAATTGACCACATCTTGTTTCAATTTAAGCTTGTGCCTCAGGGCTACGGGTTTCCAGGCTTCCTGTGTAGGTTGAGTGATTGTCAAGATAATATTTTACTTTAAAGAAAGATTTTATATTATTATTTTTATGGTCATACTTTGATATTTAAATGGGGAGTGAAGGTGTCTTATTTCCGGAAAGATGAAAACTGGAGTTTTGTGCTCAGTGTGGAGGACTGTTCTGCCCCCTGTTGGTAAGACATATATATCCACAAGCCAGCTGTTGAGGCCATCAAATCACCATTTCCACAGGCAATTTACAGTAGTTCAGAGAGCAAATTAGACATTCACAGATGTCAATGGTCAAAACCTTAGTAAACTGAAGCCATATAATCTGCCCAGTGATTTGGTCACCTAATGTATATATAATAAATCATCTCCACTACATGTTCATTGTATGAAGCACACAAGTGATGCCCTCTAGGGTTTTGCAGATTTTTTCATGTTACAACCACAAATTTTAACATATTCTATTGGGGTTTATGTGATAGACTACAACCAAATTCCCTTGAAGTTGGGATGTTGTTTAAAATGTAAATAAAAAACACATATAATTTGCAAATCCTGTTCAACCTACATGCAAACTGTACGTTGAGAAATGTATTTCTCAACGTACAGTTGCAAGGAATTTAGGGATTTCATCATCTACAATTCATCGTATCATCAAAATATTCAGAGAATCTCTGCACATAAGGAGCAAGGCAGAAAACAAACACTGAATGGCCATGACCTTTGATCCCTTTAGGAGGAGCTGTATTAAAAACCAAAATAATTCTGTAATAGATATTATAATGTGGGCTTAGGAACACTTCAGAAAACCATTGTCAGTTAACACAGTTTGGCGCTACATGTGCAAGTTAAAATTCTCACATGAGTGTACCATACTTAATGTTAACCAGTGGTATCTGAAAAGCGGTGTGTTTCTTTATATTTATATATATATATATAGAGAGAGAGAGAGACTGTGCATTGTGCATCTGTGATCAGCAATTTTAGAGTTTGCCTGCAAATTCTCAACAACTAAACTAACTACTAAATTAAACTAGTTTGCTCTGGTAGGTAATATTAGCTTTAGTTGTTGGCTTGATGTAATTGTACATGTTTCTGAGTATGAATATATACTTTTTGTAACAGTTTATTGAAAAAAAACCCAGAATGTTAATTAAATTACTGTACTTTTCCCACTTAAAAAGCCAGTGGATACTTCAAATTAATATGAAGTGTAAATTATTCAAAGCAGCTGAAAGCTAACTAGCCTAGCTTATGGTCCTGGCCTATATTTGATAACAGCTGGGGGAAGTGTAATCAAATAACAAATTAGTTAAATAAAAACTGGGCTTTCCAGTTAATCAAGTATTTTGGCTATGTCATTCTAAAGATAACTGCTAATGACTTAATTGGATGGTACATTTTTAAAAACATTAGCACTTATAGGTTTATAAATTAATGAGCTCATCTACACAAGGAATCCTTGCTATCTTGACTGATTGCTTCAGACAATTTTGCAATTATTGAAGTGCAAACATATTTTACTTTATACAACATGTTATAAATGCTATTCAATAGTGACTGCATTGCAATTATTTCATTTCTAATGTAGCATTCAGACTGTCTGTATGACTGTGCTACACCTCATTTGCATGCCCTTCACTTGCAGTTTAAATTTATTTTATCCTTTGCAGCCTCTGACCATCTTCCAGAGGTCCCTCACCACCATGCAGATCCAGATCCAGGGTCTTCTACAGTTTGCCGTGCCCCTGTTTCCCACAGCTGAGGTACCGTTGTTAAATTGTTTGAGCTGTTTTATCAGAGGACCGCTCCGATTTAAATAATTGCTGTGGTATTTTCAACAACATTGTCTCTCCACACAGAGGGATTTACTGGGTATCCAGCATTTGCTCAACTCCTCCGAGGCAAGCCTGCACCAGCTAACAGCTCTGCTGGACTGCAGGGGGCTCAACAAGGTTTGTTCACCACCGCCTAATTGGAATCACAGTATTACAAAGTAGGCCAGCTTAGAAATAAGGGGCCAAACAAGATTTGAGAAAGAAAGTACACCTGGAACAGAGCAGATATAGACAAAACAAAAATATGAGAGAAAAGGTGATGTTCGCTAAACTTTTTAAAGTGACTTTAGTTATATTTTGTTTTTATTGAAAAATGTGGTGCAGGACTACAACACAGTGTACACCATTGGCGGATGCTGGTCTTTCAAGGAGGGGAAGCTCAATTTCAAGATCGCTGATTCACTCATTTCGCTGTCAATTAAAAAGGAATTCAGCCTCAGACAGATCATCAAATCATCATGCAGAAGCTGAGCGTCCGGGACAGCCATGGCCAGCCCAATGCCCCATAGACCCCCAGAGATGCTGAGCGTCCGATGGGCGGGACAAAACCCAGCATTTTTGCTTCGCTATTGAACTCACTGTTTAAAGCACTGTGAAGCTGTGAGAATGAGTGAGAGGAAAGCAGCGTCGTTACCAGTGATAAGAAGCTGATTCTGAACAAAAGTTGAGCGTGTTGTAGCGCATATTTAGTCAATGACAATGTACACACAACAGTATATATTTGATCATTTATTTTTTGACATTTTAGGGGAAGCTGAGCTTCCCTTGCAGTTTTAGAGCAATCGCCACTGGTGTACACCCATAATGATGAGCTTTATTTTTACTATTTAATGCATTTATATATTTGCCCAGAGGCTGGAAATCACAATGGTTGTGGTTGCTTTTTTTTTGTGAATTCAAACATGTCCACTGGAGTAAGGTTAACAGGGACACTGCTTGTCATTGGCTGATCTTCATACTCTGTATTTGATCTCCTTAGGACTACCTGGATGCAATGGTGGGGGTGTGCTATGATGGCGTGGAGGGTGTGCTATATCTCTGCCTATTCTCAATCCTCGCTGCCTGTGCCTTCACCGTCATGCTGTGTGCCATTCCCAGGGCATTGAGACAAATCGCCAGCAGGTCAGTTTGTTCTCAGGCTCACCTTACTGCCTGAATGCCCCTTGTTTGAACATGCTGCACAAATCTCCATGTGCATTACATACAGCTGCATAACAGTAAATTGGAATATCACTGAAAACATAATTTGTTTCCTCAGCTCAATTAAAAAAGTTATATTTGTGTATTAGATTATATTATCACATACTGAGCGATGCTTATTTTTGATTTACATTAATGGCTCAAAGCTAATGGAAACTAAAATTTTGATTCACACCCTTGGCAGATTTCGGTTTAAAATAAGTCTTTAATTTCACCATCATGTTTCTTTTGACTGGAAGTCATATTAACGTTTTGGAGTGGCCCTAGCAGAGTCCTGACTTGAGTCTGATATAGAAGCTGTAGAGGTAGCTAAACATTTGGATGATGGCAAGGAGGCCTCAAAGACTTGGAGCTCATCATCAAAAATAAATTGTCAAAATACCAGTACATATACTTTTCTAAATTTGTATAGGTTTGACATTGTTTCATTATCTTTTGAGAGACACTTGTAACATTTCCTATCAGAAACAAGTTCTTGGTTGAATGACCATGGTTTAAAATCTAAATCTGTCACAGTTATGAATTATTTTGGGCTAAATGATAAAATTTTGCCTTCCACTGAACATACTGTTAATTTGCATGAGTGCAACAATTGAAACAAGCATGGATGCAATGACTTTTTTGTGTCTAAACCTCCTTATGGTGGGTGTCATTGACGCTCAGCTGAACAACTACCAAGTGAGCACTCTTCCCCATGATTGTGTGGACCATAACTTAACGTTGCTGTCATTAAAATCATTTTTATTGGTCTTGTGTAACATTTTAATTTCCTGCGAACTGACTTCTGGGTTTTCATCAGTTGTAAGCAACAAGTATCATAATGAAATGAAATAAAAGCTTCAAATGTACCAGTGTGTGTAAAGAACCTATATGTTGTATGAGTTTTATTTTTGAATTGAAGTGCTGAAATAAATTAACTTTATGACATTATTCCAATTGTTTTAGATGCACCTGTACTGTACCGTTAGAGCAGACTCATGCATATTTGTGAACATTTTGGTTTTTGGTCAAATAGGAAGATGTTTTACAGCAAATGCAAATTCTGTTATTGAGTGGAAGGTTTGTTTCTCTGTTGTTGTTGTTGTTTTGTCTCTTCATGTGTAGAGAGCGAGATTACGATGACATAGACGAGGAGGATCCGTTCAATCCACGGGCCAGGAGGATAGGCTCTCAGAACCCCAACCACGCTAACCTACACAGCTTCTGCAGCTACAGCAGCAGCATGGGCAGCCAGAACAGCCTGCATCCACCTGCACCGACTGTCTCCAATCACCCCATGTCTGAGTACATGTGAGTGGTAAAAGGCTAAATAAAAAGCTTATTTGTTGCAGGAATGGGCTTCCTTTGTCATTTTAGTTGCTTTATTCAACTTTTCTTTGTTGTTTTGTAGGAACCAGACAGCTCTTTTTGGTGGAAATCCACGGTATGAGAACGTTCCTTTGATAGGACGAGGCTCCCCACCCCCCTCGGTGTGTTGGGTCCCAGAGACCAATTTTTTTATTAATGTTATTCCCCTCAAAGCCTTACTATGTAGCCTTTAAAGCAGCAAATTTACTTAGTGGTTCAGATAACCTACTTTGTAAAAGTACCCTTCAAAACATTGAAATAGGTAACCACATATACTTTAATCTCTTTACTTAATATTTAGTTCCCTCCACACTTATTTTATCCTTGGAAAACAAGCCTTAAATTAAATGAATCATGCAGCTGCAAAAATCATTGGAAAAATCCATAATATGGTACATTTTATAAGTCAAATCACACATGAAGATATAAATTTCTATTTTTTCCTTTTTTATACAAAATCACTGGTGCTATAGGGCCCTCTTAACATAAGGACAACCATTTGTCCTCTCAAGTAACATTTCCCTAAATCTATAAAATGTTAATCAGTCCACATAATTATAAGTATGCTTCAAGTATGTTTAAAGAGTAATATATTAAAATTCTACTTATTTAGAACAACTCAATATCATGTAGCATTTTACTGTAAGTATATTGCATTAAAATGACCAAAAAAAGAAGGCAAATTATGTCATGAATGTTGATGTACAAAGAATCACCAAAAACGGATGAGATACATCAACTTGTTGAAAGAAATTTTAATTATTGATAGTTAACCAGTACTTGTAGGTGCCAAGAGATACGGTGACATTATGGTTTTCAATAACTCTGGGAAATGAGATTCATCCTGAGTTCTCCAAACATACCACTGTATGGGTAATCGTCCAGCATTGTGGCTTGTATGTAATGGAAATAGGCCCTTTTTTCCTTTCACATTTATACTTTAGAGAAACAGAAAGTCATGGATTACTGTTTCTAATTTCCTGATTTCTGATCAAAGTAAAAAGTTTTAATTTAAAAAAAATTGTTAATTTAATTTATTTCATTGGAAATAAATATTTTTGTTGTTGTTAGTGTTATTGTAGTATTTTTGTGAGATCATGCTACCGGTATTAAAAGAAGAGATTAAACCAAGGCTTTTTTTTCATCTTTACTAGGAGGGGGTAAATAAGTTTGGAGGGTGAAAACTTAAATTGGCTCTGAAAAGTCTAGACACTAATGCAGAAATGTCAGGCCTTTGTAATGGAAAAACCTAGAAATCACACCTAGATAAATCATGTCAGAACTTTTTCTACCTTTATTATGATTTATACCTGTACAACCCATTTGGAAAATCAACAAGAATCTTTAAAGGACAAACAAAATGTAAAAATAAGACCCCAAACTCAAATAAGTGTGAACACCTTTAAATTAATATTTTGTGGAATCACCTTTTGACTTTATTACAACACTTAGTCTTTTTGTGGGTAGGAGTGTATCAGCTTGGCAGTATTTTTATTTTGCAATAGTATTCCAGATCTGTTGAGTTGTGCACAGCCGTCGTCAGAGCATCCAACAGATTGTGTAATCTGATTCATGACTGAGTTCTGGCTGGACATCCCATAGGTCACATCTTCTTCAGGTGAAGCCATTCCTTTGTTGGACTGGATGTATGCTTTGGGTCATTGTTGTGGTGAAAGATGAAGCTTCTAATTTTCTTCTGCTCTCTGTTAGAAGCCAGAAGGTTTTGTGCCAACACTGCCTGGTATTTGGAACTGTTCATTTAATTTCTTCCAAACTGGCTAAGGCCTTAGTTAGAGTTGAAGAAAAACAGCCCGAAACCTTGATGTAGTGTAAATAGCCAGGTGTGGATGTTTTTCTTCATAAAAACCCTTTCATTTTGCCCTAGATCAGACATATGAAGAATGCATGAGATTGTTTCACTTCTACTACTCAGCCAGTGTTTGGCTGAGGTTTCTGCAGTTCTTTTGGTATTGTTTTGGACCTTTTGGTAGTGTCCCTGACCAGTATCCCTCTCATGTTTTCATTAATTTTGGAAGAAAATCCTGTTCTTCCTTCACTGTGTTTCCTGGTATATCAGATAGATAGATAGATAGATAGATAGATAGATAGATAGATAGATAGATAGATAGATAGATAGATAGATAGATAGATAGATAGATAGATAGATAGATAGATAGATAGATAGATAGATAGATAGATAGATAGATAGATAGATAGATAGATAGATAGATAGATAGATAGATAGATAGATAGATAGATAGATAGATAGATAGATGGATGGATGGATGGATGGATGGATAGATAGATAGATAGATAGATAGATAGATAGATAGATAGATAGATAGATAGATAGATAGATAGATAGATAGATAGATAGATAGATAGATAGATAGATAGATAGATAGATAGATAAATAGATAGATAGATAGATAGATAGATAGATAGATAGATAGATAGATAGATAGATAGATAGATAGATAGATAGATAGATAGATAGATAGATAGATAGATAGATAGATGATAGATAGATAGATAGATAGATAGATAGATAGATAGATAGATAGATAGATAGATAGATAGATAGATGGATAGATTGATAGATAGATAGATAGATAGATAGATAGATAGATAGATAGATAGATAGATAGATAGATAGATAGATAGATAGATAGATAGATAGATAGATGGATAGATTGATAGATAGATAGATAGATAGATAGATAGATAGATAGATAGATAGATAGATAGATAGATAGATAGATAGATAGATAGATAGATAGATAGATAGATAGATAGATAGATAGATAGATAGATAGATAGATAGATAGATAGATAGATAGATAGATAATGTGTAATCAAAGAAGAACAAAGTAAATGTGCAAAAACTCGTACTCGTACTCGTACTCGTTGTCTTCCGCTTTATCCGGGACCGGGTCGCAGGGGCAGCAGACTCAGCAGAGACGCCCAGACGTCCCTCTCCCCACACACCTCTTCCAGCTCCTCCGGTGTGCAAAAACAAATAGTAAAAATTTAATAAAATAAAATAAAATTACTTATGTACAGTAGAAAAAAGTGGAGGGGGCTGTGCTAAACTGACAATTATTGCAGGTATTTACAAATACAGAGGTTATTGCACTAGTTATTATGCGATAGAATTGAACAGTCTGACAGTGGTGGGGATGAAGGACCTGCAGTAGCGCTCCTTCCTGCACTGAGGGTGTCTCAGTCGGCCACTGAAAGGAGCTGCTCAACTCCTCTACAGTCTGTCGCAGTGGATGAGAGGTTATGTCCATGATGGATGTGAGCTTGGCTAACATCCTCCTCTCACCCTCCACCTCCACAGAGTCAAGTGGGGAGCCCAGAACAGAGCTGGTCCTCCTAACCAGCTTGTTCAGTATCTTCCTGTCCCGCTCTGTGCTGCCTGAGGCCCAGCAGACGACAGTGTAGAGGATGGCAGAGGCCACCACAGTGTCATAAAAAGTCCTGAGCAAAAGCCTACACACTCCAAAGGACCTGAGTCTCCTCAGAAGTGACTCTGGCCCTTTTTTGTTGGTGTTATGGGACCAGTCCAGTTTATTGTTGAGGTGAACACCCAGGTACTTAAATCTGACAACTGTCTCAATGTCTTCCCCCTGGATATTCACAGGTGAGTGATGTGGTGTCCTTCTTCTGAAGTCTATCGCAGTCTCCTTCATCTTACTGGTGTTCAAGCACAGGTCGTGCGCTCACACCAGTCCACAAAGTCCATGATGACCAACCGGTATTCTAGCTCATTCCCCACACAGCTCACAATGGCCGAGTTGTCAGGGAACGTCTTGAGATGACAGCTGTCCTTGTTGTAGGTGAAGTCCGCAGTGCAAAGTGTTAAAAGAAATGGTGACGGGACAGTACCCTGCGGGGCCCCAGTGCTGCAGACTACCACCTTTGACTCACAGCTGTGAAGTCTCATGTACTGTGGCCGGTCAGTGAGGTAATTAATGGTCGAGGCAGTAAGGTGTCCATCCACTCCCACATCCTCCAGCTTCCCCCACAGCAGCTCCGATCTGATGGTGTTGAAAGAGCTGGAGATGTCAAAGAACATAACTCTCACAGCGCTCCCAGCGGTGTCTAGGTGAGTGAGCGCCCACTGCAGCAGGTAGATGACAGCATTCTCTACTACGATATTGGGCATGTCGGCAAACAGCAGCAGATCCCAGGTGGGGCTCACGACAGTGTGGAGGTGGGTGAGGATGAGCCTCTCCATGGTCTTCATCGGGTAAGAGGTCAAGGCGACTGGTCTGGTCTGTAGTGGGCCAATTCCATGGCATGCGTTGTTGTAGGAACCAGAACCACAGAAGAGGTCATCCACAGGGACTGGGACTGATGCCGTCTGGTTCTGCAGCTTTCCTCTTTTTCAGCCTCCTCAGCTCTTTCCTCACCTTGCCTGATGTGAGGGAGAGGGGGGAGTGAAGGGGACTGGTGTGGGGCGCAGAGGGGGGCTGGTGCTGTAGACCGTATGAGATTTGGAAGCTCTTTGCAGACCACAGCTTTTTCTGTATAATGTGACAGAGAAAAGTGTTCAGCTAAACTTTATTTCAAATTAATCAGTCTCTTTACATGATGGTAGGTACATTTCAATTTTGAAGTTATAAGGTGTGCACACATATGAAACTTTGTTTTTTATTTTCTATTTTTTTCACTTTAAAGATTTTTAAGTTTTAATTGAGGTGTACAGGTTATATGTCAAATTAAAGGTGGAAGAAAGTTCTGAAATTATTTAGCAAATTGTTTTTCATTTCTCACAAACCTGGCAGTTTAACAGCAGCATGTAGACTTTTTACATCCACTGTAATTATATTTAGTGAGATACATGGCCTTTCAGTCATCAGTTTTGCTGACTTAGTTAATATTCAGTGTGGACACACCACCATTTAACCTCTCTCAGGACCCTTTCTCAAGAGAAAATGGCACAGGTCTTTATTCTTTAACTGTTGTATCTTAACATTTTCCCCTTCGCACACACCGTTGGGCTAGTTTTTTCCTGTTACTGTACATCAAAGGGATAAAAATAGAAATGTTTTGAATTAAAGTTTCATTAGGCACAGCCTCTTTAAAAATTTCCCGAAGCCAGGTATAGTTGGATGGAATCATAAATGCATGTTAGATTGACTTCTATTTAAAATAAATACATTTTAATGCTACTTTAGTGTGTTAAAATATTCCAAAAAGATACTGCAAGCAATACCGCATTTTATGGAGAGAAGATGTTTTTTTTTACTTCATCCTGATCTTGTTCGTCTAACAAGACATCAAATAGAATATGTAATGTTATGCTTAATTATTTGTATCCTAATTAACACCAGCAAAAAATACACATTTTGCCCCATGACTATAAATGTGCAGCATCATGCAGTCGTCTTCAGCTAACTGCTTCTTACATGTATTTTCTTATGCGTTTGTTTGTCACATGTGTGTGTTTGTGTGTTTGTATTTTTCATTTCTATATTCCCTCTTTCTTTTATCAACTTTTGGAGATATACTCTCAGCCGTATAGAAATCCAGTAAGTCTTTTTTTACTTCTCCTCAGGATTAACTCCATCCTGCTTCCTCTGTTGTGCAATATCTCCACCTCTGTGTCACTCCATATCACTTTGGTTCCCTGTGCAGTTTTTCCCGTTTTGGCATGGGTTTCACCCTCACTACTTCTTGTCCTCATTCCGGATGACTTCTCGTTTCACATACATGGTTATGTCTCCCCCTGGTGTTTGCAGGATGGTAGCTCCCACTGTGCATGCAATCTTGGTACAGTTACTACAATCTAAAATTTGTGCTGAGCAAGCAGGCCTCGTAGGCAGGTGCATCTCAACAAATCAAAAATATTGGCCAGAAGTTTATTTATTTCAATAATTCCATTAACAAATTCATGCAGATTCATTACAGTGATGTGAAATAAATACAATTGGCAATAAACCAAATATTGTACTTTTGGCAGTGTGTTCAGGTGCCACATACTGATGGAAAATGAAATCATCATCTCCATTAAGCTCGTCAGCAGAGAGAACCATGAAGTGATCTAATATTTCCTGGTAGATGGTTGATAAAACACAGTGGACCAACACCAGCAGATGGCATAGCTCCCTAAACCATCACTAATTTGAAACTTGTCACTGTACCTCAAGCAGCTTGGATTATGTGCCTCTTCACTCTTCCTCCTGACTCAGTAGTCTTCTATTCCAAATAAAATGTCTACTTTAATCTGGAAAGATATTTTTTTCTTTCACTCAATTTTCCATTAATATGTTTAGATACACCACTTTGACAACAGGCAGCTTTTTTAACAATTAACTTTTGTTGCTTACCCTTCTAGTTCAGGGTGTCAAATGCCTGCTGAACAACTTTCAAGTTATCAGTTATCACCTTGATTGTGTAGACCATAACATAAATCTATATATGAGTTTTACTTTTTGAATGGAATTACTGAAATAACTTTTTAAAGATGATCAAATTTATAAAGATGCACCTGTAAAAGTGTAAAAAAAATATTTTTAGTTAGCAGAAATACATTTTGTTGGAGGTACTGTAATAGGTATGGCAGTAATGGAATATTCCACTGAAAATGTTATCTTTGCTAACTCTGTGGACTTGAAGTTTCGATCATGTTCCTCTGTTGAGGATAGCAGCTGATATGAACAGTTACTATTAGCTGTATAGAAGAATCAAGGGTTCTGTTCTGTCAGAAAAAAATATATATAACTATTGTGAAACTGATACCGCTGCTGGTCTCTGCAAAGACCTGAGGATTACATAAGATAGGTTTTCAGTGGACCACTTCTGTATGTCCCTTTCCCCCTCTTTTTGTTCCGCTCTGAATGCTCACTCTTCTCTGAGTTTACATGTAAAATATATCCATATATGTCTGTGTTCGTCTTTCCTTCACAGTACTCCCCTACGATGAGGGCTACTTATCTCTCCATGACTGAGGAACAGAGCAGACATTTTGGAAGTGACTTCCAAGCCTAGACTTCTACACATGTGCAAGGAGGGAACCTGCAAAAAAGCAAGAAGCAGCTGTCGGATGCATCATAGCGTATGAACTTTAACATCTCTTCTGTGCAGAACTCCGGCCTATGCGGTTTCAGGCCAATGGAAATAAAACTCTGTAATGTTCTTTGCTGCAGTACCTTGCAAAAGTAATCATACCCCTTGATCTTTTTCAGACTTTGTCACACTACAACCAAAAAATCTGAATATACTTTATTGAGATTTTATGTAATAGACCGACACAAAGCAGTGCCTCATTAGGAAGTGGAGCAAAAATGATACACGATGTTCATATTTTTCACAAATAAAAATATGTAAATTGTGGCATGCACTTGTATTCAGCGTCCTGAGCCGAACACCTTTAACTGCAGTTACAGTTGCACGTCTTTTTGGGTATTTCTCTACCAGCTTTGCACATCTAGAGACTGATATATTTAACTAAAAATTCTTTGCAAAATGGTCAAGCTCAGTCAGATTGCTTGACAAGTGTCTCTGAACATCTATATTCAAGCTTTACCACAGATTCTTAGTTGAGATAATGTCTGGATGTTGTCTAGACCATTCTAATACATGAAAGTGCTATGATCTACTCCATTCCACTGACTGGATATTAAAGGTCATTGTCCTGCTGGAACATGAACCTGTCCCACTCTCAAGTCTTATGTAGACTTTAACAGGTTTTCCTCCAGGTGTGCCCCATCTTTAGCTCCGTTCATCATTCCCACAGCGTGATGCTGCCATTCCCATGTTTCACTGTGGGGTTGGTGAAGTGCAGTGTACGTTTTCTGCCACACAAAGCATTGGCAATTATGTTTTGGTTTCATCTGAGTAAAGCACCCTTTTCTACATATTTTCTGTTTTTCCCCTACAAAGTTAAGAGGAACCTCTTATAGCTTTCGTTGAACAATAGTTTCTTCTTGCCATTCTTCCACAAAGGTCACATTTGTGGAGTTCATAGTAACAGTTGTCCTGCCAACAGATTCTTGAACCTGAGCTGTGGATCTCTGCAACTTCTATAGATTAAAGGGGTGTATTGCCTTTTGCTCCAAGGACTGCTCTTCTTGACCAGCCTGTACGTTAAGGTCGATGGCCTTCTCTTGGTAGGTTTGTAGTTGTGCTATATTCCTTTTAGTTTCTCATGATTGTGGCTTCTCAAGGCAATTGGTTGCACTGGGTTTTATTTAGGGGTAAAGAAGGCTGAATACAACGTTTTATTTTATTTTAGCCAATTTGTTTAATTTTCTTTAGCTTTCATTTAACCATGTATAATTATCCTTTCACTTCACAGTGATGCAGTACATTGTGGTCTATCACATACAATTTTTGGCTGTAACTCAATCAATCGGTATGAATACATTTGCAAGGCACTATATTTAAAGGTCCTAACTGACACCTCTTGCACATTTTTAAAGATCCTGCTCAATATTTCATGACCTGTTCTATAAATGTTTTTCTGTTCACTTGATACCTAGCGGAAAGTTCAGAAACATCCTAAAGGACTGGATGAGATTTCCAAAAAATATTTTTAAGTGAAGATTTTTCTGCTTCCCACTCTGAACTGTGTGTCTGATATCTCACAGCTTATATCCATGTCTTTAAAGGTTAACTCATGAACGCAAAGTCTTCTAAACATATTGTATTATTTCCTGATATGCTACAGAGTTGAAAGTTGTGAAGCACAAACCCAGCACTGACAGCACACTGCAGGAGGTAATGGTAAAGAACTTTTTATTTACATGCTCACACAAGCTTTACATCTCTGAAAAAAGATTACCTTGAGACCTTTGCTTTTGTAAATAATTTGTAAAATAACATCCCATTCTTTTTTATATAGAGTTCTTTTAATTGTGTGCCATTTTTATATATTTTCTCTAGATTTTCATGGCAATGTCAGGATCACCATTTTTTCTATTGTCTATTAGGTCATTAATTTTATTGTGCATATCTAATCCAACCAATACAGATCATAGTCTGGTAAGCTGTGCTGCTCTGGCTAAAATTATTAATAGAATTCTGGGTATTATTTTTCTTTAAATTCACCCATCCAAACAGCAGTTTTATTGACTAATGTTTTGTACGAATTTAATACAGGCAGTGTTGATTAATAGTATTTTTTGTAGCATGTTACACTGTAAAGGCACTGAGAGTGGTGCTTAATTTTGTGTGTCCCAAAACCTAAAATCTAATTGTGAGTCGAATAAACCAGTTTGAGTACAATGAGTGATGAGTCCTTGTTCTAGAAAAGGTTTTTGGATGCTTCCAATTCAAGCATTTTAGCATTAAAAGATACCATGCTTTTAATTTTTTACTTTCTGACATCAAATCAGACTACACTTTTACTATTATAGGTCAGACAAAACTTACCATTTAGAAATATTATTTATCTTTGTATTTATGTTATTATTTCGGCCAAGTTCACATGTCCCTCTTCCATGCCCTCACAACATAATGCTTTCAGCCCCCTACGTTTGGGTGTTAATATCTGTTTTCAATTGAAGATGGTGATGGCTGTGGACAGGAAGGATCCCTTGTAGCTTTGTTCTTGTGTCTGTAATGTTCTTCATTTTATGAAGCATCCTTCTTTGTACAGTCATCTCCAGAGTCTCCAGAACAGTTCCCAGAACAGAGCCAGTCTACGTTATCAGCTTGTTGAGCTTTATTAAGTCACTGACTGTGATGGTGCCCCCCAAACAGATGATGGCAAAAGAGAATGTATTCTCCCAAGCAGACTTACAAAAGATCTGCAGCATCATTCTGCAAATGCTGAAGGACCTATGTTCCTCAAGACATACAGTCTACTCTGTCCCTTCTTGGGACGGCTTCACTATGTGTCCCAGTCAAGTCTGTTTACCAGGTGAACACTGAGTTACTAATACTCCTCCACCATCTCCACTTCTTCTCCCATGATGAAAAGAGTCTTTGACCTATTCCTGTTTCACCTAAAATCCACAATCATCTAATTTCTCTTGTTCACATTCAAAATGAGATGATTGTTTTCACACCATGCCACAAAGCGGTCCACCAGCTCCCTGTACTCAGCTTCCTGACCATCTCTGATACATCTGGAAACTGCGGAGTCATCCATGTATTTCTGCAGGTGACAGCCCTCTGTCTTGCTCTGGAAGTCTGGGGTTTACAGAGTGACAGGGAATGGTGAGAGAGCCTTCCCCAGTGGTGCCCCTGTGCCATCGGCACAGGGGCACCACTGGGGACCACCATTCAGTTTCACCTTTCAGTTTCACAAACTGTGGCATGTTTCTCAGGTAGTCATTGATCCAGACAATTGTTGAGGCCTCCGCCTTTGTCTTCTGGAGTTTATGACAAAACAAATCTGGATTAATTGTTTTAAAAACACTGGAAAAATCAAAGAACACGATCTTCACAGTGCTTTGTACAGATGTCAGTGGGTTTGGTGAAGCAGGTGTATGATGGTGTCTTCAAAGCCAGCTCCATGGCAGTAAACAAACTCCAGGGGCTCTTCAAAGGTTCTTGTTTGCCTGTTTATGTCTAGATACAAGAAAAAAAACAAGACGTCTTCCACTGTACTCTAAACTTCTCCTGGAGTCAGGGTAACGTTGTATAGGTACTGCAGAATCCCAGATAGCTCGGCCGCACAGCCCTTTAGAACTCTGAGGCTAACACAATCTGGACCTGCAGCCTTGTTATGATTTAGTTTCTACATCTGCCTCTTCATGTGTCTGAGTATGCTCTCCAGAATGATTTGACTAAGTAATGTTTTAGTCTGATTCTTACATATTTTTAGTTGAATTTGCAGCTTGCGTTAGGTTGAATCTAAGCTGCAATGTGTATTCTCTTCCATCCAGCAGATGTCAGCATAATGTTGCAAAAGTATTACTGGACAGGTTCCATTAATCTTGCCTGGTGTGGAACCCTCCTGTTAGTACAGCACAATAGAAGTCCAGAAACAGTTGGATGTTGGATAAAAGTACACGTTTTCATCAAGTGGCATTTTGTTTTTGTTTTACTGGTTGATTAACAATCTAATTCTAAATTAATCAGTTCAACGTGTTTCGGATATTATGCCATTATATCACAATGTCATACTATAGTTTATGGAGATAAATATGAGAAAACAATTGGGTGACTACGGCTCAGTCAAAAGAGTAATTGTCTTACAATTGGAAAGTTGTGGGTTTGATACCAACTTTCCCCACATGCTGCTGTGACCCTGGGGAATACACTTAGCCCCAAGTTGCCTACCGATCTGTGTGTAATATCAAATGAGAGTGGGTTTGTGAAAGACACTCTCATTAAAGTAAAAGTACTTTGAGTGGTCAGTAAATTAGTAAATCCATGTAACTACTACTACAATAGCTACAATAACACTTATTACGGAATCATGAACACTGTGAGGCCTGCAGTGCTGTAGATGTTCTGTGCTCTTTTATGACATCCTGGATAACTTGTTGATGCACTCTTGGAGAAGTTTTGGTAGGCTGGAACCTTCTCTAAAGGTTCACAACTGTTCCATGTGTTATCCTTCTGTGAATGATGGCTCTCACTGTAATTCACTGGAGTCCCAAAGCATTATAAATAGCTTTGTAGCCCTTTCCAGACTAATAAATGTCAGTGCCTTTGTTTATTATCTGTTTCTGTCCTTCTAGAGATCAGAATTTGAATCAGAATAATGTGTTTCTTTCTTTCATTGAGAGAACTTCCATTTTCCAAGCAGGTTCATTTAGCTCGTTTCTTTATTGCTGTAGCTATTGCAGGGGTTTGCAACCTTTATAATTCAAAGAGCCATTTTTGCCCTTGATATAGCTAAATAAAATTTGCCTAGAGCCACAAAAGGTACATGTCCCTCTATAAAACAATGACACACACACACACACACACACACACACACATATATATATATATATGAATATCTACAATAGAAAACGTATTGATTTTTAAATTACCACTTTTTCATTTGTATTTTTAGATTTTAAAAGGAAAACTTCTCATTTACAAAAGGAGAATATTTCATATTTTTCTGTGAAATGTGAACATTTACAATATATATATATATATATAAAAGTAGTTTGACCTAATGATATAAAATGATATACAAATGGTATGAAAAAGTCATAGAAAATGACTTTTACTGCACTATTACTCCATTCTGGTGTGAAAACTCTCTGCAAATCTTGAATGAAAACATATTGACAAGCATATTAAACTAGCATTGGTTCTTTGTAGGGATTAAGGGTAACTGTGAAGGGTCCAAAGAGCCACTTTTGGTTCTGGAGCAATGGGTTAGAGAAAATGAGGCAAACAAATGTCGTTAATCAGATAATTTATGATTTAACACTCGTGGCAATTATATTTTCTCACAGGGTTAGGTGTTTCTTAATGAATGAAATCATCTTTTAAAACTGCATTATGTGTTTACTCAACTTGTCTTTGTAAAATTTTGTGATGTGAAGCATTTCACTATGACAAAAAAACCCCCAAAAAAACAACAAACGATAAAAACTAAAAATCTTTAAGGGACAAACGCTTTGTCACAATTATGAGGCAACATCTGTTAATTATGACTTTTTTTTTTCTTTCGCCTTTTACATTCCATCCATAAATCTCCTCCTCATTATAATTATGACATGTGGTATAATGATTATGAGACAAATGGGCTAAAAAAAGAAAAAATGAATAACTGTTTACTTTCATCTGAGTAAAATATCAGACGGTTTTATTTTACCATCGGAAGTGTGTTACTATTGTTTACAGTAGCCGTAGCTGCCTTGATAACGCCAGCGCTGCAGGTCTCCAGGGACAACACGCACGTACGCAAAAGAAACAAACGCGCACAGACAGAAAGAAACCCAGAAGCAGCAGCAGGCAGACAGCGGAGAGGAGGTAATGTAGCAGGTGGAAGTGCTGCAATCGTTACCTGACTCATACTTCTTCTATTCGATAGGAGGGAGATGCATTTCCCTCCCCTGTTTCCAAGCTGCTGCGCAGAAATCCGAAATTTAGGAGGAGCGGAAAAGGAGCGGAGCGTCGACTTACTTTGACGAACACAGCGAAGGATAGAGCGCCTGTTATTGCAAAAAGTAACGACCAAGCATTGTTAGGTTGGGTGTTACGCATGTAAAAAAGTGTGGGGAGAAAGTTTGGGATAATTAGCCAGCAGAAGCTATTAGTCACCGAGTCTCTAAGCGTGTGGTGCTGGTGGGTGTTAGGGGAGGGTGGCATACAGGTGCCCACACCGCAGAGCGAGATGGTCCAGTGCTCCGTCCGGTGTTAATGCTGTTATCTTCACCTGGACCTGAAGCGAACATGAAGGACGCGGGGGAATCAAAGGACCACCAACTAACTGTGAGTTTAAAAACGATGTCAGATACTTCATATATATATATATATATATATATATATATATATATATATATATATATATATATATATATATATATATATATATATATATATATATATACATGTGTGTGTGTGTTCATAATAAACCTGAAAGCAATGTATGTGTCCTGTTTTATTGACATCTTTAATAATTTTAGTGTAGTTTTTGTTGTACTGATATGTTGAGTGATGTACATAAAAGGATAATATTAGACATGAATCTGAATATTAAAACAAATTATTAATGTACAGAATCATTAAACCAGTACAGGGATTTGCGAAAGTAGTTATGCCATTCGAACTCCATATTTAACTCAATTCCATATTTTGTCAGCTTAGAACCACAAACTGAAATGTTTTCTTTTGTAAATTCTGCAAAGTGTGGCATGCATTTCTATTCTACCTTCCTGAATCAAAATCCAAAATTGCAATTTTATCAAAATCAAATTGCAAGTCTTTCATAGACTACCATTTTGATTTATGTATGTGCTTTGACAGGACCCAAACTTTGTTATTATAGTTTGATCTAAACCATCCCACTGTAGCTCTGGCTGTAAATTTTGGGTTGTCCTGCTGTAAGGTAAACCTCTGCCCCAGTATATACTCTTTTGCAGCCTCTTACAGGTGTTCTCCCAGGAGTGTCCTGTATTTAGCTCCATCTATCTCTCAATCAACTCTAACCATTTTCTGCTAGAAAAGAATTCTCACATCATGATGCTGCCACCACCATGCATTTTCTATTGTGGGAATGTGTATTCAAAGTTATGCACATTGTTAGTTGTGATCCACATGTAGGCGCTTTACATGTAGACCAAAACGTTCCGTTTTGGTCTCTTTTGGCTGGAGTACCATCTTCATGTTTACTGTGTCCCCTAGATGTAGATAATATTAAATAGGATTTATTATGGTTTTCTCTTTTTCTTTTTCCTGCCTATCTTCCATAGAGTGAAAACCATCAGTTGTGTCTACAGATATTCTTACCTATTTTCTTGCCTATCGGCTGCTTCTATGATTAAGGCTCTTTTTGCCTGGCCTGTTAGTTTAGGTGGACGGCTTGGCTTAACTTTGTGCCATCCCCTTTCCATTTTCAGATGATTGATTGAACAGTTCTCCATTGGATGTGTATGGGAAAATTGTTTTAAAGCCTAACCCTGCTTTAAACTTCCCTCACTTGTATGATTTGTTCCTTGGCCTTCATTCTAATTTAGACTCTATTTAGTAATCCAATTACTTCTAAAGGCAAAATGTTGCAATTGATTTTATTTTGGGGTATCAGAGTCAAGAAGAGTGAATGCACAACACATTTTTTTAGATTTTGGTAAGAATTTCCTTCTATTTTACAATTTTCCACTTTATATGTTGGCTTTTTACATAAAACTCCAATAGTTGACATTGAGGTTTGTGGTTGTAATATGACAAGCACAAACAGGAACAAACAATTTACATTACAGACAACGAAAGTAAGACACATATGGCTGCTGTGTATTTTTTGATTTTTCCCCTATTGTTTTTCATTATATCTCCCAATGGCTTCTGCTGTTGCTATTATTTCTCCAATTTCCACTTACTCTGCCTGCACTGTGTTCTGCAGTGCACGCCTGAATTATTGAGGTGACTGTTTCAGCTGCCTGGTCTCTCTTGTCCAGCATGTAATATAGCTTCCACATTGTGCCAATGGAGAAAGGGCCATAGTGTTACCATCTGGTGCCTTGGTCAATCTGAGATAGATCAGCCTTACTGGCATTATTATAAGACACCTTACTGCACAAATGAAGCACATTTTTTACCCTGAGATCATGAGTCGATGTCTGTTAACTATCAACTCAGATTATGTAGTATTATTTAGTGCATATATTATGTTGAAGGAAATATCCCAGATAAAATCCAGGTGAAATATTGTTTCTATTTTTCACAAAGCTCCTTTAGAAAGACTGAAAAATGTCTACCTGCTTCACTTTCCTTTCCTTTTTAATGTTTAAACAAACAAGAGTTAACATGACATTAAATGCTAAAACTGAACTGATAAATAGACAAAATTACTATTTTGGACTATGCTTTTATTCAATTCTCAGCAACTTTAACATGTAATTTAAGATTTGCACATAGTCTTGTCTTTTTCCATGGTTTGCTGTAGGTTGCCTTGAGGATTCGACCCCTAAGTGATGCAGAGAAGGAAGAGGGGGCTACCATTGTGGCCCACAGAGTGGACGACCAGGTGAGATGACGAACATTTACTCTTATCTCTTTGAGCTCATGTGACTGATGGGGTTGGTGTGCATTTGTGTAGGAGAAAGCTCTTTTCTTTGTTTCCCCCTCATCCCTCCTGCCTGTCACAAGCCGGCAGAGATAAGGTATCTGCAGGGACTCCGCTAAAGCCAGGCAGCTCTTTTTTAAAGTTGTTTGTAAAGCTAAAATATCATATTTAATTTGTAAGTGAATGCAGACCTGAGAGTGACCTTTCAAGCAACCTGAGAAAAAAATTATTTTCCATAAACAAGTATCTGAATATGTTGGGTTAATTTATATTGGCAGCAGCAGGGCTGTGGAGTACTTCTAATATTGAGCATCTCTGTGGTTGACTGTTTGACTTTCATAAATAAAAACTGAAAGGAACAGCTAGGGCAGCAATAAGTGAGGTCATTTTGTTATGATTCAAATATAACCAAAAACAAACATACACTTAAATATTAATTTTTATTTACTTAATTATCATTCTTGTCAAAACACAGCTCAAATATTTTCCACCATATAATAAAGGTTGCAATTTCCTTTTTTTTTTTTTTTGTGGAAACTTCTGTTGCACAATTAATTTTCTCCTTTAAACCAAAGAAGTAAAAAAATAGTCAGTCACTAATAAAATAAAAGCCAGGTTCTTATGAAAGTTGATTGATACATCAGACTCCAGAGGAGAATAATCTAACAGCCTTGCACTTTTTTCTTTCCTCCAAAACGATCTAAGGTGGATCTGTTCAGTTCAGTTCAGTTCAGTTCAGTTTTATTTATATAGCGCCAATTCACAACACATGTCGTCTCAAGGCATTTCACAACAGTCAGGTACATACATTCCAATTAATCCTAACCATTGAACAGTGCAGTCAGAGTTAGTTATTTATTCAAATTGGATAAAAAGTTTTTCTATCTAAGGAAACCCAGCAGATTGCATCCAGTCAGTGACTTGCAGCATTCACTCCTCCTGGATGAGCATGTAGAGACAGTGGACAGTCACTGGCGTTGACTTTCCAGCAATCCTTCATACTGAGCATGCATGTAGCGACAGTGGAGAGGAAAAACTCCCTTTTAACAGGAAGAAACCTCCAGCAGAACCAGGCTCAGTGTGAGCGGCCATCTGCCACGACCGACTGGGGGTTTGAGAGAACAGAGCAGAGACACAAAAAGAACAAAGAAGCACTAATCCAGGAGTACTTTCTATGGGAAGGAAAAGTAAGTGTTAATGGATGTAGCTCCTTTAGTCGTTTCACCTAGAAAGAAAGAACAGATAAACTTTGAGCCAGTTTTCAAGGTTAGAGTCTGAAAGAGAGCACATATAATTAGTTACAGTAAAAGCTCAGTCAATTTCCATGTCTAGGAGAGAGAAAGGGTTAAACACTGAAAGACAGGGCCATGTGGATCATCGATAGAGGGTGAGCATTAAGTTGTTGCCAGCAGAAGCTCGGACGATTCCCCTCTCCAGAAAGGTGTCACAGGCAGACACAGAGCCAGGCCAGGTGTAGCTTCTAGGAAGAGAATAGAGAGAACAAGGTTAAAAGCTGAAATAACAGCAAACAATGCAAAATTGGAGAGTAGTGTGAGAATGTAGCGAAGAGGGTGAAAGTGGTCATTATGTCCTCCAGCAGCCTAAGCCTATAGCAGCATAACTACACAGATAGTTTCAGTTCAGATTATTTAGTTAAGCGGCGCTTATTTACAACAATGTCATCTCAAGGAACCCCACAAAGGGTCCCACTGATGGTCATTGTTATACTAAAAACCACAAGGATTGGGATACCTCTCTCTGTCAGACTGATTATAACCATTGGAAAAGAGAAGGGGTCGTACAGGTAGCAGAAATGGAGGGTGTGTTTGCACCTCAACCATAACTGAGCTGGTTTAGGCTAAACCTGACTCCCCCTTACTCCCCCTTACTCCAACCAACAGGGAGGGAAGAAGACGGAGGTAAAAAATAAGGAAGATAGCTCAGAATAAACTAAGCCACTCTAATTATAAGCTTTATCAAAAAGCAAAGTTTTAAGCCTAGCCTTAAGGCAGACAGGGTGTCTGCCTCACGGACTAAAACTGGGAGCTGGTTCCACAGGAGAGGAGCCTGATAACTAAAGGATCTGCCTCCCATTCTACTTCTAGAGACTCTAGGAACCACCAGTAAACCTGCAGTCTGAGAACGAAGTGCTCTGTTAGGAACATATGGAACAATCAGAGCTCTGATGTATAATGGAGCTAGATCATTAAGGGCTTTATATGTGAGGAGGAGAATTTTAAATTCTATTCTGGATTTAACAGGAAGCCAATGAAGGGAAGCTAAAATAGGAGAAATATTATCTCTCTTTTTACCAGTTAAAGTTTATCTGTCGAGCATATATTTAATGCAACAAATATAAAACCTACAAGTTTAAGAAAAAAAAATTATAAATACAGATAATTAAAAAAGCTCTGTCTCTATTTGCTCCTTCTCCAGTCATACCCCCTTTTTGTACCCAAACATTGTCATTTGACCTCTTTCTGCTTCCTTTTTATCACCATTTACTTAAGTCGTTGCTTTTAAGTTTATGTTTGTCTCTTGATAGTTAGGTAATAAACAATGATGGCAATCAGAAAAATGTGATCAAATTTGATTGCTTGTTACACTTTACTTGGGTCACAAACAAACAACAATACACATAGAGTGCCATTTAATAAAAAGAAAGGAATCTCATGTATGATTTAAATTAACTATACATTATTATATAAAGATTATGCATTACAACAAATTTCCATTGATTGGCTTTATTTTCACTGATTCTGGTTCTGATCTTTGTTTGAGCCAGCTGACTCTTGTAAAAGGTGATGGATTAAAGAACTGAGATACCTGCAGTTAGTAGATAATATTTGTTGGAGTCATAAATACATTTTCTTACCATAGATTATTAATAGATTAGAAATCACTTCCAATCCTTGTCAAAGAAAGAGCTCCTTTTGAGCTTGAAAAATTGAGGTAAAATGTTGTTAAATGGTGAGCAAGCAAACTGACCAGCTAGCTTCCCTCATAATGATGATTTTATGCTTAACCTCCTTGAAGCTGGCTTGTGAAGGGTGTTAATGGCTGCCTGCTGGACAACTATCAAGTCTGCAGTCTTCCCCATGATCATCATAACATGGCCATACCATCACATTTCTGTAATACAAATTATAATATAAAAATGTTTTTCACTGGACTCACGTCATACTCAAAGTTTCTGAAAAACAGATTTTTTTTGGGGGTGGGGGGGTTTGCTTTAAATCATCAAAATGAAGAGAAATTATCTTGAAATATTTCATTCTGTGTAATGAATCTGTTTAATATATGAGTCTCACTTTTAGAATTGATTTACTGAAATAAATTAAGTTTTTGCTGATATTCTGGTTAACTTAGATCCACAACAGATTTGAATGTGCGCCATTTGGAGCATGCTGCTGGTGATCTTGGACAAATAAACCATATGTTTAGGTTCCATAAGGACCCATATTCACCATTAGGTTTTACCTTCAGCCAGATCCTCATGGGAACCTTTTAGCAGCATTTGGAATGATGATGAAGGCAGTGCAAAGCCTAAAGAGCATCTCGACTGAGAACCTGCAGAGGTGTTTCCCCACTCATCTCAGGCTAATTAAAACATTTGTGTGGAAGCTGTTTATTGGCAGTTTTTCTTAGCCAAAGACACAGCGGCAACAGCTGATATGATTATGCATCCCCCTTGTTAATAAACATGCCATGTGTGGAGTGAACGGGTGGTGGTGGTGGTGTGATGAACAGTTTTTGCTCTTGTTTTGAAATGACGGGACTGGAAAACAATTCTGGAAACAGATAATTTGCTGCGTTGAGATTTTACTTGTTTATTGGATGTAATTCATTTCCATCCAGTCTTAGCTACCACATCAGCACTTCTACCTGCCATGACATCACTAGGCTTGGACTCAGAGGATTAGAACATAACAACAGGAAGGTAGTTATGGAGCTGACACCCACCTCCCACCCTCCTCTCCCCATGTAGCAAGGCTTGTTATTGTCTCTAGCTTAAGCAACCACATCTTGGAAAGAAAAGCGTTGTCCTTTTACCCATGCGACATGCAGCAGTGTTTGTTTTAATCCCGAACATTAAACCTTTACTGTTTTAAGTTAGTTAAGACTACTAAAATTATATATCAGAAGCTTACAAAGCCATGAAATCATAAACTGAGCTTTCCCATTTTTTAAAAACATAATTATTCAGTGTATGTAAAGTTTGAGAGAGCAATAACACATTTTTTTAAAATCTCTCCCACCCAAGCTGTGTATGTCTTCAGCTCCTCCAGAGGTACCATGGGCTTCTAGAGTATCTTTTTGATTAATGCTTTGGATGATGAATTAAACAGTTCTCTTTTATATGTAAAAATTCTGAATATAGGTTTAGAACCTAATTCTGCCTTAAGCTTTTCCACAACTTTGGAGTTTGGGGTTGTAAAACATGACAAAATGAGGAACAGTTGAAGTGGTATGAGTATTTTTGCAAGGTGGTGCTGACAAATCATTTAGCCCTGATTAGTCGATCCAAAAGAATCCAACTACTGAAATAAGTATTTGTAATTTGAGATAAATTGGAGGTGGGCTAACACAATACTTTCAAGTGTCTCATTCACAGAGCTGAAGGACTAACTTTATCTCTAAAGGCCTAAATTTAGCGTAGCTGTTAGCCTCTTAAATGCAACCGCTTACCTCTCGTGGCATTCTATAATGAGGTAGAAAGGAAAACACTGTCTGAGACCTTAAAGTCAAAGCTAACAATGTTCTTAAGTATAAACCATTCAGAGGGTTAATACGTGTCTTTACGTGTTACATGTGTCAGATTCTTGGAAATTAAGGAAAGTCTATGTCAAAATGTTTTTGAAAGAATTATGAAGGATTAAGTTTTACTTAACTTTTAAATAAAGATCAGATAACCTGACTTCAGTCATTTTAATTTTTCTTTTATCAGACCTTCTGACCAGTGTTTTGCTTCCTTTAAGCTCATTGGGTGGGAGAGGTAAATAAGGACCTATAAAAACACAGCAGCACGGGTCCTTCACGCTGTCCGGTGGGGGAAGAGTAAGACGCAGAGAAAAAAAGAGCAGGTGGCAGAAGGCTTAACCTGAGTTAAATCCATCCAATGCGCTCATCTCCACAGACTTAACCAGCTTTAAGTTGTCTGCTTTGTGCCAGTACAGCCAGATCTGGTACTCCCATTCAGGTAGCTAAGTCAGCCGCCAGCAACCCAGCTAATCTGTCTGAGTTCAACCCGCAGGCCATATGGTCTTTGAGAGTATACTGTCTTACAAACAAATTAATTACTACATAATATGGTGTGTTTCTAGATATATAGTTTGTCGTGAAATTTCTTAATATTATTTAAGTGTTCCTATCTACATATGCATCTAAAAGATTTGATTGCAGATGGTGTAAACAGATTCATCTTTTAGCTACACTATAATCCCAAATTATATTTATGTTGATGCAACCATTCTCAACCCCCCAACCCTCCTCCATTCAGGTGAGGACAACCTCGGTAAGCCTGTTGGCAAAAAAAGTCCTCCTGTCACAATAACAAGTCTGCCTTGTAAGCTCCACTAATCCTCTGCTAAGAACGTGAAAACTGGGCGTGATACAACTCAACAGAGACCACTCACCAAGGCTGTGTCGGTGTCAGATGCTCTCCAGAGAAATTGTTGAAACAACATATTTTCATGCTCTGTATAAGAACATACATAGCAATTTTTTATGCATTAATGCATAACAAAACAGACAAGAAATTTTGTCTGAATTCCTTGAAGTCCTGCAGTTGTAATTGCAACTGCCCAAAAAACTAATGACTCAATTAAACAAAATGCAAATACATAAAACACCTTTCAGATTTCTCTGTTAAAAAAGAAAAAACATTTTCCTTAACTTCTAAATTAGCCACTATTATTTTGTGATTCACATAAAATCCAAATGAAATACATTAAAGTTTGTGGTTGTGATGTGACAGAAAGTGAAAAAGTTCAAGGGTCATGAGTACTTTAGCATATCTCGATATACATTTTTGCCAAGCCCAGTTATTTAGTTCCTCTGATTAGCAGTATGATGTTACTATACTAATCAAGCATTTTTACAAATACATCTGTATATGTGTAGCTATAAAAACCATGTTTGAAGAATTGTGTGTTCTAAACATGAAAAATATTTCCTACAGCGTTTAGTGTCTTGTTGCTGAAAAGCGCTATATAAATAAACTTACCTTACCTTACCTTACCTTACCTTACCTTACCTTACCTTACCTTACCTTACCTTACCTTACCTTACCTTACCTTACCTTACTTGAACCTGAAACATGCTAAGCAGCTCTGCTTGTAGTGACCAGGTGGGAATGTTTTATAGTGAGGCCTCGTTTCCAAAGAGACAACGTCATTTCTTATATTTCTTTTGTTCTTTATTTCTTTTCACTTACACACCTACTCAGACAGAGAACCGCTAAAAGTTGTAAATCTTGCCATAATAGAACCACAGTTAAATAGGCTGTGATCAATACATGAATCGACTGGTATACCTGCGTAAATTGTGCAAGCTGGACTGTCAGGATAAATGTGTTGTCACCAGGTATTGATGGTGGCATGTGAGGTACAGCATTTAGAAGCTGCGCTGCTGTTGTCTGTTGTAGGATTTAAGTGTTTGATCACAAAAATAAGAATAGGGGGTTTAAACAGTAAATTTTCCTTGTGTATTTCTTCCTGTGGTTTTCGGAAAGAAGCAGGGGGCAGGTTGTTTAATACAAACCCTGGGTGAAAAATGTTTCAGCCAGGTTTTAACTAAAAAACCCAACAGTTTGCATTTTCTTTAAAAAAATCAAGACTTGAATAGAAAGAAGCATTCCCAATTATGACATCCAGTGAATTGGCACATTTTCTGCCTTTGTGAACTACAAAGCCAGTGTAAATTGCCTCCATCTAAAAGCATGTGCTGTAACACATCTCATTTAGGAAGTACTACTGTAAATTAGAAAGTCTTTGCACAGTAACACAATATATAGCGTCTTCTATTGACTATGCAAGTGCAATGCAGTAAATTAGCAAATTATCAAAAAGTAAATTTACTTTAGTTATTAAATTCAAAGGTTCTGTGAAATACGCAAAAACAAATACAATTGCATCAAAAATATAAAAGCAGAAGATGATATGTACAGACCGGTTGACCAGAGTAAGCTGTGCTGGCTTCACATGTGTTTAAGCCAATTTTTTTCACGTAGAATGTAAAGATTCCAACTGGTTCCAACTGTTTTGTTACTTGTGACAAACTATTCCAAAGCTGGGGTCAATGTGTGACAAGATCGAAGCATACAAATATAATTTGACATCATGTACAGAAATGCAGAAATGACCTTATCAGACAAAAGCTTTAGTTTTTACAGTTATAGACATGATAGACAAATTGGGTGTCCAAAACAACATATTTGAACTCTTCTACTTGTTGGATGTGGTGAAACACATTGAGACACTTTTGGTGCAATGACAAAGAAATTTGTCCTATACCAGTGTCTGTTAAATAGGATGTAAAAGATCTTTACGATTTACTGCATGAGAATCCTTTTTCAAGTCTGCTAAAACTGCAGCCACCTTTAGGCAATTAGCCTGTTGCACTGCTGAGGTGTAAAATAATCCCAGGTTGCTTTTAAAGCAGCCTTCAGCTCATCTGTATAGCTGGAGCTGATGTCTCTTATCATTGTCTTGACAATATTCCGTAGATTCTTTCTGGAGTTTAGGTCAGGCCAGGTTGATGTCCAATGGTGTAATGGTTTCTTCCTCTAGGTACAGAACTTGGTTTGTTGTATACTAGTTTAACTTTTTAAATCCCATTAAGTTTTTTAGGTTATTCTAATGTATAGAGATCTGGCTGGTTTATTTACGACAGAAAATGGGCTACGTTTTTACACAAATAAATTTATTAAACATAATTTAATATGTCCCATAAAAAAGCCATAAGGACAGTTTATTTAGCTTGAAAGTTACTGAACTCTCTGCTGGTAGAGGGTTTTAACTGCAACAATACTCTATAAGAAATAGGATAAGAAAGAGTATAACTAAAGAAAGGGAAGCTTTGTCTAGTGTGTTTTTTTTTTTGCAGGGCAACACGTTTAAATAGCTTTTTGTCTTAGTTAGAGAAGGGAAAGGAATTACTAACATTCTTGTCCTCTTTGAAGACTTAAACTCTTTACTCAGAGAAGGAGCTATAATAAGGACAAGAAAGGGAGAAGCACATTTTGATTGACAAATGTAGTTCAACTTTCTTAAAAAATAGGTTAATTTGTTGACCTGACTTGCCTATCTGTCCCAGAAAGTAGATAATCTTTATTTCCCTCTTGTCCCATACTAAACCTCCTTGTTTTGGCATTCTCTTCCTGACTCCATGGATCCCTGCCCTTCCCTCTAAGTTTCTTGTGGAACAGCCGCTGTGAGTACACCTGTCCCTGTTTGTGTGTGTTGTATGTGATCCATCTCAGTGGCCTTCCTGCCTTTAAATTGGTGTAGGTGAGAGCGCTAGGCGAGGCAGCTCATTACAAGTGGCCTCTGAAGGAGAATGGATGCTTGAGTGGGTCTGATTACTATCTTTTAGTTCCCCCTTTGACCCTGGATGAACCTTCTTGAGTTACGGCAGCAGTTTGGATGTATGAAACTAGGTTTTTTATCATAAGCTCAACATAATATAAATTGATTTAATAAACAGTGAGCAGATAAAACCATCCAGTGCAAGCAGCTGTGAGTCATTTCCTCCATTCTTTGCCCTCAGGCATTTTTTGAGCCATTTCAGTCAACCCTGTGGAGGTGAAATTTAGGGAATGACCTAGGAGGTTTTATATCTTTGTGTAATCTCATTGTTTAAGCAAAACATGTTTTCCCTTTTGGTAGTGAGAACAAAATCAGAGTGTGCATCTTTTTTGGGAAGAATTAGGAGCATAATACTTCCGGGCTTCCTCTGTGGGCACCTAATACCTTTAAGCAGGATGTTTAGGCTCTATGCAGATGTGTCACTAATACTGAAGGTTGGGATTGGTCAGCAATCTCTCTATCTCAACTATCATTGATGCATTAGGAATCAAATTCTTTTAAGAACTTAAATTATTATTATTGTAAAAGGAGCATACTTTAATAATATACTTTTTATAATGCCCTGCGATTGACTGCTGACCTGTCCAGGGTGTACCCCGCCTCCCGCCCATAGATTGCTGGAGACAGGCACCAGCTTCCTCGCAACCCACTATGGAAGAAGCGGTAGACAATGCCTGACTCACTGACTTTTTCTAATTTTTATTTACATGTAATGAAAAATGGCATATCAAAAAATATTTATACCCTTCTCAATAATCAAAAAAAAATCTACTGCAAAAAAAAAACCTTTTTATAACTGCTAACCAGCTTTTTGCATGTTTCCCCTGGTATTTTAAAGATTTCCCTTTGGTAATGAGCTCCAAGTCTTAAGGTTGGCCTTCTTCCCATCACTCTAATCATTAGCTTCCTTGCATAGATTCTCTTTCAGATTTAAGTCCAGATTCTAGCTGTGCCATTGGGAAGAAGCATGTTGGTAATCTCGCTGTTCCCCAGATTTGGAGCCACCACCAAGACAGCTCTACTGCCCAAACTCTGGTTTTAACCTGAATCCTGAAATGGACTGGAAGCCAGTGTCCTTTTTTTCTTGGTAAAAGGTATTTTGGAAAGCCAATAATTCACAGAAATACTATCTAGTTCACAGACATATTGTGGCAAAGCTAAGTCATTTCATTTTCCACAAAAAAGTCTTTTGACCTAATAAACATTTAAGGTTTTGATTGAAAACCTAAAATAAATATTTGTGATGTGATAACAGTAAATAAAATAAAAAGTATGTTAGAAATTGCCATAAATAAAATGCATTAATAAGACAACATCACAAGCATTTGTAGGCAGAGGGTTAAACACTGATTTAATTTGAAAGGAGTGATGATACAGAAGTCAATTGGGGTCAATGATCTCCTCTTTGTGGTGTGTCACATATTATCAAAGCATAACAAGTGTTTTTTTGTTGTTGTTTTTTTTAAGTTAAATAAAACTGAAGCATCTTACAGGAAAGATTAAATAGTGTATGATGAAATAGCCAAAAAATACATTTGTGTTCCTGCACTCTCTTATTTATTTATATTCTTTCTCTAAAAGAGCAGGAGCACAATGTTTCCAGGCTAACTTTGATGCCACGTAACACCTCTAAACAGAATGTAAAGTCCAGCCGCAGGGCGATAGATGTGCCATCCTTACGGGCTGGAAGCCTGAATTTCTCTCTTATTGACAAAACATATAAAGACCACATAAGATAATAATCTCTCGCTCGGTGTATTTCTAAAGAATACAGAAGCAAAATTCTAAGTGGAAGTTGAAAGAAACAAAAAAAAAAAGTTAAGAGAAAATCGTTTTGTTTATGTTAGACAAAAAGCTGACATAAAGGGTAAGGAAAATAAACCCACCTCAAAACTGTGTAATGTTAATATAACACAAGGAAACTAAAAAGCATCTATGTGTGGTTTTAGGGATCTAAAGGGACTCAGTTCCCATAGGAGTTTTCCATAACATCTGAATCATAATAACAACTTGTTTTTCTGTTAGTGTATGAGGTTGACTTCAGGAGAAATGTGAGCTCCTCTTAAAAACAGTGGAAGAGTTATTATCAAAACAAAATATAAGATATTTCTACATTAAAAGTACTTTTTGTGCAGAATATTATTTCATCCCTGGTGATCTTTTTGATTTAATGTTTTGGAGCCTGACAAGTTAATATTATCATTCGTTTGCCATGTTATTTGGCTCAGCCCAGTAAAAGTAACTCCTTGTCCCTACAATATACAAAGAACAAGTGAATTAAGTTTCTTTGAGCAATACTCCCTGCATAATGACACTTTGCTGTGTCAGAATAAGAACACTGTGACCTCTTAAAAATGAACAATGCCTACTTTCCATCAATCTATCCTGGTGACTCTCTTTTTTACTGTGGGAGGAAGCTTTAGTACCCACAGAGAACCCATGCATGCATGGGATGAACATGCAAACACAATTCAGAAACACCCCAGGCTGGGATTGAACCTCAAGAAAATTGTGGTCATCAACAAGGTGGATCCATATGTACTGCCTGTTGGTTTGTTTAGCATAAATCTGGATGATTGGCCGCACATATCACACAATAAGGGATGGGTAAGTTTTAAAACACTTTAAAATATGTGACAGTCCATTAGGGCTTGTTATATGTGTCTTTCTTTATGATTATTATTTAGAAAATATTGCTTAAAATAATGCTTGCATTTCATATATATATACAGTATATACAATGCTCAAAAAAATAAAGGGAACACTCAAATAACACATCCTAGATCTGAATGAACGAAATATTCTCATTGAATACTTTGTTCTGTACAAAGTTGAATGTGCTGACAACAAAGTCACACAAAAATCATCAATGGAAATCAAATGTATTAACCAATGGAGGCCTGGATTTGGAGTCACACAAAATTAAAGTGGAAAAACAAACTACAGGCTGATCCAACTTTGATGTAATGTCCTTAAAACAAGTTAAAATGAGGCTCAGTATTGTGTGTGGCCTCCACGTGCCTGTATGACCTCCCTACAACGCCTGGACATGCTCCTGATGAGACGGCGGATGGTCTCCTGAGGGATCTCCTCCCAGACCTGGACTAAAGCATCCGCCAACTCCTGGACAGTCTGTGGTGCAACGTGACATCGGTGGATGGAGCGAGACATGATGTCCCAGATGTGCTCAATCGGATTCAGCTCTAGGGAACGGACGGGCCAGTCCATAGCCTCAACCTCTTCATCTTGCAGGAACTGCTGACACACTCCAGCCACATGAGGTCTATCATTGTCCTGCATTAGGAGGAACCGAGGGCCAACCGCACCAGCATATGGTCTCACAAGGGGTCTGAGGATCTCATCTCGGTACCTAATGGCAGTCAGGCTACCTCTGGCGAGCACATGGAGGGCTATGCGGCCCTCCAAAGAAATGCCACCCCACACCATTACTGACCCACTGCCAAACCGGTCATGCTGAAGGATGTTGCAGGCAGCAGATCGCTCTCCACGGTGTCTCCAGACTCTGTCACGTCTGTCACATGTGCTCAGTGTGAACCTGCTTTCATCTGTGAAGAGCACAGGGCGCCAGTGGCAAATTTGCCAATCCTGGTGTTCTCTGGCAAATGCCAAGCGTCCTGCACGGTGTTGGGCTGTGAGCACAACCCCCATTTGTGGTCCTCATACCATCCTCATGGAGTCGGTTTCTAACCGTTTGTGCAGACACATGCACATTTATGGCCTGCTGGAGGTCATTTTGCAGGGCTCTCGCAGTGCTCCTCCTCTTCCTCCTTGCACAAAGGCGGAGGTAGCGGTCCTGCTGCTGGGTTGTTGCCCTCCTACGGCCTCCTCCACGTCTTCTGGTAGCGCCTCCAGGCTCTGGACACTATGCTGACAGACACAGCAAACCTTCTTGCCACAGCTCGCATTGATGTGCCATCCTGGATGAGCTGCACTACCTGAGCCACTTGTGTGGGTTGTAGAGTCCATCTCATGCTACCATGAGTGTGAAAGCACCACCAACATTCAAAAGTGACCAAAACATCAGCCAGAAAGCATAGGTACTGAGAAGTGGTCTGTGGTCCCCACCTGCAGAACCACTCCTTTATTGAGTGTGTCTTGCTAATCGCCAAAGATTTCCCCCTGTTCTCTATTCCATTTGTACAACAGCATGTGAAATTAATTGTCAATCAGTGTTGCTTCCTAAGTGGACAGTTTGATTTACTTGGAGTTATATTGTGTTGTTTAAGTGTTCCCTTTATTTTTTTGAGCAGTGTATATATATATTTCATTTAATCATGTAAAACACATTTTAAATATTACTTTGTTAGTCTGTTTGAACTACGCTGAACAAACGTCCCTAATGTCCGATTTCAGTCCCCGTTTAAGGCTAGCTGTCCTCGGGTTAAGCTGTCTCCGGAAATGTCCCAATTTTATTATTTTATGCATAAGAAAAAATGTTGCATGTGTGGACTGGTATTACTGTAGCTGGGGTTTGAGTATAGATCAAGCTCATAAAATCCAGCCCTACCAGACCCGGGCCAGCGGCCATAACAACCCGACCCGATCCCGACCAACACACACGAAAATAACCCGACGTGAACAGCTCAGAATCAACTGATCAGCTCACGGTCTTGGCAGAATACTTTCCAGAATAATATTATTCAAATAAATGTAGGCAGGCATTATTTATGTACCTGCCACAAAATGTGCACTGCACGCACGGGTGTGGGTGAGATTCAAGCTGTCCAAATCCACCCTGGATATCCGATTCAGCCACAGTAGTCGACGTTGTGTGCTCAGTGTTTTTGTTTTTTCACACTGATTTTCAATCACAGCTGGCAGACAGGTAGAATGACAGGTTGTGTGCAGCACAACTCAAAATTAAACAAGCTTTCGCCATAGTTGTGGTAGAATAGTCTGGAGTTTTGCTTCACTGATCACACTAAAACAAAGAAAACAGGCTGCAGCTGCCACCCAAGATGACTCCCAAGGTGCGGTCACGTGACTGCAAAGTCATGTGAAAGCCCCCCATAGTTGCTGCCAATTGTTTGGTCATGAGGTTTACATGTACATGAATAATGAAATAATTTAACAATTGTATTTTGTATATTTTCTGGGTATTGTAATTTTATAAAAAGTGTTTGATGATCTTTAACATAAAAGTGGGACAACTCAAAAAAAACAAATTAAGAAATCTGTTACAAAAAACATTTTCTCACACCACTGTACAAATATAACCTCATAATGAAAACATAACTTGAAGCTAATTTATTTTTCATTATGTGTAAAATTCCTTATTTTGTCTTGGAAAATAAATAGCCTCAGAGGTTTAATAACCAAGAAGCCAGAGTTTTAAGAGTCAAGGAGGCGGGGCTCTTGGTTGAAACTGCTTGGATTCTCAACTATTGTTCAGTGTTAACATGGAACACTGTGCTGCAACAGGAACGCTGATTTGCAGTGAGTTGCCGGAGAAACCTGCAAACATTCAGTTTGTGATGAAAATGCATAAATATCTTTTTATGTCTGGTCCTGGTGATTGGCTGCCACGTCTGTTTTATACCTCTGACATTTGCACCATATAGAACAGAGATTAGAAAATTTACTGGTATTTATCTTAGACAATCGTTGTTACCGTAGAAGTAAACTGCAGCCTCTGAGAATGCATTGGCCAATAAAATAAATATATTACCTTTATAGAAGTGGTTCTCAACCTTTTTAATTCATGAAATAACGCCTTGTCCCAGAATGAAGTGTTAATTTTTGGTTGTGTGTAGCCAGCTGACATATTGAAGGTGTGTGGTGCATACTGCAGATGTTGAAACCTTTGTTTACAATCAAAATTATCATTTTACACTTTAAAGTCAGTTTGATTTGATTTTCATTTTCTTTTCTTACAAGGATTTTATCTGAACAATTTGGCAGCATCAAGCTATTATTTATTTTACTGAGTATGAAATTCTCCGTCTGCCAATTAGTTTTTGTTTTATTTATCTGACGTTTAAACCATGGTTTTTGAAGAGAACACCGTATGTTCTCACCTAAATCCTGTGAAGAGTTTATTGTGCTGCAAAGCCATAAAAGCCTTGAAATCGCTAATGGTTCTTTTTGTGTTTTACTCTGACATCCTCCTTTCTGTTATATGGCAAAAAATGGACTTCAAGCCTGGAAAAAACATGCTGTCCAGCACCAGTCTGGTATTACTGTTTTTACATTTGAACCGGAGTGTGATGTTACCTTGACACTCCACTAAATGGTTAGTTGCACAGCTTGTCATTACCTGATTTTGCATGTTTTATTCTGCTTTTTAGTCAATTCTTCTACATGACAGTCAGAAAGGCTGGACAAATCATAAAGTGATGGTCATCAGCATTATCATATCAATGGAAGAACGGAGATTTTAATATAATATTTTCTAAAATTGTACCTTTCAGTCTGTTCCAAATAAATGATGGCAGAAATATAAATCCCATGTATAGAACAGTTATCTGTTCTATCTGTTTTTCTCTGAAGAAACTGCACAGTGGCGCAGTTGGTAGCACTGTTGCCTTGCAGCAAGAAGGTCCTGGGTTCAACTCCCGGCCAGGGGTCTTTGTGCATGGAGTTAGCATGTTCCTTCCGTACATGCATTGGTTCTCCCCAGGCTTCCTCCCACTGTCCAAAGACATGGTTGATTGGTTTCTCTAAAATTGCTGTTTCCCTCTGCATGAAGTGAAGAGATAAACATATTTGAAAAAAGCTAGTCTGAAATGCAGCAGAATTGAATACATGTTGCTATTTGATGCTTGAACAATTCCCACTTTACTGTTACTGTCTTCAGCTTACTTTATTTGGAAAGTGCCTCAGTTGTTGAGCTTGATGAGCAACCAAAGAATTTGAAGTTTTTAAACAACATGCCAATCATTTAAAGTAGTAACAGTTTCATTCCTATAAGCAACAGGCATTAGCAGGAAAAAGTAGTGGTTTAGTTGTTTGCTGCTGGTCATATCTGAAGCGTGCCTGGCTAGTGGCTATGCTTCTAAGCCTCTGTCTAATAATATATAATTCTGTGAGTTCCCCCTCACTACACTTTTTCTGATGCCAGATTGCTGCGGACGTGCGCACATTTATTCTCGAAGATTGACACATTTGGGCTGAAACTGTACCCCTTGTAGCATGTGGAAGAATGCCTTTTTTGTCTTTGTGGCTGATTCCCCTGGCCTTGAAGTTACCTCTCACCTTTTGACCAGCCAGTGTCAGTCTCCAGCATCCAGTTGCTGACCTTTCCTTCCAGTCCCCAAATGCTTGTTTGTGATAATATGACATGATTAGGTAACAACAAAACTAGTTAATAACTCAACATCATTTACCCACAAGGGTGTGTTTTCTTAAAATGGTTGTCTAAAAGGCAGAACAAAACAAGAAAAACTGATTTTATTGTGGTCAGGATTTTAATAGTATCTTTAATATCTTTTGTAATGGTGACATCTTCCTGGTGGCAATTATGTCACATTTCTCTTTTCTTTTCTTTTCTTTTCAAATCAAATCTTTTTTCTGTATTAATGGTTTAACACAGAACCAGTGCATAATGACCAGAAAATGAAGAATGGAAAGAAACAAAATGTTTCTCTAATTTTTGGCCTTCAGAGGTTTCCTGTTGCATTGCCCAAAAGTTTAAAACTCATGTCCATTGTCAAGTGTCTAAGTCAGAATTACAACAACCATGATCTGACAGCACCGGTTTGCCATTCAATCGCCACAGCCAGACATCCTACGTCACTTCAGCTAAAGAACAGACTTTACAATCAGGTACGCTGTATCAGGTACACTGTGGTCCAAAGACATCTCCCATCTTAGTGAGACTCTGAAACAAGATATTTGGTGGCATTGTCAGGGCACAGAGGGCAAGGCTTGAGCATTTCTATCGGATAACCAAGTGCAATTGTGCCCGGTGTGAGTTTCCGAAGCTTTGGTTGCATTTCTGAAAGGGCAGTTTAAAAGGTTGCCTTTTGAAGGTTATTGCTTGGACCTGATTGGTTTTCTTGTGATCTTGATTGTTTGTTCTTTGCCCTATTCTGGACACAGCAAGCAGTAACAGCTCTGTTACTAATCTCCTGCGAATTAAAGGCAACCCGGTGAAAAACGGACACATTAACTGGAACCCCTGGCTGATAATGTGTAAAAATGTATTCTGCATGGAACAATACAAAACAAATCCCAAACAGTGACACAATTCTTGGTAACCCTACTTTCAATCTTTTGTACAACCCCCTTTTTCAAACAGGACAACTGTTAGATTTTTGTAACATTTCCCAAAGTTGGAGCATAGAGCAAGAAGAATCTTTGACTGTTCCTTTGCGCACAATCTTCAAGATCATATAAAATCAGGTTCTTCTCTTATGCTCTCTCTCCTTAGCTCACCCCGTAGGTTTTCGACATGATTTAGCTTTGGGTACTGAGATGGCCATGTTAATTAGTTATGTGTTTGTTTTAAAAGAGGCCCACGCTCTTACAGGTCCCGTCCACCATGCTTAACAGGGAACATGAGATGCTTTCCACATAATCATACTGTTTGTTACTGAAAAGTTAAATAATAGCCCGATCATAGTCATCAGTGTAATTAGTATAATTAGAATCTAATTGATGTTAAAAAAAAAGGCATATTTGTTTTTTCATTCCTGTTAACACATTTCAGATTTCAAATAAATTATTGTGTCCCATTTTGTGAGCCAAATGTATCATCACATCTCCATTAAAGATCGAGACTGGTTGAAATGAAAAGAAAACCATGTTTTATCGGCCAATGACTCACAGCAAGTCAGCTGTACAGAGTAACAGTCCAGGCTTTCTAATGACTTACATAAGTGCCACTCTGTCTCTGAAGATGCAATTGTAAACTTATTTTCTTTTCGAGGCTATTTGACTCTGAGTGCTTCCAGATTGTGCACGATACAAACTAATGGAAGATGATGTATTTTAGTTTTGGTTATGCATCATGGCAACCAAACCACTGGTTATTTTGGATTAAAATAACACACAGATAGTTTTGAAACAAGCTTCCATGCTAACTACATAGTTACAATAGAGTTGAGGGTTTAAATGAAGATGTTGCATGTGGTGAAATAGTTGCAGAGATGGAAATTAAAGTGAAGATGTGACACATGAACAGAAGACAGCTTTTAATCTTTGTGATGCATTCATGCTCAACCCTTTCAGCTTAATTATGGGAAGTCGAAGGCAGAGCCATAAAGACAAGACACAAATGTAAACAATAAAACCTGACAGCTGTGCATGTAGGTTGACGGATTGGCTCTATCGCTCTGATTCAGACCAGGGTTTGTTTAAAACCATCATCCATTTGTTAAAACTATTACTGTCATCTAATGTGCCCATGCCTGCCCATTAGAATATAGACATTTAACTAATCTCTGACGTTTTCCTAAATCATGCCCACATTCTCAAATTTAGCGCATTCCACAACAGAAGTTGAACGCTCAAAAAGATAAAACAGACCAACTTTATTTGAATATGTTCTTCTTTCCTGGCATATTGTATTCTAGAATTGCACCGCTCAAGGTGGCAGCAGGTTGGGGTAGCTCTGTTACTTTTGATTCTGATTTATTCTTTTTTGCGAACTATTCCTCTTGTGGTGGATACAGTTGATTTTTTTTGGATGACTGTCCACTCCAGTGTCGGATGCTGTGCAGCTTGGAGGATTTTTCTTAATACTTTCTATTTTGGGACATTTGTTATGATTCATTGCCATGGCAGCGGGGTTGTTTCTTACATCCAGGAGCAGCTGATTAATATCTCAAAAGCTCAAATAATACTTCAGCTACAACCCCAAATCCCTGATGAGTTGAAAAGGAGACTCCGTGGATGCAGAGCAGGAGCTAAGAGAAGAGAGAGAAGGAAGAAGTTCAAACCATCTCTTCCGTCGATTTTGATGGGCAATGTGAGATTGTTGGGAAACAAGTTGGATGAGCTCCAAGCCCTACAAAGGACCTAGCCAGAGTACCGGGCATGCAGTATCGTGTTTTACTGAGACATGGCTGCAGGATCATATCCCCGACTCCAGCGTCTCTCTGCCAGGCTTTTTAACCATACGAGCAGACAGAGATTTAAAGGGGAGTGGCAAATGTAAAGGAGGTGGACTGGCAGTACTTGTGAACAACAGATGGTGTAATCCAGGACATGTAACTGTGAAGTGTCATCTCTGCAGTCCAGATATTGAACTGTTGGCAGTAAGTTTACGTCCATATTATTTACCCAGAGAGTTCACCAGTGTTATTTTGGCAACAGTTTACGTTCCACCTTCCGCTGTTGCTGACACTGCATGTGTCTGCCATCAGCTCAGTTGTTGCTAAGCTACAGACACAAAACCCCAATGCTTTTGTGGCAATTTCTGGTGATTTTAACCATGCTTCACTCTCTGCTACACTTCCAACGTTTCAACAGTTTGTCAGCTGCTCTACCAGAGAAAACAAAACATTGGATTTGTTTTATGCAAATGTCAAGGACTCACACATCTCTACAGCAAGACCTCCTCTAGGCAAATCAGATCACAATCTTGTTTTTCTCTGCTCAAAATATAAGCCCCTTGTTCAGAGGCAACCTGTAATAAAGAGGACTGTGAGAAAATGGTCACAGAAAGCTGAAGAAGCTCTGCAAGGTTGCTTTGAGGCTACAGACTGGGACGCACTGTGCCAGCCACATGGAGAGGACATCAATGCCATGACTGAGTGTGTAACCGACTATATAAACTTCTGTGTGGATAACATCATCCCCACCAGAACCGTGAGATGCTTCCCCAATAACAAACCTTGGATCACCTGTGACCTGAAGGACCTGCTTAACAAGAAAAAAAGAGCCTTCAGAGAGGGAGACAGAGAATTATTGAGGAGTTTACAGAAGCAACTTAAAGTCAAGATAAGAGACAGCAAGGAGGTGTACAAGAAGAAACTGGAGAGCAAGCTCCAGCAAAACAATATCAGAGATGTGTGGACAGGGATGAAAAAGATCACAGGCTTCAAGCAGAAGGATGATCAGACCGATGGAGGTCTGGACAGAGCCAATGAACTGAACACATTCTTCAATAGGTTCAGTTCAGAAACAAGCTTCGCATCCTCCTCTCCTGCTCACAGCCAAACAGACATTCCACCTTCCTTTGACCCACAGGACCCACAGCTGTCCAGTAACACCTCACATTTTTTATCTTCCACCTCAGCCCTAGACCCTTCTGCTTCTACATGTTTGCCTTCAACCATATCAGAAGATGCTGATGCTTCCTTTGCTTCCCCCTTCCACCTGTGTGTCTGAGGAAGTCAGGTGAAGAGACAAATGGAGAGACTGCATAGGAATAAGGTTGCAGGTCCAGATCATGTCAGCCCTAGAGTCCTGAATGTCTGTGCAGAGCAGCTCTGTGGGATTCTGCAACACCTCTTCAACCTTAGCCTGGCCCAGAAGAAGGTTCCGGTGTTGTGGAAGACCTCCTGTCTTGTTCCGGTACCAAAGAAAACTCACCCATCAGTCCTCAATGACTATAGACCTGTTGCCCTGACATCTCACATCATGAAGGTCCTAGAGAAACTCCTGTTGGCCCACCTGAGTAAGCAAACAGTAAACCATCAGGACCCACTTCAGTTTGCTTATTGCTGTGGAGTTGGAGTTGAAGATGCCATCATACATCTGCTTCAACAAACCCACTGTCATCTGGACAAAGCCAGTAGCACTGTGAGGATCATGTTCTTTGATTTCTCCAGTGTATTTAATACAATCCAACCTGATTTGCTTTGTCAGAAACTCCAGAAGACTCAGGTGGAGGCCTCAAACATCTCCTGGATCAAAGACTACCTGACAAACAGACCACAGTTTGTGAGACTGAAGGGTTGTGAGTCTAACCAGGTAGTCAGCAGCACAGAAGCGCCACGGGGGACTGTACTCTCACCATTCCTTTTCACTCTGTACACCTCAGACTTCCAGTACAAGACAGACTCCTGTCATCTGCAGAAATACTCGGATGATTCTGCAGTCGTGGGGTGGATCAGAGATGGACAAGAAGATGAGTACAGGAAGGTGGTGGACCGCTTTGTGGCATGGTGTGGAAACAATCATCTCATTTTGAACGTGACTAAAACAAAGGAGATGATTGTTGATTTTAAGAGAAACAGGAATAAGTCAAAAACTATTTCTATCATGGGAGAAGAAGTGGAGGTGGTGGAGGAGTATAAATAGCTTGGTGTTCACCTGGACGACAGACTAGAGTGGAGATGCAACTGTGAAGCCATCTACAAGAAGGGACATAGCAGACTGTACTTCTTGAGGAAGCTTAGGTCCTTTGGTGTTTGCAGCAAGATGCTGCATATCTTCTATAAGTCTGTTGTGGAGAGTGTGATCTCTTCTACCATCATATGCTGGGGAAGCAGCATCAGAGCCAGGGACTTAAAAAAGCTCAACGAGCTGATAAAGAAGGCTGGCTCTGTTCTGGGGACTCCTCTGGAACCTCTGGAGATCATTGTGGAAAGACGGATTCTTCATAAAATGAAGAACATTATGGAGAACCCTGAGCATCCTCTTCATGAGACTGTCCTACAACAACAGAGTGTCTTCAGTCAGAGGCTTCTTCAGATCTGCTGTAAGACGGAGCGCTACAGGAGATCCTTCCTGCCCACAGCCATCAGCATCTACAACGGCTCTTTGAGGAAACCTTCATAATATGAGCTACAACAACATTTAATTTCCCTTTGGGATTAATAAAGTATTTTTGAATTGAATTGAATTGAATATGCTGAAGCTGGCTGTGGGTCAGTTTGCCTATTCACCAGTTCGTCAAAACATCCAGGTACGAACTGACATCCAGTGGTAGATGGCTCCATTTCGTACCAGAAAAAAAAATAAAGCAGCAAAGTAGTGAATAACTAAAGAAAAGTTTAACTCTGTAAATTAACATCCAACGTGCCTGAGTAAAAAGTACTGGTGTCTTAAATCGATGTGCTTCCTCTGACTGACTCCCTTTGAGTCTTCTTCATCCAGTAAGAACTTTTACACCACAAATGCTGTTATTTGTGTGACTTGGTTGCCCCAATGTATAGAGTGTTCACTACAGGGATGCAAATTAAAATTTAGGGTGAAAGAAATATTTTGTACCAGGCACTAAAAAACTTCAAGCCACTGTTTGTTCCACACATTATAGTTCTCTATTGTGATCTCTGTAAATGCAACTATACTGGAAAAGAAAAATTAATACACCAAGCAAGTAAAATCCCCAGCATCAGCTCCAAAAGTTGCAAAGTTACTCACATTTGGCCAGGGGGGAATGTACATTTTCACCCCAGGTGCACTAATAAGAAGATCTGTTTTTTGAGTTTTGGACCAGCCAATCAAGCTATCAGTCACCAACCAGTTTCCTGGTGGATCTCACAGAAATACGAATGCACAGCTGCAACACAGGAGTACAACTCGTTCGGCCTTTTTAAGCATTACAATACCAGTGACATCTGCTAACCACCAAGTTATTAATACTCAAGCCTTTGTTTAGGTGTAATGAACATTTGTTTATAAAAGCACTCATATATGTTCTGACGTTTTTTGCCCGTGTTGGCAACGTTTGCCTCTTGGCACACAACACTGGAGGGAGTCAGAGAAAAGCACCCAGGGGCTGGGTGACTAGTGAAACCGCACCACATCCAGGCTTTGAATTATGGATTTGCGGTGGGTGATAGCAGTGCTATAATCATCAAGATGGCCAACCAAGTGATCCCTGCTGCTTTAATGAGTGGAGCAGCAGGTGCTGTTGATCAGCCCTGAAAGGCATGACTGCAGTGCTTCGTCGCAGCCCGATGCTTTTTTATGGTGTTTAGAAAACACCATCACACTAATTAGTTTCATGTCAGTGCATTAGCAAGCTGTTGTTTGACTTTGGCTTCTTGCAAGTATATGAATATTTTACGAGTGGCTTTTTTCATAGTCACCGTGGGTAAATTCATGCACTGACCACTTTGTTTTGTTTGCTTCAGGGGTCGAGTTCAATGGAGTCATGACCTGCAGCTAAATGACAAATATCATTTCCACAGGGGCTTTGAATCAAGAAGTTACTTTTCTTTTCACTTTGTTTCACCTTTGAAGTCTTTAGGGTTTCTGATCTGGTTGTTTTAAAATCTTTGACAACTGTTGATGCAACTACCGGTCTTTTCCTGGTCAATAAAAATTTTGTTTTCTTTGAGATAAGATGTGCCTTTTCCAATCTGAAGTTTGTTTTAGGGAATATAACACATAAAAGAGAAGAAAATGTGTCTTGTAAGATTTGAAGATTGTCAGCAATCAACAAAAAATTAAACTGGTTAGCAGCAGAGAAAACATTTGATCTTGTTGATCTTTCAAAGAATATGATTTGAGAGCTGAGAGTCGGTGTTTACATCCCGCCGCAAGCTAACGTGCAGGTCATACAGCGCATGCTCGCCGACAAGATACTGAGTGTGGAACGGACCAACCCGGACTCCTTAGTTATTGTCGTTGGTGACTTTAACAAAGGTAATCTCACCCACGAACTCCCCAAATATAGACAGTTTATTAAATGTCCGACCAGAGAGGACAACATTCTGGATCACTGTTACACCATCATTAGAGACGCTTATCACGCCGTCCCACGTGCTGCACTGGGCCAATCTGACCACATCATAGTCCACCTGATTTCTGCATACAGGCAGAACCTAAAGCTCTGCAAACCTGTTGTGAGGACGACAAGGAAGTGGAGCAGTGAAGCTGTGGAGAATCTCCAGGCTTGTTTAGGCTGTACAGACTGGGATGTGTTCAGGACTACTACCAACAGTCTGGACGAGTACACAGAGGCTGTGACTTCCTACATCAGCTTCTGTGAGGACAGCTGTGTACCATCATGCACCAGGGTGAGTTACAACAATGACAAACCCTGGTTCACAGCCAAACTCAGAAGGTTAAGACTGGATAAGGAAGAGGCCTTCAGGAGTGGGGACAAAGACATATACAGAGAGGCAAAGTACAAGTTTGGCAAGGCAGTGAAAGAGGCCAAAAATGACTGTACTCTGAGAAGCTCCAAAACCAGTTCTCAGCCAACGACTCTGCGTCTGTGTGGAAAGGGCTCAGGCAGATCACCAACAACAAGCCGAAAGCCCCCCACTCCATCAACGACCGACGCCTCGCCAACGACCTGAATGAGTTCTACTGCCGCTTTGAAAGACAAAGGGACAGTCTTGCAACCATCCCCCACAACGCCCCCCAACACCTGCAGCCACAATCCACCACCCCCACCTCCCCAACCTCAAGAGGGGCCTTGGCACCTCCAACCCCCACCCTGAAGTTCCACCCCACCAGCCCCCCTACCCACACCGGGGACGGCTCTTTCCATCCAGGAGAGGGACGTCAACAAAACTCTTCAGGAGACAGAACCCCCGGAAAGCTGCTGGTCCGGATTCTGTCTCACCAGCCAGGCTGAAGCACTGCGCTGATCAGCTGTCTCCAGTCTTCACAGACATTTTTAACACCTCACTGGAGACATGTCATGTGCCAGCCTGCTTCAAGTCCTCCACCATCGTCCCTGTTCCCAAGAAGCCAAGGACCACAGGGCTTAATGACTTCAGACCTGTCGCCCTGACCTCTGTGGTGATGAAGTCCTTTAAGCGCCTTGTGCTCTCACACCTAAAAGACATCACAGACCCCCTCCTGGACCCCCTGCAATTTACCTACAGAGCCGACAGGTCTGTAGATGATGCAGTCAACCTAGCCCTTCACTTCATCCTCCGGCACCTGGACTCCACAGGAACCTACGCCAGCATCCTGTTTGTGGATTTCAGCTCTGCCTTCAACACCATCATACCAGCTCTGCTCCAGGAGAAGCTCTCCCATCTGAGTGTGCCCGACTCCACCTGCAGGTGGATCACTGACTTCCTGTCTGACAGGAAGTTGCGCGTGAGGCTGGGGAAGCACGTCTCTGACTCCCTGACCATCAGCACTGGTTCCCCCCAAGGCTGTGTTCTCTCTCCTCTGCTCTTCTCCCTGTACACCAACAGCTGCACCTCCAGTCACCAGTCTGTCAAACTTCGGAAGTTTGCGGACAACAACACTCTGATCGGACTCATCTCTGATGGTGACGAGTCCGCGTACAGATGGGAGGTGGACCATCTGTTGGACTGGTGCAGCCAGAACAACCTTGAGCTCAACGCTCTAAAGACAGTGGAGATGGTTGTAGACTTCAGGCAGAACCCAGCACCACCTGCCCCCATCACCCTCTGTGACTCCACAATTGACACTGTTGAATATTTCCGCTTCCTGGGAACCATCATCTCCCAGCATCTCAAGTGAGAGCCAAACATCAGCTCCCTCATCAAGAAAGCCCACCAGAGGATGTTCTTCCTGCAGCAGCTGAAGAAATTCAACCTGCCAAAGACTTTGATGGTGCACTTCTACACAGCCATCATTGAGGGCATCCTCACCTCCTCCATCACCATCTGGTACGCCGCTGCTACAGCCAAGGATAAGGGCAGGCTGCAGCGTGTCATTCGGTCTGCTGAGAAGGTGATTGGCTGCAGTCTACTGTTGCTCCAGGAACTGTACACCTCCAGGACCCTGAAACGGGCAGGGAAGATTCTGGCTGATCCCTCCCACCCCGGTCACAGACTCTTTGAGACTCTCCCCTCTGGCAGGAGGCTGCGGTCCATCTGGAACAAAACCTCACGCCACAAGAACAGTTTTTTCCCATCTGCCACCAGCCTTGTTGACAAAGCCCGGAAACCACACTGACACTCTCCCTTTACCCCACACCCCCCCTTTTTTGCTGACTGGACACTTGTAACTTGCAACTCTATGTGTTACATTAACGCTCAGCTTGGACTCCTGCTTTACTTGCACTGCCATACTTGCACACTGATCATCTGCACTGTTGTATTGCTCTCGCATCTTATACTGCTCTACATTTACTCTCACTCACTTAAAACTGTGCACATATATTTATATTATATTGTAGATATGTTTATACTGTTTAATTTGTACTGTATTGCACCGACTACGCCAAAACAAATTCCTTGTATGTCCAAAAACGTACTTGGTAATAAAGCTTTTCTGATTCTGATTCTGATTCTGAACCAGCTAACAAGTGACTGCTTCTAAAAAGGTAGATATAGCAGCAAGTTTCATTCACTGTTTCTGTCTAGATAAGTTTAGCTCTCAAATTAATATTAATCACAACAATGGGCTGGCTTCATAAAGGAAAACAAGAAGAAATACAATTTTAGAAAATAAATAAAAAATTTCCATAATTGTTAATGAATAATGTAGCTTGGTTTTTATTGTAAGGTCAGAGCTGTAGAATTGCATCCAGGTTGTTTCCTTGTAGAGACACCAGAGCAGCATAGAAAGAAATGAAATCAGCCTAATTTTGTTGGTTATTGTTTGAGATTAGTTGCTAATCAGACAGCATCTAACACAGCCATGCTTAGGCCTGTTTTAGGCAAAAAAGGAGGATAACGTTTTTTTTCTATTTAGCCAGTTCAAACGTCAAACTGGGTATAATGTTTGCTTACCACCAGTTTCCACCTCACAAGCACTATGGCACAGAAAATACATTTTAAAAATGGAGATAGCAACCAATCAAAACGCTGTGAGCACCATGTTTAGTATTCATTTCTGATTAGCCTAAGTAAGGACAGACAGCAATTTTTATATCTGTAATGCCATACCTTTGAAAGATCAGTTTATCTTCCCTCTTAATTGCTTGAAGTAACTCAGTGTTGGACCAAGGTTCCTAAAAAGTTAGCATTTTAGATCTTTGAATGGGTATTCGTAGGTCTCCCGTCATCCAGTGAGGCAAGCGTTATGCCTTTTTGTCTGATCAGACTTTCTTGTTAAAGAGGAGATGCTTAATTTTTAATCCATGTCCGTTTTCATGTGACTGCGTAAGCACATAACATGTAGGAAATGCGTTATCATCACAGTGAGTGATGTTTACTATTTTCTTTACATGACTTACACTCTGTTAATGCTCAACACCTTATCCTGACCTGTGCTTCTTAACTCAACACAAGGTACAGTCTATTTTTACAGGCATCTGCATGTGTTAAAAACTTCTGTGAGGCCAGTTCATTACTGGCCTTCTATGCCTAAGGCACATTCTCAGACATCAAAGCAATGTGATGAGAGCCAGCACCTTAGAGTTTTATCAGATGACTTAAGAAAATTAGAGAACTAATATCTTCCTTTGCAACAGCTGGTGCATGTGCATGTTCACAGATGGAGCTGTGGAGGCAGTGTAACTCAAGAAACACAGGTAACAGATGGGAATAGAGGTGTTATCAACACCCTGAGCAGCTCATGATTTTCCCCAAGAGCATCTACAGAGACAAAAGTGTGTGTGGACATTTGATACCAGCATCACTTGCAGTTATTTAAGAACGCTGTTGGGTGCTCATCAGCTTTCTTAAGGGACATCAGTGACACTGACACCTCATGTTTACACAAAACATGCTAAAATTGATAAATAGAGTTGCCCAAATTCAGAGAAATATTTAATTTCATGTTTTTGATGGAAACTCTGACAACAATATTGATTATGATTAACACTCATTTTCACGACACTGTTTATTGTTCAGCCTTACAAAATGCCCCAACCACTCTCCACGAGCTCTAGCCTCTCAGCCACTGAAGAAAAATTCCTGGAATGGGCATCCAGGAAAGTTAGAAAAACTTAGTTACCAAATATTGCATCCAAGCAGTCCCTGGGCAATTATATTGGACACTGATAATGTAACTATGACTGGTATACAGTTTTATGGACAAGGCAGAAATGTCTTGGTTGTATCATGTAAAATTGGCCTCATTAGGAGTGCATAAATAATACAACATATGGGTTTGCTGTTTAGTAGTAATACTCTAGTTACACAACTGAAGATTTCCCGTAGAAGTTGGCAGATCGGCCCTGACCAATAAAAAGCAGGTGTGACTCAAAAAGCAACTTAATAATTAGAAAAAAGATTTTTTTGAAATCTATTTGCAAAAACATGGAAGAATGCTTCCTATGCTTATTGGACATTAGGACCTATTTAGATTGAGATTGAGATTTTTAACATGGTTTGTAAAACCTTTATATTTGAAAATAAGTAATTGGGACTAGTATTCCCACAAATCCTGTGAACAAACTGCCATCCATGTGTTGTCTCAAAAACTGAATGCATCATTGAAAACCCAACATATGATCATGAAGCAAAAATTATACAACTAACTGCATATTTCCTCTCATACGGGTAGATCTCAACATGTTTGAATATCAAAAAATTGCCACTCATTTCAGAAAGTAAAACTCATATAGATTCATTATACATAGAGTGAAATATTTCAAGCCTTTATTTCTTGTACTTTTGTTGATTATGACTTACAGATAAAGAATGGCATTGGCTTTTTATTATGAATACCAGGACCTAATGTAGAACAGATTCACAATTTTCTCAAAGTTCTTAAGGATTCGCATAAGCTGTATAATAAAAAGTTAGTGTTTATTTGCAGAATGGGGGGTAATGGGATACAGAAAGAGGGGCTTGCCCAGGATGCAATCAATGCTGGCCACTCCACACTTTTGTCTGGCTAGTTATGCACAAAAACAGAAAGCAAGCACACACATAAAGCTTGCATGAATTCATATTTTGTCACATAATTCTGGTGAAAATATGTATTTTTCAAATGTTTGAAATTTGAAGGGTTTAGAGTCTAATCTAACTTAAGACTGGGACAAATGAAAGAGAATGTCTGAATTCGAGCCTACATTAGGCTTTTCTTTATGCTAAACTCCTCTTGACAGTGTTTTTTTCAGTAGTACTGTTGAAGGTATACTCTTGCTGTTTGTGAAGCATTTTGGGTTGGCTCATATTGAAGAGCTCCTGAACTTGGGTATTAAAACAAATGTTCCTTTGTTCTCAGAACTTTTTCAGTGAAATTAAATGAAAACTCATTCATCACTCTTTCAAGTTTGAGAACAGGAATAGGATCAAAAGGAGAGTACTACTCAATGCTGCACGCTGCTCTCTTTTGCACACATGCTTCTTCTGTCTTGAGACAGTCGTTGCTTTGTCTTTCCAGTTTCTCCATCTTTTCTTCTTCTCCAGTGCTTCCTCCTCCCCTTCTGTTCACCTTTTTACTGATTGCAGTCTGTGTGAGCTTGCCGTGCCCTCTGCCTTTATGTGTTGTCAGTTTATCAGAAGTGAAATCTCTGCTGTTGAATTTCAATTGAGAGGCTTCAAAGTGAGCTGCTCGATGGTTAGGGCGTCATCAAACAAGCCGTGTGCTTCAGCGATAGAGGCCTCAGAGGACTCTCAGGTTTCTGCTGCTGAACAAAGCTGACCAGCTAATCACACCTGGTGAAGTCCCAGCTGCCTGATCATCCTGCATCATCATAAGTAGAGACTCAAGCGGTCCTTATTTTTATTGGCTTTTTTTCTCAGTCGTTTGGTACAGAGCAGTTTTTCAGTTGCACCTTCCCTGACAGATTTTGATCAATTACCTTTATATATTTTGGAACTGTATTTGTTTTCTCTGAAACTCAGTTTTCAGAGGCGAGAAAATAAAGGGTTATGTATTAGACAAAGGCTATGTCAAGCAGCACAATCAGAACAACTTGACATTTCAGTTTCTTCATAATCACACATATAGTGTGTACCAGTGCTGTAGAGGCTGTGCCCGACACAAACATGTTTTAATACTGCTTGACATTCAGTTTTCCTGAAGGGCATCTATCTTGATTTTTACAACTTTTTCTTTTTAGCTGTTTGTAGCTTGCAATATTTAAATTCATGTTTGAGATTGTGAAATGTAAAATAAATTTATAAAAGCGTAAAACACAAAACAAGAGTCAAATGTAGTTGAGCGTGAAGCCAAAAGTTGCTGAAGTGTGATGTTATATTTGGGATGCTGAACTCTTGCGTCCATAACACAATGACCATCAAAGACTGAAGTATGTCCAGCTTAAATGTGAGTTCATTAGAAAACATTTATATGGATAATTGTCCAGTGAAGAGGAGAAAAAGAAAAAGGAAATAAAGAAATAAATAGGAAATAAAAGCTACATTCTTATGAGCCCAGACTTTATGTGATCTACCACAGTGGTGATTGACCACGTTACAAAAATTTTACTTTAAAACACTAAACTGTGGCAGCATTCATGTAGACGTTATAATTTTTGCACTGCCACATGATTGTTTAACTACCACTATAATATAGCTATCAAAATGTGTCTGTTACTCAAATCAAACACTTTAAATATTTCTTCAGTTATTTTCCTGATGTTATTTGGTCCTAAAAAGCCACTTGAAGCTGATGCTACACTTGTTGTGGTTGCAAGGGAAGTCGAGATACTGATATAAAATCTTCATTTCATTTGGCTGACAAACAGGAAGAAAACGAGTATGCAGGAGTAAATTTTGGAGATATCAGTTATTAGGTGATTTGTAGATGTCCACAGATCCTTTGCACTCAATAAGCACATACTGTAACTAACTAATATACTAACTAAAATGCTGTAGTAAAGATCATATTTTCTTACTTTAAAAACTTTATTATAAACACTTGCAGTCATCTTAGTGGTCTGGCCGCAGCTTTAACTGTGTTGTGTTCTTTTCCTTTAGCTTTTGATTGTTCCTTGTCTTGAAACCACATTTCCAATTGTTTTTTAATCCTGGGACAAAAATTGCTTAAAATAGACTATTTTTTGTAGATGAGGAAAAATTCATCCTCTTCACTTGTTGACTTTTGCGAAGCTCACCCACAGAATTTTTGGAAAGAGCGAGAGTGCTAATATCCTTTTTCTGTGTTGCCAATAAGGCTACACGATGATAGAAAATATTGCAAACGCAATAATAACAGTTAGTATTGCAATAAATGCCTATTTTCACCTATTTTGTGTCCATTCTTAGCATCTGCTGTCGATAGACACTGTCCAACTGGCTAAATATTAAGCTTGAAAAATGCAAGTTTATAACACTTGAAAAATATTAGTCACCACTTATTCCAAAAAGTCCTTTGTGAACACTGCACACAGATATTGTGATGATGATACAGTGCCTTGCGAAACTACTCAGCCCCCTTAAACTGGTCAACCTCTTGCCACATTTCAGGCTTCAAACATAAAGATATTAAATTCAATTTTTTTGTGAAGAATCAACAACAAGTGGGACACAATCATGAAGTGGAATTAAATTTATTGGATGTGTCAAACTTTAACAAATAAAAAACTGAAAAGTGGGGCATGCAATATTATTCGGCCCCTTTACTTTCAGTGCAGCAAACTCATTCCAGAAGTTCAGTGAGGATCTCTGAATGATCCAATGTTGCCCCAAATGACTGATGATGATAAATAGAATCCACCTGTGTGTAATCAAGTCTCCATATAAATTCACCTGCTCTGTGATAGTCTCAGGGTTCTGTTCAAAGCGCAGAGAGCATCATGAAGACCAAGGAACACATCAGGCAGGTCTGAGATACTGTTGTGGAGACATTTAAAGCCAGATTTGGATACAAAAAGATTTCCCAAGCTTTAACCATCCCAAGGAGCACTGTGCAAGCAATCATATTGAAATGGAAGGAGTGTCAGACCACTGCAAATCTACCAAGACTCGGCCGTCCCTCTAAACTTTCATCTCGAACAAGGAGAAGACTGATCAGAAATGCAGCCAAGAGGCCCATGATCACTCTGGATGAACTGCAGAGATCTACAGCTGAGGTGGGAGAGTCTGTCCATAGGACAACAATCAGTCGTACACTGCACAAATCTGGCCTTTATGGAAAAGTGGCAAGAAGAAAGCCATTTCTCAAAGATATCCATAAAAAGTCTTGTTTAGAGTTTGCCACAAGCCACCTGGGAGACACACCAAACATGGGGAAGAAGATGCTCTGGTCAGATGAAACCAAAATCGAACTGTTTGGCCACAATGCAAAACGATATGTTTGGTGTAAAAGCAACACAGCTCATCACCCTGAACACACCATCCCCACTGTCAAACATGGTGGTGGCAGCATCATGGTTTGGGCCTGCTTTTCATCAGCAGGGACAGAGAAGATGGTCAAAATTGATGGGAAGATGGATGGGGCCAAATACAGGACCATTCTGGAAGAAAACCTGTTGGAGTCCGCAAGAGACCTGAGACAGGGACGGAGATTTATCTTCCAACAAGATAATGATCCAAAACATAAAGCCAAATCTACAATGGAATGGTTCACAAATAAACGTATCCAGGTGTTGGAATGGCCAAGTCAAAGTCCAGACCTGAATCCAATCGAGAATCTGTGGAAAGAGCTGAAGACTGCTGTTTATGAACACTCTCCATCCAACCTCACTGAGCTCGAGCTGTTTTGCAAGGAAGAATGGGCAAGAATTTCAGTCTCTCGATGTGCAAAACTGATAGAGACATACCCCAAGCGACCTGCAGCTGTAATTGCAGCAAAGGGTGGCGCTACAAAGTATTAACACAAGGGGGCCGAATAATATTGCACGCCCCACTTTTCAGTTTTTTTATGTGTTAAAAAAGTTTGACACATCCAATAAATTACATTCCACTTCACGATTGTGTCCCACTTGTTGATTCTTCACAAAAAATTAGAATTTTATATCTTTATGTTTGAAGCCTGAAATGTGGCAAGAGATTGAAAAGTTCAAGGGGGCTGTATTACGGATCAGAAACAAGCAGACCCAAGATTCAGCCAGACACAGTACTGAAAATTTAAAAAGGTTTATTCAGCCACAGGAAAACATCACTCAGGTAAAAATCCACAGCTACTGGAAATCACTGGGGCAGAAAGAGGGATTAGTGACTTGTAGTTTCTCCAGATATTGCAAGGATCAGAAAAGTCACTAACCTGCTTGGGTAGAACTTGAAAGCCAGAGGAGAAACCTCGGTGGGTGGCAGGCCGTGATCTCCACAGCGCAGGTAAGAGAGACATGTTACTTTAGGCTGAATAATCTAAGGGCTAGGCTGGCTCAATAATCCGGGGGCAGAAACAGGGTCAATGATCTGAACAAGAGACGTCAGGCAAGGAGCAGGCTGAGGCATAAACCAGATGCAGGAAACAGGGTCGAAAACCAAAATCCAAACAGTCCGACAGGGAGCAGGCAGAGGCATAAATCCAAAAGGCAAGGCAAGGTCAAGAACAATGAGCAGACAGGAAGGAATGCTGGATATCTACTCATACGATGGCTTTCAAAAATCTGGCACCGTCTACTTGTCAGAGTCAGTATATATCAGGGAAGACACAGGTGCTTGGCATTCCATAGATTGCACTACACTGCAGCAGCCACCAGGTGCATCTAATCTGCTGATTGCAGCCAGGGAGACAGGGTAGAGCAGACGTACCAGAATCAAAACAGGCCGAGTACTTTCACAAGGCACTGTATATTCACAGTGTGTTCTGCAGCCCATTTTGTCAGTGAAGGTCCATTCAACATTTTACCAATAAATTATTTTTTTGTCATGAAAAAAATCTACTTTCTGTTTACAGCAATAGAAAATTATATTCTGAGTTTCCAGATGACATGTCATCATCTATATATGAATGTGCATTTCCAGTTTACAGGGAAAGCTCAAGCAGCCTTTCTGTTTCATTAAAGTGCATGTTAAACTTGGTGATCTGATTTGAATAAAACAATGGAAAGGTCATTTGCAGTTTATTTATGTTTTTTAGGTCTTCTTTTTCTAAAATGTGATTATATGTGACCTTTACTGTGATTCAAAATTATTTTTGAATTATGGGGGACTGCTGAAATACCAATTTGTCCTGGTTTTGAAACTCTTTCTTCCATTTTGTTCTTTCATTTTCATTCAACATGTTAATTTCACCGTGATCAGAAAGAGAACGTTTGATTAGTGCAAAACTAATTTGTGATGTCTGTACTCCAGGGGCTTCACTGAGAGATTGCTACTCAATTAATTTGAAAAACTGAAAAAACAAACAACAGGGATGACAAAATTTACTGACAATTAAACACACTCGTTTTTCTTTTTTAGCAAGATAAAGAACATTTACAATCTTTTAAGCAATGTGTGAATTGCTAACCATTAAGACAACTGTTGCTGATGATTATTAACTTGATACTGTACCTTGTCTCATTGTGGAGGTCAGCCTTACACCACATACAAAGCGTCTCACTAGAAACCTATAAAACATCTGCTACAAACATCTGCCTTTGAAAATAAGTAGTTCTTACAGCTGCTGCTAAAGATGTGCATTTACCGCTCTGTGCCACTTTGCATTTACATTCAGATGCACACATCATTCCTATGCCATCTGGAATATTGTAATTGAGAAAAACAAACACCATCAAGGCAACGAGGCACCCAAATGTCAAAGTGGGCTCTGACACATACTCACTCTGAGTCTTTTTATCCTCATTATCATTAGATGGTGGTTCTGATGGACCCCATGGAAGATCCAGATGACATCCTGCGTGCCAACCGCTCCAGGGAGAAGACTTACATGTTTGACGTGGGATTCGACTTCTTGGCCAGTCAGGTCAGCTAGAGAGGAGAGTTCAAATGAATCGACAGCTGAGCAAAGCTGAAATAAATGGAGTTACATTTTTTATTTATATTGCTTTCCTCCTCTTTTTCAGGAAGAGGTTTACCGAGCTACAACCAAAGAGCTCATTGAAGGCCTCATATCAGGCTACAATGCCACTGTGTTTGCCTATGGACCCACAGGTTTGTGCTTTAGTCTGAGTGTGCATGTTCTACAAGACCTAGATAGATGTCTGGTCTGTCATTTTTCAAGTGTATGTTTTATTATTTCGACCATCACTATATGGTCAGCCTGAATTAGTCAGCACCCTCTAATAGAAGGTGATATGAAATCTTTTTGAGACCTGTGGTTTTTATTCAGCAAACCTATAATAAGAGAATGAGTCATGCTTTGCCTCCATTGAAAGTGAAAGGCTTTTAAAGACTTTTTTTAGACTTGCACAGACTAGTAGACCTGGGCATGAACATATTCAAACAACAAACTCTTAACAAACATAGTAAAAATCCTACAGTAAGTGATAACACAAGCTTTCAGCTTTTATACCACAGCTTGATTTACATTTCTTCCCATGCTAAAACAAATGTTTTAATGTTTTTGGGGTAATGTTTGTTTCTTTGTGCTCCTTGGAGGACACAATTTGCATATTATCACTTAGTATAGGTTTTGTGGGGAAAAATCACCAGTTATTGTTTGTGCTGAAATCCATTCTTTGTTGTTCACCAACACCTGAAGTTAAAATTTGCCTCGTTACCTGCTAAGTGCAGTTTTGACCAACATAAAATTTTGTTACGCTGGGTTTCAGGTTGTGGGAAGACCTATACCATGTTGGGCACTGACAAAGAGCCAGGCATCTATGTCCGCACTCTAAATGACTTGTTTTGTGCCATTGAGGAGACTAGTGACGACATGCTGTACAGCGTGTCCATGTCCTATCTAGAGGTAAGTCCTTAATTTTCCAGCAAGTTCAAATCCATTACTCTCATTATAGGATGACAGCATCATCTAGTTAATGCTTTTGTTGTCATGCTACCTTTATTAGTCCTACAGTAGGGCTGATATATATGTATATATGATATATATACACTATAGACACAAATTTAATAGTTTGTTGAAAAATGTTTTAATTTGTTTGTTTTGCACACTTGAAGTCTTTTATTTCCAATACATACAGTGTCTTATAAAACTTTGTCATGTTGCAACCATGAACGTAAATGTATTTTAGTATAATTTTTTTAATGTGTAACACAAAGTTTATATTATATTTGTAGAAGGAAAGGGATACATAATGTTCAAAATTGTTTACAATGAAAAAGAATTGTTGCTTTCATTTGTATTCAGCCCCTCTGAGTCAATACTTAGAGCTGCAGAACTTCCTGCAATTACAGCGCAAGTATTTTGGGGTACGTGTCTATTAGCTCTGCACATCTACAGAATAAATGTTTTGTCTTTTCATCTTTTCGAAATAGCCCAAAGAGATCACATGGAAAACATATGCGATCATCCCTTTTCAAGTTTTGCCACATATTCTCTCTTTTTTTTAGCGGTAGTAGCACTCAGAATTGTTGTCTGAGTGCCAAGAAGAAGCCCAACAGATTTACTTTTGCATTATTCTTACACATTTCACATTAAGTTGCTGCTTTTAAAGTTTGTTCAGGGTGTTATTGTTCTGGAAAGTAAATCCTTTTTCTCTGGCTCAAGTTGCTTGCAGCCTGTAATAGTTTTTTAAAAGGAATATCCTGTATTTAGCTTCTTCAATCTTTCATCACCCTTCCTGTCTCTGCTGAAGAGAAACAATCCCAAACCAATGTGTCACATTAAACATAGTGTTTCAAAAAAGGCTGTTTCTGATTAATGCTGTCCTTGGCCAGCCTGTCAGTTAAGATGGTGCCCAAGCCTTTGTGGTCTCCTGTTGTTCCATGCTGTTCCCATTGCTGTTCCCTACTTTCTCCCAGACTTGTGTGCTGTTTTACTTGCCTTAACAATGCTGTTTGTTTACAAATGTTCTCTAACAAACCTCTGAGGCCTTAACAGAGCATCTGGATACATGCTGGGAGTAAATTACTCTCTGGTGGGCTCAATTGACTAACAAGGTGACTTCTGAATGCAGTTGGGTGCATAGCGCCAGGTAAATTAGAATTTTGGTTCATACCCGTTTAATACAGGGGCATAAACAACCACAGTTGATTTCTCATTTCCTCTCCACTCCACGCTCTCCAGTGGTACATAGAAAATAAACTATAAAATATTTTCTTAACTGTGGAACACCGACTATTCTCTGTGGTCTCCCCCCTCCATCAAGTATTTCACTCTGTGTGTTGGTGCTTTTCTTTGAAGAACTTGTTCAGATGGTGAATTAGTGCAATCTTATGTCTTTGAAGTTTTTTTTTTTTTTTTTTTGCCTCCCTTTGTTTTTGGATGATTAGCTGTGGATGAATCTGTGGACTGATTAGATCAATTTTTCTTTGTGTCTGCTGGACTGAGCTTCATGTCTCTGTAAAGACAAGCAGGAACGGCTCATCTTGCCAGTTTAATTTCTCATTTAATCATACCTCAAAGTCTCATTTGAGACTTTGAGGTATGATTTTGCATTACCATGAGTGGTCTCAACTATAGGAGATGAAAAGGCCTATTTAAATGCAAGAGTTCATTCTTCTTTCATTCTTTTTCCTTTACTTTGGCTTTTTCCTTTCTTATGTCAAATGAAAAGCTTTTTTGGAGGCCTGAACATCTCCCAAAACACCTGAAATTTTTTATACATTTTGCAAGTATTAAGAATTCCAAAAAATAGTAAATAGCTCCATGGTGCTCCCTTAAGACCAGTTTACATACTCCTATGAAGATTGGTATACATCTATGAGAAATACAAAGAAGTCTCTTAGAGGTAACGTAGAAATGCTCAAGATCTGTCCTTGAACATGCGTGTGGTTACAGAGAACACTTAAAACACCTAGACTGTTAAAAGAATATTCATGTTACACTACATTAAACTAAATATCTTCTAGTTCCACAGACTACAGTCTTGGGTTTGTCCAAATGCAATGACTGTTGCAATAAAATGTAAAACAAATGTTGCAAAATTTAAATGCTCTTGAAAAGATGTGACAATTTTTTCTCTTTAATTACTGATTTTCTTTTGCCAAGTTGGATTTTGTGTTTTCCCTATTGCTGAGAATATCTCAGTGCAGGGCTCAGACCTTGAATGAGTACCCTTGCTCCAGACTATGATATTCTTATTGTCTGTTTTGGGAACACTTGCTCTCTCTCTCTCTGTGAAAGGCATAAAAAAGGTTTTTGAAAAAAATAGTAGAGTCTATCTTTCCTAACGGCTATCTTATATAGATGTGGTAAAGCACTATATCGTGTGTCCTTCTGAGAGCTGAGTGAGTGTACAATTGTTTGCAAGAAGAGATAGCAGATGAGGAAAAATTCACTCAATGACACCCAATGATTCCCTGACCATCCTGCACTCACCGAAAAATAAAATGTGTACAACAATGGGAGTGCTGCAGGTGCCCAAACTGAGGCCAGGTTAGGCTGTGGACTACTTTGCCCTCTTGTCTCCTGCTGCCGCTCCTGGCCTCCTGGCCACTCCACCCACTGAGAACAGAAGGTCACATGTTTTACAGATTTCCATTTTAGGTCCCCTATACATATGACTTCAAACTGTGTCTGATGACAGATGATGTTACATTACCCAAACCTTATAGGAAGTCGACTGTTTTTGATTGTAGCCCTCAACAATTATTCACCACCAAACAGGAAGTTCGTTTGACTTCCAATTGCAACATCCAACTTCATCCAACATCTTCCTGCTTGATAACAGATGTTGACTGAACACAAGTAAATTTCATTTTCAAATCTTGAGAAAGGCACTTCCTACTTGCTACACAGATGTTTTTCAAACCTGAAAGTAATTGTAGTGAGTTGCCGGATACTCAAACCCTTGGTTGTGGAACAAGAAGGTGGAACAGCATTTCAGATTTAGTTTTTTCTTCTTTTTTTTTCACTTTTATCTTTTAGTTGGCAAAAACATTGTCAAACACTGCACATCATTTGAGATGTTGTTGATTCAATATAATAACTGTCTACATGATCTTTTAGTCCCCATTCTCCCTGACCTTCTTTCCATACCTTGTCCTTTTCTGTCATTTGTCTTAAATTTGAGTTTTCTTCTGCCTTTTTATTCATGTCAGTTTCTCCATAATCTCGTTTTCCTAAACCACTTAAATCTATTGTTCCAGAGTGGGGTGGGGTGGAGTGGGGGGTTGCTTGATTCTATATGAAGAACTAGATCTACAGTAAGAGTATACACTAGATTTATAAAGAGGAATTTACTGTAGAATATTAACAGAATTTACTCTGATGTGTTCTGGCTGTCAAGAGAATAAATGGGACAAACAGAAATAATTGAATGACAAAGTCCTGGACACTAAGATCAAATATGAAAAGAACTGTCAGCCTTCAATTGAAAATCAAAATGGCACAAATAAGCACTTGACAGCCACAATTTCATCCTATTGAAGGGTTTTTGCATCTGACATCAAAATTACGTCTTTTGTTTTCACTGCCAGACGGGGGCAAATTTATTGCAGTGTAGCTTTTTGGTTTCTCTTTGAGTGTGTGGGAGTTCAAATATTTTCTATTAAAATGTCAGACTGAATGTAGACACTTTCTGACCTGCATTTGTTTCATCACTTTGAGTCCTCACACAAATGCATGTGTGACGTGTGTGTTTGCTGTTTCCAGGGAGCAATCTGTTACTGCCTCACAGCAAAGAGGTTAAATGGGCGCATTGAGCAAAGTGCACACATCTGTTGCTTTTCTTGTTTGGATCTTGCTTTCTGTCACATGTGCAGTCACTATAGCATGTGCACAGGAACACACTAATACGTTGGGGTGCTCTTAGAATGAGAAGTCCTTCACCTTTGGTCCTAAAGAAAATAGCTGAACTTAACAGATAGCGATGAAGTTGTCTATTACAGTGTTAGTAAGCACACCTTTCGGAGCTGGTAGCATCACAGAACACTGTGAGCTTTATTTACACTCCACCTGCAGTGATCGTATTGGAGAAATAAAAAACTGAGCAAATATTAGGCTGTCAGGATGAATGAAAGCATCTGCTCATGTACGCTGTGGGCAAAGGGTTAGTTTGACAAATCAAATTGCAGACTGTCATTCTGTGGTCACTTTTCAGGATCTCGTTTCTGCTCTTAACTGAATGTCATTTGAAAGCCTTCAATTATTTCATCATAGTCCAGAATTTTCCTTTGCTTTTTGTAAGAAAAACCACTTGCACTGGTGTGACAACAGTTCCCAGGTCACATATTTTCTTAATGATTAGTTGGTGAAAATGTGCTTCTTGAGTCCTGAAAATTGCAATATCTTTGAAAAGTTTATTTATGTCAGTAACTCAACTCAAAAAGCAAAACTAATACGTATCATTTCAATACATTACATACAGTACAGTTACAATAAAGCTATTTTTCTGTAAATGTTGAGGATTATGGCTTCCAGCTAATTACAATTGCATTTTTCCAAAGATTTAACTATTACCTAAGACCAATAAAAGTTGATTGTAACCAAAATGTTATTTTGTGATGTTATGTTGTCTTTGTACATTAATATAATTTGTAATAGCAATTAAACTACCACATACCTTCCAAAATAACAGAAATACGCTTTTGAAATATTTGAGTTTTTGTGTAATCTATATCTATGAGTTTCTCTTTTTGAATTGAATTAGGGAAAAATAATAAATTTCAATGAAATTCTAATCTTTTGAAATGCATGCATACACATTCTTCAAACTGACTAATACTTTATGAGAAATCTTTTATATTTCTATCTATATGTTTACAGATCTATAATGAGATGATCAGAGACCTGCTGAACCCATCCTCAGGCTTCTTGGACTTAAGAGAAGACTCTAAGGGTGTGATTCAGGTAGCAGGCATCACAGAGGTGTCTACCATCAATGCCCAGGAGGTGAGAAGATACCTTGTTGGGTTTTATTAGACGATTAAAAAGCTAAACACCCATGACAGCCTTACTTATATGTTCTCAGATCATGGAGTTGCTGATGAAGGGCAACAAGCAGCGAACGCAGGAGCCAACAGCTGCTAATAAGACATCGTCTCGCTCCCACGCTGTGCTTCAGGTTGCGGTGAAGCAGCAGAGTCGCTGTCGTGACGTCTTGCACGAGGTCCGCTTTGCTCGGCTTTTCATGATTGACCTTGCCGGCTCAGAACGAGCAGCTCAGGTGGATAGATTTATTGTTTTGTTCTTGTGTATGCATCCTCTTCGATAACATTAAGTTCAAATCTTAAATTCTTGAAATTTCACTTCAGAAGATCAAAATCATTTTATGAGAGAGATTACAGTGCTTTGCAAAAGTATTCACACCCTTGGAATATTTCTACATTTTCCCAAGTTCCAACTACACACTTCAATAGATTTTGATGGCATTTGTTAAATCGTCACACAGTAGCACATAATAATAAAGTGGAATTAAAGAATGCAATTTTTTTCATTTATTTTTCAAAATAAAATATCTGGAAATTGTGCTGTGTATTTGTATTCAGTTCCTTTTACTCATTTACCCCGAAAAAGAAATTGTTTCTACAACCCCAATTCCAATGAAGTTGGGACGTTGTGTAAAACGTAAATAAATACAGAATACAATGATTGACAAATCCTGTTAAACCTATATGCAATTGAATACACTAAAAATAAAAGATATTTAATGTTCAAACTGATAAACGTTTTTCTTTTTTTGCAAATATTCACCTATTTTGAATTTGATGCTTGCAACATGTTCCAAAAAGCTGGGACAGCTGTTTACCACTGTGTTACATCACCTTTCCTTTTTTTGTGTCCTGTCCGGCAGAGTAGCACTCAAAACTGTTGTCTGAGTGCCAAGAAGAAGCCCAACAGATTTACTTTAACAGGTGGAGCATTACAGCTAATGCTATATGGCTCCGCTTGATATACATGTCCTTCTCAAAATATTAGCATATTGTGATAAAGTTCATTATTTTCCATAATGTCTTGATGAAAATTTAACATTCATATATTTTAGATTCATTGCACACTAACTGAAATATTTCAGGTCTTTTATTGTCTTAATACGGATGATTTTGGCATACAGCTCATGAAAACCCAAAATTCCTATCTCACAAAATTAGCATATCATTAAAAGGGTCTCTAAACGAGCTATGAACCTAATCATCTGAATCAACGAGTTAACTCTAAACACCTGCAAAAGATTCCTGAGGCCTTTAAAACTCCCAGCCTGGTTCATCACTCAAAACCCCAATCATGGATAAGACTGCCGACCTGACTGCTGTCCAGAAGGCCACTATTGACACCCTCAAGCAAGAGGGTAAGACAGAAAGAAATTTCTGAACGAATAGGCTGTTCCCAGAGTGCTGTATCAAGGCACCTCAGTGGGAAGTCTGTGGGAAGGAAAAAGTGTGGCAGAAAACGCTGCACAATGAGAAGAGGTGACCGGACCCTGAGGAAGATTGTGGAGAAGGGCCGATTCCAGACCTTGGGGGACCTGCGGAAGCAGTGGACTGAGTCTGGAGTAGAAACATCCAGAGCCACCGTGCACAGGCATGTGCAGGAAATGGGCTACAGGTAACGCATTCCCCAGGTCAAGCCACTTTTGAACCAGAAACAGCGGCAGAAGCGCCTGACCTGGGCTACAGAGAAGCAGCACTGGACTGTTTCTCAGTGGTCCAAAGTACTTTTTTCGGATGAAAGCAAATTCTGCATGTCATTCGGAAATCAAGGTGCCAGAGTCTGGAGGAAGACTGAGGAGAAGGAAATGCCAGAAGTCCAGTGTCAAGTACCCACAGTCAGTGATGGTCTGGGGTGCCGTGTCAGCTGCTGGTGTTGGTCCACTGTGTTTTATCAAGGGCAGGGTCAATGCAGCTAGCTATCAGGAGATTTTGGAGCACTTCATGCTTCCATCTGCTGAAAAGCTTTATGGAGATGAAGATTTCATTTTTCAGCACAACCTGGCACCTGCTCACAGTGCCAAAACCACTGGTAAATGGTTTACTGACCATGGTATCACTGTGCTCAATTGGCCTGCCAACTCTCCTGACCTGAACCCCATAGAGAATCTGTGGGATATTGTGAAGAGAACGTTGAGAGACTCAAGACCCAACACTCTGGATGAGCTAAAGGCCGCTATCGAAGCCTCCTGGGCCTCCATAAGACCTCAGCAGTGCCACAGGCTGATTGCCTCCATGCCACGCCGCATTGAAGCAGTCATTTCTGCCAAAGGATTCCCGACCAAGTATTGAGTGCATAACTGTACATGATTATTTGAAGGTTGACGTTTTTTGTATTAAAAACACTTTTCTTTTTTTGGTCGGATGAAATATGCTAATTTTGTGAGATAGGAATTTTTGGTTTTCATGAGCTGTATGCCACAATCATCCATATTAAGACAATAAAAGACCTGAAATATTTCAGTTAGTGTGCAATGAATCTAAAATATATGAATGTTAAATTTTCATCATTACATTATGGAAAATAATGAACTTTATCACAATATGCTAATATTTTGAGAAGGACCTGTACTGTATATAAAAAAATCTTTATTAGAAACTGCTTTGGGATCATTTCAATTGCAATGAACATGGAGACGGAAACAAAAAAAAAGAAGCAAGAAATAGAGAGAGGTCTGGCAAAAAAAAAGGAAGAGAAGGCGAAAAGAATAAATGACAGAAAAAAGGACGAAGAAAATACAAGACACTAGAATACTCCTTCCTCACCTGCAGAAACATATATAACAACTGCAATGTTATTGGAAAGTGCACAGTATTAATGAATGGAAGATGTATATGGAGGAACTGTGGCTCAATATAGAACATCTATGTATATGTTAACACCTTAATCCAAACACCTGTGGGTGTATAAAGGCGCTTGTGTATATAAGGTTTCTCCATAAAAATATGCATTAGTGAGTGTGAGGAGCCACACCCCCCTGGACCCAACACAGACATGGGGGAAATCTGAGCAATGGACATCCAAAGGCCCCCCAGAGCACGGGAACACTTAATAAGCGCTTGGGAACTGATGACGCTAATTGTTGAAGTTTTGTAGGTGGAATTCTTTCCCATTCTTGCCTAATGTACAACTTAAGTTGCTCGACAATCCGGGGTCTCTGTTGTCACATTTTGCGCTTCATAATGCTCCACATATTTTCAATGGGAGACAGGTCTGGACTGCAGACAGGCCAGTCTAGTACCCATGCTCTTTTACTATGAATTCACGCTGTTGTAACACCTACAGAATGTGGCTTGGCATTGTCTTTCTCAAATAAGCAGGGATGTCCCTGAAAAAGACGTTGCAAGGATGGCAGAAAATGTTGCTCCAAAACCTGTACGAACCTTTCAGCAATAATGGTGTCTTCAAAGAGCTGCAAGTTACCCATATCATGGTCACTATCACACCTTCATATGGTCACTATCACACCTTCATACGGTCACTATCACACCTTCATACGGTCACAGATGCTGGCTTTTGAACTTTGTGCTGATAACAATCCATATAGTCCTTTTCCTCTTTGGCTTGGAGAGCACAACATCCATGATTTCCACAAAACAATTTGAAACGTGGACTCATCAGACCACATTCAGATCAGCACGTTTTTCCACTTTGTGTCTGTCCATCTCAGATGAGGTCAGGCCTAGAGAAGCCAGCAGCACTTCTAGGTGCTGTTGATCTATGTCTTTTTCTTTGCAAGGTAGAGTTTTAACTTGCACTTTTAGATACAGCGATGAACTGTGTGGTAATATCTGTTTCAGAATGATGGGCTTTTAATCCAATGCCTCCTGAAGGGTCATAGGCCCCGGGCATTCAATGTTGCTTTTTAACCATGCTGCCTACGTGCAGATATTTCTCCAGATTCTCTGAATCTTTTCATGACATTATGGACTGTAGATGATAATAGATTAAATCCCCAAATTTCTTGCAATAGTATGTTGAGAAATGTTTTTAAACTGTTGGATTAATACAGTTGTTCACAAAGTGGTAAACCTTGCCCCATCCTTGCTTGTGAACGACTGAGCCTTTTTTTTTAGCCTTCCTCAATTTTCCCAGTCTTGTGTTGCCCCCGTCCCAACTTTTTTGGAACATATTGCATTAAATTCAAAACATCAAATTCAAAAATTGTGAATATTTGCAAATAAACAACAAAGTTTATTAGTATGACCATAAAATATCCTGTTTTTGTAGTGTATTAAATTGCATATAGGTTGAACAGGATTTGCAAATCATTGTATTCTATTTTTATTTTTGTTTTACACAACGTCCCAACTCCATTGGAATTGGGGTTGTTCCAGTTGTTTTAAAAAGTCACCTAATGATCCACTATTTTGTAGTGGTCAGTCACATAAAAGCCCAATAAAATACGCTGAAGTTCATACTTATATTGTGACAAAAAGCATGAATAATTTTGCAAGGCATTGTATGAACCATTCAACAGATTGTTAAATGCTTATATCAGTAGTTTCAAGTTTGATTATACTTGTATGAAGCATACTTCTGAGTTATCATAGTACCAGTACATTTTTTTTTTATGTTGAAGGTTTCCATTTTATAACATTTAATACATCCATGTTATGAAATTTATTGGACAGTTGCAACACAAATTCATTATCTTTTATCACTTGGTTGTTGTCATTTTCTGTTTAATTACAACAACATCAAACTTGAGGGGCAACTCCCATAAAGTCTATTCAAATATTGACCTTTATATTTTCATTGCAGCAACTTTTTGAACAAAGATTAATCTCTTATTTTTGAGGACCTAATAACTAAGTAAATACTGTAGTTTGGTCAGATTCTCTCCTGCAGGTGACTGCAGAACATCTGTAATTCATTAACCATTTCTGTTTTCGAGGCCAAAATTCTCTTTTTGTTTCAGAAAGTGTTTAAAAATTATTCATCTGCTTTAAAACAAATGAAAATATTGACTTTTTATGTTTCCTATTTTCAAGATTTCTAGGTTTTCTGGCTTTAAATAATGATATACGCCCTTTAAAATACATATTTATATTGTTTATCTGTTCACTTAGGAAGTTTGTCACTGTGCATGAATTAATTTTGTAAAAAAAACAACTACATCAGACCAATAAAAATAAACATTTTAATGTACTTGATGAAGAAATGTGGGCTTCATGTCAATGTCATAAATGTCAAAAGACATTACATGACATTAATTTTAATTATTATATTTTTTTATTATAAAACCGTTTAAGAACTGGTATGATCAAAGTTTTTATTGTTCTTGTCATTGCAGAGTGACTGAGGTTTAGTAACACATGGTATTATTTAAATACTTGAATGTATCGTCACTGTGCATTTTCCATCTTTATGATGTAGAAAAGTTTCTGGAAAAGAGACAGTGTTACCAATGTAAAGATTAAATGTACTAAACCAACTCTAGAGTATATCAATGTATTACTAAATGTCAGCTGGTGAAAGCAAGTTGGTACCCACAGAGATTATTTCAACAAGTCATGCAGATTGTTTGGATGAAAATTATGATAACCACCGTGAAGCATTGAGCACAACAAAGAAATATTTGCCCAGGAGGACCAGAGGAGTACTTGCTCCTCCGAAGTGTGTAATTTAATTTAACTCTGATGAAGAAAAGAAGGCAAGTAAATGGCATCTGTTGGAGCACTAGCTAATCAGAAAGAACCAAACAAAAAACCTTTAATGTGTAGATGTGGTAACTCAATTTGTTACTCACTGAATTTAAAGCCATCGAATAGTTTTGATTATTAAATAGTTTTGAGTGTTACATGTTTAAACAAACTGTTTCCTTTTTTGTTTGACATAAATACAGGTCCTTCTCAAAATATTAGCATATTGTGATAAAGTTCATTATTTTCCATAATGTCATGATGAAAATTTAACATTCATATATTTTAGATTCATTGCACACTAACTGAAATATTTCAGGTCTTTTATTGTCTTAATACGGATGATTTTGGCATACAGCTCATGAAAACCCAAAATTCCTATCTCACAAAATTAGCATATTTCATCCGACCAATAAAAGAAAAGTGTTTTTAATACAAAAAACGTCAACCTTCAAATAATCATGTACAGTTACGCACTCAATACTTGGTCAGGAATCCTTTTGCAGAAATGACTGCTTCAATGCGGCGTGGCATGGAGGCAATCAGCCTGTGCACGGTGGCTCTGGATGTTTCTACTCCAGACTCAGTCCACTGCTTCCGCAGGTCCCCCAGACCTCAGGGTCCGGTCACCTCTTCTCGTTGTGCAGAGTTTTCTGCCACGCTTTTTCCTTCCCACAGACTTCCCACTGAGGTGCCTTGATACAGCACTCTGGGAACAGCCTATTCGTACAGAAATTTCTTTCTGTGTCTTACCCTCTTGCTTGAGGGTGTCAATAGTGGCCTTCTGGACAGCAGTCAGGTCGGCAGTCTTACCCATGATTGGGGTTTTGAGTGATGAACCAGGCTGTGAGTTTTAAAGGCCCCAGGAATCTTTTGCAGGTGTTTAGAGTTAACTTGTTGATTCAGATGATTAGGTTCATAGATCGTTTAGAGACCCTTTTAATAATATGCTAATTTTGTGAGATAGGAATTTTGGGTTTTCATGAGCTGTATGCCAAAATCATCCGTATTAAGACAATAAAAGACCTGAAATATTTCAGTTAGTGTGCAATGAATCTAAAATATATGAATGTTAAATTTTCATCATGACATTATGGAAAATAATGAACTTTATCACAATATGCTAATATTTTGAGAAGGACCAGTATATTAAAATCCAAATTTGTTCATTAGGCATGTAACTTATTATTCTCCCAGTACAAGAAAAATCCTTGGACTTTTTGACTCCAAGGCATTAAGCGCATATAATTGAAATCTCCCTGGTACTCCCTGAAAGTCCACCCCCCCCACCCACCCCCCACCCCCCCCCCCCCCCCCCCCCACACACACACACTGAGTTCAGAGGTCTTCTCACTCATCGATCTCTACCTCTTTTAGACTCAGAATAGAGGTCAGCGGTTGAAAGAAGGAGCTCACATCAATCGCTCTCTCCTGGCTTTGGGCAACTGCATTAATGCCTTAAGTGACAAAAATGGCAACAAGTACGTCAACTATCGAGACAGCAAGTTGACTCGCCTATTGAAGGTACTGCAACTGAAAAAAACATTTTGCTTTTATTATTTATCTTCCTTCCTTTGTGCAGTTCCTGGCAGAACCAGTCAGACTTTTCCACAAACTTCAACTTCTTTGATAATAATGCAGAATTGTGAACTGCAAAATAAAAAGCTTAAGTTTGTGGTGCATTTGTGTTAACCCCTTTTTTTTTTTGTTTTTTTCTAATACCGCTTAATATAATCTAGTCCAACCAATTTCCTTTAAAAATCATATAGTTAGTGCCTGTGTGTAGTTTAATCTTAGTATAAATCCAGCGTTTCTGTAAAGGCCTCAGAGGTTCATTAGAGAACAAACCGTATCATGAAGCACAAGGAAAACAGCAGACAGGTCAGGGAAACATTTGTGGAGAGGTATTGAGCAGAGTTAGGTCATAAAAATGTCTCAAGTTTCGAAGACCTCACAGAGCACTGTTCAATCCATCATCCAAAACCGGGAAGAGTATGGCACAACTGCAATCCTACCCTATGATATGGCTGTTAACCTAAACTGTGGGGCTGGGCACGAAAGGCATTTTTTAGGGAAGCAGGCAGGATGGTCTGTGGTAACTCTGGAGGAACTACAGTGATCCATCGCTCATATGTTAAAATCTGTCGGCAAAGGAAATATTAGTTGTGCACTTCTGAAATCTAGTTTTAAGGAAGAGTTGCAAAAACAAACACATCAGACATGTGGAAGAAGGTGTTCTGATCCGATTTAACCTTTTGGCCTACATCTAAAATAAAATGTGGAGTGAAATGCTAACACACATCACACTGAAAATATCATCAACATTGTGAACATGGTGTTGGGGATGCTTCTCTTCCCAGAAGGACTGAAAAGCAGGTCAGAGTTGATGACAAGATGGATGGAGCTAAATACGGAAACTGGGACAGGGGCAGAGGTTCTCCTTCCTTAACATGCAGCCAGTGCTGGAATGAAGTTCTTTAAATGAAATCATAATTTTGTTAGAATGGCCTAGTCAAAATCCAAAGCTAAATCCAACTGATAATTTGTGGCAGGAAATGAAAATTAATGTTCTCAGATGCTCTCTTTCCAGTCTTACTAAACTTAAACCTTTATTCAAAACTGAATTGGCCAAACATTAAATCTCTAAATGTAAAACACTGTTAGAGATTTGCCCCAAAAGACTTTCAGCTATAATTACAATGAAAGGTGCTTCTACAATATTCACTCTGGGGGCCTGAATATAAGTGCACCCCACACTTTTCAGATTTGTAGTTACAAAAATGTTTTAAAACCAAGTACAATTCTTCTTACACTTTACAATTGTGCACTACATTGTTCTATAAAATCCGTACTGGTCCTATAAAACACACTGAAGTTTGTGGTAACGTAACAAAATTTGAACAATTTTAAAGCCGCATAAGGCTCTATGTTATCTGTTGCATTCATGAAGCTTTGTCTCATTTTTCAATGGTAGGACTCACTTGGTGGGAACAGCAGAACAGTGATGATAGCTCATATTAGCCCCGCCTCTACAGCTTTTGAGGAGTCTCGAAACACGCTAACATACGCTGACCGTGCCAAAAGCATTCGTACACGGGTAAACTTTTATTTCACCTTAAGCATAGCTCACCTTGATGTGGATTGCATTTTCCCAGAAATATTGTTTCTCATTACTGTTTGCTTTAGGTGAAGAAGAACCTGATAAATGTGTCATACCACATTGCTCAGTACACAAACATCATCTCTGACCTACGCTGCGAGATCCAGCGGCTCAAAAAGAAGATCACAGAGCAGAGCACCGACCGAGCTGATATCCGAAACATCCAGGGTACATTTTGTTGTTTCTATTTCAAGCGAGTAAAAGCCACATCTTAACATTTGTAAGTATTGTTCTCTCTGTACTTTTACTCTTTTGCAGCGGAGGTCCAAGCCCACTCCTGCCAGCAGAGCAGAGCAGAGATGGACGTGTTGAGGGAGCAGCTTCTGGACGCTTTCCGGCAGCAGATGAAGATCAGAAAGAGCCTGATCGAGCTGGAGAACAGCAACATGGAGATGCAGATTGACACCTCCAAACACCTTGTCACCATTGCAGAGTCAGTCGGATTTCTGTGGCCTTTTCCCTGTGGAGCACACTTAACAGTTAAAATCTAATAATACTGTGTTACTGTTTAACAGCTGACTTCCAGTTTATATTCGTAATTATGAAACTTTGCTCTGGGCTTTAAATCGAATACATTTTCTTTTGCCTTTTATCCCAGCACTGGTCTAGTTTAATTAAATGAATAAGTGTATAGCAAGTATTTCTCTGCAGCGATTGCATTTAATTAACAATGAAGCAAACTTAATTATGAATTTCCTTGACTAGAAAATCTATTCAAGTTAATAATTATTGGAGATTTGTGCCTAAAGAGTATGTAATTTCCACTGTCTGTAAAAATCTTTTAATAAAAACTATTGTTTTATGTTCCCTAGCTGGGAGCAGGAGCAGAGTAAACGCAGGAGAAAGTGGCGTGCAGAAAGAAGGAAGGAAAGTGTCAATAAAGACGAAAGCGAGAAGGAATCAGATTCGCCAGAGTCTCCCCCAGACAGCACAGAGACCCGGGAGGTAGCAGTGGCTCGGGAAAACCTAGTCACTCTAATGGCCGAACAGACGAAGATTCAAAAGCAAAAGGTCAGCTTCTTAAAAATGTGGTTAAATAAAAAAAATTGATATAATCCTGCCTTCAATAAAAATAATCTCTGTGATTCAAGGGTTTACTAGAGCACAGGTTTCTGGAGCTCCGGGATCGAGCCCGACGCCTGGAGGAGCTGCTTCCTCGGAGGGTGAGCTCAGAAGAGCAGCGTGAAGTCCTTGGCCTCCTCTGCAAGGTCCATGAGCTGGAGATCGAGAATGCAGAGATGCAGTCCCATGCTCTGATCAAAGACAACGTCATCCGACAGAAAAACTTTGTGGTGCAGCGCTTTGAGCAGCATAGACACCTGTGTGATGAGCTCATTCAGCAGCAGAGACAGTTCATAGACGGTGAGTGTTCAGATTATCAAAATTTACTTTTAAAACATTATACTGATAAGGAGGTAAATTCAGTATTATAGCCCAAAACATTTCTGACAGTATGGCAGACACCCTCCCAAAAGGTTTAAGGTCAGGCACCCCCAGAAAAGTGTGAGTGTTGTTGATATATTTAAAGGTTTGCATGGAAATGGTACTTGAACATCCTTTGTAAGTGAGGCTCAAGATCTGGTTGTTGTTTTAGGTGTATTTACTTAAATTTTTTACTAGTTGCATGTGTCCCTTTTATGTTTCAGACCACAGTCTCCTTGTGCCACTGCACCTTCAGGACCTGTATGAGATGTACATGAGGGAGCTGGATGAGAGGAAACTGGAGAGAGCTGTAGCCCTGAACAAGGTGACCACCAAACAAACCATCAAGGTAACAGAGTGATGGCAATTCATCAAGATGCTTAAATATAAATTACAGTGACCTGATAAATAATGACAACATTATTTGTGCTCTTATTTGCAGGAGGGATCTTTACCAAAGATCTCTTTGCCAGTTCAGGGTCGCGATTACACACAGGATGTAGATTCTGACCAGGAGAGCGTACGCAACGTGTTGACAGACAACAGACGAGGTCAAGCCAAAATACGCAGACACACCTTACCTCCCATTCTGCCTGAAGCTGAGCCGTAAGTCGAGATAATTTTTCTATTTCTTATCCATAATGTGCAGTTAAAACTGTATATATACAGACTGGTTTGCAAATTTTCTCTACCTCAGTGACAGGGTTTTTAAGAGCAGTCCTCATGCCAAGCAGATAAAGAACTCAGCTGTAATGACCCCTCCTCCGATACACATAAATGGGAAAGGAAACAGAGAGGTAAGGACCATCCTGAGGGACACTAATTGCTCTGTTTTGTTTCTGGTCAGTATTCCTGAGAGGTACATCTCAATAAATTACAATATCATCAAAAGTCATATTTTTTCAAGTGTAAATTTCTCTTAGTTTTTGTCTCGCATCTAATGAAACTTCAGACTTTTGTTTCTTATAAAATTTATATATTGAATAAGAGTAATCAAAAAGTATTTTAAACTAGAAAGTGGGGCAACCGCGGGGGGATGGTGGCAGGGATTTGTCTTGTAACCAGTGGATTGCCAGTTCGAGCGCCCGCTACGTCTATCTTAGTCGTTGTGTCCTTGAGTAAGACACTTCCCCTGCCTTGCCTACTGATGGTGGTCAGAGGGCTTGGTGGCGCCTGTGTATGGCAGCCTCACTTCTGTCTGTGTGCCCTAGGGCAGCTGTGGCTACAATGTATCTTACCACTGTCAGTGTGTGAATGGGTGGATGACTGAATGTAGTGTGAAGCGTTTGGAGTCTCTGGGGACTTGATAAAGTGCTATACATGTACAAGCCATTAACCGTTTTAGAAATGTTATGTGATGGCCTAAACAATCATGGATAAGACTGCTGACTTGATGGTTGTCTAGCAGATAATTACTAAAACTCCCCACAAGACGGATAAGCCACAAAAGAAGCCGGCTGTTCACAGAGTGAGGCATCCAAATATATAAATATAAAGTTGAGTGAAATGAAAAGTTGTGCCTGAAAAGGGCAAACAAGTAACAGGGATAACCACAGCCTTGAGAGGTTTGTAAAGCTAAGCCCAGTGATTCACAAGGAGGGGAATGAGTTAAGAGCCACTACAGTTGTAGTTATATGACTCAATCTACAATTGTCATATTTGTTGTGATAGGCCTCTCCCGAACCAGAGACCACATCAAAAGTGATCCAAAGTCACAAAGTCATTAGCCCAAAGCTCTTTTTTTAGATGAAGTTAATTTTGTTTGAAGTCCAATTTCCACAGTTAGTGATGATTTGGGGTGCCATGACATCTGCTGGTGGTAGTCCACCGTGTTTTCAGAAATCCACAGTCAACAAAGCCATCTTGTTGGACGTTTAGAGCACATCATGCTTCCTTTGCCTGACAAACTTCATGGAGAAGCTGATTTAACTTCCCAATGGGGTTTGGCACCTGCCCACTACCAAAGATACCAAAAACTGGTTCAGTGACCATGGTGTTACTGTGCTTGATTGACCAGCAAACTCACCCAAACTGATTTAAACACCATTGTGAAGAGGAAGGTGAGAGACACCAGAAATGCAGATGAGCTGAAGGTCGCTATTAAAGCAACCTGGGCTTCCTTATACCTCAGCAGAAACACAGGCTGATGGTCTCTATTCCACACTCCATTGATGCAGTAATTCATGCAAAATGAGTCTTCTTTCCAGTAGACCAACATTTCTGTATCGCAAATCCTTTTTTATTGGTTTCATCAAATAATCATAATAATGAAGTTAATATTGGGTATTCCTTAGCTGTAAGCCATATTAAATAAATTAACAGAAATAAACACTTGAAATATATTTATCTGTGTCTGTAGAATCTATATAATTTTGGAATTTAACATCAATAAAAAAACTTTTCAATAATATTTATTTTTTGCTTATGCATAAATGCAGTCTGATCAGCAATTTCTTTCCCTTTTTAAACAGCTTCCCCTTCCGTTTCATTGAAGCAGATGTTTCCCTCTAAGATTTTTTTTATTCCATGCTACTGATTATCCTTTGATTTTCTTTTTGGTTTTGATATTCAGAGTAAAAATGTACAACACAAGATTTGATTTTGAAAAGGAACTAAACTGATCAAAGGAACATTCACTTCAGTGAATGTTCAGTTATAATGAATCCTTCTGATTCACATGTCTGCAGCTGCAGCCTCTGGCTCCTGAAAGCTTCACAAGCTACAGCCATCTCAGCCACAGCATCAGCAGCCAACTGGACTCATCACCCGAGAGCAGTGAAGCTGGGGGGGATATGACCCTTTCCCGAAATGGTAAGGTCCTTCTTCAGATACATTATTCAACATGAACTGGTTGACATCTGGAGAGACCCTTTTTGTTTTTCTTTCATTTTCATTAAAATGGTTCCAGTGATGGACCTGGAGCTGGTTCCATAAAAACACTGCAAAGGACCAGTTTTGTTTTCCACAATCTCCCAAGTCTCCATGTGTTCTTAGATCAGAGTGTAAGGGGACAGATTAGCTACATGATTTTATTTATTTACATTACTGTCCCCACAAACAGATATCTTCACGTCATAAGCATAACGTATAAGAACTATGTGGTGATTGTGAATGGAACACAAACCTGTTTAAAACGGGGCCATTCCAAAACAGGAAAAAGCTCAAAGTCGCTTAACTTTAGGTCGAAGTTATTAATAACTGATGGTTATGTCAGACATATTAAGATGCATTAAGATTTCTTAACATGACGTGAAAATAAATAGGCATTCACTTAAAGTGAGATTGTATTGAAAAAGTATTCACACTACCTCAACTTCTTCACATATAGTAACCACACAATCACAAACTTTGATGTACTTTATTCAATTCTTTTCTTGATTGCCCAACACAAAGTTGTTCAATGGAAGGAAAATAGATGTAAAAATTAAAATAAAGAGTGACTTGTATTTGTACTCGCCCCCATTTGCTGTGATACCCTTAAATAAAGTCCATTGCAACCAGCTGCCTTAAAAAAGCAACTCATTGGCATATACAGGTCCTTCTCAAAATATTAGCATATTGTGATAAAGTTCATTATTTTCCATAATGTCATGATGAAAATTTAACATTCATATATTTTAGATTCATTGCACACTAGCTGAAATATTTCAGGTCTTTTATTGTCTTAATACGGATGATTTTGGCATACAGCTCATGAAAACCCCAAATTCCTATCTCACAAAATTAGCATATCATTAAAAGGGTCTCTAAACGAGCTATGAACCTAATCATCTGAATCAACGAGTTAACTCTAAACACCTGCAAAAGATTCCTGAGGCCTTTAAAACTCCCTGCCTGGTTCATCACTCAAAACCCCAATCATGGGTAAGACTGCCGACCTGACTGCTGTCCAGAAGGCCACTATTGACACCCTCAAGCAAGAGGGTAAGACACAGAAAGAAATTTCTGAACGAATAGGCTGTTCCCAGAGTGCTGTATCAAGGCACCTCAGTGGGAAGTCTGTGGGAAGGAAAAAGTGTGGCAGAAAACGCTGCACAACGAGAAGAGGTGACTGGACCCTGAGGAAGATTGTGGAGAAGGGCCGATTCTAGACCTTGGGGGACCTGCGGAAGCAGTGGACTGAGTCTGGAGTAGAAACATCCAGAGCCACAGTGCACAGGCGTGTGCAGGAAATAGGTTACAGGTGCCGCATTCCCCAGGTCAAGCCACTTTTGAACCAGAAACAGCGGCAGAAGCGCCTGACCTGGGCTACAGAGAAGCAGCACTGGACTGTTGCTCAGTGGTCCAAAGTACTTTTTTTGGATGAAAGCAAATTCTGCATGTCATTCGGAAATCAAGGTGCCAGAGTCTGGAGGAAGACTGGGGAGAAGGAAATGCCAAAATGCCAGAAGTCCAGTGTCAAGTACCCACAGTCAGTGATGGTCTGGTTGCCGTGTCAGCTGCTGGTGTTGGTCCACTATGTTTTATCAAGGGCAGGGTCAATGCAGCTAGCTATCAGGAGATTTTGGAGCACTTCATGCTTCCATCTGCTGAAAAGCTTTATGGAGATGAAGATTTCATTTTTCAGCACGACCTGGCACCTGCTCACAGTGCCAAAACCACTGGTAAATGGTTTACTGACCATGGTATCACTGTGCTCAATTGGCCTGCCAACTCTCCTGACCTGAACCCCATAGAGAATCTGTGGGATATTGTGAAGAGAACGTTGAGAGATTCAAGACCCAACACTCTGGATGAGCTAAAGGCCGCTATCGAAGCATCCTGGGCCTCCATAAGACCTCAGCAGTGCCTCAGGCTGATTGCCTCCATGCCACGCCGCATTGAAGCAGTCATTTCTGCAAAAGGATTCCCGACCAAGTATTGAGTGCATAACTGTACATGATTATTTGAAGGTTGACGTTTTTTGTATTAAAAACACTTTTCTTTTATTGGTCGGATGAAATATGCTAATTTTGTGAGATAGGAATTTTTGGTTTTCATGAGCTGTATGCCACAATCATCCGTATTAAGACAATAAAAGACCTGAAATATTTCAGTTAGTGTGCAATGAATCTAAAATATATGAATGTTAAATTTTCATCATGACATTATGGAAAATAATGAACTTTATCACAATATGCTAATATTTTGAGAAGGACCTGTAGAGTCTGCCTAATAGAGCTGTTCTGTGAAGGTTTCAGAGGTTTGTTAGAGAACATTAGTGGACAAACAGCGTCATGAATATCAAGGAACACTGGGCAAGCTGAGCAAGTAGAGTATTAATTAGAGAAGAACCCTTTGCTAACTCTGGAAATGCTGCAGATTTTCATTCTTCAGCTAGCTATCAGTTGTTCGTTTGTTCGTCGTCTTCCGCTTATCCAGGACTGGGTCGCGGGGGCAGCAGACTCAGCAGAGACGCCCAGACGTCCCTCTCTCCAGACACCTCCTCCAGTTCCTCCAGGGGGAGCCCAAGGCGTTCCCAGGCCAGCTGAGAGACATAGTCCCTCCAGCGTGTCCTGGGCCGTCCCCTGGGCCTCCTCCCGGTGGGACGTGCCTGGAACACCTCCCGAGGAAGGCGTCCAGGAGGCATCCGGTATAGATGCCCGAGCCACCTCAACTGACTCCTCTCGATGTGGAGGAGCAGCGGCTCTACTCCGAGCCCCTCCCGGATGGCCGAGCTCCTCACCCTATCTCTAAGGGAGTGCCCGGCCACCCTACGGAGGAAGCTCATTTCAGCCGCTTGTATCCGGGATCTCTTTCTTTCGGTCATGGCCATAGGTGAGGGTAGGAACGTAAACCGACCAGTAAATTGAGAGCTTTGCTTTTCGGCTCAGCTCTCTCTTCACCACAATGGACTGGCACAGCGCCCCCATTACTGTGGCAGCCGCACCGATCCGTCTGTCGATCTCCCGCTCCATTCTTCCCTCACTCGTGAACAAGACCCCGAGATACTTAAACTCCTCCACTTGAGGCAGGAACTCCCCTCCAACCTGAAGAGGACAAGCCACCCTTTTCCAGTCGAGTACCATGGCCTCGGACTTGGAGGAGCTGATCCTCATCCCAGCCGCTTCACACTCGGCTGCGAACCGCCACAGCGCATGCTGTAGGTCTTGGCTAGAGGGGGCCAGCAGGACCACGTCATCCGCAAAAAGAAGAGACGAAATCCACTGGTCCCCAAACCAGACCCCCTCCGGCCCTTGGCTGCATCTAGAAATCCTGCCATAAAAGTTATGAACAGGACAGGTGACAAAGGGCAGCCCTGCCGGAGTCCAACATGCACTGGGAACAGGTCCGACTTAGTGCCGGCAATGCGGACCAAACTCCTGCTCCGCTCGTACAGGGACCGGATGGCCCCTAATAAAGGGCCCCCGATTCCATACTCCTGGAGCACCCCCCACAGGGCATCACGAGGGACACAGTCGAATGCCTTCTCCAGGTCCACAAAACACATGTGAACCGGTTGGGCAAACTCCCATGAACCCTCGAGCACCCTGTAGAGGGTATAGAGCTGGTCCAGTGTTCCACGGCTGGGACGAAAACTACACTGTTCCTCCTGAAGCCGAGGTTCGACTATCGGTCGGACTCTCCTCTCCAATACCCTGGCGTAGGCCTTACCAGGGTGGCTGAGGAGTGTGATCCCCCTGTAGTTGGAACACACCCTCCGGTCCCCCTTCTTATAAAGGGGGACCACCACCCCAGTCTGCCAGTCCAGAGGCACTGTCCCCGACCGCCACGCAATGTTGAAGAGGCGTGTCAACCATGACAGCCCTACAACATCCAGAGACTTAAGGTACTCAGGGCGGATCTCATCCACCCCCGAAGCCTTGCCACCGCGGAGCTTTTTAACCACCTCAGTGACTTCAGCCTGGGTGATGAAAGAGTCCAACACCGAGTCCCCAGCCTCTGTTTCCACCACGGAATGCGTGATGGCAGGATCGAGGAGATCCTCGAAGTACTCCTTCCACCGCCCGATAATGTCCTCAGTCGAGGTCAGCAGTCTCCTGCCCCCACTATAAACAGTGTTGGCAAAGCACTGCTTCCCCTCCTGAGGCGCCGGACGGTTTCCCAGCAGACCCTCACTATGCGCTTGGGCCTGCCAAGTCTGTCTGGCTTTCTCCTCCTCCAGCGGATCCAACTCACCACCAGGTGATGATCAGTGGACAGCTCAGCCCCTCTCTTCACCCGAGTGTCCAAAACATGCAGCCGAAGGTCTGATGATACGACAACAAAGTCGATCATCGACCTCCTGCCTAGGGTGTCCTGGTGCCAAGTGCACTGATGGACATCCTTATGTTTGAACATGGTGTTCGTTATGGACAATCCGTGACTAGCACAGAAGTCCAATAACAAAACACCACTCGGATTCAGATCGGGGAGGCCATTCCTCCCGATCACGCCTCTCCAGGTGTCACTGTCGTTCCCCACGTGGGCGTTGAAGTCCCCCAGCAGAATAATGGAGTCCCCGGGAGGGGCACTATCCAGCACCCCCGACAGGGACGCCAAGAAGGCCGGGTACTCTGCACTTCACTCAGCCCGTAGGCTGAAATGATAGTCAGAGACCTCTCCCCAACCCGAAGGCGCAGGGATACGACCCTCTCATCCACTGGGGTAAACCCCAACACGAGACGGCTGAGCTGGGGGGCAACAAGCAAACCCACACCAGCCCGCCGCCTCTCCCCGTGGGCCACTCCAGAGTAGAAGAGAGTCCAACCCCTCTCAAGGAGATGGGTTCCAGAGCCCACGCTGTGCGTGGAGGCGAGCCCGACTATTTCTAGTCGATATCTCTCAACCTCCCGCACAAGCTCAGGCTCCTTCCCCCCCAGCGAGGTGACATTCCACGTCCCTAGAGCCAGCCTAAGCATCCGGGGATCAGGCCGCTGAGGTCTCCACCTTCGTACGCCACCCAATCCTCTTTGCACCGGTCCCTCACGGTTCCCCCTGCAGGTGGTGGGCCCACTGGGGGATGGCCTCGCGTCTCTCGTTCGGGCTTGGCCCGGCCGGGTCCCGCGAGGAGCAACCCGGCCACCAGGCGCTCTCCGACGAGTCCCAACCCCAGGCCTGGCTCCAGGGTGGGACCCCGGCTCCGCCGTACCGGGCGACGTCACGTGCCTCGATATTTTGTTCTTCATGAGGGGTTCTTGAACCATTCTTTGTCTGACCCATCACCTAGAGCCTGTTTGCCATGGGAGACCCTACCAGGGGCATTTAGGCCCCAGACAACATAGCCTCTAGGATCATTTGAGCACTCAAACCCCTCCACCACGTTAAGGTGACAGTTCAAGGAGGGGGCTATCAGTTGTGCACTCCATAAATATGGCCTTTATTGAAGAGTGGCAAGAAGAAACCTTGCAGTTTATAGCAAGTCTTGAACAGACACATTGGACATGTGAATGGAAGTGCTCTGGTTTGATGTCACCAAAAGGAAACATTTTGTCCTACATACAAAATTCTATGTATGGTGGAAAAGTAACACCCTGTAGACACCATACCTCATTATAAAACATGGATATGGTAAATTGTTTCCTCTGCAGTTACAGAGGTTAGGGTTATCATAAAATTCAAACAAAATACATGCTACTTCATGATTATAATAAGACAAATTATTAAAAAGTTTAACAGGTTTTGCGTGACCTTTCTCTCTACAACCTGCCATCCACTCAAGAAACAAATATATGCATCACTATGTCCTCAGTATTTGGTAATATGTCACTTAATCTTTTTCTTTCATACCTCAGCAGAACACGTTAAGTTAAAATAAGAAAGCTGTTTTTTCCCATGTCTGCACAGAACGGCAGCAGATCCTTAAAGGGGTCCAGAACATTGTGGTAAAAGCAGCCCGTCGACGTTCCAAAGCCCTGGAGGTGGATGTCCTTCGGTTACCCACTGCCCCCTCTCCTTTGGACCCCAAGAAGCAGAAAAGCAACTTCTCTTTGATTGAGGCGCCCCCTAGAGGTCTGCCTCTGCGGCGTGGCAGGCAACCCAGCCCTGAGCTGAGACATGCCACCTCTGATGATAACCTGTCCAGCAGCACAGCAGAGGGACCTGGTCTGCATGTGACCTGGACACGTCCTCGTAACCGCCACCCTGCCAGCAAGAACCAAACACCTCGTGAGGTGGACTTCGAGGCTCGTCGCAAGAAAAGACGCTCAAGGTCCTTTGAGGTCACTGGTCAAGGAGTGAGTAATTTTAATTTGTTGTTTTTAAATGTTGTGAATTGTTAAATATTTGGAGGTTTCAATTCCCCTTTGTCTTAAATCACTTTGGCAAGTTACTGATGTTTAGTCTTATAATTGTCACATATACACCAGTCTGCAGTAATATTATGCTTGCTGAAAATGAAAAGCAGTTTATATCCTGAGTGGGTTGGAGGAGGGTGTATAAGGCAGCATATGAATATTATCTTGAATAATCTTTAACAATCTTTAAGTTTGGGGATTGGACAAAAATGGCCATGTGTAGAGATCTTAGCATCTTTCAAAAGAGACACAAAGTGATGGATCAAATACACATGAGGTCATGGCATTTTCAATCATCTTTTTGGATGTGTCTAGATTGCAGTTATCAGAACCTTTTTCTCAAATTGTAGGTTTTTAAATAAGACAAATTCTAAGGTCCTGTTTGAAACAATATATCTACGTGTCCAAACAATGTTCTCGCTGCGGAGTTTTTCCTGCTGTTGGTCCATGTATTGTAGAAATTTGCAATAATTCACTTTTAACAGGTGTGGTTCCAAGTCATTTTAGGCATGCTGTTGTTAATCCATCAGTGAAAGGTGCAGTTGGGGTCCCTATGGATAAACATGGGATCTTTGACACATTTCAGTCTGGCTTTCCTAAGCTCCACTCCACAGAAACTGCTTTACTCAAAGGTTTCTATTGACATTTTGATTTCAGCTGACTCTTGGGCATCCACATTAATGGTTCTCCTGGATCTTACATCTGCCTTTGACACTATTGATCACAGTATTTTGATTTACAGGCTTTGACTCTGCCACATCATTGGAGTGCCATTCTCGTGGACTAATCAGAACCAGTTTTCTTTCAGCTAAGAAGTATTTCTAATCTTCAGTCTCTTGTGTCAAACACTAAAGTTGTGGTTGTTTTCCATTTTCTCCCAGTTTTGGTTTACATTTAAAAGCATTTGAGATCATTTTAGGTAAGCAGTCCGTTAAATTATTCAGCTCTTTATATGATTTCTCCTCTCCTATCAAATTTTTAATCAAAGTACAATGTTTTTTTACCATGGCTGGAATTGCCCATTTTACTCTACATTTATACTCCTTTCACAGAACAAATGACCTTCCCTGATCTACACTGCTATTATTTTGAACAGTCGCTCTTTCAATTAGTTATTCAATTACAAAGAATCAGCAGTGTAATGTTATTCTACCACAACTAACCTACTAGTAAATTGTTGGCCATATGGGAATATAATTTCTACTAAAACCAGTGACTTATCTGATTAGTGATCTGATTAGTGATGTTGGACTGATATGATTTTGAATACAACTGTATATATATCTCAGAAATCACATTTTACCTTTGTTGGTGTTGTCAGGTCAAAATGCTTCCACACCTTTTGCCAGTTGAAAGACTCACAAAATGCAAACTATTCTCAAACCCACTTCTTGGGGTATCCCTGATATGGAACACCGAAATGGTACAGCTTTATACCAAACAACAGTCATCAGTATCATGACAGCTCTGATTAGAGTTGGCAGTTTGGTGGGAGGTTTGTTAGGCTGACAGAAGCTTCAATGCTCCGTTGTCTAATTTCTCGTTGCATTTCTAACATTGCCCAACTCCTCTCGCTTGCAGCTGCCTCAGACCAAAGCCATCACAGCTCAGAGGTTTCGGCCTCTGGACAGCACATCGGACCCTCACCTTCATATTAACGGCCAACCCCAGGCCCCCATGCTGCGTCCCCAGTACAGAGGGGTCCCTCCTATCGCCAAAATCAGGCCTAACCACAGCACACACACACACACACAAGCAGGTAAGCACTTGTCAGTGGATAGAAAGTGACAATGCTTCAGCCGGGGTCGCTTTATTTAATTAATTTGTCTCCATAGGATCAAATACTGAGTCCTCTACAGCCAGCATTAATAACCTGAAGAGAGGACCTCAGCTTCGGCACCCCCACCCCCTACTCTATGTCACCACCACAGGCACCGGGGCCCAGCGCACTCGCAGACACTAAGCCCAACACTAGCATCTACAGCCGCACCAGCTGAGCCTGAAACTCTGAGTGAGGGACCTGAGGACTAAGAGAGAAAATGACAAACAAAATGACAGCAGACAAACGCTGGAGGCCTTGACGCAGGTGCCGGTCCTGTACGGACTCTGTGGGCAAGGCCACCATCAGGCTCTTAGATCCACTCGTCTGAAGACACCACAGATTTGTACATTAACAGTGCCCATTCTGTCCTGTCAAGAATCTTGACTTTAATCCGCAGCTGTGCTAAATATCTTGTGTTTCAATGAGTTTATGAAGAAGCTCACTGTGAATACAACTCAGCTGTTTGTTGTGAATGTTTATGTTTTTTGTATTTTTGTTATGAAAGCCTGAAATGAAACAAGTCGAGGACACTCAGCAAGCTCAGCCTGAGGATGTAAATACAGCCTGACTTCCATCTGTCAAAACAAAGCAGAGAAAATTCACACTTTCATCCTAATGTCAGTGCTGTACTACACGGAGCAATGCCCTACTTTTAAAATGTGAGCAAATGTTTGTTCATATCAGAGTAAAGCACTGATATTTGTGAGAAAAAAACTAAATGTGTGTATTTTGTGGATTCTATATCCTTTCCCCACATCTGCCTTTTTACACCAAATATTTCCTTATTAAATATGTTTGTGCAGATGCATACCTTAGCACCACAAGGTGTTTGTTTTCCAGATTAGCTGATTCAGTTTATAATTAACTATTTAACAAATGCCTTTTTCTTTTATGAAATTGACAATTTTCATATTTGCTCCTTCTATTCTTTATTTTATATAATTTTTTTATTTGTTCCTAAATAAAATTTACTGACACTTATCTGGTCTGTTATCTGTTGGCTTATGTTATGCGATGCAGGAATGATGGTAAAGAAAATTTGTTTTTCCTGGTAGTTTAACTTTAGAGGACTATATTTAAAGTTAAAACCTGATATGTCATAAAAAGACACAGCCTTTTTTTCTCACTGCTTGACAATAAATCAGAGCAAACGTCCTGTTTTGCATCAGTTTGAAGTCAGTTTTGATTTGTTAAATATCAGAGCAATTATGTTTTGTATTACTTTCTTCAAATTCTGTTAGATTACTATGCTTTTAAACTATTTGCTAAACCCAGATGACGATGTGATGGCTTCACGAACTTCTGGTTACTACATTCTGAGATAAATAGAGGCAGGACTGATTACATTTCAGAAGAATAAAAATGAAAAAGTCTGGTTTTGCGTACTTAACATGCTATATTCTAAAATGTCCACTAGATGGTGCACAGTGACATCAAGTGGACAGCAGATTATGGCATTTAAATAATTTCTCCAATAACAGCACAAAAATTGGTACAGGAAAAAAAAACACTTGGGCAAAATATTGATGTATTATTATATTATTATTATTATATTGATGTATTATATCGTTTGGTATGAGTTATTGTGGGAAATATGCATCTCTATAACAGCAGAAACAAATACACACGTAAAACGAAACTGACATTAATATATGTCTTTAGAGTATGAGACGTTTTGTCTCCGAGAAGAGGTTTTAAAGGACTCCAAAAACTATTACAGTTTTGGCTGTTTAAAGCTGACAACACCTCATAAAATTAGGAGACTAGTTTTTATTATTTGTATGAGCCAATACAATGCATTCCGTCGTACTTCTACGTAGTGCGTAATAGAGGCACATTAAAATACGTGCATTTGAGAATTAACGCGTTTTACATCTAACAACGTTTTGCTTGTCCAATGAAAAACGTTTCTAACCTGATCGATCAGTCAGTCGACCAATCAGAGGTTTGATTACCGTCAAGCTTGATAGTGCACGTATGGCTGATTTGCAACCCGCTGAAGCAACAGCGGAGAAGAAGAGAAAATGTCGCTGTCTTCAACTCGGACCGTTCTAGGATCAGTGGTCTTTTAGGGAAAAAAACAGACGCCAATTCGGTGAGTAGCGCCATCGTCAGCCGTCGCAACTTAAATCTGGGCGCATGTGTATCTGAAAGTCAACATGGACCGCAGTTTTATTCGCCGGTTTAGCCAAATTTCATATCATGTTTCACAGCGGCCGAAACAGACGAAAGCAACAGTAGCGGCTGGCAGCCATGATGGTTGTTTGTAATGTTGGATGCGAGGGTTTTGTTAAAATCTATGGTGTTGTTGGCTTGAAGTTTAGACCGTTGCTGCAATAGTCAGCAAGGCTTAGTCTTAAAATTATGGTGAATTTATACGTCAAATACTTGTAGGTATAAATAAGTTGCGATAGCTTTAAGCTCAAAAATTCGAAATTTGCTAGTTTGTTTATCTCACAATGCATATCATTTTAAAGTTTAGCCCAAGTTTAAATAACCTTTAAGATTTGGACGGAAACCTGCATTAGTTGAGCACGGAAAAACACCTTTTCTCCCTTTCTTGTTCATTTCGTCTTATACTGCAGTCGAGTTCTAATATAACTGGCATAGATACTTTACCGTAATATTTGTTTAATACTGTTATTTGAAGCTGGCTGGTCAACTTTGTAGTTCGCAAATAAAAGGAATGGTTCTCAAATATGGACAAAAAAACGCTTGTATGCTAGTACAATATTTAATCAATTCAGGATCGACTGTGTCAGATTTTTAATTTGAACTGATCAAAGTGAAATACCCCTTTTATTAAGTCCTTGACATATTAACTGACTTTGGTTTGTAAGGTTTCCTCATTTCAGAACAAAACTGTCCTTATTTATCTCATGACACCAACAACCTTCAATGCAATGTGATTGGCTAACACAAAATGCATAGAAAATCCCGAAGACCAGACAGGTCAGGGATAACGTTATGGAGAAGTTTATTAGGTTATAAAACAACACCCCAAGCTTTAACGCTTCCACAAAGCTCTGTTTAATGTGTCGTCTGAAAAAAAATGGTACAACCATAAACCAACCAAGGCGTGGCCGTCCACCTAAGCTGATAGGTTGGGTGAGGAGCGCATGGATCAGATGCCCATGACATCAATGGAGCTGCAAAGATCCACTGCTTAGTATGAGAAACTTTACAGGACAATTATTAGTAATCCACTCCACAAATCTGGACTTTGTAAAAAAAAAAAAAAAAAAAAAACAGTAATCATTGAAAGAAACTCCAGAATTCCCACTCGCAGTTTGCCACAGGACCTGAAGGTGAGACAGCAAGCATGTGGAAGAAGTTGCTCTGATCAGATGAGACCAAAATGTACCTTTTTGGCCTACATGAATAATGCTACATATGACAGAAAACTATATCATCCTGCACTCTATCCCTAGCATAAAACATAGTTGTGGCAACATCATACTGTGAGATGCTTTTCTTCTGCTGGGACTGGGAAGCTTGCTAGTTGATAGAAACATAAAATCCTACTAAAATACATTTAAGGTTATGACTGTAATGTGACAAAACATTGGAGCCTATGCATTGACTGGAAAATGTATTTTTTTGTTTCTTTGAATCACCTTTTCTTCCTTTGAACGTTTCATTAATTGTTTTTCTCAACCTTTTGTAAAACATTTGCTTTAGATTTGTTAATCGACTGTCACTGTAATCCACTCCCCAGTTTAAAGGAAAAATAACCTCTGGTTCTAATTATGTTTTATTGTCTTTTTCAGAATAAATCTTGGGCTGTGCTGTCAGGAATAATTCGGAGCATCAATAAGAAATGTAACTACTGCATCTGAAAGGTTTCTTCTTGATTAGAGCAGAACCGGCTGTTTTCCATTAAGCTATGTTTTTCACCATTAAAGTTGCAGTAAGACTATGTATCCAGAGCTTCAAGATAAACCTAAACTAGTAGTTAAGCCCTCCTATTCTGCACCTTCTGCTTGAAAGGAAAGATTTTTGTAAAAATATGGATGCTCCTTCCAGGGTGGTGGGTGTGGATCCCCAAGCAAACATTGTTTTCACAACTGTAAAACCAATTATGAGCATTTTTCATGTGTCCCCAGAGCAGGGCAGCAGCATATCAAAAGGTGGCATGGACATGCAAGGTTTATCTGAAAATCCATTAGTCCTCCCTCAGCAGGCACAAGTTCAGGCTCAGTTAGCTCAGAACCACATAGAAATGCACAATACTCGGCCTCATGTTCAGCCACAGATGCAGGCTTCTGCCCCACTTCAGGGGGAGGAAGTCCCCCAACATCAGGAGGTACCAGCAAACTCAAGCATAAACTCTGAGTCTGTGGCCGAGATGCCCTTCGCAGAGGTGTCTTCCCTCCTGGATCCAAACATGAAAGGATCCAAGGCTCGTAAGTGACCATTACTGACATTTTTGGGATTGCAGTAACATTTTCTTTTAATAAAAGTTCCACACGAAATCTAATAGTCTCCCCTCTCTTTGTTAAACCTATTCAGAAAGTACTTTGAATACATTTGTTTTCAGAATCTCAACCTATCTGGCGCTGATTTGTCTCCTTCTGTCTGACTTCATCCTCAGGGAAATATCTCATCTCCTATGATGAAATTAAAAGGCGCCTGCAGGCCCCAGAGAAGATGTCCCTGCGGTCTCTGGCAGCCTACACCCGGGTCAGCAGAGGCCCAGCCAGCAAGAAAACTCTTCTGGAGTCGCTTAATGTCCTTGGCCTCATGCCAAGCACAACTACCGCAGTATCCTCCTCATTCTCCAAGCTCACTGAAGGTGACAGATGTGCCTTTAATAAAGGGCACATATACCAAACCATTCCAAAATTATTCATACCCACTGAACTTTTTCACATTGTCATGTTATACCCACAAACTGTAATGCATTGTATTGGGATTTTACGGAATATGCCACTACAAAGTAGTGCAAAATTGTTAAGTGGAAGGAAAGGATACATGATTTTCAAAATGTTTTACAAGTAAAAATCTGAAAGGTTTTGCATGTTTTTGTTTTTTTCAGCCCCCTTTACTTGTATACCACTAGTATCCAGTGCAACCAGTTGCCATCAAACGTCACCTAACTTTACCAGAGTCCACCAGTGGTAACTTAATCTCAGTAAAAACACAGCTTTTCTGTGAAGGCCTCAGACATTGTTAGAGAACAAACAACATGAAAACCATGGACCACAGCCAGCACGTCAGGGATAAAACTGTGGAGAAGGATAAAGCAATATGCCAAGTTTTAAACATATCACGGAGTGCTGTTCATTTCGTCATCTGAAAACAGAGTTTGATACTACTGCAAGCTTCTCATCACATGGCCTCCCAGCCCTAACAAGTGGAGCATTAATCAGAAAAGCAGCTAAGATGCCATTGATAACTCTGGAGGAGTTGCAGAGATTTGCACCTTAGGTGGATAGGAAAACTATTAGGCATACAGGTCCTTCTCAAAATATTACCATATTGTGATAAAGTTCATTATATTCCATAATGTCATGATGAAAATTTAACATTCATATATTTTAGATTCATTGCACACTAACTGAAATATTTCAGGTCTTTTATTGTCTTAATACGGATGATTTTGGCATACAGCTCATGAAAACCCAAAATTCCTATCTCACAAAATTAGCATATTTCATCCGACCAATAAAAGAAAAGTGTTTTTAATACAAAAAACGTCAACCTTCAAATAATCATGTACAGTTATGCACTCAATACTTGGTCAGGAATCCTTTTGCAGAAATGACTGCTTCAATGCGGCGTGGCATGGAGGCAATCAGCCTGTGGCACTGCTGAGGTCTTATGGAGGCCTAGGATGCTTCGATAGCGGCCTTTAGCTCATCCAGAGTGTTGGGTCTTGAGTCTCTCAACGTTCTCTTCACAATATCCCACAGATTCTCTATGGGGTTCAGGTCAGGAGAGTTGGCAGGCCAATTGAGCACAGTGATACCATGGTCAGTAAACCATTTACCAGTGGTTTTGGCACTGTGAGCAGGTGCCAGGTTGTGCTGAAAAATGAAATCTTCATCTCCATAAAGCTTTTCAGCAGATGGAAGCATGAAGTGCTCCAAAATCTCCTGATAGCTAGCTGCATTGATCCTGCCCTTGATAAAACACAGTGGACCAACACCAGCAGCTGACACGGCACCCCAGACCATCACTGACTGTGGGTACGTGACACTGGACTTCTGGCATTTTGGCATTTCCTTCTCCCCAGTCTTCCTCCAGACTCTGGCACCTTGATTTCCGAATGACATGCAGAATTTGCTTTCATCCGAAAAAAGTACTTTGGACCACTGAGCAACAGTCCAGTGCTGCTTCTCTGTAGCCCAGGTCAGGCGCTTCTGCCGCTGTTTCTGGTTCAAAAGTGGCTTGACCTGGGGAATGCGGCACCTGTAGCCCATTTCCTGCACACGCCTGTGCACGGTGGCTCTGGATGTTTCTACTCCAGACTCAGTCCACTGCTTCCGCAGGTCCCCCAAGGTCTGGAATCGGCCCTTCTCCACAATCTTCCTCAGGGTCCGGTCACCTCTTCTCATTGTGCAGCGTTTTCTGCCACACTTTTTCCTTCCCACAGACTTCCCACTGAGGTGCCTTGATACAGCACTCTGGGAACAGCCTATTCGTTCAGAAATTTCTTTCTGTGTCTTACCCTCTTGCTTGAGGGTGTCAATAGTGGCCTTCTGGACAGCAGTCTGGTCGGCAGTCTTACCCATGATTGGGGTTTTGAGTGATGAACCAGGCTGGGAGTTTGAAAGGCCTCAGGAATCTTTTGCAGGTGTTTAGAGTTAACTCGTTGATTCAGATGATTAGGTTCATAGCTCGTTTAGAGACCCTTTTAATGATATGCTAATTTTGTGAGATAGGAATTTTGGGTTTTCATGAGCTGTATGCCAAAATCATCCGTATTAAGACAATAAAAGACCTGAAATATTTCAGTTAGTGTGCAATGAATCTAAAATATATGAATGTTAAATTTTCATCATGACATTATGGAAATTAATGAACTTTATCACAATATGCTAATATTTTGAGAAGGACCTGTACACTCCACAAATCTGAGCCCTATTGACCCAGGGAAGCTGAATAAAAATGCACACAAAGAATATATTTCAGATTTTCATTAGTAAAAAAAAATAATAAAACCAAGGATCCTCTTCCTTCCACTTCATAAGAGTATGTTTTAGTCTTTCACATAAAGTTTTAGGAATACAGATTTAAGTATGTGGTTATAATTCAGTTTTTCAATTCAGTTTTATTTATATAGCGCCAATTCACAACACATGTTGTCTCAAGGCACTTCACAACAGTCAGGTACATACATTCCAATTAATCCTAACTAATGAACAGTGCAGTCAGAGTTAGCTTTTTATTCAAATTGGATAAAACGTTTTCTATCTAAGGAAACCCAGCAGATTGCATCCAGTCAGTGACTTGCAGCATTCACTCCTCCCGGATGAGCATGTAGAGACAGTGGACAGTCACTGGCGTTGACTTTCCAGCAATCCCTCATACTGAGCATCCATGTAGCGACAGCGGAGAGGAAAAACTCCCTTTTAACGGGAAGAAACCTCCAGCAGAACCAGGCTCAGTGTGAGCGGCCATCTGCCACGACCGACTGGGGAGCAGAGACAGAAGCAGAATGGGAAGGAAAAGTAAGCAGAATGGGAAGGAAAAGTAAGTGTTAATGGATGTAGCTCCTTTAGTCGTTTCACCTAGAAAGAAAGAACAGATCAACTCTGAGCCAGTTTTCAAGGTTAGAGTCTGAAAGAGAGCACATACAGTTAGTTACAGTTAAGCTCAGTCAATCGACATGTCTAGGAGAGAGAAAGGGTTAAACACTGAAAGACAGGGCCATGTGGATCATCGGTAGAGGGTGAGCATTAAGTTGTTGCCAGCAGAAGCTCGGACGATTCCCCTCTCCAGAAAGGTGTCACAGGTAGACACAGAGCCAGGCCAGGTGTAGCTTCTAGGAAGAGAAAAGAGAGAACAAGGTTAAAAGCTGAAATAACAGCAAATAATGCAAAATTGGAGAGTAGTGTGAGAATGTAGCGAAGAGGGTGAAAGTGGTCATTATGTCTTCCAGCAGCCTAAGCCTATAGCAGCATAACTACACAGATAGTTTCAGTTCAGATTATTTAGTTAAGCGGCGCTTATTTACAACAATGTCGTCTCAAGGAACCCCACAAAGGGTCCCACTGATGGTCATTGTTATACTAAAACCACAAGGATTGGGATACCTCTCTCTGTCAGACTGATTATAACCATTGGAAAAGAGAAGGGGTCATAGAGGTAGCAGAAATGGAGGGTGTGTTTGCACCTCAACCATAACTGAGCCGGTTTAGGCTAAACCTGACTCCCCCTTACTCCATCCAACAGGGAGGGAGGAAGACTCCCTCCCTGATAAACTAAGCCACTCTAACTATAAGCTTTATCAAAAAGGAAAGTTTTAAGCCTAGCCTTAAAAGTAGACAGGGTGTCTGCCTCACGGACCAAAACCGGGAGCTGGTTCCACAGGAGAGGAGCCTGATAACCAAAGGATCTGCCTCCCATTCTACTTCTAGAGACTCTAGGAACCACCAGTAAACCTGCAGTCTGAGAATGAAGTGCTCTGTTAGGAACATATGGAACAATCAGATCTCTGATGTATGATGGAGCTAGATCATTAAGGGCTTTATATGTGAGGAGGAGAATTTTAAATTTTATTCTGGATTTAACAGGGAGCCAATGAAGGGAAGCTAAAATAGGAGAAATATGATCATTCTTTTTAATTTTCATCAGAACTCTTGGTGCAGCATTTTGAATCAGCTGAAGGCTTTTAACTGCATTTTGTGGACATCCTTATAGTAACGAATTACAATAGTTCAGCCTTGAAGTAACAAATGCATGGACTAGTTTTTCAGTGTCACTCCTAGATAGGATATTTCTAATTTTGGCAATGGTCCGGAGATGAAAAAAGGAAATCCTAGAAATCTGTTTAATATGGGATTTAAATCAAATGTCCTGATGAAAAATAACACAACATTTTTTTACTTTTATTACCAGAGGTGAATTTAATGCCTTCCACATTTATTGATTGAGTCAGCAGTTTGTTTTTTTTCCGGTCCGAAGACGACAACTTCTGTCTTGTCTGAATTTAGAAGCAAAAAAGTTTATGTCATCCAAGTTTTTATATCTTCAAGACATGCTTGTAGTCTAACTGGTTGGGCTCATCAGGATTTATGGATAAGTAAAGCTGAGTATCATCAGTGTAACAGTGAAAGGTTATCCAATGCTTCCTGATAATTTGATCTATTGGAAGCATATATATAGTAAAGAGAATTGGCCCAAGTACTGAACCCTGTGGTACTCCACAATTAACCCTGGAGTTTAAAGATGATTTATCATTTACATGAACAAACTGGAATCTGTCAGACAGATGAGATTTAAACCAGCCTAGCGCTGTTCCCCTGATCCCTACATCATAATTCCAGCCTTTCTAAGAGAATATTGTGATCGACTGTATCAAATGCAGCACTGAGATCTAACAGAACCAGTACAGACACAAGTCTATTATCTGAGGCCATAAGAATATCATTAGTGACTTTCAGCAGAGCTGTTTCAGTGCTATGATGAGCTCTGAAACCTGACTGAAACTCTTCAAACAGGTCATTGCTGTGTAAATGCTCACACATTTGATTAGCAACTATTTTCTCAAGAATTTTAGATAAGAGTGGAAGATTGGATATAGGTCTGTAATTTTTCAAGTCATCCCGATCAAGCGAAGGTTTCTTAAGTAAAGGTTTAATTACAGCTAACTTAAAAGCCTATGGTACATATCCATTTACTAAAGATAGATTAATCATATCTAAAATGGGGCTGGTAATCAGACGGAACATTTCCTTACATAATTTGGTTGGGATTGGGTCTAACATAAAGGTTGAAGGTTTAGATGAAGCTAATATTTCTGATAACTCAGGAAGCTTCACAAGATCAAAACAGTCCAAACACAAATCAGGTTCTGCAGTTATTTCCAATGTCTCACTTGCTGAGGATGAAGTAATCATCTTCGGGAGTATGTCAAAGATTTTCTTTTTAATAGAATCAATTTTATTTAGGAAGAATCCCATAAAGTCATGACTGCTGAGAGCTAAGGGAATGGATGGCTCAACAGAGCGATGACTGTGTAAGTTTAGCAACTGTACTAAAGAGAAACCTAGGATTATTCTTGTTCTCTTCTATTAATGATGAGAAATAAGCTGTTCTGGCTTGGTGAAGTGTCTTTTTATACAACAGTAGGCTATTTTTCCAGATTAAGTAGGAATCCTCTAGGTGTGTAGAGCGCCATTTTCTCTCCAATGTTCTAACATTGTTCTTTAAAGTACGTAGTTCTGAATTAAACCAAGGAGCTAGCCTCCTATGAATGATTACCTTTTTCAAGAGGGCTGCATTGTCTAATGCATCACGCAATGATGAAGTAACACTATGAACAAAATAATCAATTTGTGAAGGGGCAGAAACAGAATTATTGCCCTCCACTGTGTTTTTTAGTGATGATGAGGAAATTAAAAGTTGAACAGATTATTTAAAGGTTGTTACAGCATTGTCTGATAATGATCTACTATAATGAAATTTTCTTTCAGGTGTGGAGTACTCGGTTAAATTAAACTCAAAGGTTATTTAGAAATGGTCAGACAGGACAGGGTTATGAGAGAATATTGTTATGTCTTTACACTCAATGCCATATGTCAACACAAGGTCCAGAGAATGAAGACAAAGGTGGGTATGTTTGTTAATGTTTTGAGCAAAGCCAAGATAGCATTAAACGCTATATTTAGGCTATCACTTTCAGTGTCAACATGAATGTTAAAATCCCCCACTATAATAACTTTATCTGTATTTAACACTAAATCATATAAAAGGTCTGAAAACTGATCTAAAAATTGAGAGTAAGGGCCTGGTGTACAGTACAAAACAACAAACAGAAGTGGTTTTTAGTGCTTTGCAATTTGGATGAGGATTAAGGATTAAATATTCAAAAGAGTTGTAGCTATTGATTGGTCTGGGGCTAATCAATAAATCAGACTGAAAGATGGTTGCTACTCCTCCTCGCCCAATATTTTGAGGAACGTGAAAATTTAAATAATTAGTAGGAGTTGACTCATTTATAGTAACATAATCCTCTTGCTGCAGTCAGGTTTCTATGAGGCAAAATAAATCAATCTGATTCTCACAAATCAAGTCACTAACTAGCAAAGTCTTTGAAGAGAGAGATCTTATGTTCAGTAAGCCACATTTAATTGTTTTCTTTTCGGTCTGAGTTGTGTTTATTTTTATTAGATTTAATCTATTCAATTTTGGCCGTGGGCGAGACACTGTCTTAATAGGCTAATGGGTGGGTAGCAGTACAGAAGCTGCAGAGAAGAGTGTTAAACTACGACCCTGCTTCCTGGTCTGAACCCTGGGTTGTCAAGAGTTTTGGAGAACTAATAAATTCGGCCAGATTCCTAGAAAGAAGAGCTGCTCCATCCAAAGTGGGATGGAGGCAGTCTCTCCGGATCAGACCAGGTTTTCCCCAAAATGTTCGCCAGTTATCAATGTAGCCCACATTGTTTTCTGGACACCACCTAGACAGCCAGCGGTTGAATGACAGCATGCGGCTAAGGGAGGGAACCAGAGAAAATTACGGAGTCCGACATTGTAAACTTACACACCGAAGCAACACTAACTTTGGTGACCTCCGATTGACGTAACCGGGTGTCATTACCGCCAGCGTGAATAACAATCTTACTGTATTTACGCTTATCCTTAGGCAGCAGTTTCAGGTATGATTTGATGTCGCCCGTTCTGGCCCCTGGCAGACATTTGACTATGGTCGCTGGTGTCTCTAGTGCCACGTTTCTGACTATGGAGCTGCCAATTACCAGAGTTGGCTTCTCAGCGGGTGTCGCTGAGCGGGGAAAATTTGTTAGAAACGCAGACGGGTTGGTGGTGACCTGTGGGCTGGGATCTAGGACTATGCTTTCTATGTACCGTCACCCAGCCGGCCTGAGGCCCCGGCTGCGCGGGCTCTGCTGGGGAACTGCAAACAACTTTTAGGTGCATTACCGCGACCTTCCAGATTGGAGTATGGACCAGATGTTTAACTATTATAATCTTCCCATAATACCTGTTCTTAGAAAACTAAAAATACTGTTAAAAACTACATCTCCAGATAATCTCTGAAACAAGTCCTTAATGTCTAATTTATTTTTATTCCTACTTAAATCTCTAAGTAATGCCTCTCTTTCCTGAACATATTTATTACATTCTAAAAAAATATGTTGCACTGTTTCTAATTTTCCACAATAATTACAACAACCTGTATTATGTTTATTAATTAATTTAAGAGTACTATTTAATCCTGTATGTCCAAACTTTATTCTAGATATAATATCTTCTTCTTTTTTACTTCTATTACATTTCCTAAATTCCCCAACTTTTTTTTTGGATGCTATAATAAAATCTAGCATTGCCTCCTCTATCCCACTGTTCTTGCCATTTCTTCTTGATATACATTTTAATAATATTCTTTACCTCATTTTTACTTATTTTAATATTTAAATCAACAATATTCTTTTTTGCTGCACTCTTAGCAAAACTATCAGCCAACTCATTTCCTACCACACCAATGTGGGTAGGAATCCAAACTAGTTTAACATGAGAACCATAATGTTTAATCCTATAAATTGAGTTAATTATATCCAATATAATATCTTGCCTTGATTCTGAATTTAACTCTAGAATACTTATTAATGCACTACTTGAATCTGAACAAATTAAAACCTCCCTCTGTTTTGTTTCCTCAATCCATTCTAAAGCCATTAAAATAGACATTAATTCACCTGTATACACTGTCTATTTATCTGTTATTCTTTTATTTCTCATAATATTTAAATCCGGAATTACAAATGTTATACCTACTTTATCATTTAACATTTTAGAAGCATCTGTATATATTCTGAATATTCTTTTTCTATATAACTTTCCACCTCTTTCCTTCCTAACTGTCTCCCTTTTTGCAGTAAGTTTAAATCAACTTCAGCCTGTCCAAAGATCCATGATGGAATAACAGGAATAACAACCACAGGACTAAGTAAAATGTTATCTATTCCTACATCTTGTATTTTATTTATTATTATCCATCCAAAACTATTAATTTGTTTCTTTACTTTTTCTTGACAAGGTTGCAGCATAACATATGGAGGATGACCTTCATTATCAGTCAGTCATTTTCTACCGCTTATTCCATAGTGGGTCACAGGGGAGCTGGTGCCTATCTCCAGCAGTCTATGGGCAAAAGGCAGGGTACACCCTGGACAGGTCGCCAGTCCATCGCAGGGCAACACACATACAACCATGCACACACTCATTTATACACCTAAGGGCAATTTAGAGTGACCAATTAACCTAACAGGCATGTCTTTGGACTGTGGGAGGAAGCCGGAGTACCCGGTGAGAACCCACACATGCACGAGGAGAACATGCAAACTCCATGCAGAAAGACCCCGGCTGGGAATCAAACCCAGGACCTTCTTGCTGCAAGGCAACAGTGCTACCAACTGCGCCACCTTGCAGCCCTTACCTTCATTATGTCCTTTAATATTTGTCCAGTAAATTGTGGCTAATTGTTCTCTCCCGAGCGCCAGTGGCATCTCCCCCATCTCAACTTGTAGAGCTGAAACTGGAGTACTTTTCATTGCTCCGCAACAAAGTCTTAATGCCTGATATTGTATTCTATCTATTTTGTTAAAAAACTATTTGATGCTGAATTGTATAAAATACATCCATAATCAAATATTGATCTAATTAGTCCAATATAAATAGTTTTTAATGCTTTCCTATCTGCTCCCCATTCACTCAAAAATCTCATTACATTTAAATTGTGTTTTACTTTTTCCAACTATTTTATCAACATGTACCTTCCATGTAAGTTTTTTATCAAACCAGATACCCAAATATTTCATTTGATCTATCCTTTCTATAACATTCCCAAATCATTTGAGATTTACATTACTATTTAATTTCCTATTTGTAAAAACAACAACTTTTGAGTCTCTCAACGTTCTCTTCACAATATCCCACAGATTCTCTATGGGGTTCAGGTCAGGAGAGTTGGCAGGCCAATTGAGCACAGTGATACCATGGTCAGTAAACCATTTACCAGTGGTTTTGACACTGTGAGCAGGTGCCAGGTTGTGCTGAAAAATGAAATCTTCATCTCCATAAAGCTTTTCAGCAGATGGAAGCATGAAGTGCTCCAAAATCTCCTGATAGCTAGCTGCATTGATCCTGCCCTTGATAAAACACAGTGGACCAACACCAGCAGCTGACACGGCACCCCAGATCATCACTTACTGTGGGTACTTGACGCTGGACTTCTGGCATTTTGGCATTTCCTTCTCCCCAATCTTCCTCCAGACTCTGGCACCTTGATTTCCGAATGACATGCAGAATTTGCTTTCATCCGAAAAAAGTACTTTGGACCACTGAGCAACAGTCCAGTGCTGCTTCTCTGTAGCCCAGGTCAGGCGCTTCTGCCGCTGTTTCTGGTTCAAAAGTGGCTTGACCTGGGGAATGCGGCACCTGTAGCCCATTTCCTGCACACGCCTGTGCACGGTGGCTCTGGATGTTTCTACTCCAGACTCAGTCCACTGCTTCCGCAGGTCCCCCAAGGTCTGGAATCGGCCCTTCTCCACAATCTTCCTCAGGGTCCGGTCACCTCTTCTCGTTGTGCAGCGTTTTCTGCCACACTTTTTCCTTCCCACAGACTTCCCACTGAGGTGCCTTGATACAACACTCTGGGAACAGCCTATTCGTTCAGAAATGTCTTTCTGTGTCTTACCCTCTTGCTTGAGGGTGTCAATAGTGGCCTTCTGGACAGCAGTCAGGTCGGCAGTCTTACCCATGATTGGGGTTTTGAGTGATGAACCAGGCTGGGAGTTTTAAAGGCCTCAGGAATCTTTTGCAGGTGTTTAGAGTTAACTCGTTGATTCAGATGATTAGGTTCATAGCTCGTTTAGAGACCCTTTTAATGACATGCTAATTTTGTGAGATAGGAATTTTGGGTTTTCATGAGCTGTATGCCAAAATCATCTGTATTAAGACAATAAAAGACCTGAAATATTTCAGTTAGTGTGCAATGAATCTAAAATATATGAATGTTAAATTTTCATCATGACATTATGGGAAATAATGAACTTTATCACAATATGCTAATATTTTGAGAAGGACCTGTATGTAACAATTTGAGAAGCCTCAGCTTCAGATGAGCCTTCCCCATGTCTAAGTTCATCATGAATTTTTTCCCATGACAAATCTTTGACATAAAAAAAAAATTGTAGCTGCCTTTACAATGATTTTTATTTTCTCAGTTTTAGTTCTTGCTTGTTCTGAGCAATTTATGATATATGCAAGAAAAGGAATACATTTTTCCAATGTAATATTACACTGATTATTGTCTTCCCCTCTTTTCCTATCAAAATTTGCTTTTGGATCATTATCACTGTTTTTTACCTCTTTCACTGCTTCAGCATAAGTAATTCTCTTATCAGTTTTAACTTTCTGAATTTCAACTGCTTCTTTTTTTACCATTGCACCCTGCATATGCTGCAGTATGACTTCCTCCACAGTTACAACATTTAACTGGATTATTTCCACACTCGCCATAAGGATGTTCACCTCCACATCTATCACATCTCTGTTTCCCTTTACAAACGTTCGCAATATGTCCATACCTTTGACATTTATAACATCTGAGAGGTGGTGGAATGTAAGCTCTTACATTAAAGCTCATATAACCAATCATCACCTTATCAGGCAGAACTTTATCTTTGAAATCCAGTAATACAGATGTAGTGTCCATTTTCTTCCCACTCCTGAAAGCCTGTAATCGTTTGATCCCTGTGATCTCTCCTCCTTTTACCAGCCGACAACACTCGACAATGTTCCTTATGATGTGACAAAATGTGAAAAAAGTTCAGAGATTGAGTAATTTTGTAAGGCACTGTACATTTCAGAAGATGGCTAAGTTGGACGTTAACTTTCTGTTTGTGTTTGTTTCATGTTCAGGTGACACCAGAGCTCTGTGTGAAGATATGAAAGATTTTTCCCATGATTATATTGACTATGGTAACATGGCTAAACAACTCATCCCCGAGACAAATACAGTTCAACACTGGTCCAAAATTATTGAAACTAAGTATGAATGTGCTTACGATGAATCAAAATCAGCGTGATTTCGCATGTCAGGCTAACGCTTTGCCTCTTTCCCGCAGAAACCATCTTGAGGACATGAGAAAATGTTTCAAGGACCCAGTAAACACTGGTCCATTTGACAACGTCACTCATGGCCTTGGTCTTGGAATGTTGGACGTTGCACTGGACATGATCATCATGGTAATCGATCAGCAGATTCGCGTCCTGTCTGGCGGAGCAGCATCAGACTCCGTTGACTCGGGTCTGCCATCTCGACGCAGGCGCCAACGCAAACTGCGGTCGTCTGACAACGAGAGATCGCACAAGATATGTGGAGGGGCAAAGGAGCAAGGGAAGATCCTTTTGAAAAGCAAAGGGCGAGCCAGAGATAGGAAGAAGATAAGGACAGAGTTGGGAACCTCCGAAGCAGTTGTGTCCCAGGCAGAGCAGAGCAAGCAGGATAATGTACAGAGTAATGTCCTCACCCTGGTCTCTTTGGGTTATGAAACTGTCTCTAGTGGACTGAATGCACCTGGAACTGTTTGAAACATGCTAAAATTACCATATCACGCTCAAACAGATACTCTAGGACATAACACCAGCTAGACTAAGTCAATTAAGCTCGTATGAGGAAAACAAAAGTGATCTATTAAACTCTGGGTATTTGCAGTCACCTAAACCCTTTTCAAACACAAGATAGAATATTCAGTCTGTTGAAGGTACAGCTTTAAAACACTTCCTATTTTTTACAATGTTCCTCATGGCTTCATTCAACCTATTAGCAGAATATCTGCAATTTGTTAAAGACTATATCAATATTGATAAAGTAGAATTAGTGTGCAGTGGTTGAGTAAAAAAGCATAGAAAGTACAGGTGTATCATTTGAGTATTGTTAAAAGGCTTAATTAATCTCATCATTTTAATTGAAAAAATGAAACATATGTAAAATCCTTACACACAGCAATGTATTTCGAGCGTTAATTTCTGTTATTTTGAATGATTATGGCTTACAGCTAATGAAAAACCAAAATTCTGTTTCCCAGAAAATTACATAAGACCAACAAAAAAAAGGATTTTCAATACAGAAATTTAGACCTACTAAAAAGTTTGTGTATGGGCAGTATGGTATCAATTCATCCATTTGCACTCAGTACTCCATGCTATGCACACATGACTCTGCATCAGTGTGGCACACAGAGGAGTTAAGGAAGCCAAGGTTGCTTTAATAGTGGTTTTGAACTTAATTGTATTGTTGGGTTAGGTGTTTTCTGTCTTCTTCTTGACAATGCCCCTCTCCACTCTTTCTGCAGACTGATTCCTGTGGACTCTTGGTTTTCAAATGAATAACAAAATTTACTTTCAACTTCAGAAAGTAGAAGATGAAAGTAAACAAGGTTCCAGCTGCAGTCTGAACCGCGTGAATCTCCCCCAATCTTTTGAATGGGTGGTGTTTCACAATCTTAAGTTATGGTTATCTCTGTTTTGCTCTTGCACCGGTTCCTTCCATGAAATCTTCTACTAATGTGCTTGGAACATACACCTTCTTTGGCAGTCTGCTGGGCAACTGTGAAGTCACCAGTTTTCCCATGATTGTGTAGGCATAACATGACTTTCTGTATTAAAAATATTTTCTTTACTGTTGCTCTTATATAATATTGTACTTTTCTGGGAAATACAATTATGGGGTTTCATCATCTGTAAGCCTACAATAATCACAATGAACACAAAGACTTATTGTACGTCTGAAATAAATAATATTTTAAATGATTGTATTGAGATGCACCTGTAGAGCAGCATTATGTTACCCAAAAGTTCCATTTTCAGTTTATGTTCAAGTTACTTTCATTTGAGATTTAAGGAAAGTTGTATATTTGTCCTAATTTCTATAGTTATTTTGTCAAAGAAGGTTGAGAGTGGCTGAACCAGTTAATAATTGGCTTTGTTTACCAATAATGAGATTTTTCCCTCAGACTGATTGTATGAATGTTTGCAGAGATTAATCTTTCAGGCTTTTACTGACCTATTCAGATTTCTGTTTTTCTGTGAGGTCTGAGCTGCTGGTTTCATATTGCTTATAATAACTTTAACAAACTCATCTTATTTGTTTTATTTCAACAATTAAATGTACCACATATTGACTATAAAGTAAAAACAAATGGGCTAGAGGTTATTGAAAGAGGTAGTTTGAATCCAAAAGAAACTGAAAATCTGAGAACATGCTGTTTGTTAATGCATTTATAGATTAAACAATTGTCAGTTTTGGTGTATTTAATAAAGTAGGAATTGCGTTTATTGATCATTGGTCAGAGCCTATCAAGAGAAAATGGCTGGTTTTGATCTCTGGCTGATTTATTTTTTTTTCTTTTTTGGCTGATTTAATTTTGAATCACAACCTTTATTTAGATCGAAATTAACTCGTTTAATCTTAACTCAGGGCCAGTGACTTTTTTGTTTCACTAGTCATTTCTTTTGGATATTGTTAAAAACTGGGAGAACTAGCTGCAACAGCAGGTACATAAACGTAATGAAGAAGGAATCACTCTTTACAGTTTAGTAAATAATCCAAATATTCAAACGGACTGGGCAAAGCCTACTATAACTAGTTTACTTGGTTTAACTGGATTTAAGAAACTTGTTTTTAAACTAATTAAATATTTAGGGACATCATTAAGCACATTTCACAAATGTCAAAAATATATGGAAATGTTATTTTCTGTGTAGCAAGTTTTTTATGTATGGAGTATAAGTAAGTACCATTTTTCATGTTATGTTTTCAGTAAAACCTATTTGTCTGAATGTGAACTTGCTAGAAAAATGCCAACTTTAAGAAGATGTATATGCTTGCAGTACATCTTTATTTATTCAGATTATTAGTTACACGAAGTTGTTAAATATAGTTTTTCAGCTTTTATTAACTGAATAAATTACACACTTTGCTACCATGTTTTTTTAATCTTTATTTTGACTTTGTTTCATCTATCTATCTATCTATCTATCTCTCTCTCTCTATATCCATCCATCCATCCATCCAAAGCCTTCAATTTACACATCTGTCGATCCATTTGTCTATCATCCAATAATCCATCCATTATCAGTTCATCCATCTTTTCTTCCTTCTCGCCCGTCTCTGTTTTCTGTAGGTTGCATTTTTAAAAAGTCTGACTACCGTGAAATATTTCCCATGAACTTATAACAAACTGTGTACTTATACAAAAAATAACTTAAAATAAAGTAGAACTTTTCCAGTGAATTAGAAAAATATGTATGTGATGTATATATGTGATGATGAAATAGAGAAAGAGGTCAAGGTAAGATTACATTTAGCACATTTACAATCAATTTAAAGACTGACAACCTGGAAAGTTTCCACGTAACAATCCACCTGTGTAGAAAAATCGATGCCAGATCTATCTAGCCGTCTTTTGACTCAAATGTTCTAGAAGCTGAAAGGCATTATCTGACATTGAGGGGTGGTAGGAATAAACTCGACAGAGTCAGCCAAGTGCTAATACCTTAACAGTGCACACACACTCACATAGGCTGCATGAGAGCACAGGTTTAGTCAGGATTTGCTGTGTATTAATCCTGATAAGGAACAGAGAGCCAGCTGGAGCGTGCAGGAGAGAGGCAGAGCTGGCATAAAACAAAAAAGTATTTGGGCTTAAAAACACTAGGAGGAAGTATGGAGTGCATGAGAGATAAAAGTTAAGTTTAGGTTCTTGTGAGTGTCCTTAAAGCAACAAGCAATTACTCCAAGGGAAAGTGCTGAAAGGAAACAGAGAACAGTCACAATATGTCAGTCTGAGAAAGTTTCATCACCAGAACTTCAGAGACGGCAGGACGGAGTAAAATGGGGCACCCTAATGTGCCACTTTCCAATAAACAAGCTCGGGCTCACAGAAACAAACAAATATCCAGCCGGCTGCAACCCTACACTCCAAACGGTGAGTGGAACATTGTTAGAATAAAAATTTTTTATTATGTCTGCTTTGCTGCATGTTGAATCTTGATGCTGGCTTTGACTTGTTTATGGCTTAGTAAAATTACCTGTAATATGTATTTATAACAAGTCTCACATGTACACATAGTTGGATCTGCAAAGAAATGTGTGTCTACTTAGTGAAAGGGAAGTTTAAAAATATTGCAGTGTGAGGTTAAATGAGTGAGGACATCCATTCTGTCATTAAACAGTTGTCACAAAGGAGGCAATATTTTAGATGTGAAGCAGCTGGTTAATGTGCATTCCTCTCTGAAAATCTCAATAAAATGTGTAGTTTAGAAGAACAGTGCACTTTGAATAATAACCTGCCTAGAGAAGGGGAAACATATGAAAAAAATGTTAATAAGGATAGGCTGCTCAGAAAAAATGATATCAAATGATGTTACAATGAAAACCAAAATCACAGAAACATGAAAGAAAACAGAAAACCACCTTGCTAATGGACAGCATGGCAAACATGGCCCATAGTTACTGAGCACCGTAACAATAAGAAGACACCTCTGTAAAACAGTTGAAAGCAAGACAGTTTGTCACATGACCCTAAACACTAAACTCCCGCCATAGTAATGTATGTCCAAAAAATGTTAGAAAAACAAAACAACTGGACTTCAATTTCTGTAGTTGAAGATGTTTGGCTCTTCTCACTCAAAGGACTTTCTCAATTCAAAGCCTCGAATGTTTACCTCACTAGCTTCGAATGCTAGTCCTTTGGATAAAGAGTGAAACATCTTCAACTACAAGAATTGAAGTCTAGTTGTTTTGTTTTTTAACCTTTTTTGGATTAACCATGTCCTGGATGACTAAGAATCTTCAGTATAGTGATGGTATGATTGCTAAGGCATCATGATATGCGGATGTTTGTCAAACGATGGTGTCTGGACTGTTTATTGTTTATCTGGGATCATGGATCAGTTTAAATAAAAATAAATACTTGAAGAGGTCATGTTGCCTTGTGCTGAAGAGGAGGTTTCCTTGAAATTGGTGTTTTAACAAGACAACAACCCTATACACCAGTATGCAAACAGCATATTGGTTCCTGACCAGCAGGATTAGCGTAATGGAGGGGCCAACCCAGTGATCTTAATCCAACAGAAAACGTGTAGGATGACATCAAATGTGCTGTTTCTGAGAAAAGAAACAAGAAATCCAGAGGAACGGGGGAATGTAGTCCTTCCGGGTTCAGAATACTGTTTCACAGGTGCCAGAAGTTGGTCAACTCCATGCTACACAGAGGTGTCCCAAAATTCCTATCTCACAAAATTAGCATATCATTAAAAGGGTCTCTAAACGAACTATGAACCTAATCATCTGAATCAACGAGTTAACTCTAAACACCTGCAAAAGATTCCTGAGGCCTTTAAAACTCCCAGCCTGGTTCATCACTCAAAACCCCAATCATGGGTAAGACTGCCGACCTGACTGCTGTCCAGAAGGCCACTATTGACACCCTCAAGCAAGAGGGTAAGACACAGAAATAAATTTCTGAACGAATAGGCTGTTCCCAGAGTGCTGTATCAAGGCACCTCAGTGGGAAGTCTGTGGGAAGGAAAAAGTGTGGCAGAAAACGCTGCACAACGAGAAGAGGTGACCGGACCCTGAGGAAGATTGTGGAGAAGGGCCGATTCCAGACCTTGGGGGACCTGCGGAAGCAGTGGACTGAGTCTGGAGTAGAAACATCCAGAGCCACCGTGCACAGGCGTGTGCAGGAAATGGGCTACAGGTAACGCATTCCCCAGGTCAAGCCACTTTTGAACCAGAAACAGCGGCAGAAGCGCCTGACCTGGGCTACAGAGAAGCAGCACTGGACTGTTGCTCAGTGGTCCAAAGTACTTTTTTCGGATGAAAGCAAATTCTGCATGTCATTCAGAAATCAAGGTGCCAGAGTCTGGAGGAAGACTGGGGAGAAGGAAATGCCAAAATGCCAGAAGTCCAGCGTCAAGTACCCACAGTCAGTGATGGTCTGGGGTGCCGTGTCAGCTGCTGGTGTTGGTCCACTGTGTTTTATCAAGGGCAGGGTCAATGCAGCTAGCTATCAGGAGATTTTGGAGCACTTCATGCTTCCATCTGCTGAAAAGCTTTATGGAGATGAAGATTTCATTTTTCAGCACGACCTGGCACCTGCTCACAGTGTCAAAACCACTGGTAAATGGTTTACTGACCATGGTATCACTGTGCTCAATTGGCCTGCCAACTCTCCTGACCTGAACCCCATAGAGAATCTGTGGGATATTGTGAAGAGAACGTTGAGAGACTCAAGACCCAACACTCTGGATGAGCTAAAGGCCGCTATCGAAGCATCCTGGGCCTCCATAAGACCTCAGCAGTGCCACAGGCTGATTGCCTCCATGCCACGCCGCATTGAAGCAGTCATTTCTGCCAAAGGATTCCCGACCAAGTACTGAGTGCATAACTGTACATAATTATTTGAAGATTGACGTTTTTTGTATTAAAAACACTTTTCTTTTATTGGTCGGATGAAATATGCTAATTTTGTGAGATAGGAATTCTGGGTTTTTATGAGCTGTATGCCAAAATCATCTGTATTAAGACAATAAAAGACCTGAATTATTTCAGTTAGTGTGCAATGAATCTAAAATATATGAATGTTAAATTTTCATCATGACATTATGGAAAATAATGAACTTTATCACAATATGCTAATATTTTGAGAAGGACCTGTATTAGTTTGGCAATCTACAGGAAAGCCAAATCTTAAGCATTTTTCAGTTTATACAGTAAATATTAGAGTTTATAAAGAAAAATGCAGACACTGCTCTTTCCTCACCTTTAGAGTTATAACAGATTTGATAAATTTCTTCTTCATGTTTTTATATGGAATCGAATGTTTAGTGTTTATATTGCATTTTTTCACATTTTTGAATACTGCCATTATATTAAACACAGCTATGTAACTTTAAGTATATCTTTGGGTTTTAGACTATTTAATAGTTTATTAAACCACTTCAATGTGAATAGTTCATGTGGAGATTACCAGACAGCAGAGCAGGTTTTCTTTATGAGTAGTTGATGTTCGCTCTGTTTTACTTAGTCTCTCATGCAAGCATTTGGTCTCCTGTATTCAGAGTGATTTTAGTGCTTTTTTTCTACCACATAGCATGGTGCATGCAGGTCAGATAGTTCAGCTTTGGTCTTATCTGACCAGAGCACCTTCTTCCTTGTTTGCTGTATCCATACATGGCTGGTGACTCAACAATGGCTTTTGTTTTGCCACTCTTCCATAATTGCAACAACAACGTGTGGCAGCTGGGATGATGTGTTCAGGGTTAGTTTTCAGCCACACACAGTGTTTAGCATGTAGGCCAAAGAAATTCAATTTCGATCTCATCTGAGCGCCTTCCTCCACATGTTTACTGTGGTCACTACATGGCATTAGGCAAGCAGCAAACAAGATATCTTATGGCTTTTTTCACCAATACCTTTCCTCCTTTCACTCCTCTATAAAGGCCAGCTTGGTAGGATGTATGGCTAATATTTGTGCCATATGGTTGAGCTGTGGATCTCTTCTCCAAACTTACTATGGGTATCTTAACTGTTTCTCTGAGTAATGCTCTCCTTGCCGGCCTTTCAGATTATGTCTTATTAGGTACATTGAACTTTGTGGATGTAATGTTACACAATGTGAAAAAGTTTAATGTGTATGAATGCCTTAACAAGTGTTTAAAGTGATTATTCTAAGGCTGACTGTGTGTTAAAGAGCTCCATTGTTTTACCTTATGTGTGTCACAATGAGCACATTGATTTTATTTCAAGTAGAAACGCTGTTGGAGTGATTGCTTCCATGCAGCTTTCAATCCAACTTTGTGGGTCATTTTTGGGTCTTAATTTCAGTATTACACTCTGTCTGCAGATAATTTGAACAATGCACTGGGTGCGATCAGAGTTCTCGGTGTGGAGCTGATTGAAGATGAACTCAAACCTCATTTGATAACAGTGCTGGCAAACATTAAGGAGAAAAGTAAGTTGATTTTAGAGATTACATCTGACAAGGAGTTAGTAAGTGAAGTTTGTGTGTTTATTTTTAGTGTCATATCTTTATGACACTATATTTGAGAGTATTTGAACTTCAAAATGCAGATAGAATGTATTATTCCTTCTATGTGCAAAACAAAATATCCAGATCTCCTTGCCACAGACAGAGTAAAACCTAGTTCAAAACAACATTGCTACTAATGATGAGTGACAGTGTTTGAGGGGATCAGGTAGTCTTTAGCTGAAGTTAAGCTGTATTTGTGTCTTGTAACTTGAGGACAACAGGGACAGAACCCTTAGCTTTGTAGTCCACAGGCTGGGAGATCTAATTCAACTCTATTATGTTTAAAAATTGAAAGTATACAGCAACAAGAGATGGGTTAATTGATTTTGTCTTTTGAATTGATTCTTCCAGGTCGATTAACTGCATCATTAATGTCCATGTTGTCAATGTTGTGATTTTGAATGCAACTGTTTTTGTGTCCAGAGAAAGGCGCTGCTGAGCAGGTTGTGATTAGTGGGATCCTGCCAATCCTGTCTCTGTCTCTGAGAAGCCGAGGCCCTTTGACTTTGCTGACTGCAAAACTGGTGGCTGAGCTTGCCAAGGAATGTAGGTTACTCACACAGTTATAGATACTTTTCATTATTTATTACTGAAGCATGTTTTTCCAGCGGTGAAGCGGTACTCCACAAGTCTATTTACAGAGGTTTCTTGTTTCCTTAGCTGTGGTTCGTAAAGGTTTTGGAGATGCAGGCTTGGTCACAGCCCTGCTGTCAGTTCTGACCAGCACAAATGAAGAGCTGCTTATTAATGCAGCAAGAGCCATTTCACGCATGTCTTATGACAGCTGTAAGTCAAGTGAAATAATAAAATAAAAAGACCTAGCAGGTTTTCTCCTATACTGTGGTTTTAGTTTTATGTCAGTGTTTTCAAGATTTCAAGCTGTTATCAAAACATAGTGTACATAATCTGACATGAATTCAGATGCTATATTTTTCAGTTTTATTTTTTAACTAATGTAGCCTAATTGCCTTGGCCAACAAACTTTTGTAACTATAATCTCTCAGTGGATATGCAGTAAACTTGATCCTGGATAATAATAATAATTTGAAATAACAAATGTTTAGGTATGCTGTGAATTTAAAACAAATGTTAATGTTGAATTAATGGAAATTGTGATTATTATTATTTTTTGTCATTCTAAGCTAAGCAGCAGGAACTGTTACTACGTCGTGGTGTGGTGCCACGCCTTGTTGCCATCTTGCTCCGTTTCCCTGATAAGGAGGTCCTGGAGGAGGTGTGCCTCATGGCTCTCTGTAATCTCAGTGGCATGGCAGTGGCAGAGGAGGCCGGTATGATCTGGGAAAGAGGAGTGCCCGTGAGGCCTGGAGAGTGCGTGTTTCATGGCATTTCTCCTCACACCTGTGGCTTTGCCTCTTCTGTAACGTTGGTGCGGGTCTCTCAATGGGGACCCGGCCAGTACATGATCAGCATCGAGGATTTCCAGCGCTGCTCCTCCTCCTTCTGGAATCTGCATGGGAACAAACAGACTGTACACTGGTTCCCATTCTTCAGTTTGGGCAACTGTTCAAATATGTTTAAGGTGATCAAGTTCTCTACGAGGAACATTCCTCGGACAAAGAGTCTGAAGACTCGTGTGTTCCACACTTTCCTGTGACAGCTTAAGCACATGGTGACCTTCACCAAATAGACTGCAAAACACTGAAACAACGCTGCTTGTGAGCTGGGAGCAGCATCCGTCCATCTGTCAGTCCGTCCATCAATCCTCCGTCCATGTCTTTCTGTGACTGCTTAAAGGCTGTAAACATGGTGACCTAAGCTAAATGGACCGCAAAAGACTAAAGCAACTGCTGCTGGTGAGATCCATGTACCCTGGATAAGTCTGAGTTTGGGGCAGCACGAAAACTATGTTGACTTGTACTGTTTAAAAGAAAGTGGAGTTTCATTAGTAAACATGGATGGTGAGAACAGCATATTATATTATACTTTGCACAAGCACATTGACAGTACCATATGCCACCGCCACAAGTTTGGACACCAAAAACCTGGTCTTTCAGCTATGCTTAAGTGCTTTGCCACTATTCTTATAAGCTTCAATTCAATGTTGTTCATTTTCTCCTGCTTTATTGTGTAAGATTTAAGAATAGAAAATGTAAGAAAATTACTCCAGATACCACACAGCAAGACAAATACTACAAGCCAGCTCTACAAAAATTGGCACCTCCGGTAAAGGTGTGTATTAACACCCTGAATAAATTGTTGTTAAGGAGACTGCCATTTTGTTACAAGTAGCTACTTTCTTGTAGTAATTTATTGACTTATCAATGTCAACACATCATATTTTGAAAAGTAGCAAGAAATGTAAATAGTAAATGGCCTGCACCTGTATAGAGCTTTATGAAGTCCGATGACTCCAAAGCACTTTAGACTACAATCAGTCATCCACCTATTTGTATACACATCAGTCGTAGGCTGTGTTGTAGCCACAGATGCCCTGGGGCAGACTGACAGAAGAAGAAATTGCGCTCAGTGTCACGACATAGTTAAACCCCAGGGAAACAGGAAGTCCTTGATTACTTAATCAAAGTTCCTAAAAAACTATAAATGAAGAAAATGCTTCAGTTATTATATTTGACTGGAAGTACAAGTAGTGTTAGGAGTCATTTCTCTTGATGTGGGATTTTTCTTCATCTACTGAGTAAATGCACCTAACTTAAAGAATGGCTTTTTCTACTTTTTTTCCAAAACTTAAATGAATAATATATATTTTTTTTTTTATTGAGCAGTTACAATAAAAGTTCATTTTATGTTAGGGCTTTTTACACACTTTTTCCATGGGTGCAAATTGTTTTGGATAACATTATGCTCATGCTGCTAATTCCTTCACAAGAGCTTAAAATATGCAATATGTCTGCTAAGTAATTTTCTACAATATTAAGGGGCTTTGTTGTTGTTCATTTGTTGTTGTTTTTTTACACCCAAATTCATTTAATTTGTGATTATGGCCTAAATCAGTTTCAGTATGAACTTTTAATGATTTATGATTATTTGGTACAAAGAGACATCTTAATTCAAATTTAGAGTTTGTGTTTATGTGAACAACTATGAAACAAGCTTTAGCACCCTAATTGTTTATGTATTTTTTTCCTTCATATACATATGTTTCAATGTACTGACACAAATCTGTATTTTTCACAGAGAAAATCAGAAATACATTTCAAGTCTGAGATGATATGATGGATGAGATTGATGAGATCTTGTCCTGCATAGATCCTCTAGCCATTTTGTGACTTATTGTCTTTATATTTTTTACTTTTCGAACTGTAACAGTGATTTGTAAGGGTCATTTCAAGCGTAGAACCAGGTTGATAACCAGAATTGACCACTAGATGGCATACATGCACTGGAAAAAGACGAGACAGAATGCCTATTTACACCTTTACAAGTCTGAGGATTTATGTCAGTTGATCTTATGTAATATATTGTCCAATATTTAATTGGTCCACTTTAGGCGTTAGAAATCTTCTTATGAAGCAGTTCAACCTTCTTACACTATAAATTTCTTAAGTACAAATTACACATCTGAGCTTTTCAAGTCTCTCTCACTTGCCTTCATCTAATTACTTCTCTTATTGGTTTCATCTTGCCTTAGGCATCCAAACAAAGGGGCGCGTCCTATAATCAATCCTAACTTTATTACTTTGGGAACCACTTAAATATTTGATGTCAGATAAAATGAGAACTTGGAATTATTTACAGGTAGACTAGGGGTGTATACGTTGTTTATATACAGCAGGTCCTGGTTGTGCCTTATTTTAGGAAAGAGACCAGCTTCATCAACAAATAATGAGGATTTTCATGAATGATGTCAAATTCCTGTAATTGATGTTGTATAGAAAAATTAAGATGCATACTTTTTTTCCACAGTTCTACTCCAGGAATGGAAAGAAATTTTTTCCAGTAAGTTTAGTCCCCATACAATTATCTGGAATTATAATGGAATATGTTAGAAACTCAATTACCAGCAAATCACATCAGAAAAGAGAGAAAACACGGTAATACAGGACTGGTACATTAAATCCTGTTGCATTAAAAAACATCTCCAACAGGAGTAATTTAGGTTTATTGAAGGCTGTTGTATCTATAAGATTTGTCACATTTTGGAAGGTTGTAACTGGAAATGTCAATGTATTTTATTGAGATTTTATGTGACAGATCAACACAAAGAGGTACATAAATGTCAAGAGGAAGAAAACGTGTGGATGGTTTTCAAACATTTTTACGAATGAAAACCTAAAAAGTGTATTCATCTCCTCTTGCCAGTGTCTCCACTGGCATTTAAAATTAAAGTCAGTCAGTCAGTCAGTCATTTTCTACCGCTTTTTCTAAATGAAAACAGCTGTTGCAAATTTTTAACAGGAAAAAGGTTCAAGCTTAGTAAGATTTAATTGAAATTGTCTATGAACACCAAAAAGTCTTATCACAGATAATTTGATTTTGGTCTTATCTTTGACCTGGCCTTTAACACACAAATATGGTTTGATCTAAACTATTCCATCATAGCTCTGGCTAAACAGTATATTTGGGGTCATTGTCCTGCTGGAAGACAGCCCAATCTCCACCACCATGTTTCCTCTTGGGGATAGTGTGTTCAGAGTGATGTGCAGTGTTGGTATTAAACCATACATAGTGCTTTGTATGTAAGCTGAAGGATTTTAATTTAGGACGTCATCTGACCAGAACGCTTTCTTCCATATTTTCTTTGTCCCCTACATGGGTTATGGAAAACCTTAAACATGACTTTTTATGACACTCTTTTAACAATGCCTTTCTTCCTACCGTTCAACCATGAAGGCCAGATTTGCAGAGATGTCTTGCTAAAACATTTTCCCACCTAAGATTTGAATCTGTGCAGCTCATCCACCGTCTCCACGGGCTTCTTGGCTGCTTGTCTGACTAATGTTCTCCTTGCCTGACCTGTTAGTTTATATGGATGGCCATGGCTTAGTAGGTTTGCAGTTGTGCTGTACTCTTTCTATTTTCAGATGATGGATTGAACAGTGGTCTGTGAGATGTTCAAAGCTTGGGACATTGTTTCATAGCCTATCTCTGCTTCAGACTACTTCAGTCTCTGATGTGCATCTTGATCTTCATGATGCTGTTTGTTCACTGATGTTCTCCAACAAACATGTGAGGCCTTCATAAAACAGCTGGATTTGTTTTGGAATTAAATTACAAAAACAGCAACTACTTATTCAATAATTAGGTGATTTCTGAAGTCAACAAGTTGCAGGTTTTAGGAGTATCAGAATAATGGGCTGAATACTTCATTGCACACCACACTTTTTATTTTTTGGTGAAAGGTAATTGTAAGCCATGCTATCTCTTCCTCCCACTTCATAATTGTGCACTACTTTGTGTTGACTTATCACGTAAAATACTAATAAAACACATTCAGGTTTTTGGTAGTAATTTGATAAAATGTGAAAAACTGAAAGAGGTAAGCACCATCTGTATATCTTGTTAAACACATCAGATTCCTTGATGCATGGGTTTAACAGGATTGTTGTTGCCCCAATCTTGGCACAAACACATGACCTGTCAGACACTCAGATTGTTTAATCAGTGGCTCCATGTCTAATCTAAAGAGAGGAAATGCAGGAAGCATGCATATATTACATTTAATATTAAACTTATTAATAATGCATGACAGAGTTTGTAGTCTATGCCCACAAACACGGCTGAAGAGTGTTTTATTACTTGTCTTTGTAAATGAAGCATTTAAACTTTAATCCGTTTGTTTTGAGCAACCCAGAGTTATTGCGTTATAATCTCATTTAGCCTTTAATTACGGCTTTTATCACTTTGATATTGTAGCCTTAGCTACTCTTAACCCGTAGGACAAAGATATCAGTTGTCTGCATCACTGGATCTATTAATAAATACAAACATAAAATATAACGGTAGTTATAATTACAGCAGTTGGCTATAGTGCCACAATTTTATACAGAGCATTTGCAGACATATAGCAAAGTAAATAGTCACAGCACATGTAGCAGAGGCTTAATTTCTCAACTAAATGAAGGCCATCACTTAAATAGATCCTTGCTCAGGGCTTGTTGTTAAATATAATAGTTGATCATCAACCCTGATATCTTTGTAGCAAACCTAGGCCTCACTTATGGGCTTCTGTTACAGGTCGTTGACATCTTAGAGGTTCAGGATTAGAGTAAACAAATCAATTTGTTAGGTGCAAGTGAGATTTCAGATGGATCCAACTGCTCGTGTTTTGTAACTCATTGAGGACAGTTGTGCCCCTGAGAGCTTCTGTGTCCTAACCTTTAAGGCAATGATGACGTTAACAGTCAACCACATAACTCCACTGAGCAAGCCTTTTTATCCAACATATTTCACTCATAAAACCTCCATCCATCCATTTTCTACATCCACTTCTTCCATACCGGGTCGCCAGGGAGCTGGTGCTCCAGCAGTTTACGGGCGAGAGGCGGAGTGCACCCTGGACAGGTCACCGGTCCCTCGCAGGGCAACATACAGAACAAACAACCATGCACACACCCATACACACCTAAGGGCATTTTAGAGAGACCAATTAACCTAACAGTCATGTTTTTGGACTGTGGGAGGAAGCCGGAGAATACAGAGAGAACCCACGCATGCAAGGGGAGAACATGAAAACTCTGCTGCAAGGCAACAGTGCCAACCACTGCGTCACTGTACAGCCCACTAATAAAACTTGTTGCATATTTGATGGTACCACACTACGCCCAGAATACATCAATATTAAAATATGTTAAATATTAAAATCAATAATAGTCAATTATAACTTCTTCAAAATGAAACAAGAACAGAAGGGTTTTTAACAATTTCAGGATTTAAAATGATAAAAATAAGTAAAAAAAAAAAAACCTATATCAGAAACTGAGGAATTACTTTTAAAGTTTAATCGTCAACAATTGCTGCTAAAATGAATTGCAACACATCATTATTCTGGGATATGCTCAATTCGATGGGGCCATATTTCTTAGCATATCTGTGAATTTTTTAATTAACGTGTCCTAAGCTTGTGCTGATGGTTGTTTGGGGTGAGATCTTTTGATTGGTGTGATCATGCTTATAAACAGAGCACAAAACAAAGCTTGATCACAGACAGTTTTCAAATTACTTTTACTAGTCAACTAATTTGTATTAATGTTTCTCTGCATATAAATATGCAAATATCTGCAGGGGAAGGTGCTATAGTTTTTCACAGTCTAACATGGACATGTTCTTACCTGTTTTTCTTGTTAATATGAGAAGCACATGTTGTCTTGTAATGAAACAGGAATGTTCGGCATAAAAAACCATTATCCAAATCCAGGTGCATCTCAAGAAATTGGAATATCATGAGATGATTTATTTCAGTTGTTTAACTCAAAACTTAAAACTCACTTATTCAATAAATTCATTACACACAAAATTGTAAAACAATTACATTCTAAAGTGTTTAATTGCAGTTACTGACACCCACCACAGCACCAACAGTCATTGCTAAAGAAGCTAGCTGTTTCCATAGTGCTCAATGCATGACCACAGTGGTGAGAGGCAAAGCAATCAGATTTACAAGACATAGAGCAACGCTGGAGTTGCTGCTTCAAGAGTCACCAGACACAGAAGCATCTGGAACATGGGCTAATTCTTCCATATTCTTCGTGTTAAATCACACCTGAACCAGTCATGTTAGAAATGGGTTACCTGGGCTAAGGAGAACAAGCACTGGACTGTTGCTCAGCAGAGTCTGGAGGAAGAGTGGGAAAGCACAGAATCCTGGATTGGCCATCAAACTGGCCTGACCTAATTAGGTTTAAACCTCACAGAAAGTAATATTATCAAGATGAAGATGAGACACAAGATTCATGATGCAGACTAACGTTAGGGTTATCTTGATAATTTGCAGTGATGATAAGAAAGATTGTGTCTTCAACTGAAATGTTTTCAGTAAGTTCCCCTTATTTGGACCTGATAAGGCCAATAAATTGATTTCCTATGCTTATCCAAATGTTTATTTGCTGTGAAAAAAATCTTATCTAAAACATTAATTAACTTATGCTACTTTCTGTTTATATATTTTGAAATTACTTTTTTACTGTTTGCTTAAATTCCATCGAATTTCATGGGTTGAACTTTGCTTTCTCTAATCATATTACTGTTAACACATGGTTATTTTCTGTCTATATTTGCCTAATATGCTTATAGACACTGAGTGAGACTCTGCTCTTCCTCTGAAGGTCGCCTGCCTGTTAGAACGAGCCCTGAAGCTGTAAAGCAGGATAGAGGCAGGGTCTGTTCTCACCCAGACTTATTGAGCAAGTCAGTTTCCCACAGTTTGTCTGTAAATATTTTTCACACCCCTTCTGTCTGGTGAATAACAAACATATAACAACTATGTAGGTTAGAGCAACAGAAGAACTCTGAAAGTACAACAGATTGCTCTCCATGGCACAAGATTACTTTAATAAACCTGACTGAGTCATCGTCATCATAACAATGCTTGGAGGCTTTTTTTCCACAACAAACTTTATACTTTTTTTTACTTTAATCTATGATTTTTCAGTTTGTAATAACAAGTATTGTTGCACACTTCCTAATGAACCCTTCCTCTGTAAATTGCTATGACTGAAAATGGTGAATCTGTTAAGTGGATTACTCAAAAGCCATGAATAAAATGACTTTGAAGCTTGTAACACTTTTATTCTGAAGGAGTTTAATTCTAATTTCTGTTGACAATTCATAATGTGCATGCCATAAAAATGTGTTTTACTATGTTACATATTAATCAACTCACCATACTCTAATAATAATAAGATGACTTGCCTTGCCTTGCCTGTAATTCACCATGGTAGGGAATAATTGCTTGCTGGAAAAACTGTAATTGGAAACATTTAGAACTATAGCAACATTTTGCTCTGTTTCTGATTAGCATCGTTTCTCTGATGTGCACACTAATGCATCAAGTCAGAACCAAGTCACAAATGTATTGGCTTTAGACTTGACTTGGACTTTCACACTAATGACTGATGACATTACTTGGACTTGAACCATTTGACTTAAAGTGACATGATACTTTACAATAAATAGAAAGTGTGTAACAATGTAAAAGTGGCGGCCATGCAATGATAGAACTGTGGGTGCAGCACAATCCAGCTTGATGCACTCTATTTACTCCTCCTGTTGCTGCAGCATACACACTTAATACCCTGTGTGCTTTCCTTCTGCATCTATTGATCGCAGCAAAAACAGCTGATAATGGTGAGAGGTCTTGTCATTCAACGCTATCAAGGTGGTGTGCGCAAATTTGGAAAAAAAAAGGGAGAAAAAAAGCAATGGGCAACATCATCCAAAAAAATGTATCGACTACTAAGCAGCACAACTCTGCACAATAATCTTATAGGACAGAGAGAGTATGGATGTATAGACATTTTGTAGTGAAAGATTATGCATAGAAAATAGAAATCACAGTCAACAAGAACAACTTTCCTCACCTGATAAACTTTATTTTCACAAATAAAGTTAGCCATGGTTTTAGCTATGCTGTGTGCTATCCCTAAATTTTAGTCATGTTTTCTCTTAAATCCGAGTTGCAAATCTTCGTTTTACTGTTTTAAACATTCGTCACACATGTGGCCACAAATTCATTCATCAAATTCCTTTAAGGAAGATCTCTTTTGTCAGGAAAATAATATATTTTCTGTTTACATCAGCAGATGTAAACAAACTGGACACGTTTCCAGACAGTGCAATATCAGACCATATATGAAAGTGCATATCCAGTTTGAAGGGAGTGACTTAAAGGACAATTTTTGTGTCAGAAAATGTGTTTTAAAATTACGCTTTGAAAACCAATGGAAAGGTAGTGAGGTAAAAGGTAGGTGATTTATTTATGTTCCATACTTTTTCTAACTGTTAAATGTGATGATATTAAATATCATGGCATTTGGCATTTAAATGACAAAATAATACTCATCAACTCTCAGCAGAATGCATTCTCACTTGTTCCCCTATCATGACATGAAGGTGCAACTGGTTATGATACCCATATGTTAGAGCAAGCACTGGATAGCCAAACACAACATAGACACTTTTTTACAAAGGGTAAGCAGAATGTCCTTTTAAAAAACTGGCTCATTCACTTCTATTTCTGTTTCCAGATCACAAGCAAACGCAGCACAGATGTAGTTCTCTCCTACTGCTCTGAGCGACAGAATAAGGCTAGTACTGGAACAGGCAATAACAATCGAACCAAATGCTCAGGCTGTGCTTCAGGCATGTGTCTGTGCATGTTAATGCTTGTGTGTGCAGTAGTGGGGTCGGAGGGAGGGGAGGCCATCTGTCCTGGTGTATTACGTCCATCACAAGAGGGCCTTTCCACAAAACACACTACCCCATAAATGCTGTGGCACAAAAACTATGTAAGGCAGGACAGGTCAGGGCAAACTGTGTTTTTTTTAATGTTATGTTTAATGTGTGTTTTGAGAGAATAGAAATTGTTAACATTACCAGCAGGGGCAGAGGGGAGGGGCAACATGGAGAGGGGACAGAGGGAAGGGCAGAGCAGTGGTGCGCGGAGATGACACAGCAGATGGCTGATTGGAGATTATCACTGTGGGAGGAAACACCAGGAAGTCAATTAGAGGAGGGGACAGTGGCACGCAGATGGTCAGAGGGCCAATCAGACTCTTCTTACCTCATCTCTCATTGTTTTAAATGTGATAGTGATCGAAAGTGAAAACAACAAATATCTAATATTAGCCATTTCCATCGGCAGGTTTTGGATCACAAAGACCATTATCTGTGACTAGAAATGTTGTTATGTCTAAATATTCTGTAACTGTTCAAAACGTTTGAGCAATGACTTTGGTTAGTCCCGAGATGCAGACTTTATTAGCTGCTTTGAGAGGTTATTGTGACTCAGATCTCTGGGAAGTTTGTTTTGTAATTAATGATAAAGGGTCAAAAAGTGGTTGTTTGTGCATCTGTGTAGTGAGCTGGGGGCCTGACACACTAAATCACATAAGAAAAACAAGGGATGGTTATTAGATAAGTTGCAAACAGAAAAGAAATTTGTGTAACAGTCCGACATGAATAAACATTTTTAGTCTTGTCACCACAGCATGAGTTTTGTTATTGACTTTGACTTTGCAATTTTGTATTCCCATTCGTCCTACATTATGCCTCTTTGATGTTTCCCATAAGCCCAATCATTTAAAACAGTGACCATCAGGAAAGAGACAAATAAAAAAGAAACACTGAATTAGTGCTGCTTTCTATGGAAAAGAAATAGGGAAAGGTATACACAGCTAATGGCAGCAATGCCTCCATCAGTGGCTTAGCACAGAGAAGAGACAGAACTAAACTTGGCCAGGAGTCATTTTAATGAAAAAAAACAAGAAGTCTACATAAAGGTGATGGCAGTAAAAGCTCCACCAATGAAACACACACAGCCTAACATGGAAGCACCAGGCCAAGAGTACTTTCTATGCAAATGAAAACAAAGTACACATAATTAATGGAAACAATATCTCCTTAAATGGCTTCACCAGGTAAAAGAAACAACCTAACATAAAAACTGGGCCAGTACTTTCTATAGGAAAAACAAACATGTAAAGTACATATAGTTATTGACAGCAATAGCTCTGTTATTGACCTCTATAGTGGTATGAGACACAGCTAACAAAGTTAGCTGTCAGGACTAGTTTTTATGAAAAAAAAGAGGACAGTACACAACATCTATGGCAGAAATGGCTTCGTCTGGGGAAGAGACACAGATGAACACAGCAGCAGTAGGTAGAATTACTTTCTGAGGAAGAAAACACACAACAAACAAACCTCTTGGTAAGCAAACTTCCCAGAGCATATGATTTGAACTGACCTTTGTTGAGTCCAAACAACTGTCTAAACAAAAAAGAAAAGAACAATACTCAAATTCTAAATAGTCAAGTTTATTTCAAGTTTATTCAAATTAACAGATAGAAAATAGGTTTTATCAGTGTAAAACCAAAGGGCAAACAAAAGGAAGCAAAAAAAAAAAGAGACATGGGAAAGATTTATGCTAATGCATCTCACTTCAGCTCCTTGTCCTGGATTTGTTGGGTCAGAAGGAGGCAAACCCTAAGAGTGAAAACCACGTTTGACCCCTGGAGAAGCACTTTGCCTTACACTTGGATGACTGACTGCTCTGTTACTAGAGATATGCAAATTAATTCAAGTTTCCACAGTGCAAGGTGCAAATTTAGTCTCAACCTTGCAGTTGGACACTCATTTTTGGAACACTGGAAAAATGAGGCAGTTGATGAAGGAGTTATATGGGATTGATGATCAGTATACCAAATCTATATTTTGGACTCACTCATTAGTAAGATCCCTTTTGTCTTGAACTTTTACACATGGTAAATGCAATCATTTTTCCTGGTCTATATTGGAATAATTTAAGATGTGTTTAAAGTTATGATTGTTAAACACAACCTTCAAGAATACAGCACTTTAGCTGCATTTGGCTAGGTACTTCGTAATAATGGCATGCAAGTGTGCTAGAAATACTTGTAGCTGGAGTTATAGATCATCCTGTTGGGAGCATGGCTTAGTGTTGAAGTAAGAAAAAAGGCATTTTGCAGTCAATACAATACAGGTGCACATGTTTTTGACTGCCAGTCTACAACAGGGAAAGTCAATGTTCTTGCACACTGTCGTGAGGCGACATCTTTGGACTTTGTTGTGGTTTTATGTTTTGACTTTAGTTTGGTTTTGTAGTCATGGTTGTTTGTTTATTTATTTCCTGCCTCCTAGTGTTTGTTGTTTTCTCTCCCTTCGCTCCTAGTTCCTTTAGTGGTTTCTTTTCTTTTACTTGGTATGGTTTTCTTATGATTATAACAATTATTATGTTTGCTGTTTTTCTAGTTCCCTTGTCTTCCTTGTAGTTTCTAGTTTAGTTTCCCATTTAGTACATCTGTGTTTATTTATGTTTTGGTATTTGTTCACCTGCACTCTTTGTTTACTAGTTTATTTTCTCTGTTCCTCCTCGTCCTGGTTCCCTTTCTGTGGTTTAGGTTTTGTTTATTTACTGTCAGGGTTCCTTTATGGGTTCTTTGTTAATTATTAGGTTTTGGTGTTTCTTCTATTCCCTTTAGTTTCACAGTTTGCTTTAGTTAATGATTATTCTAGGTTAAGTTTCTTTTGATTTATTATCTTCGTCCATAGTTTTGCTTTGATCTGTTTTCCCTGAGTTTTGTTATTTATAGTTTTGTTTTTGTAGTCAGGGTCCTTTGGTTATGTTACTGTCTAGCTTCCCTCATGTTTTCCCCTTTGGATTTATGTTATGGTTTAGCTCTCGTGTTTCATTTTGTTTCTAGCCTTGTCACCTTAGCAACTATTCACTTTCCCTCAGTTCTCTACAGCCTGGTCCACGCCTGAATTCCATCTCCCCTGATTTCCCATCTCTCATTCTCATTGGTCCATACTCCACTTCCCTCCCTAGTATGGTGTCCCTTTAAGAACCATGGGGAAGACTGTCTGACTTGATAGGTGTCAAGCAGGCCATGACTCACTCCCTTCACAAGAAGGGTAAACCAGGCTCAGATACCAAGTGGCTTGAGTTCCAGTGTGAAGTTTCCACAGTCAGTCATGATTTGGGGTGCCATGTCATCTGCTGGTGTTGGTCCACTGTATTTTACAAGTCCAAAGTCATAGTAGTCATCTACCAAGGAGATAATAATTTATTTTCCAGCAGGATCTGGCACCCACACTGCTAAAGGTTTAATGAGTATGGTATCAATACACTCTTTGCTTGTGATACCTCCACGCCACAGCACCATTGATGCACTTATTTGTGCAAAAAGAGCCCCCACAAGTATTAAGTGTATTTAATGAACAGTACATATGTATTAAACATTATTTTTCATTTGTCCTATAAAATGAATAAAGTTTGGGTTTCCATTAGTTGTAATCATGAAAATTAGAAAAGCTTGAATTAGATCACTCTGTGTGTAAAGAATTTCTATAATATGAGTTTTCGATATTCTGTTGATTTAATGAAATAAATTGCCTATTCAATGACATTGTTATTTTTTGGCATGCACCTTTGTACAGGCATTGATATTGCAGTGACAAGCCCATACTAACTGAATACTATCCCAATTCCATCATCATGGACGACAATACTCAATGACCAAACATCAATGACCTGAGGGCCCTTCAAGAAGAGTGGGATGCCATGCCTAAACAGTCAATAAGTGGACTTGTGAACAGCATGCGATGTCTCCCAAGCTATAATTAATGCTTTTGTTTCAATAAACTGTTTCAGATTAGGAAATCATCATTGTATACTTCTACTTAAATGCCCTACGTTTTGTGGGTAGTGTATCTTGAAAAGTTGTGGTCTCTTTGTGACAATAACTGTAATGTGCCACTCTGTGTGAATGCTTACAAGAGGTGTTGTCAGTAGATCCTCTCCTGCACAATGAGACAGGTAAAGGCTTGACTGATTGAAGCACCGCTCTTCAAGCCTAATTAAGATACTTGCTGATTACTTACTTTGCCTGATTAGGATGTTCATTATGTCCCTGGGTGAGAGCTTTCACAGTGGTTGCAGACCATCACTGGTGTTGTTGAACAACATTTCATGGATGAAACGCTTAATGAAGCATCACGGAGCATAATTTATGTGTTGCATCCATCTTGAAAAACATTGTCAACAAGTAGAGTTGCCTGCTGGTTTTTAAAAGAAAAACACATCCACCACTTCAGAGCGTAGACTACAAGTGTTTTTTTTCTGCTGTCCCCATTTCCCATATCTGCCCAGGCTGAAAGACAAAGCTGCCAGGCTTCCCTTCTCCTCTTCTGTTTTTCACCCTCGTCTCGCCTGATCTGTCACAGAGTGTCTCCGAGCCATCACTCTGTCTGACAGTCAGTCTCTAAGTCGTCAGTCACTCCGCAGCCTCTCCGCAGCTATTGGTGCTGGCCGGAGGGAACGCCTCCCGAAACAGAGCCGTCAAACTGCAAATGAAAAGCGGCCCCTCGTCGACAAATTTAAGGGGAGAACACCTTGTGTAGAAACTAAAAATCGCCTCTTACCAAGTGCTCATTAGCAGTGCCAACTTTAACAAAGTGAATTTAAAAAGTCAGATTTGCATTAGGCATATATTATTTAGAGAATAATTTTCTATTTATAAAAAATTTGCAAATGTGACAAAAGAAGTTGTCTTCTGAATGGTTGTGTTTTTCCTATTTGCTTCCACAGAAAACATGATTTTTTTCATTTGCTTATTTTGTTGAGACATGCAAGGACTCTGTGCTGCAAAGTTTTGTGCAAAGTGTGAACATTAAAGAGTAGTGTGAATAGAAATAATTGGTACCAAGTGGTATTTGTCGCATCCAGTGATGCTGAAGTAGCACCCCTCTGCTTCCAGTGTCTATTCTGGTTTTAGCTCAAAGATGTGCCACACACCAATGTCATGCAGACAAACTTGTTATGGGCATAGTTGCAGATGTAAATCCATTCTGTTCTAACCATAGCACTAACCCTTAGTCTGTGTTGATCAGTTAAACCAGTCAAGTTTCTTCACCTACAAAACACTCCTTTCATCTCATATAATAACCAAAATTACTAGAAACGGCAATATACCAATCTGGCTTGTCAGGAGTTAGCCGCACAGTCAGCTCAATCTTCTCTGTTTTGTGGCTCATACACCCCTAAATTTGTCCATAAAACAGTGTTAATATCCTCTTGATTGCTGACTGTTTGTCTCCGAAGAAAGTACTTGGTATTCTGTGATATTCTGGCTGCAGTCAGAATAGCACAGATTCTTATCTTGCCATGTGTGTTGGCATCTTCTATGAAGTACCCTTATGTTGTGTGTGCTGATCTTGTACAGTGTGTTTGCATTGGGATGAAGTGTTCAACTGCATCAGGATGGCTATAGATCAGTGGGAAGAGTAGTTGTCTAGAATTTGGAAGGGTGTGAGTTCAGTTCCAGGTTTTTCCAAAACAAGCTGAGGTGGTGTCGATGCAGGCAACTTAAACCAATGTTGGCCGCCGATCTGTGCAGGAATGAGACTTTTAGTCTAAAAGTGCAAGACGCTGAACTTGCCAGAAAATTTGGTTACTTAATAAAAATTAGGAAAGACAGGATAATATGGTTAAATTTGAAGAAGAGAATAGAACATCTCTGGCACTGGACAACTTGCCAAAACAGTTTACTATTTCCTAAAAGAACAAGCAGGAAAAGTAGTATAGTATTTTTTGTCACAAATATGAGTTTCACTTTTTTTTTTTTTTTTGCTTATGAAGCACAATTTGATACACTTTCTTAAATTGCACTTCTTTTGTTTATTTATTTCAGATTTTAGCTGTCATGTTTGTGTCTCTGGGCTACAAGCTGGTGACGTTTTACAGCTTTGGTACTGCCCCCTTGTCCCTCCGAGGCTGTTTGCATTTAGTTGAGGAAGTCCAACGGAGATGCGGAGCTGTAAATGTATTTCCCTCATTGAAGCATGACAGATGGCTGCATGACACTTGAAAAACACAACAGTTACAAGGGAGTTGCACATCTGTACACGTCTCAGCAATTATCAGTGTGTTTGTATAAACAAATGGGGAGCCATTCTCAGTAAAGATAGACCCAACAGAGCTATCATGGTTAATAATGTGTCAGTGAAGATTGATGGTCATCAAAAGGGATCGGTCAGGTGCTGTGTGAGTATTTTTGCACCTAAGGATGTGGTTTTATATGCAAAACACCCATATTGTTTTCTGCAACCTTTTGTTTATTCTTTCCTCCCATTTCTATCAGAACTGCACACATCAGATTTTATATTTTCCAAATGACAAAAGAAAAAAAAATTGAACCTACTTTCTTCTTTTGAATGTTTGCACTATGTTTTTCTCTTTTGTTTTGTTTTTGTCAGTAACCACTTTCAGCATCATCAGATAAACAAAGGCAATGTACTGCTGGTCTCTTCTTCAGTTTGTCCTCAGCCGACAGACTAGGCACCTCTGACGGCAAACGTATGAGTGAATAAAAATATCTGCAAACCCACCAAATCCTGTTGACAACTGTTTGGTGCAGGGCACTGTTTGACGTGGCATCCAGCACAGTTTCTAGTCCAAATATTCGACACCGCTGGACACACAGATGCCGAAAGTGACCTTGTTCTAGCATGTGCATCCACCGATGACGATGTTTGTGTGGTTGAGTGAGCGCCTTGTTGGGTTTATGTATTCTGTGTACCTTTAGTGTAGAGCAGACAGTGGATGTGGTGTGATGGTTGGGATGAGGAAGTGTAGATTTTGTGATGCTAGAATGTATTTAGATTGGAATATACAGTACCTTAAAAAGTACTCACACGCCTTGAACGTTTTTACATTATAAACAAATACTTCACAGAATTTCTATGGATTTTCTGTGACAGACCAAAACAGATTAGGGTATAGTTTTGAGATGAAAGGAAAATTAGGTTTTCAAATTTTTACAAATAAAAATCTAAACTGTTTAGCATGTATAAGTATTCAGTTTGTTTTACTCTGATATCCCTATCGAAAGTCTGATAAATAGAGCCCACTTGTGTGTAATTTATTCTCAGTATAATTAGCAGTTGTTATATGAAGGCCTTCGAGGTTTGTTAGAGAACAGTAGTGAACAAACAGCTTCATAAAGACCAAGGAACATATCAGACAGATCAGGGAGAAAGTTGTGCAGAAGTTTGTAGCATGGTTAGGTTTTAAAACAAAATTCCAAACTTTTAACTTCATGAAGCCCACTGTTTAATCTACTAGGCATGTACGGCCACCTAAACTGACAGCCCAGGCAAGAAGAGCCATAACCAAAAAAGCAATCAAGAGGTAGCTCCCAGGTAACTGGAGGAGCTGCAGAGATCCACAACAACTATTATTCATGCAGTCCTCAAAGCCAGCCTTTATGAAACAGCTAATGGCAAGAAAAAAATACATTGTTGAAAGACAGACGTATGAAGTTTGTCTTACTCAACTTTACTAAAAGTTTGTTTACAGAGCACTTTTAAAACCAACAGTAGTCGACCACAGGGCTGAACAAGACAATAAAAGGAAATTAATAAATATAAACAAATAACTCTTAAAATACAATATGAGTTGCGGGATGTACAATAAAAATACATTATTGGAGCGCAGCCCAACCTGAACTAAACGCCTTGGAGAAATAACATGTCTTTACGAAAGATTTGAAACTCCTAAGGGTTGGGGCAGATCTAATGTTGATGGACAAGCTGTTCTTAAGTCTAGGGGAAGCAGCCCCAAAGACTCAGTCATCTCTTCTCTTTAGTTTGGTTTTAGAAGTATCCAGCAGAAGCTGGTTAGACAAATTATAACTTCCATAGGGGACACAGCGAACATGTGGAGAAAAGTGCTCTGGTCAGATGAGACCAAAGCTGAACTTTTTTGCCTACATGAAAAACACTTTGTGTGGCACAGTGTGCATCACCCTGAACACACAATCTACACTGTGAAACATAATGGTGGTAGCATGACTCTCTGGAGATGTTTTTTTCAACAGAAGATAAGAAGATGAACAAAGCCTAAAACAAAGTAATCTTGCGTGAAAAACTGTTAGAAAAAGAGGCAGAGGTTTACCTTCAAGCAGGACAATGACCATAAAAATTGCAACAAAGGTACAATGGAATGGTTTCGATAAAAGCATTGTCATGTGTTGGAATCGCCCAGTTAAAGTTCTGACCTAATTTCAACTAAGAACATGTGGCAAAGTTGATGTTCACAGACGCTCTCCGTCTAGTCTGACTAAACTTGAGCTTTTTAAAAGAAGAATGAACAGAAATGTCAGTCTCAAAGCTGGTAGAGACATACCCTAAATCTCTTGCAGCTGTAATTGCAACACCTTTGAGATACAATATGTATTTGTAAAAAATGTTGAATGCAATGTATCATTTGGTGGATGTGAAACCATAACTCCATATGTAAGCATCACAACCACAATGATTTAGTCTAAATCTTTTGGTAGACAAAAAAGGATTTTAGATTTGGTAAAACCTGTCTTCAAATTATTGCTTCATGATGATTATGTAAGGATCTCCACAGATGCTTGTTTTCTCTTGAGGTAAAGAAAAGACTCAAGACCTGCCCCTATGTTTCCTAAACCAGTGGGTGGTTCAGCAGCAAATGGGCTTGCAAATAGTCTTAGTTTTTTCTTTCTGTTATTATGATCCCACCCAATAACTTCCAATATTTGTATTTATATTTGTTAAATTAGGTATTTCTTAGTGTGGAGTATGTTGGGACTGATGGCCATTTTGTTCTAAGCATCTGTCCCCCTGCTGTATCGTTTCTACAGATCTCAGAGCAGCAGCCACACACTGACACTAAAGCCAGCTGTTACAACACAGTCTTGTGAGATTAAGACTAGGAGAAAGGTGAAATAACATTTCCTGGGTGAAGACAGTATGAGCAGAGATACTGCTACAGAGAGAGTTAGTTCTCATGGGACCAACGCAATTGTTTAATCACTTCACATCCATCCTCTATTTCACCGTTCTGTTCCAGATACCCTGAGCAGCAAGCCAACATTGGAAGATAAGTTTTATCTTTTTGGTTTTCATATGATTTTCAGCTTGTCCTTTTAGACCTTGTTTCACTGTCTGCTTCTTATAATGTCATTCAGTTTTTTCCCCACCTTGTTGTCCTCTCCATTTGTTACATATTGACCATTTAGGTGCCTCTACATGTTTCTGTCATCCTCTATCTTTGTTTCTTAATGTGGTATCAATGAAGATAAATGTGGCTCTACAGAAAATATCTATTATTCAGATTAAGTCAATATGCCACCATGTAGCAGGGACAAATCTTGTCTGATCCCCCTAAATAAAATCCATTGCAACCACCTACCTTCAGAAATTACCTAATCAAGATGAGATATATCTTTATTGTCAAAGTCACTTTTGCATTAGTAGATAAAGTTCACCTCTGTGTAATTTAATGTCATTATAAATACAGCTGTTCCATGAAGGCCTCAGGGATTTGTAAGAGATCATCACTGGACAAACATGGAAAGCATTAATTGGAGAAGCAGCAAGGAGGGCATGGCAATTCTGACAACTGTGGTTGAAATGAGAGAGATTCATCATCTGGGTCCAGGGGTTGGTTGCCCCTCAGGGGTATCAGTACCTGGACCTGGGAATATAGAGTATGTGAAGGGAGTGCGAGTGAGTGTACAGCGTCCATTGGCAGGATCAGGATATGTTTTGCATCAGATAGGGACTTTTTTTGTGTCGTATTGCCTTTTCTGGAATATGTTTCTTTATCAAGTTCATTTGATAACTTTGCCGGTACAGCAATATAAAAAACTCTTGCGTTAATCTTCACTTCAAACCAGAATGTCTTTTCAGGCCTGAGTGCCAAAGTTTTTAAAAAGGAACATTAAAATCCAAGCAATTACATTTTATTTTCTTGGTAAGAATTGCTTTTGACACTTAAACATACAGGAATAGTCAAGGCAGTTTGCATAAGCATCAGGTCTGGTGAACATGTCCATACTTTAAGGGTCATAGAAGGGTCACAGGCTTCTGCAGTGCCCCTTAAACATTAGCCCCACTGACAAGTTTAACCTATGCACATAAAAATTGTGACACATATAGCACTCCAAAAAGGTCTCTTGGAGACTAAACCCAACAGGAGGTTGAATATGTTGCATCCTAGCTGCCATTTTAACCCTTTACAGATAACTCAGAAATTTTGACATAATGGCTTCAAACTTACGCAAACTATGGTATTGAGAAATTAGATATCTAAAGTTATCTAAAGGAAAGTTGTTATAACTCACAAACATTTCTATGATCAGACGTAGTTAGATCTTAAACAAAACAGGTAATTATATTGACATTACTTAAGCCCCACCTGAGGTAGCGCATTTTATGCATGACCACCATTATTTGATGAATATGACCATATCAACTTCAAACAGTCAGTTGATGGAAAACAAGTTTCTACTTGATATCAACAACTGTGACTTTTCACTGGGAAGCCTCCGTGACCCATTTCACCTATACACATGTAAATTGGTACATCTATACAAATCAAAGGTCTTTTGGAGCAGAAAATCTGCTCTGAATACAAGAGGGAATCAGGTATTTGAATCAAGAATGCCTTTTTGACTTTTTACACAGGTTTTATTTAAACAAGCTGCTCCAAAAAAATTGTATGGTCCTCAAAACTTGATCAGCATGCCTGACAAACCTGGATGTCTATCCATGAAACACAGAATAGATTTAACACACACACAAAAAACTAAGCCTCATCAAAAGTATTATTATCAATTGTACAATCTTACAAGTTTGAGTATCATAACAGTCCACTCCTTAATCTAAATGGAGTGTTGTGTTAAAACCCTTTCGCACCACGCATTGAGAACGGCAGGTGACATGTTTTACTAGATGTCTATCTTTGACCTTCTATAACTATATCAGCTTCAAACTGACTGATGTCAGACAACAATTTAATGTTATATGATTCCAAACCTTACTGGCAATCATGCATGTTACACTCTAATGTCTGCCAGTCCTTCACTAAACAGGAAGCTAGTGTAACCTTCAGAGATACGTTCCAATTTCACCTAACTTGTGATTTAAAAGCAGACCTTAGCAGCATTAAAAAACCATTAAACTCAAGGGATGAAACTAGCAAGATGTTTTAAATAAAATACTGAAAGATGCTGTGTTTCTAATTTGTTAATTCTGTGCTGGAGTTTTTTTCCTTCCTGTTTTTTTTAAGGTATGACTTTTAGAAGCTGTTCATCTGTCAGAAGCACAAGGCAGCAAGTCCAGAAAAGGCTTTCAGAAAGTCTGGAGAACAATTGATCAAGATCTCTCTAAAGAAATTTCAAGATGGATGGCTCTATGAAATCAAAGATGAAGACATTTTGGGGTAGTTTGAAAATGTATAATCCTTCATGTCTGTGTCTTTAATACTTCATTTTTTTTTTTTTTATATATTCCACTAAAAAGCACTGATACTCTCAAAGTTACAACTTCATTAAATAAGATACTGTCCAAAATGCTCAGCTGTTAGATGTACTGTATCTTTGTTATTTTTGTTCATTAGGAGCTAACATAAATGACTTGTTTCATAATGTCTGTTTAATTGGTCCTTTAATGGATCCTTTTTTTAGACCTAATTGGGGTTTTGTAGTGTAGCCAGCAGTCCTTTCTACCTGCAGGGATCCTCGGGTCGCTCTCAGGTGTCTGAACTGATTACCTGCTCGTGTCTTTGCTCTCAATCTGTCAGTACTGTCGCCGTGATGGCAAGTAAAGAAGTGAAATTGCAGGAGAACATTGTGTTTGTGTCTCTGTCTGTGTGTGTGTTCCTAGGGAAGGTGTCGGCATTGAGCGCCATCTTTCAGGCGGCACCACGACAGGACCCATCTGCCAGCCAAAATGGGGGATTGGTCTCCGGCAACCCTGGCATAAAAACGATCTGTCAACTCACTACTCCCATTTTAATAAGCCTTTTCTTCTCTCCGCCTAGTTAATATGCTTCTTTGCTCCCCTTTTCCTTTTGTTCCTCAATTTTGTCACCTCCCTTACAATTAGAACTGATTATTTTCCTCTTGTGTAAAGTCTTGTTTCCTGTCACTACAAATAAATTAGCTTTATTGTTACATATTATATAAAAATAGCAAACATCTATTTTTTTCATGAACTGATGTAGGATGTGTGTATTTTGTAAACTACATTTTTCATACATCCGTTAGTTAATCTTTTTAACGTGTCTCTAAACTAGGTGAAGGAATACTAAAATGTTCTTAATGATTTACATGCAAAGTAATACATGGCAAAGTATGATGTGCTTTTTAATAGGTTTTAAAATTATTCAAACTCCAAGCACAAGTGTAGAAAAACAACAGATTTCAAGCCGTCATTGTACATTAGTTAAGGACCCTTGGTGCTTCCATAAGATTTAAGATGGGAATGTAGTTGTCAGATGTTACTAATTAAATGCATTAATTATATGATTACATGATTACATGGCCAAGAGGCAACAATTTTGGTATTTTGCTGGTATGAAGTATATAGGTGTGTTACCACAATGCCAAGGTGGAAATACATCAACAATGGCTTTGGAGAAGCAGCTCTTGCTGCCTATCCATCTTGGAAGAATTGTGATGCAATTTGCAAACAATCTAAAGTCCTTCACTCTATAGCTCTCATTCCAATAACTCTGTTCCAAGCTTAGAATGTGCAAGGCCCAGAGAATATGTAAAACCCAAAAAGCACCATCTAGGCCTCTGCAGGCCTCGGTTGACATGTAAAATGTTAAGGTTCATCAGAGGACCATTTGAAAAATACTGAAAGAGCATGATTTGTTTTGGAGGGCAGCCAGAAGAAACCCCCTATCTGTAAAGAGCATTACAGCTTGTAGGTGAATAAACTCCAATGCTTTTGGTGACAAAATCATTTGGGCAGGTCAACCTGGAGTAGATATTTTTGGAATCCTGTCTGGAGCAAATAAACAGCACAAACACATCACACAAGCATAATGCTGAAGGGGTAAGTATTTGAGCCTGTTTTGACACTTTGAGTAAACCTTGAAGTCTTCTATATACCAAAGTAGTCTAGAATCACATGAGGTCATTTGTCCAACAGCTGAAGCCAAAAGTGAGTTATGCTAACTATAAAGCAATGTTTTAAAGAAGACAGTCATGCAGAAAGTGACCACTGGGAGTTATTACTAAAGGAATTCTTCCAAGCCGTTAAATAATGATTTGCAGTTGCAGACACACATACCTTTTTTAATTTTATCTTTATCTTTTTTCTTTTACGTAACAGTGTCCTGTCCAAGCAGCTTATGTATCGGCAATGGTGGGTCTGGTTGCCTTGGAGTACCTGTGGCAGATTTGCTCTACAAAAGGGGGAAAATGAACCAGTAATATCATTAATATTACCAATATACTCATTATATGGAATATCATTATAACAGTATTAATAGTAAAATTAATAACAAAGATGCATCTACTGCACCCACAGACATACCAGTAGCAGTTATAGACAAATATTTTAAGCTCCATATGCTCCTAATGTGTAAATGTGTGATTGTGCCTTCTACAATGCATATAGGTTATCTATGTGTGTATATGTGTGCATATTTCTGCATCTAAGTGTGCGTAGAAGTGGTGGACAAATTGGACCAGAGCTGCAGTGCAGAGGAAAGAGGTGAATGCCACCACTAAGGTCCCTTAAGGTTTGGAACGTGGATAACAGCCACGGTAGCGCAGCCCTGCACAATACCCAAAGCACCCATTTAAGGCAAACCACAAGGACACACCAATGCACAGCCCCTGGCAGCCCGCAGAGGGCAAGCACACCGGACAGAGCCCTCCCACACAAACAGCAAGCCCCCCAGACATCCCAGAGCAAGATGCAGGCTCTACAACTCGAGTCATGCACCAAGCGCCAGCCCGCAAGACACCAGTGGTGACCCCCCAGAAAGCCTATCATAGGGCAACTATCCCTGCAAGAGTAAAGGTAGTACACCACCATGCCACTGGAAAGGTTAGTCCATAAACCCCACGCATCATCCCTTCACCAAGAACCCAGCATGAAGCAGAACCGCCCCATAAACCTCCGCCGTCACACATGCCACTCCAGACGGGCCCAGACCAGCAGTAAATGGCTTGCAACAAAAAAAACACAATCCAAAACTCACAGGAGCCTTTCAAGCACGGACTGACCACACAGGCCTTCATAAACTTATGGGACCGACTAATGTGAGAAGGGATAGGAAGGAAAGAAAGATGGCCCCCAACCATACCCAACACATGCATATTTTTGTCTTTGTTACTGTTTGTTTGTAAAGGAGGATGTGGATGACTAAAGTACATTAAAAATGGGGGGAGGAGTAACCTGGGGACCGTCGCCCCACTGCTTTCGTACTGATGGACCCCGCAGCCCCGAACCATGCCCACTCTCAATCCCTACATGATTAATGTGCAGTTCAAATTAAAGAGCCAGACAAGGATAAGCTTTGTCTTTTTTCAAAATAATGACAGTGGGGAAAGTGCCATGTGTTTATGAATACCTAACGTTAGATTTATTAATCTTACAACCTGAAATATTCGACTTTATCTCACTGAAAAAACAAAACTTCTTTAGGGCTGTTGAAAACCATGTGTAGCCGTCTCCTGTTTCACATTTAACCTGTTGACACTGCGTCCTTGACCTTGGCAGGTTAGGGTTGTCTGACCCCTTGCCTCTTCAACTCTATAATGAAGGAGTCAAGGCAAGAGTCACATTTCTTGCAGATGATTAATGTCCTAATACTCTCTTGGCCTGCACACCAGTTAATTGGCATGTGATTATCAGTCTGTCGCTGCTGGAGTGTGACTGACCGAGATTCTCATTTGGTGGCTCAGTCTTTCACAAGGTAGCAGGAGCAAACATAAGCAGATGCTAAGAGTCTATAAGTATTCCCACTGCAAATGGGCAAATTCATGTTATTCTGCTTATTGTGACCTGATTTTTCCTTGTGAGTCTATGCCAGTTGTGGATGTTTATTCCAGCTTACTGAAGGTTGCTGGGTCCAACCTTGAGCTATTTGGCAGCAAGCAGAAGGACCACCATTCCCCTGGTGGCCAGAGTGACCAGCTTTTCTGAAGCAGGGGGTTTACTTTCTTTGTTTAGCTGTGGTGTCATAATGAGACTGCCACAGATGACTGTCAGGTCTGGTTTGGGATGACGAGACACCTGTCCGGTTATTAGCAATCTGCTCTACGTTGCCAGGACCAAAATACTAAAGTGACACAGCAAAATTTCAAAATAGAAACACTAGTTTGTTGATCAGCTATTGTTTTTCTTCGAAAGTTAAGTGTTTTAGGGGACTCCTTTTTATCCCCAGGGTTTAATATATTATGTGTGTTAACTTATTAACAATGTAAAAGGAGTATCCTTTCCTAGAGAAATAATTTGTCTGTTTTTATTTATGTTTATCAAAAATTGCATGTTGAAAATTCTTTCTGTTCTTTTCTATTAGCAACAGAGAAATCTTATAGGCATGACAGGAATCAAACCCTTCTTATTCCACTGTATTTTCATTATTTATGTTTGGTGATGAGCTAATCTTGAGCTTTCTTCACAGATTCAAAGGGAATGAATAAAATATCAAAATAATCATAGTAATTTTAATACTTTTCAATTATTTGTTTTAACTAAACAAATGTTATTATCAACAAATATTTAAAATACAAGTTATATTTGGATATGCAGTGCTATGAAAAAGATTTTGCCCCCTTGCAGCTTTCTTCATTTGTTGCAGTTTTCAAATGATGATTTCATTTATTTAGGAAAAGAGTTGTTCAAACCCACCTAGCTCTATGGGAAAACATAACTGCTCCCTAAACTTAATAACTTGTTGTGTGTTGGGCAAGTGTTTGCAATGACTGGCAATGAGACCTTTACATTGTTCTCGAGGAATACTGGCCCGTTGATTTTGTAAGTGTTTCGATAGAGTTTAGGTCCAGACTTTGACTAGGCCCATTAAAAACATTCTTTTTTTGAGCCACTCTGAGGAGAACTTGTTGGTTTGTTTGGGATAAATAATTTATTGTTGCAATAGCATTAATGGTTACACAAGGACAGTTTTGTTAAAACTAAAACCAACAAAAAATTTAAATTTTCATGATTTTGCTTTATAAACAAGAAGAACAATGCTTCAGTAAAATAAAAAAATTAAATTATGCGATTCCATTTAGACAGAAATTATAAACTTATTAAATACCATTGATGTTAGAGGCATTAAACTCTATCAATAGGACTGACAGTGGAGCTCGCCTGCTTAAATCTCAGGTAATAGCAATTCAGTAATTATCATTTGTGTCATTATGCCCCCTCTTCTCCTCCTCCTTTCATCTTTCCTGCTCTTCCTCCATCTCCCATTGGCAAAGCATAATCATTTGAGTTATCAATCATCACTGGCTGCCTAAGGCAAAGACTTGTAATACCTGCAACGACAGAAATGATTCATACCCATAGTTTGCTCATTAAATCAACACAGATACATTGCACTGGTTCAAACATTTCTTCCCTGCCTTAATGTTCGACTATGATTTAGTATATTAAAGCATCTAAAACAGTGTCAATGAAGTGGGGAAAGTGTCAGGATGTGACATTTTAAACTTTGTATTTATTCTAGTCCTAATGTTCTCTGCTTGTTTCCGGTTGTTTCCGTCGGTGTGGTTTTGGGTTTGTTTGCTTTGTGGTCTGGGTCTCCTTATGGGCTCTTTGTTTGTATTTGGGTTGCCAGATCTTGGGTTGTTGTTGTTCTTCTGTTTCCTTTGGTTCGCGGTTGTTCTAGTTTTCCTGTGCTTCTTTTGATTGTTTGTCTTTGACTGTGGATTTGCTTGGTCTGTGTGTCTCTTTATTTGTTGGTTGGTTCCTTCGCCATGTGTTAGTCTTGTTTTTAGGTTCACCTGCTCCCTCTGCCTCCCTGCCTCCTTGTCTCACCTGTTCTCAGTTCCTTTGATTACCTGCCTTTGTTCTCCTTCAGTATATTAGTTGGTTTTGTTTCATTGTTCTTTGGTGGTTCCTTTGTTCACAACTCTCTGCACTACCCTCGTTCATGCAGTTCCTGCAATGTCTAATGTAAGTTTTTGGATCTGACTCTGGTTAGTACCTGCAGTGTGTTTTTGTTACGTCTGTGAACTTTGAATAAAGCTCTGGATCTATTCACAATGCTGCTGCCAAGCTCTTGTCTGTGCTTCAGTCCACCCCAAAACCTCAATGTGACAGAAAGAATGATTTATTTAACAACTTGGTATAGTTTAATAATATCCATTAATTCTCTGAACATTATCTGCTGTCTAAGGTGCATTGTTTATTTCATTTTGAAAATTGTGCAAAACCTGATTTATTAAACAATGATGCATCCTGTTAGAACAGTCAAACCTTCAGAGTTTGCAGAGCTTGTCAAATATTATTTTGTTCTTTTGAGCCTCTCCAGTTTACATGTCCATTGTGTGGTGTCTGAGAAGAACTAATGCAGATGAACAGATCGATTTGAGAACAACTACTTCAAGCTGTTCCAGCAGTTTTTTCAGATGATCAGCACAACACATCATATGTTCTGCAGGCAGAACTCACTTCCAGCACTGCATTGTTAAAAATGAAGTGATACTATACTTGTGCAATCATAAGCATATTTTGGATGTGGAATATACGTGTAACCGTACAGAAACTTTATTAAAGAGTGCTGTGCCCTTGGATAGTTTAAGAATACTGCTGGATATGAACTGTTGTTACAATGGCATCTGCATCTGAGATCCCAACAACTATCAGCACTTCCACTGTGTGGGAGTTGCTGATGTGCTCCATGTTCGCTGCAGGGAAAAATAAGACCGTGAGGTAAACCTCAAATGTCTGTAGCATATGGCAGTGAAAGATGTGGGTCTTTTTTTAAAATCTAAATGTATTATTGAGCAACAAACTGTGTGCCCAGCATGTTTTATTGAAGCATAAAGTTGCTTAATAGAGCATAAACTGTTCCCTTTAGACACATTTACAAGTAATCATGATATAAAATTAGCATTTAAAAGTAGCATTTATTCGAAGCCTCACCTTGGCTCAATCGTAAACATGTCTTATTTTTGCTTTCGTCCTTGTGAAACCAAGAGAAGTTAAATGATCTGAGGAAAATGTGCTGCTTTAGGTTTTGTGATTGGACATAAGTTTTCAAATTTAGTACACTGCCAAATGTATTCACTTGCCCCTCCAAGTTATCGAATTTAGTTGGTTCAGTCACTTGGATGACCATATGTGTATAAAATCAACCACCTAGGCATGCAGACTGCTTCTACAAACATTTGTGAAAAAATACTGTGGAAGAACTTGACTGGCCAGCAGAGTCCTGAACCCAACAGAACATAGTGGGATTGAATTAGAGCAGAGACTGTAAGGTAAATCTATTTGTAAAGATCACCAATTATTTAAAACAAAAATAAATGTTTAGTAATTTTTTTTAACAGGTTTTACATAGCAAAAGTCTTAATGTCTAGTTTAGTTTGATTGAAAACAAGCAGATAAGGAAAATTAGCTAAACAGAAAAAGTCCATAACCGATACTTAGATTGTTCACACTTAATTCATAATTCTAAATCATACAAGCATGGTCACAATAATAATAGGTCTGATTTTAAATAGACGGACATCTGAAGCTACTAGGTTTTCTAAAAAATATTATGTATATTTGTCTTTATAAGTGTTCTTCTTGACCTAAGGTAGAAAATACTGCTCAACAAACCTTGTAAACAAAAAAGCAGACTATAATGACTTCAAAACTCTTTTATATGGAAACATAAGGATGAAGTTAGCAAGTGATTGGAAGTTTCCAAGTCAGTTGTTCAGTAAGTGAAAAAGACTTACACAACATATCACATGCTAACCTCAGCTTACAATAACAACAGGAAGTCTTAAGAAAGGTATCATCCCTGTCAAACACATTTTACAGTTTTTTACAGTCCGCCTCTGGAGGGAAAATCTAAAAGTGAATTACAGAAACATATATTTCTGTTGTGCAACAGTATATTTGGTTTGGCTATGAATAACTCAGAGCAATGCTCATTTCTTGATGTCTCTAAAAGTAGGTCCAACACCGCCAGTATTTTTTTCCTAAATCCCTCGCAAGAGGAGGCTTTAAGGTTTCCAAAACAAGTCCCCAAATGAGTTTTGCGGAATATCTCTAGTTTTAGAGCAATTTAAACACATGCAATGACATTTAAAGATCCTTAAGACATGGCTGACTGTGAACAAAATGCTACAGAAAACACCTTTCTTTTTGAAGTAACCCCCCATGTCTGATATAGTTGGAAACTAGAGAAACTCCCCTTTCCAACAAGGTATACCTCATCTTAATAGCATTTTCTCGGGTGACGTTTTTTGCGTTTGCATCAGAAGCACTAGGACTGCGCTAGGATTCATGCAGGGCCCAACATGGTTTTTCTTACTTTGGATCAGTTGATTGTATCGCTTTAGTAGAGTTTTATTTTTAGGCAAATTTGATTCACAGTGATGGGAGTTACAAATATCAGCAAGAGGGGAATTTGCACCTCTCACAACCTGGGCTTTATTGTTTCAGTATTATCTCAACTGGGTGATGAAAATGCTGCTTATCACCTAGATAAATCCCTCTTAAGGCAGCATCGCTTTATACAATTGCAGTGTTGTGGGGCTTTCCCTAACACAGGCAAATGCAGCTGACAAGGAATCGATTTCTTTTTAACAGCCAACTGACTATGATACAGTTTCTGCCAGCCATTCCAGGCAGCTATGTACTGAATGGGATGCCAGTAATTTGTGGTTGTTGTGTTGGGTTTTGGGTGGAGTATGGTCTAGGATGGAGAACACAACCTTGATATTTCCCCTTTAAGTCATAAAGGAAGTTGTTTGTCCTGCCTAATAATAGTAATAATAATAATCATAGACAAAGATAAATTAATAATAAAAATGCTTGAACTATTTATATCATGTCAAACAGACAGCTGTCCTAGAGAAGCTGTGTCAATTTTTTGTTATATTTATTATTTCCTCATTTTGTACCATACAGTGTTTCTAATGTTATAATATAGGATTATTTACTCTATGATTCTAAATATTATTGATTTTTAGTGCCATGAATGTTTTGGCGGGGTTGTAGGTGGAGGGGCAGAATCAATCAAAATACAGGTTTTCCACATCCATACTGCTTGTTTAAAAAAATATATTTTTATTCTGAGGTTCCACTGTACAAAATAGTTCCACATATATTTTCAATATGTTCAGAGTAAATGTTTAAACCCTAACCTGGTATTTTCACCCCTCTGAAGGTGGTTGAGGCCTTTATTATTGTTGTCAGACCTCTCAAATATAATTTACAGTGTGGACTACTGTTCATAAACAAAATGTATTGATATATTACCACAAATAACATCTGTATTTTGAAACACTTGGCACAAATACATTATTGATTTGAGAATAACATTGTGTCAAATAATGTATTTAGCATTTTTGCCAGCTGTACCACAGCTTATTGTGGTATAGCTTATAGCATTAAAGTGGAGTTCAGTAGCCTGACATTTCTGTGTTAAAAACCTTTTTATTTGTCCCATGTAATAATCAAATTTCTGTAATAGCTGAATTTGGTGTTTTCATTAGCTCTAAGGCGTAATTATCAAAACTGACAGAAATAAATGCTTGAAATATGTAACTATTTATCATGATTTTATATAATGAGTTTCAGTTTTTGAATACATTTACTGAAATAACTTTATTATGAAATTCTAATGTATTAAGACGCACCTGTACATCATAGAATTTAATAAATTAAAGCAGGTGTCTCTGCTGAGAAACTAAGGTTTAAGTGCATAAATGTTGGATGACCTACAAAATTCAAATTGGCAGTGTGATGGTTTGAAACTGGTCTCCATACTATTCCCTTTATCTTTATCTCTATTCCTCTCAGAGGCCTCTGACAGCAAGTTATCAAGCATGTGGTGAGCTCCAGGTTGGAGGTTATGTATCCCGATGAACAGGGGGGACTGAAGGTGGTGTTTCAGGATGACCACCTCCTTTGGGTCCCATCTGTCGGACAGTAGGGTCTGACTACTCAGTCCCATAATTTGTATGTACAGAATGCGAAAGCAGGAGGTGAGACTGATTACGATCCCCTGTGTTGATAATTATGGAAACTTGCATGCTGAGTGTTAATATAAAGAGACTGTCTGTCTCAGGAAGCAAACAGTTCTGATCCTACTCTGTGTGTTTTTATCTAAGATATCTTGTTTTATCTGAGAGCTTCAGCTTTCAAAAGGTTTCTCAAGTTCAAGAGTAAAACCAGATATTGAACTTAAAAATTCCCTGTATTAAAGACCAACATTTGATATACAGCATGTTAAGACATTTTATTGGTAAGTATTTTCTAGTCGGTAGTGGCCTTTATTTTTTATTTTTTTTTGACAATAACCAGACAGGAAATGAAAGAAAGAATTGGTGAAGACATTGCCAGGGATAGCATTTGATCCACAACAGCTTGAGTCGAGGACTAAGGCCTCTGTACATGGGTTGAGTGCTTAACCCTATGGGCCACCAGCATGTGATAACATGGCTTGCATTAAAACATTTCTCATTAAAGCATTTACGATTATTTCCTTTCTTGTCACATAGTGTATGTAATAGATTCATAAATGTCAGCGGGCCTAGTTATCCACTTAGCTTCTGCCTTACCTGCCATATTTCTCTGCTCACCAGCCATACCCAGGCAAGCCTACATGCAAAAAGTTTCATTCAGTTCACTTCAATTCAGTTTATTTCAAACAGGCCCAATTTAAAACAAACTTAATGAAAACAATTTTACGTTTTTACAAAGGATATTGCAAATTTTGGAATATGGTTAATGAACAGAATCCAGAAAATAATATAATGTCTAGAAATGTCAAATTCTGTGTACTCCTTAACAATCTCCACTAATAAATTACTGTATATTAATATTGAAATCTTTATTTTATACTATTTTATTTACCCAAATGTTTTGTTTTTTTATTTTAAACACTGTACTACTTTTTAATGGCATACCCTACGGTGGCCGGGGGTGCAAACCAACATTACAAAATCTAAAACACTTTTAAAAACCTAAAGACAAATTTACATTTCAGAAAACAATTTAACAAGATACGAAACACATTTACAATTCAGAAAACAAATTTACATTTCAGAAAATCATAAATATCCATCCAGAGATTAACATACTTCTTTCGGTTTAGGACAATTCTGGAGAAGATGGACCAACAGGGGAAGGTCACCCACTTTGCAGCCCAAAACAACCCACTGCGCAAAGAGACGTCGAAACGGCGTAACTTCCAAGTCCTTTTTGCACCTCTAATTTGGGTCAACTGAGGGTGCAGACTGTGACGCCAGACGATGTCTTTTTTCGACGTTTACCGAACATCTTGTAGTGCAAAAAAAGAGCAAATGTGGTCGCTGTATACGTCTTTTCTACATCAAATTTGAACTTATTTCACAGATGAATAAGTTATATTAACACCGTTTTTACAACCAAAAAAGTATATCCAAATAAAAATATAAAATTCCACAGCCCTAATCAGTCCTGAGTGATGGCTTTGTGTCCTCCACTTCTCTGCACTGCATGTTTGAGATCCTCTGCTGCATGGATCTTTATGATGTCTTTTCAAATTGTCCCACATTAATGTGGGACAATTAAAAAAAAAAAGAAAAAAAGAATTTAGATTATGTTCAGAAGTTCTCATGTCACACAAAAATAGAAAAAATATTTCTCAAAGTCTTATTGGTTTCTCTGTTTAGTCAACTCTTCTTTTATTCCCTCTAACTTTAGGATTGCAAGTATCCAGGGTCAGGAGAGGGAGTCAGTGAAAAGCCCACTGCTGCTACTTGGCCCTGGTTTGTCCTTATGGATGAGGTGTTGGGACAGAGGCCTTCCACAACACCTCCTGTCCTGATTGCCTCCATCCCTGAGGACACTCCAGGGCCAAGCGGAGCGGTGGGCAACCAGATGGAGAAGGAAAACAGTGAGCCAGCAGGAAGGAATTAGAAAAGAAAGAGGGACAGATATGATGGATTTAATCAGGGAGGACATGAGGGCACAGAGAATGGACAGACTGTTTTCCAAAGAATGGCACCAAAATAAGGTGCTACATAAGAAATATTAAGTTTTGTTCAGATTGTTTCTTAAAGTTTTAAGGTGTTCTAATAAATTTCAAAATTGTTTTTGTCACTAGTTATTTCCATTTGATCTAACAATACATCAACTTCATTTAAAGTTATAAACAGAATTTATTATGAAAAATACAAACAGCACTTTAAACAGAATGGGGGAAGAAAACATTCAAACAGATCAAGATTACAAGACAAAAGGCATAAAATAAAACTATGTACAAGTATTTACAATGGCGACAGCAGGATCAACCTGAGTGACCAGTTCCTGGAAAAACATCTTCAACAGAACAAAAAGGCAAATGTCTTTCTGAACAGAAAGTCTCTGGTGGTGTGGCTAAATCTCTCGCAAGGTCAGAGACATGGATGGGATGCTGCAACTGAGACCTGTGGTTAGTCTTTCTGGATGGTGAGCGAAGCATCACACAGGTGGTCTGCAGATGTTTGTGATGTCTCTTTCTGCTGTCCATGTCATCATCCATCAAGTGGGTTTAAAGGGCTGGCTGAATTGAAGGCTGCCACATCACTAAGAGGTAATCGGAAAAATGCAGAATTAGAAGATGGTGCTCACAAAATATTACAATTAGTTATACCCCTCAAACATTAATCACATCTATAATATTATACTTGGCTGCACACAGTAGTCATGTTCTGGTGGTACCTCCTCCAGGGCAGACACCTCAGCTGAAAGCTGGTCCCGCCAGAGAGCAACGCTGACTGTCTTAGTCCCGACCTCACCCTCATCCTCTTCTACAGCCTCCTCTGGGTCACTCTCTGGGGCCATGACATCCCCAGCACCAAGGCAGATGTTGTGGAGGATGGCGCATGCTATTATGACCTGAAAACAATTTAAAAGAGGGTGCATATGTGTGTATGTGTATATATTATGTATAATGTATATATAAAATGGATCTAGGTCAAAATTTACTTAAGGTAAGCACCTCCAGCGCTTGCAGGAAGATGGCCCTGAATCTGGTTTTCATCATTCCAAAAACACGCTATTATACAGCGTGTTTTTGGAATGATGGCTGTTAAAGCGCTGGGCTCCCACACCTTGTCTTGTCCTCTTGTAGGGAGTGATGAGAGGGAGTAGATATTGGAGGCATGGGTACCTTCCATCAGCAAGGATAAAATGCCCTGGAGGAGGATAAACTGTACAGTGGGCTGTGGCGGAGCACCCTAGAGTCGTGCACTGACCCAGGCCAGCCCACATACGTGTCAATAAAATGGCTCTCAGAAACTGCTTGCAGGATTATGGAAGGGAAGAGTTTCCTGTTCCTGTAGCACTGACCATCAACAATCAAACATCTTTTTTACCTGAACATGATTGTCTCTCAGCCGGAGATAAAATAAAGGAGATGTCTGTGACGACGATAAAACTGCTGAAGTTCCTCAAAAATTAAAAATAAAACTACCAGAAGTTCGGTTCCATTCTGCTTTAACTGCTTTTTTCTCCTCGCAGCTACGGTTGCTAGGCGACAGCTGTTATGCTGAGGTGAGGGCGGGAACAGCTGGTAAAGGCTAGACCGTCCCAATCCGCAGCTGCTCACTTCTGGCCTCCGTGGTTTTAGCCAGCGCCATACAAGGACCCTTTCTCTTTCCATGGCGCTGGTTTTAGCGGTTGACGAAGGACCCAGCCCACGTAGACCGGGTCCTTCGAAGCATGCAGCCCCTGAGGCTGACTTCCGGGTCAGTCTTGGTGTTGGTACATTCCCTTTTCCGGTTGATTTTGTCAAATGTAAATTTGTTTCAGTACTTGTAAATTTGTTTTCTGAAATGTAAATTTGTTTCGCATCTTGTTAAATTGTTTTCGGAAATGTAAATCTTTAAGTTTGTAAAAGTGTTTTAGATTTTGTATGTTGGTTTGCACCCCCCGGCCACCGTACATACCTGTGTAAATCACTTATTTTGTCTAGAATTTTCAGCAAATTACATTTTATGTTTGAATGATTTGAATTATATCTCACTTACATTCAAGACAAATTGTTTTCGTTGTCCGATGAGCTAACCCCTCCCTCTAAAGGGATTGCTCAATCCAGCTCTCCATCCAACGGGTCCAGACTTCCCTAAACCTGAAAGATCTTACTAAGCAGGTTCACTGAAAGTTCTGTTTAAGCTGGTGTCGGGAAATGACTCGCCTAGCCTCTGACAGCCTTCATACAAAAGTCCCGCCCTTCTTCAACTGGAGGTCTGGACGACTGAGTAGCTCACCGCAGTCATCCACACTTTCAACAGTCACTTTTGTTCACGGCTGCTCATTCCCTAATTTTACAACTGGCTCTTGGTATATGGGCTAGGTTAATTTTAGTGGCTCGGCACGAGCCCCAAGGGCTCTGTTTTAACAAACTTGGCCAAGGCAACCTATAAAAACCTCCTAAGATTTTTTAGAACCAGGCAACAAGACTTTTTACAACCAATGAAAAACCAAAAATACGGTGACTCAAATAATTGAATGTCCACGATTTAACTAGAATTTTATATGCTTTCTTTAATTAGTAACGCTTTTGCAGGGGTCAGTAACAGCTTCAATTCAGCAACAAGTAATAATTTCAATAATAGAAATAAATCAATCAATTCAACCTGTCTTTCCCTGATGCTGAAACTAGTGAGTTTGGAGAGGCTTTGAAAACGGAGGCTCATCCATGCACCTGATGGAGAAGTTTCTTCTGGTAACAACAAGTGGTTTCTTGAAGGGAATATGACTTAATCTTCAGGTATCTTCCGTTAAGTGGCAGGCACTGATGCTACAGGCTTCGATGGTTAAACAGGATCTTTGTTGTCATATGTCAGAAAACAATAGCTTCCAGAGGCTGAAGAGTTGAAGGAAACCCAGAGACATAAATGAGGTTGGTTCAGGACTTCCAGAAGCCTGAAACTTAGAGCAATCAGCTGTTCACTGATCAAGTTCACTTCTGTTGTCTGGATAAAAAGGCTTTAGATGAAATCAGATTCTTAATCTTGAGGCACAGTCCTTCTGGGGAACACGGGTTGTTCCTCTTCTTAATGCAGTCAATCAGCAGGGCTGTGTCTCTGTTCCTTTTTCATCTAAGCTTCTTTTCTCCGTCCGATCTTGTTCGCTGGTCTTCTGCGAGGAAACCACCGCAGTTCCCTCCTTCAGCATTGCTTTTATGGTGCTTGGTGCTTTCACCAGTCAGCCCCTTATTAGGCTTCTCAGTTATTGCGCAACCTATTCAGCTCAGCTTCTTGGTTATTGCTCAATACTTTAGTCATGGTCATTGTGACCTACTGATGCAGCTGGCTGTAGTCGCATCCTCCCTTCCTCCCGTTTAGACTTCAAAAGGTTCACTGTCAGCATGCAGCTGGCTCTCGTCACTCCTTGTCATCCTCCAGTTCTTTCCCTAATCTGCTCAGTTTTAAACTTTACACAGTATTACACATTCCATTCTTCAGCTTTCAGCATTTACTTTAAAACACAGTTACAAAACCATCACTTAATTCTTTTTATTAATGCTTCACAAATGATTAACGTTATATCTCTTTTATTTATAGCTGATTCAGAATGTCAAACCTTAATGTTTTTTACTCTAATTCTCAGTTCTTAACCACATTTCAATCATACATCTTTTAACTTGTTAATCAAAGGTTACTAATTTCATTTAATACATGTGAAAGAATGTAAAATCATCATATATAATTTCTTTGAATATACTTGTTTATATTTTTGCAAAAGATAAGACACATAATATGTGGCAGATAATGGCTCCACACAGGCCTCTCCAGTCTCTCAGTTCCAGAATATGAGAACATGCTTGTTTCACTCTCTACTGCTTCAACTGTGTATTTTAATTATTATTGCATGGATTACACATAAGGATATAAGGATATTTATTGTAACTTTTATGGAGTTAACTATGAGCAGTTACTAAATGTTGCATGGATTATATGGAAAGATCTCACCTTATTTTGACACTGTCAAAGCAATATGTCCTTCTACCCATAGGACCTTATTAGCCTTTAAAAGGAACCAGTTTTGTGTACTTCTGGTGCTCCTTCTGCTTCTGTAGCCGCCTTGACTCAATGCATAGCAATGGTGATGCGTCTCATGAGATAGTCAAATGATGTCCACCCAGTAATATATATCTTTTTTTTTGTGTCCTGTTGCTGCGTTTCAGGCATACCATATGGACCAGATGGCTGCCTATATGTGTCAGGGCAGATTTGCTCTACAAAAAGGATATCTCAAGACAGTATCCTAATCGCATGAATAACTTTATTTACACCATATCAATCCAGCATCAGAGTGTGTGTGTGTGTGTGTGCGTGTGTGTGTGTGTGTGTGTGTGTGTGTGGATGGTTTCGGTGGTGGGGTGAGCATATGTGTAGAGGAGCATTTGTGTTGAGTAGTGTGTGAGCATGAGTTTGTCACCTGGAAGTGAACATTTGTAAGTGTAGCGAGAATGGTAGAAGGGCTGCAATCCACAGCACCTAAGAGCAAAAACGTGCAGGTAGACCTGCTTCCAGAAGACAGCACCAGTCCCAGGCAGCCAGACATAAAGAATCATCCCAGATCAGCTACATGCTCAGAACAACAGTAGATTGTCAGCAAGGCACAGGAGCAGCAGACCCCAGGTCAAAGAGGCACAGAACAAGACACAGGGCACCAAGCACCCCTGACCCAGCCACACCATCACCCCAGCTGTGAAGGCCAAGCTCAGGAGCTGGTGCCCCCGGTGACCCAGGGCCTGCATTAACCCCAGAGCCCTTAATATGTAGGGCAGGCACAAGCTTACCACAGCAGTCAGAACCCAGAGGCACCAAGGTAGCAGGAGCACATTGTATTTCAGTCTTGGGGGCCAGTTCCAAAGGTCTAGAGGGAGGGAAACCAACCAGAACCCAGCACAACCCTGCGGCCCTCAACCAGCCTAACATGCTTACAGGAGCCATAGGCAACCCAACTGGCTTTGTACATCCGTTCTTGAATTTCTTTGGATAAGAGCAAAATGTGAAGCTTTTTGAGATATTTTAGCCTTCTTCATGTTGTTAGACAGATATAAATAAAATTATATTTTGATTCTACAGGTCAGGCAGTAATCATGCCTGAGTATAGCTGGTGAAATTGTTCTTAGCTTTCCAAAAAATGGTTAATCACAGTTAATTCATGATTGAACAGTGTTGTTACTTTGTCACATAGGGCCAGGTGAGTCTGGATAGGTTTTTACATCTTAGTAAATTAAATTATCATATAAAAACTGCTATTTCACTCTAGTTATCTTACCTATGTATTTTATTGAAGATCTGAAACATTTAAGTGTGAGGAAGAAGCAAAAACAGAGCAAATCTGTGAGGAAGCACATAGGATTTCACATGTATTTACATGGCGGAGGAAATGGCTTAGCCAGCAAAGATTTTTAATGTTATGATAAAGGTTTTGTCCGGTGTTATGATTAACTTTGGTTTGAAAATAACAGAGATGTTTTATGTATCTACTGGACATCATCTAGGTTTAATTACATAAAAACAGTCCTAAAAAGTTTCACCATGCTTGTTTGTTTGATTTGATATTAGTGTGCGTGATTGACCGAGCAGTAAAGGCATAGCGGACACAGGAAAGTATATTCCAAGTGGGTCTTTATTTTACCCAACAAACTTCAAAAATAGCAAAGTTCCAAAATATAGCTTATGAGCCCGTAAAAGAGGTCAACTAAATATAACTCTTCTCAAAATGGGAACTCACAATCTATTAGCTAAGGAAACAAAATATACACAACGTAACTCTAAACTGACCTAACACAAAGATACAGAAGGTTAACCTATATAGTGAATTAGCCAGATCATTCATACACAATAGGGGGGAAACAGAACTAAACATCGCTACTACCTAAGAACCAAATTATGTAAATTAACCTAAACACCCCCCTAGCTGACAGGCAAATAGTTGGTCCTGCTGAGCTGGCATTATGCTTTCTAAGTCCTCAGCTCTTGGCCACGCCTCTTTCCAAGAGAGGAAGCAGCCGACTCCCCAAACTAGGTAACTCAAAAACAAAAAACATAATAACAACAAATCACATCGTGCTATTATCTGTGTGGTCCATACTATTATTGTTAGTTTAAGTAAGGAAATTAATGAATTACCTAACTAAAACATGTTTAATCTCAAAACAAAACAAATTTATGAGGTGAGTGTGTGAAAAGACTTTACCAAAGTGAGGCTGGAGCCATCACACACCTCCCTCCTTCAGGACTCTCGCTGGTACAGCGAGAGAGGAAGTCAGGTATAAGGTTACTCCTCCCAGGGATGTGCTTGATGATAAAGCGGAATGATTGCAGTGCAAGGTACCACCTTGTAATCTTTCCATTTGTGTCTTTCATCTTTTCCATCCACTGAAGCGCACTGTGATCTGTCTCCAGGGTAAATTCTCTCCCAAGGAGGTAGTACCTCAAGGAATCAAGAGCCCACTTGATGGCAAGGGCCTCCTTTTCCACTGTTGAATACGAACCTCTTTTGGGAATAGCTTTCGGCTTATATAAGCGACAGGATGACATTCACTTTCTTGACCTTGAAGAAGTACTGCTCCCAGATCCCTATGGGAGGCATCAGTTTGCAGGATAAAAGATTCATTAAAGTTTGGACTATACAAAACTGCTTCAGCACTCAATGATTGATGAATGTCCTTGAAAGCTTCTATAGCCTCCTCGGTCCAGTTAATCTGATTAGGACACTTAACGCCTGTCAGGTCTGTTAGTGGAGCTGCCATTGTGTAGAATTGTGGTATAAACCGCCGATAAAAGCCTGCCATAACCAAAAAGGATCTTAGTTACTTTCTTGTTTGTAGGAGAGGACAAGATTCAATGGCCTGGATTTTATTGACCTGTGGCTTGACCACCCTATTCCCAATCACATGGCCAAGGTACTCCATCTCAGAAGAGGCAAAAACACACTTCGAGGGGTTCACTGTCAATCCAGCAGAGCTGAGACGGTCATATTCAGCCTGCAGATGTTCCAAGTGTTCATCCCATGTGGTGCTGTAGATAACAATATCATCGAGATATGCAGATGCAAAATCTGAGAAACTGCATAGCACCTGGTCCATTAATCTCTGGCAGGTAGCTGGAGCCCCATGCAGCCCAAATGGCATCACTGTAAATTGGAAGAGACCCCCAAGTGTTCGAAAGGCCGTCAGCTTCTTTGATTGCTCTGTGAGTGGCACCTGCCAATAACCCTTACACAGATCAAGTGTGGTCAAGTACTTTGTCTTCCCCAGCCATTCCAACAAATCATCAATACGTGGTGTGGGATATGAGTCGAACAGTGATATTGAATTTAGGTATTTGAAATCTATACAGAACCTCATGCTTTTGTCCTTCTTTGGCACCAGGAACACCGGGTTACACCACTCACTCCTCGATGGCTCAATAATCCCCAGGGACAACATTAGGTCAGCTTCCTTCTTCAGGGATCCCACCAAACGTTCAGGAATCCTGTAACTCAGACGCCTTACAGAGGCTCCCTCCTTAATGACAATGTCATGCTCAATAATATCTGTTGTACCAGGATTTACTTGAAACACTTCAGAGTTGCATACACCTCTCACCTGAAGCTGTTTATCCTCTGGCAGATGGCTAAGGTCACAGTCTGTCACATCAGCAGCATGCAAGTAATACTCCTCAACCTCCTCTTCCTCTGGCACTCCTCTTAAGAGCATCACCTCTGCTATCTTCTCAGGGCACTGCACCCATTCCTTGAGAAGGTTTATATGCAGGACTCTCATGGAATGTGGCTGTCCAGGAATAAACACCTGATAAGTAGTGGAACCCAATTTCTTCTGAACCTCAAAGGCTCCCTGCCACTCAGCCAACAGCTTATTGTTCTCAGTAGGAAGGAGCACCAACACTTTCTGTCCAGTACTAAAAGACCTCTGCCGGGCTGACCGGTCATACCAGAACTTCTGCTTCTGCTGGATTTCCGTCATGTTTGACTGGGCAAGCTCGCTCATTCTCTGCAGTCGTTCTCTCGACAGATTCCAACTGTGCCTTGCCTCCCTCCCAAATGTTTCTCAACAGGGCTAAAGATCCTTGAACCTCATAGCCATACAATAGTTCAAATGGTGAAAAACCAGTCGAGGCTTGTGGTATTTCCCTATAGGCAAATAGAAGATAAGGAAGCCACTGGTCCCAATCAGCACCATTGTCATCTGCCACCTTTCGAAGCATCTGTTTAAAAGTCTGATTGATTCCGTTAGCCCATCAGTCTGAGGGTGATATGGGGTAGTCCTCAGGCTTCTAATACCCAGCAGCTTGTACACCTGTTTCAGCAAATTGGACATGAAGTTGGTTCCCTGGTCGGTCAATATCTCCTGTGGAAACCCTACCCTTGAGAAGAGGTGTACAAGGCAGAAAGACGCTAATTTTGCCTTGATGGATTTCAGTGGAAAACCTCCGGATATTTGGTTGCATAATCAGTAATCACAAGCATATAACGATTCCCTGTCTTGCTCTTCTCGACGGGTCTGACAATGTACATTCCAAGGGGCTCAAATGGGGTGCCAATAATGGGCAGTGGTTTGAGGGGAGCTTTGGAAGGAACTTTGGGGGATGTCATTTGGCACTGAGGGCAGCTCTTACTGTAGTAGGCTACATCTTTATGAAGGCCAGGCCAGAGAAAATGTTATTTAATGGGAGCCATGGTTTTATGTTTCCCTAGGTGGCCAGCCCAGGGAATCGAATGTCCCAGGTGAAGCACTGTTTCTCTCATTTTTTGGGGAACCACTAACTGCAGAGCTGCCCCCACCTGATGATAAAGTATGCCATTTTGCAGGACATATTCTCTTCTGTTAACGCTTCCCTCCTCTACTTGGTCCTTGTCTATTGCTTGCTGATAACAAGAAGCTAAACTGAGAGCAGCTTTTTGCAACTCTATTATATTGTCAGGAATTTGAAGCCCCAGAGGCAATTCTGGCTCAGTGTCCATTTCTGGGTTCACAATAGTTTGCTTGAACTTTTCACATCTTCTCTGTCTGTGGCTCATACGAATCTTCCCCGATGCAACTTCCCAGTACTCATTAAAAAAAGGCAAGACCCTGAAAACGTCAGAGGTTTCACAGGACTTTTGAGCTTGTGCTCTGGTAACAGCCACACTGTACTTGTAATGTTGGTCTGACTCCAACAGATCAAAAAACACTGGAAGACCTTGCCCCAACACAGCTGAATAAGGCACATTATCAACCACCCCAATATTTAAAAAATAAGTCTGTCCATTCACCTTTATGTGCATATCAGCTGTTGAGTAAATTTTTTCATCTCCGTGCACACAACAAAAGGGGATGGTATCACTAATATGGACAATATTGGGAGACACACATCTATGGGGTAAGAACGCTGTCAAAAACAATGTGTATGTAAAGACGGAAATATGTGCATATTAGTCAATAGTTGTGCATAAGTAAAATCCAAAAGAGGTATTGTATATTTTCTCTATAGGAATACAGACTAAAATGTTACAGCTTCAAGAAATTACAAACACAAAGTTCAAATTAACACTTGTGGTTTATTCTTTATGAATACAGTATGCTATAACAGTTTGTGAATACGATTTTTTTTCTATGAGAATACGAATTTACATCAGCGACTTGGTGTCACGTAATCTCAGGCTGGTTAGTGGAGCATAGTTAGTCGATTCGCGTTGCGCATACACTGTCACACTTCTCACCGCCAGTAAATGTAGTGCCAGAATGGGAGATAATTCAGTCTAAAAGGAATATTAGGAACAGAGGGGAGATAGGGGGGAAATCAAGAGTATTATAAATAAAGCATTTTTCTTATTTTTATGAAATACAAAACTAAAACATAGTATATAGTCGGTGGAGTTATACAATGATGTACAGTAGGTGGCGGTATGCACCTCAGAATTTGTTGCGAACTGCCAGCAGAAGAAGAGAAGAAGAAGAAGTAGCAGCACTAGCACTAAGATGACGGACCAAGAGCATTAATGACATTAACACATATATAAACTTTTTAACATTACCTGGCTTTGTACCGTAGTTTCTTGGTCCATCATCTTGGCGCTAGTGCTGCTGCTTCTTCTTCTTTTTCTGCTGGCGGTTCGCAACAAATGCGTGGAAGAGGTCTGTTTGTTGCAAAAGCGGGGTTTTTATTCGGACAGTGACGTAACGGGAAGTCCGACGTTACCCCGTTTCCTGGCTGTGCTGGAAGTAGGTTAATGCGGTTTATTTTGAAAGTTCCAGAAAAGTTCGTACTGGCCTTTCATTTTGTAACCCATGGCTGTGGTCCCAACACTATATTGCTATGTACGTACAATATTTATAACCTTAATCTTTTTTATGTTTTGTCATGTTTTTCGAGAAACTTTAGGGTTAGAGTTGAGTTATAAAACAATATCGCAGGCTTGGGAAAAAAAACACAGAGCATCACTCAATCCATCTTTTGAAGATGGAAAGGATATGGAATATAACCATCTTATCTTAGGAGGAGCTGTAGAGATCCACAGCTCAGGTGGAAGAATATGACAATGAGTCATGGTCATGCAGAGACACAACAAATATTTGGAAGAAAGTGTGCCAGTCAGAGTGGGTTGAAATTAAACTTTTTGGCCAAAAAGCAAGATCCTAAGTGCGACAGAAAACCAAAACTGCACCTAACCATGAACACGCCATCTTCAATGTAAAATATTACATTTATATTTATTATATTTATTTATTATAGCAGGGAAAGGGAATCTAGTCAGAGATGATGGGAGGATGGATGGAGCTAAACCAGCAACCCTTTCCAGATTCTAATTTTTGAAAACATTGGAAAACCATCAACCATTTTGCTTCCACTTTACTTCACATAAAATCCCATTAAAATACAATAAACTTTGCCATTGGAATGCAACAAAATATGAAAAGTCTTTGAAGGAGTGTTAATATTTTTGCGAGGCACTGCAACAAGAACCCATGCAGTTCTGCTGCTGAAACAAAACCAGACATGGTGGTGTAGGCGTCTGAAGACCAAAGGTGAAGGAGACACATCACAAGGGCCCAAGAATTGCCACAAAGTAATGTAAGTAGAATATTTATAGTATCTTACGATAAGAAAATTGAGACAGAGTGGGATAGAAACAAAGTTCAACTGTCTGTTGTCCATCTGAATTTTAAGGTCAAAGGTGTTGTTTGTTCAAAAAATACATGATGCTTTTGTTTTTAGTATCATATATAGTATCATACCAATGAAAGATGTGGAGTTATTGAAATGCACTATTTCTCACCTTCTATCTGTCTTTTCGTTGTCCGATGAGCTAACCCCTCCCTCCTACTTCCCTATGTCTAAAGGGATTGCTCAATCCAGCTCTCCATCCAACGGGTCCGGACTTCCCTAAACCTGAAAGGTCTTACTAAGCAGGTTTACTGAAAGTTCTGTTTAAGCTGGTGTCGGGAAATGACTCGCCTAGCCTCTGACAGCCTTCATACAAAAGTCTCGCCCTTCTTCAACTGGAGGTCTGGACGACTGAGTAGCATATCACAGTCATCCACACTTTCAACAGCCATTTTACAACTGGCTCTTGGTATATGGGCTAGGTTAATTTTAGTGGCTCGGCACGAGCCCCAAGGGCGCTGTTTTAACAAACTTGGCTAAGGCAACCTATAAAAAAACTCCTAAAATTTTTTAGAACCAGGCAACAAGACTTTTTACCACCAATGAAAAACCAAAAATATGGTGACTCAAATAATTGAATGTCCACGATTTAACTAGAATTTTATATGCTTTATTTAATTAGTAACGCTTTTGCAGTGAAATGCGTGGTTTCTTGAAGGGAATACAACTTAATCTTCAGTTTTCTTCCTTTAAGTGGCAGGCACTGATGCTCCAGGCTTCGATGGTTAAACAGGATTTTTGTTGTTGTATGTCTCTGAAGACAGTAGTTTCCAGAGGCTGAAGAGTTTAAGGAAACCCAGAGACATAAATGAGGTTGGTTCAGGACTTCCAGAAGCCTGAAACTTAGAGCAATCAGCTGTTCACCGATCAAGTTCACTTCTGCTGTCTGGATAAAAAGGCTTTAGATGAAATCAGATTCTTAATCTTGAGGCACAGTCCTTCTATGGCAAATGGGTTGATCCTCTTTTTAATGCAGTCGATCAGCTGGGCTGTGTCTCTGGTCCTCTGATTCATCTGTAGCGTCTCTCCGATCTCGTTTGCTGGTCTTCTGCGAGGAAACAACCAACTAGTTCCTCTATTCTTGCCCATTTTATAGGGCATTCCACCAAACTCTTTGTGCTCATTGGCCAATGGTTGTTGCCATGGCTGTCCCATTGGTCACCCATGACATAAGTTGATTTGCTTGAATTTCCCGAGTCGTGTCCATATCAGACATGCCATCCATCACCTCAGTCCTGAGCTTTCTGCTGTCCTCTTCTTTGACCTTTGCCCCGACCTCAGTCATCAGCATTGTGCTGTAAGCTACAGCTCTCACTTCCCCAATTCCTGAACATCTGCTCTATTCCTGTCTCACTCAACATTACACTTCCTCTTAAACAGAGGCTTTAATTCTTACATCGGTGCTGCTCAAACTTTTAGTTGCAGCATTTACTTCATTTACAGTTTAAAACCATTACTTAAACTTCATCCTTTTTATTCATACACCACACAACATTATCTCTTTCATATATAGCTGATTGAGAATTTCCAAACCTTAATAATTATCAGTTCTCAATCATATTTCAATCATATGTGTTATAACTTGAAAATCAAAGATTACTTGTTTCATTTAATACTTGTTTAACTTGATAATCAAAGATTACTAATTTCATTTAATACTTGTAGAAAATGGAAAATCATCATACATTATTCCTTTGGTTACACTTCTTGGTTATACTTCTGCAAAAGATAAGACAGTTAATATGTGACGACACAGGACTCTCCAGTCTCTCAGTTCAAGAATATGAGAATATGCTACTGCTTCAACTGTGTATTTTAATAATTATTGCATGGATTACACAAAAGGACATTTATTGTAATTTTTATGGATTTAACTGTGAGCAGTTAATGAATGTTGCACGGATTACATGGAAAGATCTCACCTTATTTCGACAGTCTGATAAGTAGGAGAAGATCCGTCCTATTATCCGTTAATTTAATTTCCTAAATTATTTTGCCTTTATCTTTGTCAAGTTAAAAAAGTGCTACCTCTTTCATTTCATTACTTATTAAATATGATCTGAAATGTTAAAATTTATCATTGGTTAGACAGGACAACTGTAAATATGTAAATATGCTGGTATTAAATTAATTAGAGAATACAAAAATGGTAAAATATGTACTAAATGGTTCCTTTAACATGCCTGCTTGATGAAATGTGTGTTCAACCTGAGCACAGAAAACCTTCCGCCCAGTCCGTACCTACATTATTATTGACCAGTAATATAGAATATATTTCATTGCATATAAAGCAGTAGTAGTAGCATCATTGCTGTTAATTCTTCACTCTTTACTGTTTAATTAGCTTGTCATGTGCTCCTCTCACACCCATCTTGTGATCAGCTCATGATCACGCTCAAATTCTGCTCCTGCAAATATAGCCACTTTCCCTGTAGTGCTGCCCTGTGACAGCTCATCCACACATTATAAATGTGTTTGACCCTCAGTGGCCCAAAACAACACCCTTCGAGCAGTGGCTGAAAATTTATTTGCAACAACAAAGTTTCTGCTTCTCCTTCCAATTCAATCCCATTTTTATATTTAGGCCCTGTTTAGAGAGATTTGTTTCATGAATCTTCCATAGTTTTTGTCAGGTTTAAATTTTGAACAACCCCATTAGGTGTTTAATCAAATGTGTTGATTTTGTCGGAATACAGTTCTTAAAACTGAAATGTGCAAAATGCCATGGAAACCTTCAGATAATGATTTCACTTGGTGGTGTCACACAGGAGTAAAGATGCTTGTAATTTAAAGCCTACCACTAAAAATAAACCAGAAAGGAGGAGTAAACACCTTGTTCTATGAAAATAGAGTTCTGCTGTGAAAACAGTTTATCACTATTAACACTTTCACCTCTGTCACACTGATCCCAGGCATTCTGAATTCAATGAAACAACAAAGGTGGATCCTCTGTGTTTGCTGTAAACTTAGCTGACCTGACCTGTTTAATGACCTCATAACACCACACACATATTACAGCAACAGCAACATCCTGTCTTCTAACCATTTCAATGCAACAATAACAGCATCACTGTTTCAGAAAGGTAGAACTGTGCATGAGCTGTTTTGAAACTGACACACGTTCACTTCATCAGTGTTTGTTTTCCCTGTTTTACTTACAGGGCATTTTTCTGATCTTTTTTCTGGAACTGAATCAAAATGGGCTTCAACAAAGTTGGAATTTAAGGGTGTGCACACAATCAGGTTATTGGAGCTTTTTAATGTTTTACATTTTTATCCCTGACATGGAGAATAAGTAATTTATTACAGTCTTCACTGTCAAAAACCAGCATTTGAACAGGAACATGTAAAATTTTGGATCATCCACATGCAGCTAAATCAAAGAATGAAGCCAACATAATGTTTTCAATCACTTTGCTGTAACTGCAAGTGCTACTTGAAAAATATAGTGTTTACTCAAGACACCATCGAGCTTCTGGTCAGACAGGAGAAGGTGGAACCTGAACGTTCGATTGAAGGTTGTCGGGATAACAATAGTAGTAATACTGGGTAACATTCACACCTGGATTGAGCCAACTCTCCTGCTGGCACAGATCCAGTGCAATACCATGGACTTTACTATGGGATTCTGAACTAAGGTTCAGCAGAACCTTGCAGTCTTTAATTACTGCATGCCCGAGAGTTATAATGAAATCTGTTTCCTGGGTTACTTGATTGAATCTTAACACTGATTTGACAAAAAGTGATTGGTTGACTAAAGTGATTTCCAAAGCTGCAACCTTTTATTAGTAATTCAGAGATAAGGGATTTGTTTCTTCTGATGGGTTATTTGGGTTTTTATCATTTGCACCAATGTAAAATTAGTCACCCTGGAAAAGTGTTTAGTGTTTATTGCTTGTGTATTTACAAAATTGATTTAACAAACAAGCAGTTTGTGAGATCTCTGCTGGCTGGTTCTGGCACTTCATTGTTCTCAGCTGCAACTCATCCAGCTAATGAGCTCATGGCTTTTTAAGACAGCTGCTGACACAGTCTGTTGCTGGAACATAGTCTCTGTTATGTGGACTTCTGTCAACCTGCCTGATCGCTTGTTGTCCTGCCTTCCTGTCGATCTGCCCATCTGTCTGCCTGCCTGTCGCCATATGGAACTCTTCTTCAGGAAACCTGCACTGTAAATATTTCCACGGCCAGAACACTCTCTCTCTGCTCGGATCCTTGGGGCTTCCTCATCCTCTGGCTTCTAACAACTCTAATCAAGGTCTACCTAAGTTGGAACAATAAAACCTCATTTCAATCTAATTCTGTGCATCGAATCTGTGTCATCTTCTGATTTGGTTATATTTCGACAACCTGAGTAAATATTTGATAGTATGTTCCAGCCAGCAGACATGTCGAAAAACAAATCAGATGAAGATGAACAGACCTCCTAAAGGGAACGCCTCCAATCCACTGAGACCATGCTTCAACAGTTGCTACAACAACAAAGGACGACAGATGCCCATCTCACGGAACTTGGTGGTATGGTACATGCCTTAAGTGAAATATTAACCAAACTCTCACCCGCTCCTTCCAATCCTCCAGCTCGTTCTGAGAATCCTCAGCCACCCACAACCCACTCGTCCGGAATCCGAGAACCTGATTTCCGTCCGTCTGAACGTTTTGATGGCAACCCTAATAATTTTGGTGGGTTTTCTCTCCAATGTGAGTTGGCTTTTAGTCGTTCCCCCTCTCTGTTTCCGACTGCTGCTTCCAAGATCACTTTTATTGTTACCTCCCTAAAAGGATCTGCTTTACGCTGGGCGCACGCTTTTCTCACAACTAACCCTATTGAGTCTCTGAGTTATGCTGTTTTTTTCAGTCACTTCAAGGAAGTCTTTGATAAACCACTCCAACAGGAGACAGCTGCTAAGAAGTTACTTACCCTCAAACAGGGAAAGAGGGCATTGGCGGAGTTCGCCATCGACTTCCGGGTGGCAGCACAGGAGGTGGGTTGGGATGAAGCGGCACTCAAGGGTATTTTTGTGAATTCCCTTACAGATCAGATAAAGGACCAGTTGGTTTTAAGAGATCAACCTGTGAGACTGGATGATTTAATCAAACTGTCAATCCGTATTGACAACCGCCTAAGAGAGAGACAAGCAGAGAGGAATCATAAGTCAGAGTGGCAGCACTTTATGGCACCTCGGACCGCTTACCTTGATACACCCACTTCCTCCTCGGAGGGATCTGTGGAACCTGAGCCTATGCAGGTTGGTCACACTCGTCTCTCTCCTGAAGAGCGACAACGTCGTTTTGGGGCTGGTCTTTGTTTGTATTGTGGACAAGGTGGACATTATGTTGCAAGATGCCCTAAGAAGGGAAAAGAGGGGGCTCGTCAATAGGTCAGGGGACTTTGATGAGCATGTCCGATTTTTCCCCTATATCTCGTCTGTGTTTTCCAGTCACTATTATTATTGGCCAAGAAAAGTGTCCAGTGGATGCTTTTATTGATTCTGGTGCGGAACAGAATCTTATTTCCTTGGATCTAGTTGACAAACTTAAGATACCTTCTCAGTCTCTCAACCACCCCCTTTCTGTTTCGGGCATCACTGGTCAAACCATATCTCAGGTGAAGTTTAAAGTGCCCCACCTTCACATCATTACCTCAGGTAACCACCATGAATGGGGTGAGTTCTTTGTTGTCTCCTCTATCTCCCCACAATTGGTTCTAGGATTTCCGTGGTTGCAGAGACATAATCCCGCGATTAATTGGGTGGAGGGCAGAGAAGAGAAGTGGAGTGATTACTGTCTCCAGAATTGTCTAAAGACTGCTGTCTCTCACTCTAGCAAACAAATTGAACCACCTGAGCCTGTTGATCTGTCTAAGATTCCTCCTGAATACCACAATCTTGCATCTGTTTTTAGTAAACAGGGGGCTCTTTCTTTACCCATGCATCGCCCCTATGACTGTGCTATTGATCTCCTTCCAGGTGCTCCGTTACCATCCAGCAGACTATACAATCTCTCTGGACCGGAGAGAAGAGTCATGAAGGAGTACATTGAGGATTCCTTAGCATCCGGGATCATTCGGCCATCTACCTCCCCCGTTGGCGCCGGCTTCTTCTTTGTGGGGAAGAAAGACGGCACATTAAGACCCTGCATTGATTATAGGGGGTTGAATCAAATCACAATCAAAAATAAGTACCCCTTACCACTCATTGATTCTATACATGACCAATTACACTCTGCCAAGATTTTTACCAAGCTCGACCTGCGCAATGCATATCATCTGGTTCGGATCCGAGAGGGTGACGAGTGGAAGACAGCTTTCAAGACTCCCCTGGGACATTTTGAATATTTGGTGATGCCTTTTGGATTGACTAACGCACCCGCTGTTTTTCAGGCTCTTATAAATGATGTTCTCCGTGATTTCCTCAACCTCTTTGTGTTTGTTTATCTGGATGATATTTTGATTTTCTCTCTGAACATTGATCAGCATCACCAGCATGTCAGGACCATACTCCAGAGGCTTTATGAAAACCAACTCTTTGTAAAAGCCGAAAAATGTGAATTCGGTGTTTCTTCTGTGACCTTCTTGGGTTTTATTTTTGAAGCAGGCAGGTACAGAACGGATCCTGAGAAGACCAAGGCAGTGGCAGAGTGGCCTACTCCAACGGATCGCAGGCAACTCCAAAGGTTCTTAGGTTTTGCAAATTTTTATAGAAGGTTCATAAAGAACTACAGTCAGGTCACTGTGCCTCTCACTCAACTCACCTCCTCTCTGAAAACGTTCCATTGGACTCCTGAGGCAGAGAAAGCTTTTTGCAAATTGAAAACTTTATTTTCTTCTGCACCCATTCTGACTCATCCTGATCCTAGTGCGCAATTCGTTGTGGAGGTTGATGCTTCTGACATTGGAGTAGGGGCCATCTTGTCTCAACGTTCTCCTATAGACAACAAGGTGCATCCTTGTGCTTATTTTTCTCGTCGTTTGTCGTCAGCAGAGCAGAATTACGATGTGGGAAATCGAGAGCTTCTGGCTATCAAGTTGGCGCTTGAGGAGTGGCGGCAAGGGTTAGAGGGGGCGGAAGTCCCTTTTCTCATTTGGACTGACCATAAAAACCTCTCTTGCATCCAAAATGCCAAGAGACTTAACTCCAGACAAGCCCGTTGGTTCCTGTTTTTTGCTCGTTTTAATTTTTCTATCTCTTACAGACCCGGCTCCAAGAACATCAAGCCCGACGCTCTCTCTCGCCAATTTTCTCATTCTGAGCAATCCAAGACTGAAGCTTCCATCTTACCGGAATCCTGCATTGTGGGCGCCCTCACCTGGGCCATTGAAAAGGACATCAGGGAGGCACAACAATCTGAACCAGACCCAGGTACTGGTCCTGTAGGCAAACTGTTCGTTCCGAACTCCGTCATCAATAAAGTTCTGGATTGGGTTCATAATAATAAACTTACCTGTCATCCGGGGATTAATTGTATGATCACTTTTACCAAGAGGTATTTCTGGTGGCCCACTATGAATCCCGACATTAGAGTTTGTCGCAGCTTGTTCCACATGTGCCCGTAACAAGAACTCAAATCAACCTCCTGCCAGTCTTCTTCAACCTCTGTCTACCCCCAGTCGCCCATGGTCCCACATCTCTATTGACTTCGTCACTGGTCTCCCGCCATCTGACGGAAACACAGTCATCTTTACCGTTGTTGATGGATTCTCTAAGACTGTTCATTTTATTCCCTTAACTAAGCTTCCGTCTGCATTGGAGACTGCTCAACTTCTGGTTCTTCATGTCTTCCGTATTCATGGCATGCCCTTGGATATTGTCTCTGACCGAGGCCCGCAGTTCATTTCACAAGTCTGGAAGGAGTTCTGTAGGACTATTGGTGCTACCGTAAGCCTTTCATCTGGTTACCACCCTCAGTCTAATGGGCAGACTGAGAGATGCAATCAGGAACTGGAAGTAGCATTGAGATGTGTGATTAATGACAACCCTTCTTCCTGGTGTAGACATCTCACTTGGATAGAATATGCCCATAATATTCATACTTCCTCTGCTACTGGTTTATCTCCCTTTGAGATTTCTCTGGGCTATCTATCTCCATTATTCCCCAGTATTGAACCTGACACTGTTGTCCCCTCTGTTCAGCATTATATCTCCAGGTGTCATAAGATCTGGCGTCAGACCAGGAGGACACTTCTACGCACTTTGGAACAGAATAAAAGGTTTGCTGACCGTCACCGTTCCACTGCACCGGTCTACTGCATTGATCAGAAGGTCTGGCTCTCCACCAAGAATATTAAATTAAAGGATACTACTCGAAAGTTGGCCCCCCGTTTCATCGGTCCTTTTGTCATAGAAAGGATCATCAACCCTTCAGCGGTGAGACTCAAGTTGCCAGCTTCTATGCACATTCATCCTACCTTTCATGTTTCACAGATCAAGCCAGTCTCGGAAAGTCCCCTGAATCCACCCACCAAGCTCCCTCCCCCTGTTCGTCTCATTGATGACCATCCAGCTTACACAGTCAATCGTATCCTGGATGTTCGACGTAGGGGGCGTGGTTTTCAGTACCTTGTGGATTGGGCTGGATATGGACCTGAAGAAAGAACCTGGGTACCTCGTTCTCTTATCCTGGACCCTGCTCTCATTACATCTTTTTACAGACGTCATCCGGAGAAACGTTCGGGATTGCCTGGAGGCAATCGTTGAGGGGAGGGTACTGTGAGATCTCTGCTGGCTGGTTCTGGCACTTCATTGTTCTCAGCTGCAACTCATCCAGCTAATGAGCTCATGGCTTTTTAAGACAGATGCTGACACAGTCTGTTGCTGGAACATAGTCTCTGTTATGTGGACTTCTGTCAACCTGCCTGATCGCTTGTTGTCCTGCCTTCCTGTCGATCTGCCCATCTGTCTGCCTGCCTGTCGCCATATGGAACTCTTCTTCAGGAAACCTGCACTGTAAATATTTCCACGGCCAGAACACTCTCTCTCTGCTCGGATCCTTGAGGCTTCCTCATCCTCTGGCTTCTAACAACTCTAATCAAGGTCTACCTAAGTTGGAACAATAAAACCTCATTTCAATCTAATTCTGTGCATCGAATCTGTGTCATCTTCTGATTTGGTTATATTTCGACAACCTGAGTAAATATTTGATACAGTTCTTCCTTTTATTGATACCCTTGCATTTCTGTCTCCCTGAAACTAAGTCAAAGAATTATGCTAAGCATAAAAGAGAAGAACAGATGACCAATGTTCAAATTACTGCTCTGTTCATTTTATTCCTGCAGGAATAAAAATGAAAGCTATAACAGACACTGTACATCTTTGAACATATGAGCATTGCAGAAAACTGAAACATTACAATTTGCATACACTGCATGAATCTTAGAGCGTGGATTTAAATAAGTCGCTTTTACATCATTCTTATGGCGTCAGCGTGATCTAAATCCCCTGCCAGTAAAAAGTGATTTTCCTTATTCTCACATCTCTGATTTTGCAGTGGAAGGCAGATGAATGGCTTGAAGGACGATGTTTCAAGTGATACCGTCAGGCCGGCTGATTGGTTTGACACATGGCTCATCTGGGTCCACATACACCTGCATAAGCTAAGTGCTTCCCGTGAAAAAAGGATTTAGAAAATACTTCATCTGTCAGCCAGTGAAAAAGACGACACTTTTAAAGACGCAGTTTTTTTAAGGTCACACAGCTTTAAATGGTGATTATTTTTAGAGGTAAATATGTATATTTGTTTATCTCCATTTTTAGGTTCGTTCAGTGGTCACTGTTCATGGCCTTGTCAAATAAAAAGTTTAGGAAACACTTAGATATAAAATCTTTTAGAAAAGAGTGCATCTTAAAAGTATTTATACCTCTTGACCTTTTTCACACTTTTGTGTCATTCTTCAACATTCTTCATACTAGACCAATGCACCGAAGTCTACAAATATTACAAAGCAGGGGGAAAATGATGCATGGCTTTTAAAAATGTTTACAAATGCAAATCTGATGCACCTAAATAAATCCCAATGCAACCAATTTTCTCCGGATGTCTTTTGCTGAGATTCCAGCTGTCTTAGTCTTTTGGGGTTTGTCTCTACTAGCTTTGCACATCTAGATACTAAACTGTTTGCCCATTATTTTTAGCAAAATAGCTCAGACTGGATAGAAAGCATCTGTAACTATTAGCTTTCAAGTATTGCCACTGATTTTCAGTAGGCACATGTTTACAATTGTTTTCATTATAGAAGGTGACATTTTTCCCAGTCTCAAATATTTTGCTGTCTCCAACATTTTTCTTCCAGGACTGAACTGTATTTAGCTCTATCCGTCTTCTCAACAACTTCAATGAGATTCTTTGTTGCTGCTAAAGGAAAGATTGAAATTGTCTTAAATAGTCTTAAAAGCGGACTAATCCTGATTAGAGCTTTCTTGTTTTCCTTTCTTTCTGGGGGTTGAGATCAGTGCAGTTAATTTGAAATCAATTCAACCTACACATTTTGATGGAACATAATTATGCAATTTTTAACAAATGTATAGGTTTTTTTTCTATGTTGTAAATGTGTCCTTTCTCATATTTTTATTATTATTTGTTAGTAAAATGTATCTTTATTTCATTTGGCATGCGCCCATTTGCCTTTTACGTTGCTGCTGGCATTCCTCACTGAGGGACAAAAAAGGATGGTTCTATTCTATTCGTTTAAACCCTATCCAACATGGAAATCTCTAAGACTGATCATGTATCATTCTTATTTTGCTGTTTCTAATCACATTTTGGACTATGTTGCAGTGTGTGAAGATCTGTGTCCCCAGATCACAGTGGGTCTCCTGCAAGAGGAGGACCTGTTCAGCATCAGGGGACTACGTAAACGTCCCAGGTTTCAGACCTCTAGTCAAAATGCACACAAGAAACTGCCCAGGTAGATAAAAAGATAATGGAAAGCTGTTGCACAAACACCTGTTGCATTTATCGAAGTAACCATAACATTTCAATTAAAATGTATGAGTTTTGCATCTGGTATAATATTATATCAGATGTAAAAGTCACACTTTTTATGTGATAAAACATTGGTGTAATAAAACATTGGTGGACATATTGACTCAACTAGTCTGGATTGAATTTCAGTTAACTGTGATGAAATGTGGGTTTTGCTTTGTCAGTGTGTAGTCAAACCTTCAAAACTGACTACTGAAGAAATTAGTGAAAACAATGTCTTTTTATTCTGAAGGGGAGATCATATGAACAGAAATACTTTAGAGGCGTATCATAACCCTTAAGAGGGCTTGAGAAAGATACACAGAAAATTTTTAGGCTATTACTTTGCTTCAGTTTCTTACTTAAAGGAATAACCTTATCTCAACCCCAATTACAAGCCTTAACTCAGCTATTAAGACAACGAGCTCTATACATCTGCTAAATGTTGCAGAAGTAAAATCAAATGGTGACACCAATTTTCTCCTCATTTAGACATGATGTCCCCAGTCAAATTGTAAAAATGACCCCACAAACCACACATAATGTTCAGGTGTTGAATATAAAATGAAATCCTCCCTTGGTGCTTGACTTTAATTTTCTAGCTGTTGCATAGACCCACTTTTTGTTCACAATGTTGCCAGGCACAGGAGATGGGGAGAGATGTAGAGCGTGAAGACATTTAATAGGGAAGTCACACGGACAGTATGCAAACCTCACCCAGCATTCATTACGTCTCCGACTCTCCACAACCACACATTATATGCACATTGCAAAAGAAATGAAGAAATGCTACTCACGATATGTAGAGGCTGTTGATGTGTAAAGAAAGTAATAAGTCATTACCTTGGATATTACTTTGAACTTCAAAAGTGATTTTTTATATTTATAGATTTGTTATTGACTTCAACCACCTAATACACATCTTTAGTGAAACAGCTAAAATACCTAGCCTCAAGACTGGGGACTGAAAGCAGGTTGAGTCTTAGGGAGCTCCAAAAAATTATATTGTGTCTCTACATGCTTTGCATATCTAGAGCATAAGGTTTTTTGCCTATTCTTCTTTGCAAAATAGCTAAAAGTTCTGTCCGATGTTCCCCAGCAAACCTCTGTTGGCCTTAACAGAACAACTGGATTCATTCCAGATTAAATTACACACAACTGGGCTCTTTTTAGCGAATAGGTCATGTTTGAAGGCTAATTGGTCCCACTACATTTTATTTAGATATAATAGATTAAAGAGCACTGAATCAAAATGCAGATCACACTTCAGATTTTTATTTCTAAGAAAATTAAATCCATCTATAATTTTCCATCCACTTTACAATTCTGCAATTCTATGTGGGATTAATTTATAAAACACCAATAAAATAGAAGTAATAAAATACAAGTGACAAAATGGAAAATAAAGTCAACAGGTGAATACTTTTGCAAAGCACTCTACCTAGTTGTGCCTCACAGTTTATAAACAGTGCTCCCTTACAGAGTTCTTTTGGTTTTGCTCTTTTGTCGCACTTAAAGGTTTCTGGTCATCAAACAAATGTTAACATCAGGCAAACAATACCTGAATAAATACAAAAGGCAGTTTTTAAATAATGATTTCATTTATTGAGAAGAAAATAGCTGTCCATATGAACCTGGTCCTATGTGAAGATGTAAATGTCCCTCTACCTAATAACAGGTTGTACCACCCTTGTTAGGACTACATGTTTGCAATATTAGAAATGTGTTTTTTGCCTGACATTAGAACACTTTTTGTTAAATTTTTAAGCATGACAGACCTGTTTAAGGTCAAACAACATAATCTCAGTCAGATTTAAATCCAGAATTTAATTAGGCCTCTCCAAACTGTAAATATATTTTAGCCATTCTTAGGTGGTGCTTTGGTGCATCAATTGCTGAATGACCCAAGTGTGCATGAGCCTGGGTTCCAATTTAGTTGGAGGTTCTCCTTCAGGATTTTCTGATCTAGAACAAATTCATAGTTCCATCAATACCTTCAGATCGTCCATTGAGACAGCCCAAGACTATCACGCTACCACCACCACGTTGGACTGTCAGTATCATATTCTTTTTGTGAAATGGTGCGTCAATTTTACAGTAGATGTAACAAGATGCACCTCTTTAGAAAAGTTTAGTTGTTTTGTCCTCAGTCCTCAGAATAATTTCCTATAAGTAATGATGATCTGTTGCGGTCTGAGGCCTTTTGATTTGCATAAGACTGTGCTGTTGCAGGTTGATGATTTGCTGGCCCAGCTGGGCAATTACACGTCTGGGATTGGCTGGCCTCTTCCAACTCCTCCTGATGGACATCCCTCTGAAACCTGATTGGACTGTTCATCTCCGGGTCCTCCAATCACAGAAGAGATCCTTCTATTGAAACTTAGCTCACCTGTCAATGAGAGCGGCTGTGATTTTATCTGAGCAACTTGTCTCTTTGTTTGGGTGTCTTGTGAAAGTATTTGACTTCAGCTTGTTTGTAAAAATGTTTGCTCAAACTAGTTGGTATTGGCAGTTCTAGGTTGCAACCAAGAGTTTGGTTAGAGGCCTGACTTGTGTAGCTTTAAAAGCATTTGGGAGCTTCTGAAGACAGGCTCAGAAGCCTCACTTTAGGAAGTTATTTGTTTAGTTTTGATCAGTAACTAAAGGCTTTCTATTTTAGCCGTTTGTGGTTGAATTTAGTTTTGGTAAATGCCATCTTAAACTTTAAATAATTGGAAATGACTGTTGTTTTTTTATGTATTAAAAATTCTTTGCAAACCTCAATTAATGGCAGTCTGTACTAGTTGGAGTACCTTCCTTTTGTTCTCCTTTTGTCAAAGCCTGAAAAAGACAAAACAAAACATTGCTTTTTATTTTAAAAACCACCTCCATCTGGTTTAATGTTATTTTCCATTTTACCCTAGCTGAGCTGGGTCGTAAGAGGATCATTAAAATGTTTTTGCGTAAATGTGAGATGGGCTGTTGTGTTGTAGTTGTTTTCTACATGGAACTCTGTCATGGAGGCCTTTTTCACCCAATCTCCTTCTCACATCAACACCACAGGAAAAGGTAGCCTGGTGTTAGCTAAACTTTGCAAACCAGAGCAAAATAAACAGGCAAGCTTGCCCCAAAAGATCTGATCTCTACTGTTAGAAGGAAGAAATATATTTGTGTTTTATCCATTGCTTTTATTGAGTTAAAGGGTACCATGTAGTAGAGTTGGGTGGCTAATGACAACATGGTCTTCAGGATTTTTCAAGACAGTTCATTAATACCTCATTCATTTTGACCAATTGAGTTACAATATAGTAATGTTGAAATGTGAATTAAGCAGATGACTCATTAATCTAATTTAATATTCAGTTCTTATAACGTGACAGTTTTCATTATCCAGTACTTGTCTTTCATTTATATTTCAAAACATTGCAACAATCTTTTAATAAGGTTTTTATGGGGTAAGAACGCTGTCAAAAACAATGTGTATGTAAAGACGGAAATGTGTGCATATTAGTCAATAGTTGTGCATATGTAAAATCCAAAAGAGGTATTGTATATTTTCTCAATAAGAATACAAAATAAAATGTTACAGCTTCAAGAAATTACAAACACAAAGTTCAAGTTTACAGTTGTGGTTTATTCTTTATGAATACAATATGCTATAACAGTTTGTGAATACGATTTCTTTTCTATGAGAATACGAATTTACATCAGCGACTTGGTGTCACGTGATCTCAGGCTCAGAATATAGTGGGTGGAGTTATACAATGATGTACAGTAGGTGGCAGTATGCACCTCTGAATTTGTTGCGAACCGCCAGCAGAAGAAGAGAAGAAGAAGCAGCAGCACTAGCGCCAAAAGAACGGACCAAGAAACTACGGTACAAAGTCAGGTAATGTTAAAAAGTTTATATATGTCTTAATGTCGTTAGTATATGCTCTTGGTCCGTTTATTTGGCGCTAGTGCTTCTTCTTCTTTTCTTCTTCTGCTGGCGGTTCGCAACAAATTCAGAGGTGCATACTGCCACCTACTGTACATAATTTATAACTCCACCCACTATATTCTGAGCCTGAGATCACGTGATACCAAGTCGCTGATGTAAATTCGTATTCTCAAAGAAAATAAATCGTATTCACAAACTGTTATAGCATATTGTATTCATAAAGAATAAACCACAACTGTAAACTTGAACTTTGTGTTTGTAATTTCTTGAAGCTGTAACATTTTATTTTGTATTCTTATTGAGAAAATATACAATACCTCTTTTGGATTTTACTTATGCACAACTATTGACTAATATGCACACATTTCCGTCTTTACATACATATTGTTTTTGACAGCGTTCTTACCCCATAGGTTTTGGACTATACAGTCTTCACTCAGAAATGTCGGTCAAGAAATACAGAAAGTTCAATGAGACAAGCATGAAGGAAACCTCAAAGACAATCACAGAATAAAACAGAGGCGCCTAATGTAATTTAAGAGAATTTAAGAACATTAAACACTGTGGTGCAATTACTTCCGTGCTGTGAGTGTTTGTCACAGATGAATAAATGAGGGTTAATTTAAATGCAGCAAGGGGAATCTACATCAGCAATGAAATCAGGCTGAATAATATAGTACACAAACATGAACAGTTGGACTCTCTGTCAATGAGATGTAGCATCTTGTTGGGAAGTGACCACAACAGTAATGTATTGGTAACTTCAGAGTGTTTAGGTAGAATTATCTTCTAATACTTTTGCAGGTATCTTGTGAAATTGGATTTTAAGAAGTGTTTATTTTTTTTCCCATCATTTTCTTTGGTTTGGCTTGTGATCTGCATGATAGGCCAGTGATTGTGGGGTTTAAAATCAGCTATATGTGCACTGTCTCATACAGTAATTTGTGAAGTATTCAAATCATTTGAGAATTTATTCTTCACGTTTAATTTCTTTCTGTTTATGTCCCCTCATTTTTAATTTATCTAACATGGTATCTTGTCTCTGTTCCACTTCTACTACTTATCTTTTTCTCCCTACTTCTCCTATTTCACTTTTTTTTAGCCTTAGAGTATCTTCTCCCACTTTCATGTCGCCTGCTTTTTATCTTTATCTGGAGTGTAACACGAGTGAGCTCTCTAACCAAGCACTGACAGCTCTGATCGACTTAGCATCCTCTGAACCCCCATGACTCAAGAATAGTGATCAAAAAATGCAATGTTCTTTCTTCTGAAAACTAAATGGACCCAGATGTACTCAAAGAGTTGAAGCCGAATAGGCAAAAGGTGGTCGAAGATGGGGAGATGAGGACATGAAAAGACTGTGCACCTGCATTAGTCTGCTGTAGAAAGATGGATTAAAGCCTAACCACTTAAAGCAAAGACAAAACTACTCAAATGAGTTACAAGAAATCTAAAGTTCATTTCAGCTTTGTCAGATTTTGTTAGGCATTAATTTTCACAGAATTTGAAAAAAGAGCATTATTTTGTGTAAGACACAGAAAGAAATTTCTGAACGAATAGGCTGTTCCCAGAGTGCTGTATCAAGGCACCTCAGTGGGAAGTCTGTGGGAAGGAAAAAGTGTGGCAGAAAACGCTGCGCAACGAGAAGAGGTGACCGGACCCTGAGGAAGATTGTGGAGAAGGGCCGATTCTAGACCTTGGGGGACCTGCGGAAGCAGTGGACTGAGTCTGGAGTAGAAACATCCAAAGTCACCGTGCACAGGCGTGTGCTGGAAATGGGCTACAGGTACCTCATTCCCCAGGTCAAGCCACTTTTGAACCAGAAACAGCGGCAGAAGCGCCTGACCTGGGCTACAGAGAAGCAGCACTGGACTGTTGCTCAGTGGTCCAAAGTACTTTTTTCGGATGAAAGCAAATTCTGCATGTCATTCAGAAATCAAGGTGCCAGAGTCTGGAGGAAGACTGGGGAGAAGGAAATGCCAAAATGCCAGAAGTCCAGTGTCAAGTACCCACAGTCAGTGATGGTCTGGGGTGCCGTGTCAGCTGCTGGTGTTGGTCCACTGTGTTTTATCAAGGGCAGGGTCAATGCAGCTAGCTATCAGGAGATTTTGGAGCACTTCATGCTTCCATCTGCTGAAAAGCTTTATGGAGATGAAGATTTCATTTTTCAGCACGACCTGGCACCTGCTCACAGTGCCAAAACCACTGGTAAATGGTTTACTGACCATGGTATCACTGTGCTCAATTGGCCTGCCAACTCTCCTGACCTGAACCCCATAGAGAATCTGTGGGATATTGTGACGAGAACGTTGAGAGACTCAAGATCCAACACTCTGGATGAGCTAAAGGCCGCTATCGAAGCTTCCTGGGCCTCCATAAGACCTCAGTGCCACAGGCTGATTGCCTCCATGCCACGCCGCATTGAAGCAGTCATTTCTGCAAAAGGATTCCCGACCAAGTATTGAGTGCATAACTGTACATGATTATTTGAAGGTTGACATTTTCTTGTATTAAAAACACTTTTCTTTTATTGGTCGGATGAAATATGCTAATTTTGTGAGATAGGAATTTTGGGTTTTCATGAGCTGTATGCCAAAATCATCCATATTAAGACAATAAAAGACCTGAAATATTTCAGTTAGTGTGCAATGAATCTAAAATATATGAATGTTAAATTTTCATCATTACATTATAGAAAATAATGAACTTTATCACAATATGCTAATTTTTTGAGAAGGACCTGTATGTATATTTAAGGACATAAAGATATATGCATAAATATATCTTATTCAATTCAAATTCAAATTCAAATTCAAATTCAAATTGAATTCAATTCAATTCAATTCAATTCAAAATACTTATAACGCATTAAACAAACAAAAAAACCCAGAGAGCAAAGTGTACCAGAGTCAAATTCCTTGTTTGTATTTAGGAACTTGGCAATAAAGCTGATTCTGATTCTGATAAATGCTCTCAGCATTTTTCACTATCAGCAGGGCTTATGGCTGTGTTCACCTTTGCTTCTCCATACATTCCTGTTCCCAAATGCACCAGGCATTCAGAGGGCTTTACCCCAGTGCTTTGCAGTCCTGGTTCTTCCTGCAGTACTTCAGTTCGTTACTGATGTGTTTCTTGGAGAAAAGTGACATCTTTATTGCCTTTATTTTACATCAGGCCAGCGTCCAAAGGTCTGCGCCTCACTGTACATGCAGAAACAGTTACACCTACACCCTGTCATTCTTGAGCAAGCTCTGCACTAGTGGAGAACCCATTCCCTACATTAAATGGTCCTCACTATTAATTAGCTTTTTTGGGTCTTCTGAAACTTTCTTCACTTTCCTTAAAGTTCTTGATGATTCGATAAAAATGTTTGATTCCAAGCAGCAGTATCCTTGAAGGGTAAGCCGTATTGATGCAAAGTGATGATGACAGACTGTGTTTTCTTGGCACCACTCTCTTCTAAAGCAACCATATTCTCTTCTTCAACTTCAACCAAAATGACAAAATGAAATCAAAAAGGATGTCCTCCCTTACACTGAGTTAATAGTAGAATAATTAAAATTATGCAAAGCAGGTTATTTGTGCCCAGGCTGAAACACATGAAAATACGTTTTTTGTGATTAAGTTAATTTTCATTGACTTTTATTAACTTTTTAATTTACTACATTTCACTAGATCACTTTTCAGAGCAGCCTAGCCTCGATACAAACTGCTAAAACCTAAAGCAATAAAGTTTGTGAGAAACAAAACGTTTGTCTCAAGAGTTTTGGCAACATGTGTATTGTAATTTCAACCCAATCAGCCAGGTTACTGCAGCTTGTCATAGCCTAAAGTTTGTTCATATTTCTGCCAAATCAGTTATACCCAACAAACTACAGATGTTAATAAGGGGTGGCACATCAGAACTCTGACTACCCCTTGATCTACAAATGTTCCTATTGTTGAGAAACTAAAAACACCTTTTGACATTCTGTCATTACATATGCTCAAGCAAGTGATTTATAAATGTCTCTATACAGAAAATCAGTTTTTGAGAATGTTTAAACCATGCAGAGTTAACTCTAAAATAGTATTTCTTTGACAAATTTTGAAAGTTATTTAAAAATAGCATTTTTTCACAATAAAGGTTAGGATCACCAGATTATTACTCCTAAAAGGTTTTTCTGCTGACCTTAAAGACCGAGCATAGCCAGAGACGCTGACCTTCAGACGCTTCAAGAGCTTTTGGCTGCCCCCAAGACGATGACTGCCAGTGTATTAGTGTCTCTCTGTATACCGGGATGACAGAAGCTGTGGTGTCTGCTGGGAATCTAACTTTTTAGACCACCTTTTTCTGGAGGCTTTCAACCCACTCAGGCGTGCCTCTGCTGCCTCCTTACCTGAATTGCTCTTATTGTGTGTGGTAGGCTGTAAAATACAAAAACAAGTATGATGTTTTACCATGACTGTCTCACAGTCATTCAGAGTGGTCACCTGTGTCTGTTAGTATTTTTAGCATTTATCCACCTCCAAAAAGTCTCCTTTTATTTGTTCTCTACACTAATCCTTTAAAAAATCAGTTCTTGGATATTTGCCCAAATATTAATGCTAGGGCTTCATAATGTTTGTTAGTGTTTATGTTTCAGCCTTCCCTTCCTACAGTTATCGTTATAAGTTTTGACAACTTTGCAACTTCTGTTTTATTTGTAACAGGCTGTGTTTTTTTTATATTATAGTACATCAGATGTATATGCTTTTCTTACAGACCTTCATCAAATTAGGAAGTTTACTATATTAAAAACTCTCATATTTTAGCCATGAACTGCCAATGACATTTTAGTGTTCAGGCACATCTCAAAACATTAAACTATCATTAAAAAGCCATATTATTGAATGAATTAAATCCAAACTGATAAAAAAAAAAAAAGAATTACACATAGAGGTGTATTTTCATTAATTTAAATGATCATTCCATACAGCTAATGAAAACCATCAATTTCTGTTTTTCACCAATATAGAATATTACATATATTACAGACATTATTTCCAATGAAAATTGGAAAGGGTTTTTAAAGAGGATTTGTAAACCAGAAATCTTATGTGGGGAAGGCTCCTGACACAAAGGTTAGCCAGCAGATAGTCAGTATCAACCCCTCCTCTAGAAGGAAAAGCCAAAAAAGGCCACTGCTAAAAAGGTGGCTGTTGACAGAGTGCTGTATCCAATTGATGGAAAGTTAAGCGGAAGGAAAAAGTGTAGTGAAAGGTGTATAGGAGAAAGAGATAACTGCAGGCTTCCGGGAAATTGTGAAAACAAGGCTTATTCCAGAGTTTGAGCGAGATTTACAAGATGTGTTCTGCGGTTGGAGTCAGTACATCAAGAACCACCACACAGATGTATCAGGATGTGCTAAAATGGCCGCAGGCCTTCTGTTAAGCCAACCCTGAATAAAATTTGTAGTTTTATTTGCTGTAAGGCATAATTATTAAAATTAGCAGAAATAAATACTCTGTGTAATGAATCTATATATAAGTTTCACTTTTTAAGCTCAATTACAGAAATAAATTAACTTTTTGATTATTATACTTGTAAAATAAGTGAAAAAGTCAAATAACCAATAAAGCGCTTAAATATATAAAGTCATATTTAATCAATTTTAATATTTCAGTAACTAAATTGACAAGGTAAAACACATTATATAGATTAATTACACACAGACTAATGTTTTCAAGTCTTTATTTCTGTTAATTATGATGTTATTCGGCTTACAGCTAATGAAAACACAACATTTCAGATTAGAATATTATATCAGACCAATAAAAATCATTTTGAATACAGAAATGTGTTCTTAGGAAAGTATGCTTAATATCTGCTTAGAGCTTGTTACATTCAAAAGGAACTTTTATCTGACAAACAAGCCTAATTGTTACACATATTCTAATTTATCAAAGGTCACTGTAATTTACATTGATAAAAATTTGCAAAATGTCCATCTAAGTAATGAGGGGGTACATACCTATAGAGCATAGGAGCAAAAAAACACTGTGGAGTTGTTAGAAGTGGTTTGTGCTGCCTCAGATAAGGTGAGCTCATCTTATCATCTCCTAACACACACAACCTTTTTGGTGTTTATCTATCCCATTCAACCATGATGTCATCCACAAATGCACATTCTTCTGTAAAATTTGACCTTCTACAAAGCTTTACCACCCCTGATAGAACTTACCTTTACATTGACAAGTAGCAAAACAGGATTCAGAAATGCATGCATCATTAAAACATCGGGAGTGCTGTTGATGTAAGTAATTAAAATAAAACCCTAAAAAATGTGTAGTTTACTTGTAAAAAAAAAAAAGAATCTGCTTTACTTTATTATTGTTGCAGGGGATATGAGGTTCAGTATGTATTTTATTTGGATGTTCTGTGTATCATGCTATGGGAATGCTTTTCTTCATTGGGAGCAGGGAAACTGGTCAGAGTTGATGGGAAGACAGATGGGGCTAAATACAAGACAATTCTTAAAGAGGATGTGTTAGAGGCTGCATAAGCCCTCAGACTGTAACGGAGGACAACCAGCCTAAACATGCAGTCGGAGCTACAATAGAATGGTTTACATCAAGGCTATGTTCTTGTCTTAGAATGGTCCAGTCAAAGTCCAGATTTCAACACAGTGGTCATTCTGTACCGCATCTTGAAGATTGATGTTCACAGTCATTCCTCATCCTATCTGACTGAGCTTAAGCCATTTTGCAAAAAAAAGAAGTGCAAGAATTTCAGTCTCTAGATGTGTAAACCTGTTGGAGGCAAGCCCCAAAAGACTGGCAGTTGTACTTGCAGCGACAGTTGACTCTACAATGTATAAATTCAAGGGGCTGAATACAAATCCAGGCTAGCCAATTTTGTGTAGTTTAATTTTTTTTTATTGAAAACCAAGTACTTTGCACCTTCCCCATCACTAATGCAATGTCTTGTGTTGGTCTATCACATAAAATCCCCCCCAAAAATGCTTTTAGGTTTGTGTTTATAATGTTAAAAAATTTGAACAAGTGCAAGGTGTTTGTTAGATCAGAGTTTATACGTTATGTTTTGATTTTAACCAAAGCCTAATTATACTCACTAATAAGTATGATGGCAACACAGCCTGGCAAACAAAATAAGGGAAAAAACTGTATGGACTATGTAGAGTGGAGTGAAGTCTATTTAGGCCTGCACCCCGAAGGAAATCAGTACAAATTTCAAATAATGATTCCAACCCAGTGGCTACAGGGACACAGTGACCTTTATCAAAGCAGCACATGAAGTCCTTCAGGATGTAAACTCATTCTCTTTCTCTCATGTTAATAGTACATAATATTATCAGTCAATTAACGCAGAATTTTTTTATAATAGCTTATTTCCAAAGACTTAAGCTGCAACTTTAATGCCTGTATTTAAAAACATATATGTACTACACAGAGCAAATGACATTAATTAATAGAAAATAAAAAAAATCTTTACCCATTACACAGTCAGTAGCTAACAAACTCCAAGACGTTTGCAGTTTATCTGGCAAGTCAATGTGTACATCAAGAGGCATGCTGCAGAAAGGAAACTTGTTTATCAGTGTAGCAGCTCTCTGATGAGTCAACACAATGCCATGAGTTTTGCAGCCTCTAATACGTTTCTTTCCAGGATGGTCCTGTATTTAGCTCCATTCATCACTCCTGACCAGCTTTCCTGTACCAGGTGAACAAAAGCATCCCGCAGCATGATGCTGCCAGTGTTATCTTTCACCTTAGGGGTGTTGTGCTGGGTGTTTGCACTGTTCCATAAAGGCCAGATTTGTGAAACCCACAACTAATAGTTGTCCTGTCAACAGGTTATCTCACCTGAGCTGTGGCTCTCTGCAGCTCCTTGAGAGTTACCAAGGGTCTCTTGGCTGGTTCTCTCATTAATACTCCCCTTTAGATGGATCACCATATTCTGATAGTTTTGCATCTGTGCCATACTTTTTCAATTTTTTAAACTTCTTTAGAAGCATCTAGAATTACTGCATTTGACAAAAATTAGAGTTGCGGCATCACAAATAGTAGTCCAAGTGTTTTCTAAATGTCCTGGTATTAGGCATTGCTTTTACAATCGAGGTGAATGATACAGAAAATACTAAATTTAAAAACAAAAACTAAAAAAATCAATAGAAATTACCAGTCACAAACAAAATATATGATATCAAACTTGCAATGCAACTGTCTACCTTAATTAAATTAATTCAAAGGATATTCTGTTATAAGAGACTGCTTGGCTAGAAATTCATCTTTAGATGAGTTACACTGTCCACATGATGTACAGCTTCTCTTTTCATTATGCTACTGCTGGATGTAGTGGCTTCAAATATTCAAAGATTCTTATTGCCTTCTTAGCTGTATGGCTAGGTACTGCATAGCTTTATGGTTTATAGTAATACTCTAATACTTGCTAGTTGTCACCCATCTTTTCTGTAAAAACATCAAGTATACACAGAAAGACACAGTGGAAGGTTTAAACCCAAACATTTTTTAGCTTCAGTGCTTATAGCTTCTCGGTATCTTGGTAATCATGGGCCATCCCATGACATACAGGTCCTTCTCAAAATATTAGCATATTGTGATAAAGTTCATTATTTTCCATAATGTCATGATGAAAATTTAACATTCATATATTTTAGATTCATTGCACACTAACTGAAATATTTCAGGTCTTTTATTGTCTTAATACGGATGATTTTGGCATACAGCTCATGAAAACCCAAAATTCCTATCTCACAAAATTAGCATATTTCATCCGACCAATAAAAGAAAAGTGTTTTTAATACAAAAAACGTCAACCTTCAAAGAATCATGTACAGTTAGGCACTCAATACTTGGTCGGGAATCCTTTTGCAGAAATGACTGCTTCAATGCGGCGTGGCATGGAGGCAATCAGCCTGTGGCACTGATGAGGTCTTATGGAGGCCCAGGATGCTTCGATAGCGGCCTTTAGTTCATCCAGAGTGTTGGGTCTTGAGTCTCTCAACGTTCTCTTCACAATATCCCACAGATTCTCTATGGGGTTCAGGTCAGGAGAGTTGGCAGGCCAATTGAGCACAGTGATACCATGGTCAGTAAACCATTTACCAGTGGTTTTGGCACTGTGAGCAGGTGCCAGGTCGTGCTGAAAAATGAAATCTTCATCTCCATAAAGCGTTTCAGCAGATGGAAGCATGAAGTGCTCCAAAATCTCCTGATAGCTAGCTGCATTGACCCTGCCCTTGATAAAACACAGTGGACCAACACCAGCAGCTGACACGGCACCCCAGACCATCACTGACTGTGGGTACTTGACACTGGACTTCTGGCATTTTGGCATTTCCGTCTCCCCAGTCTTCCTCCAGACTCTGGCACCTTGATTTCCGAATGACATGCAGAATTTGCTTTCATCCGAAAAAAGTACTTTGGACCACTGAGCAACAGTCCAGTGCTGCTTCTCTGTAGCCCAGGTCAGGCGCTTCTGCCGCTGTTTCTGGTACAAAAGTGGCTTGACCCGGGGAATGCGGCACCTGTAGCCCATTTCCTGCACACGCCTGTGCACGGTGACTTTGGATGTTTCTACTCCAGACTCAGTCCACTGCTTCCGCAGGTCCCCCAAGGTCTAGAATCGGCCCTTCTCCACAATCTTCCTTAGGGTACGGTCACCTCTTCTCGTTGTGCAGCGTTTTCTGATACACTTTTTCCTTCCCACAGACTTCCCACTGAGGTGCCTTGATACAGCACTCTGGGAACAGCCTATTCGTTCAGAAATTTCTTTCTGTGTCTTACCCTCTTGCTTGAGGGTGTCAATAGTGGCCTTCTGGACAGCAGTCAGGTCGGCAGTCTTACCCATGATTTGGGTTTTGAGTGATGAACCAGGCTGGGAGTTTTAAAGGCCTCAGGAATCTTTTGCAGGTGTTTAGAGTTAACTTGTTGATTCAGATGATTAGGTCCATAGCTCGTTTAGAGACCCTTTTAATGATATGCTAATTTTGTGAGATAGGAATTTTGTGTTTTCATGAGCTGTATGCCAAAATCATCCGTATTAAGACAATAAAAGACCTGAAATATTTCAGTTAGTGTGCAATGAATCTAAAATATATGAATGTTAAATTTTCATCTTGACATTATGGAAAATAATTAACTTTATCACAATATGCTAATATTTTGAGAAGGACCTGTATATGACCTGCATGCTGTAAGCCTTGGTCTTCATGATGCTGTAATGTTCTCTAACAAATCTCTAAGAATAAATTACATTCAAGCAGACTCTATGTACAATTAAGGTAACTTTTGAAGGCAATTGATTGAGTTGGATTTTATTTTGGGAGTAAAGAGGGCTTGCTATTTTCCTTTCTGTTCACAGTTATGTTCTACTTTGTGTTGCTCTGTCATGTCAAAGAGCAGTCAAACACAGTTAAGTTTGTGGTTGAAATGTAACAAAGTGAAAAAAAAGCCTTTGCAACACACTTGCAAATGCTTTTTATCCATCTCTCATTCAGCGCACCTCCTAGAGCAGATCGCACTGCTGAGCTTCCTATTACCCAAAGATGTTTCTGATAATCAGATCGCTCCTGGCTGTTCGGTCAGGAGGGTGGGACTAGTTAATTAGAGGGCCATGGTTTTGGCTTCCTCTGCCTGCAGTGCTAGTGTGGGAGTTGGATGTATCACAAACCTTGAGATATGTGGATTGGTTTCCTCGTTGTACTGTCATTGGGCTCATCATAGGGTTTTGTTAATTTGTTGAGGTAATCGTTGCCAAAACATCCCCAGAACTGCCATTTCAAAAGGAAAAGTTGGGCCGACGGTCTGCGCTTTATTGTGATTTTCACAGGATGTCAGCTACGTAAACCCTGCTAATCACTATGTGAGCCTTCTGCTACTTTGCTTCACCACCAGTGTCTTCTTGTTGCATGAATTAATTTGTTTATCAGATGATGAGAAGCTAACCACTTTTAGCATCTCTTTTATTCCTGCTGAGGGCATCCCTGATGATATATGACCTGTGTACACACTAAGCAGACCTTTATGTACCAAAAGGAAATTGCTCTCCCCCAAAAAATCTCATTGAGCAACCAGGTGTGCTTCAGGATTGGAGACGGTGGTCTTAACAGAGATTGATGACAGTTTGGAGGGGACGAAAAATCAGGTTTAAGGAAGCAGCTAGATGAGGTGAAGGACTAAGAACATTACAATTTAGACTTTTTTTTCATCCTCAAATTTATTTTCACAAACTACAGTTTTTTTTTTCTTCTAATTTATTGTGTAGGGTCATAATTAGTGGCTAGGCTACATTTAGTGAAAAAGGGCTAGTTTCTTGTTCCACTGTAATTGTAGCTGATAGTCTGGGGTGAATAAAGGTAAGACATGAGGTGTAGACTCCATGGATGGGACTTACTTAGCCAGCAGATCTCATAGATGTTCAATTAGGTGGAGCTCAGGGGAATTATGATGCCTTAAAGTTGCTGTGCTCCTTAAACCTTTCCTAAATTACTGGATTGTTTGTGGCAGGGATGCATTATTCAACAGACACAAGCCACAGGTATCAAAATGTACAATTTGAATTAAAAAGGCGTACATGGTCTGCAACAATGCTTAAGGAAGTGTTACAAAGTAACAACCACATAGATAGTAGGACTCAAGATTTCCCAGCAGAACATTCCCCACAGCATCTCTCTGTCTTCTTCCCATAATACATCCCAGAATCATGTGTTACATAGGTAAGCGACTCACACACACCCAGCCATGCACATGATTTAAAATAAAATGTGATTCATTATAACAGCCCACCTTCTTTGACTGCTCCATGGTCCTGTTCTAATGCTCACATGCCCATTGTTGCCACTTTCAGTGGTGGAAAGAGGTCACCATGCTCATTCTCACTGATCTGCAGTTATACAGCCCCAAAAAGACAAATCTGTCATGTTTAGCTTTTGTCAAACGCCTAATCCCAACTTCGAGATCAAAAACACCAGGATGAAAAAATGATCTGTGGTCATGTTGTTATGCTTGATCGGTGAGTGAGTGAGAGACCAACTAAATATTTGGAATGCAGCTATGCTCTCAATATCCTTCTTACTGTTCAGCTCATTTGAATTCCTCCTTTTTCAAAACAGATTCCAATCGGAGGTTCAGTCTTGGGCTGGCCTTTCCTTCGAAGACCGAGCTCATTCCATTTCCAGCGATGGGAGTGATTGGAGAGAAGTGAGCCTGAAGATTGCTGAAGTAATTAACATTCGCGCTGGTTGGCAGATCCAATCGTCTTGTCTCGGATGCAGGAGGAGCTGCTGTACGCGTATATACACACACACGCACACACAACAGAGCTCCAAATTCAAAGTTTAATTGCATCCTGCAGCACAATAAAACGTGTCCTCATATGCGCAGACAGCTGTCACACTCAGAATTCTGTACAACTTTGATGATTTGGTTAATGTGCAAGTGGAAGTCAAAACAACCAGAGCTGTCATTTACGTCACATTTCTGAATGTATGTCACTGAAATAGTTTCCAGTTTTTGTGCTCGTGAATATCTCTTTAATGACACTATTGTGAAAATGCAATTTGTTAGATAGAAACGGATGATGTCTGAGATCTTGTGTGACTTTTTCCCCATAATATTTCTTTAGTTCCTTCATTATTGCCCAGGAATTCAAATTATTATCTATTCTTTATCACAATCTGGAAACCTAATCTCGTCTTTCTTCTCTTCACTCAGTCCAGTTATCTTCCCAAGATTCCCAGCATTCTAGTCTCGATAGATTAGCCAGTACAGTTAAGGTATGTTTGCAAACTAACACAATACTAAAATCAGTGGTTACATAAATAGAAATAACATTTTAGCACCAACCAACTGATCCATAAGACAGCTTCCTAATATAATCAGCTACACACTCATTATAGTTGTGTATTTTTGCTTTTTTTTAAACATGGTGATTGAATGTGACATTATTAACTTCATATCAAGTTCCTTCAAAACCTACAGTCATCTGCGCACAACATCAATGCTGGTACAATTAAATTTTTCTTCAGAATCATTTAGATTTATTTTTTAGGTTGTAAAGATGCACACAGGCAGGAAGACTAGATAGATATCATACAGTTTATAGTAATTTTTGTAAGTAACATATACATTATACAACCATTCTGAGGATAACTATTCTCAGCATGCCTCAGTGTGTAGAAAAGTGGTCTTTAGAAACGTTTATAATGTTATAGTTTAAGCTACACTAACCGGCCACTTTTTTAGGTACACCTGTCCAACTGCTTGTTAACGCACATTTCTAATCAGCCAATCACATCATCAGCCAATCACATGGCAGCACCTCAATGCATTTAGGCATGTAGACATAGTCAAGACGATCTGCTGCAGTTCAAACTGAGCACCAGAATGGGGAAGAAAGATGATTTAAGTGACTTTGAACGTGGCATGGTTGTTGGTGCCAGACGAGCTGGTCTGAGTATTTTGGAAACTGCTGATATACTTTTTCACGCACTACCATCTCTAGGGTTTACAGAGAATGGTCCGAAAAAGAGAAAATATCCAGTGAGCAGCAGTTCTGTGGGCGCAAATATCTTGTTGATGCCAGAGGTCAGAGGAGAATGGCCAGACGGGTTCTAACTGATAGAAAGGCAACAGTAACTCAAATAATCACTCGTTACAACCAAGGCATGCAGAAGAGCATCGCTAAACGCACAACACGTCGAAACTTGAGGCGGATGGACTACAGCAGCAGAAGACCACACCGGGTGCCACTCCTGTCAGCTAAGAACAGGAAACTGAGGCTACAATTCACACAGGCTCACCAAAATTGGACAATAGAAGACTGGAAAAACGTTGCCTAGTCTGATGAGTCTCAATTTCTGAGCGACATTCGGATGATAGGGTCAGAATTTAGCGTAAACAACATGAAAGCATGGATCCATCCTACCTTGTTTTAACGGTTCAGGCTGGTGGTGGCGGTGTAATGGTGTGGGGGATATTGTTTTGGCACACTTTGGGCCCCTCAGTACCAACTGAGCATCATGTCAATGTCACAGCCTACCTGAGTATTGTTGCTGACCATGTCCATCCCTTTAAGACCACATTACCCATCTTCTGATGGTTACTTCCAGCAGGATAACACGCCATGTCATTAAGCACAAATCATCTCAGATTGGTTTCTTGAACCTGACAATGAGTTCACTGGACTCAAATGACCTCCACAGTCACCAGATCTCAATCCAATAGAGCACCTTTGGGATGTGGTGGAACGAGAGATTTGCATCATGGATGTGCAGCCGATAAAACTGTATTATCTGCGTGATGCTATCATGTCAATATGAACCACACCCCTGAGGAATGTTTTCAATACATAGTTGAATCTATGCCACGAAGGATTAAGGCAGTTGTGAAGGCAAAAGGGGGTCCAACCCGATACTAGTAAGGTGTACCTAATAAAGTGGCTGGTGAGTGTAGATATATACACGCACATATACAGGTCCTTCTCAAAATATTAGCATATTGTGATAAAGTTCATTATTTTCCATAATGCAATGATGAAAATTTAACATTCATATATTTTAGATTCATTGCACACTAACTGAAATATTTCAGGTCTTTTATTGTCTTAATACGGATGATTTTGGCATACAGCTCATGAAAACCCAAAATTCCTATCTCACAAAATTAGCATATCATTAAAAGGGTCTCTAAACGAGCTATGAACCTAATCATCTGAATCAACGAGTTAACTCTAAACACCTGCAAAAGATTCCTGAGGCCTTTAAAACTCCCAGCCTGGTTCATCACTCAAAACCCCAATCATGGGTAAGACTGCCAACCTGACTGCTGTCCAGAAGGCCACTATTGACACCCTCAAGCAAGAGGGTAAGACACAGAAAGAAATTTCTGAACGAATAGGCTGTTCCCAGAGTGCTGTATCAAGGCACCTCAGTGGGAAGTCTGTGGGAAGGAAAAAGTGTGGCAGAAAACGCTGCACAACGAGAAGAGGTGACCTGACCCTGAGGAAGATTGTGGAGAAGGGCCGATTCCAGACCTTGGGGGACCTGCGGAAGCAGTGGACTGAGTCTGGAGTAGAAACATCCAGAGCCACCGTGCACAGGCGTGTGCAGGAAATGGGCTACAGGTGCCGCATTCCCCAGATCAAGCCACTTTGAACCAGAAACAGCGGCAGAAGCGCCTGACCTGGGCTACAGAGAAGCAGCACTGGACTGTTGCTCAGTGGTCCAAAGTACTTTTTCGGATGAAAGCAAATTCTGCATGTCATTCGGAAATCAAGGTGCCAGAGTCTGGAGGAAGACTGGGGAGAAGGAAATGCCAAAATGCCAGAAGTCCAGTGTCAAGTACCCACAGTCAGTGATGGTCTGGGGTGCCGTGTCAGCTGCTGTTGTTGGTCCACTGTGTTTTATCAAGGGCAGGGTCAATGCAGCTAGCTATCAGGAGATTTTGGAGCACTTCATGCTTCCATCTGCTGAAACGCTTTATGGAGATGAAGATTTCATTTTTCAGCACGACCTGGCACCTGCTCACAGTGCCAAAACCACTGGTAAATGGTTTACTGACCATGGTATCACTGTGCTCAATTGGCCTGCCAACTCTCCTGACCTGAACCCCATAGAGAAGCTGTGGGATGTTGTGAAGAGAACGTTGAGAGACTCAAGACCCAACACTGTGGATGAGCTAAAGGCCGCTATCGAAGCATCCTGGGCCTCCATAAGACCTCAGCAGTGCCACAGGCTGATTGCCTCCATGCCACGCCGCATTGAAGCAGTCATTTCTGCAAAAGGATTCCCGACCAAGTATTGAGTGCATAACTGTACATGATTATTTGAAGGTTGACGTTTTTTGTATTAAAAACACTTTTCTTTTATTGGTCGGATGAAATATGCTAATTTTGTGAGATAGGAATTTGGGGTTTTCATGAGCTGTATGCCACAATCATCCATATTAAGACAATAAAAGACCTGAAATATTTCAGTTAGTGTGCAATGAATCTAAAATATATAAATGTTAAATTTTCATCATTACATTATGGAAAATAATGAACTTTATCACAATATGCTAATATTTTGAGAAGGACCTGTATATGACCTGCATGCTGTAAGCCTTGGTCTTCATGATGCTGTAATGTTCTCTAACAAATCTCTAAGAATAAATTACATTCAAGCAGACTCTATGTACAATTAAGGTAACTTTTGAAGGCAATTGATTGAGTTGGATTTTATTTTGGGAGTAAAGAGGGCTTGCTATTTTCCTTTCTGTTCACAGTTATGTTCTACTTTGTGTTGCTCTGTCATGTCAAAGAGCAGTCAAACACAGTTAAGTGTATATATATATATATATATATATATATATATATATATATATATATATATATATATATATATATATATATATATGTGCGTGTGTGTGTAGGGTGGAAAGACTGAAAGAAATTGGCCAAACTCGACCAAAAAAGCTGCATATTTAAATACTTTTTTGCTAAATTACCAATATGAATTTTAAAAAATTGTCAATTAAGATCCCCGAAATTTTCTAAAACTGTCCCCTACAATGATGTTTGTCAGTGTGTTTTAAAAAACACACTGACAAACAAAATAAATATGATTTATTTTAATAATATTGACCACAATTTTGTTGCACCTAAACCAGATATCTATTTTTACTACTTGCATGTTAATGATTATGTTTAAGTTAATTTATTCTGGTGGAAATAAAAGCAAGTTTGTGTCACTAGCAATAATAATAATAATAATATTTCATGTGGTACAAACAAAGAACTAGCAATGACATTTATTCACAAAATGAAGAGAAGGGACCCTAAAATGTAACCTTGGGGCATCCCATGACTGATGAATTTGTAAGATGATTGTTATTTATTTTCATATACATGTTGATGCCTTCCAAACAAATAGCTAGTAAACCAGTCTAGTGCGAAGCCCAATGCTATGTTTAGTAATTTCTTAATTAGAATGTCAAAATTAAGGGTATCAAATGCATTAGATAAGGAGAAAAAAATCCAAATTGGGAGGTAATCTTTATCAAATGCATCGTTTTGTTTAAGTAGAACAAGTACTGCCATTTATAGAGATGTGAAATATTCAATATACCCAACTGAATATTAATTTATTTATAATATTCACATATTAATGTCTAATTTTAATAACTTTGTTTTATTTGTTTCATTTTTTCTATTCAAAAGAAACTAATACTTGTTATATCAAACCCTTTCTCTCTCCTAGACATGGAAATTGACTGAGCTTTTACTGTAACTAATTATATGTGCTCTCTTTCAGACTCTAACCTTGAAAACTGGCTCAGAGTTGATCTGTTCTTTCTTTCTAGGTGAAACGACTAAAGGAGCTACATCCATTAACATTTACTTTTCCTTCCCATAGAAAGGACTTCTGGATCAGTGCTTCTTTGTTCTTTTTCTGTCTCTGCTCTGTTCTCTCAAACCCCCAGTCGGTCGTGGCAGATGGCGCTCACACTGAGCCTGGTTCTTCCTGTTAAAAGGGAGTTTTACCTCTCCGCTGTCGCTACATGCATGCTCAGTATGAGGGATTGCTGCAAAGTCAACGCCAGTGACTGTCCACTGTGTCTACATGCTCATCCAGGAGGAGGGAATGCTGCAAGTCACTGACTGGATGCAATCTGCTGGGTTTCCTTAGATAGAAAAACTTTTTATCCAATTTGAATAAAAAGCTAACTCCGACTGCACTGTTCAATGGTTAGGATTAATTGGAATGTATGTACCTGACTGTTGTGAAGTGCCTTGAGACAACATGTGTTGTGAATTGGCGCTATATAAATAAAACTGAATTGAATTGAATTAAAAGAGATAGTAATTCAACTGCAATGCATTGTTCGAGCTGCAGAAGAAGGTAGTACACCCTACATCCATATAGCCTTACCCCCTTTGGCTGAAATTACATCAGTAAAATTCTTCTTGCCATCTAGAATTTCAAAATCTGTCTGAGGAAAGTTTGCCTCACTCCTCACTTTCAGCTGTGGGATGTTTGAGCAGTTTCTTACATTTGCAGTTTGTTTGAAGTCACCCATCTCAACAGATTAAAGATCTGGGCCTCGACTCTGTCTATGACTTTCCATTTCTTAGTTTGCAGTATTGGTATGTTTTGGGTCATTGACATGTTGCAGAGTTCAGTTCTGCTTTATGTTTATTTTTAACAGATTGTCTCAAATATTAATCAATCACCCTGTGATACATGGAAGACGTTATGGGGAATTCTAGAACAGTGGACTGGCCAGGTCCTCCTCCAGCAAAGCAACTGCAAACCATGACACATCTACCTCCATGCTGTACATTGTCCTGTGTTTGATCTATGCCAACCATGTATTTTGTTTTTAAATAACTCAACGTTAAACTCATCTGTCCAAAGAACATTTTTCCATAAAATGTTTGATCTTCGTCTTTGTTCACTGTGACAAAGTGTCTTAGAGAGCAAATGTTACCTATTTGCAGACCTACAATGAAACACAGTCTCTTTTTTACTGTAAAGGCATGCACTTTGTTTTAGGAGTCTTCCTTGAACATCTTGCAGACTGCTTTCAGCGTGAACTTGCTTGGAGGGCTGTACCTGGGCATGCATGCAGCTGATTAGAATGTTCTATACTTGTAGGCTGCTTTCTGTAAAGCAGAATGGCTGATTTTAAATTCTTCTGAGACCTCTTTGAAGCTTTTATCAGACTCATTAGCTGCTTCAGTCTTCTTACTGTAGGCCTCAGACAGCTTTTTGGATCTTACTTGATGTTCACTCTCAATTATCTGAAATGCTGAGTAATATCGTTCTCATCATGTCCACACTTGTATTAGGAATAAACATGGAGTTGTTGTAATCTATTACATACCATAATCTATGGTATTACATACCATAATCTATTATATATACTGTATGTACATTTAATATTTTAGAAAAGATTTATAAAATATTTTCTTTTAATTGAGTTGTTTGGCTTCCTTACTTGATTTTCTCAGTATTATAAAAACTGACACTATATATCCATTTGTCCAAATATGTTTGTAGAACACACCGGCTCTCACATGACATCCTATTTTTTTTTACATGACTGTAAGTGGTATTTATTCTTTATTAATATGTCTTTTATGTTCTCCATTCCTTTCCCCCTTCAAAAATACCTTTGTCACTGGCCCAGATATTGTTGTTCTCATTTTATGTTTTCCCCTTTCTTTCTTTCCTTTTCACCTATCCGTAATTGGAGCCCATTGTCTCAAGGTGACCTGGAGCATCTGGAGCTGTTTGCCGCAATATACAACGCAATTTAATAGCAGCCAGGAGCTGTGAGGAGACTGGACTCCTGCCTTCTGGTGAATCCAAACATTGTGGCTGATGACCCTGTCAAGGTTGCAGCTCGGAGTTCATCTGCATACTTAGAAATTCCTACCGGGCAACCAAATTCAGTTTATTCATCTTGGAATTAATCTTGTCTGATGGAAAATCAAAAGCAAAAAGATTTTTGCACCAGATGAAACAGTTGAATGTCCCTGGTGGAAAATTAGGAAGTGCTGTGTGTCTCTGTGAAAACATGAATAAATGAATAATGTTTCAACTTCTTAGGTGGTCCTCACAGGCATCGGATTCTTCCTGACATGAATATTAAACCTCCACGCAGGTAAAGGCGTCTAATTGTTCTTAATTTCTCAATTTGCATCCCTCCCTGAGGAAAGATTATTGGAATATTTGTGAAACATGATGGGTGGTGTTATATTCTATACGTTTGCAGCAAAATCCATTGATTGCTTATATATGCATGACTGACATATAGTCCTTCATCTTTCAACACACAGCAAAACAGGTCCTTCATCAGCTTTGATGCTGCCACAAGACACGCAATTACAAACGTATGCCACAATCTGTCAAGGCTCTTAGGCACCGGGTGACAACAGTGAGCGGGGAGAATCCTAATCACAGGGTTTAGTCATCACTGTAAAGCTTACAGAGGAGAATAAAATAAATATAATAAAAGTTATCTTTAAAATTATAAATTTATATTATATTTACATTTTTCTATTCTATTTATTTATCAAACAAATCAAACAATCTGAGTTCTTCTATTTGCTTCTAACCAGACTTCCTTGCACTCTGTCTTGTAACCAAGAAAAATCTGAAACCCTGGTAAACTATGATTAAATTATTGAAAACGGCTGTAAATCGTCAGGTGTACAAATGTTCCCACTGTGGGTACGAACTGCTGCATGGTCAGTATGACAGGTGTTGTGGCAACTGGGTGTGAAAAATGTCTAGTGCAAACTGATAGTGCAGTGTACCCTGGGCAGTATGATATAGGTTGTTCAACCAATCTTCAAGGTGGTTAAGGAAACCTGATACAATAGTACTTCATCCATATTTTTAGACAGATTTTCTTTTTTAATGCTTTGAAGCATAAGCAAAAACAACTTCAAGAGGATACAAAGACTTTGTTGTTATGCTCACAGTTAAATGTTATTACATAATGACCAAAGGCTCCAGAGCTCTTTTCCACTGCTCAATTACCTTGAGCTTAAAAATACAGGATCAGTAGCAAAGCAGAGGATTAAATCAATATTACAGTCTAGTCTAAGGCAATGCTCCAGTAGAGAGTAATAGAAAAATCAAAGTGCTCAATGTTTGGTCTCTGAAACATTACTCACCTGCTCTCTTATCTCATCATCACAACAGAGAGAGAGAGAGAGTGGGAGAGAATAATCGTAGCATCCAGTCACCTTCAGTTAAAATGGCTTATCTGTCTAAATTTATCTCAAGCATGTGTTGTTTGAAAATCTGTCTGATTCATCAAATTCAAACCAAACTTTATCAGGTTAACATATATTTTACATTGAAAGTTGGTCTGTTTGTGTAGTGTACATGTGCACAGTCCGACCCAAACAATGGAGCGTATTCCTCCAGGAGGCTTCAGCAGTTCGACTGACCTCCATATAACAGGATCAGAGAAGGGGAATTGGATCAGGAACCACATAAGCTTCTTCATTTGTTATTCACTCTTATTTCACAACTTGTTTAAACTTAACTATTACACTAAACTCACAGACTACCATGCTCTTATTGATATTCCACTATTTCCTGTTACATAAGAGGCACATACCTAGACTGGGCATAGTAACAGTATAATGTCAGTTACTGCCATGTATGATGAAGTGACTTGGGTAAAGAAGAAAAGACCATTTAGGCAGAAGTAAAAATCGGAAATGAGGAGGAGCTCTTGAGTGTAGAATCTGAACAGCAGCCCACTGTGCCACAAAGTCCTATGTGGAGTCATAATTTGTTTGGGATTTTATCCTAATGAAGACTGGATCACAGGGGTAATGAGGGGCGGGGCAATAGTAGAACTCATAATTAGGGACCACCCTATGAACCAATATGGTGTTCGTCATGGATATCTCATGCTTAACACAGAAATCCAATAACAAAACTGCTTGTATTCAGACGTGGAACATTGTTCCACCCAGTCACACTCAGGCCTTGCCTATCAACATGCTTACAGTAAAATCAACTTCAATATTTTGCTGTACAGGTGGTGGGTCCAGGTGAAGGGGTCTTCTACAACATTCATTGTCTGAGCACTGTCAAGGTTCAGGAGCTAAGGTTCAACCACAAGCAATCATTTTGGTCTACCATCAACAAGATTGTTAAATCTCCCCTTGTCTGACTCCTCTCATGTGGTCAATTTTCAATGAGAGACCCTACCAGGAGCTGGAACCCTGGACTGCATAGTCCTCAGGATCACAAGGGTACTCTAACCCCTCCACTCTTTAAAAATGGCAATACAGTGGAGTGGTATAGGGTATGATGCTCATATTGTAGTGCATCCCTTATCTACATTAAGCCAGGAAAATGGGAAATAAAACTATGTAATTCATTGTCACTGGCTTAATATGCATAACACAGATGCATGAGTGAAGTGGCCCATGAAACAAAATTGAAAAATCCTGTAAAAGTATTAATGCAGGAAACCATTTTTTACACAAGCAACAGCAAGGGTCGTGTTACAAGTAGACATGTTGATGAAATAAATCATTTTAGTAATTAATTAGTGGGGGAATAAAATAAAGTACTGACACTACTCAAACAAAATCTACCCATTTTGTTTTTGTTCATTTAAACGTTAGTACAGCTAGCTGCCACAGGAAGTTAGAAAAATACCAGTTTAAGCTACCCATGAGTCACAGACTTAGGATTTTTTTATGACCTGTGATCCGGCCATCAAATAGATTTTTAGTGCAGTTAGCTTATTCACTAGCTTTTGATACCGGAGGAGCAATAGTTGTTCATTTAATTGTGGCCTTATTATTTCTGATACCTTTTTTGATGTAATCCTTATTATTATTATTAGAAGACTCATTTTGGAATTTCCAAAGACAAATCAGTGGCTGAGTAAAAATCCTGGTTTGGATTTCTCTAATGAGCTTTACAATTGAATGAAGCAAAGATGTTTGCAGGAATGGTGTCGACATTTCTCTTTTTTCAATGCTGAGGGTTTGTGACCTGCTTCTCTAGAGCTGCATGCACCTCTCCAGTGGTGTTTTTGTCACTTTGACCACAATAATCAGAGGAATGGTAAACAATATTCAATCTAGTTTTTTTTTTCAGTTCCAAAATGAACCACTTCTTTTTTTTATTTCAGTTAATTTGGAAAATCAACTAAAAAAGGTTTGCATTATTACAGGTTATGATTATTTAAAAGAAGAGCTATGCATAAAAATATTCACAGATGCAAGTATAATTTTTTCTTAAAAATGTAAGTAACTTCTGTGTTGAGCAAGGAAAAATGTAAATTATAAAAAACAAGAACAAGAAATGTGTTATATCTTATTTTTAGGGGTCAAAAGGTTTCATGGCTCTAGATAAATTGTATTGGATGAGTAAGAGAGCAAAATGACAGAAGATCCTAAAAGTTACTGACCTTTGTTGAAGTCTTTGCAACTGTATGTAGCATATTGCAACATAATATTAATTTTAATGAATCCAATATTTGATTTGCAAGCAAACATACGTAATACATTTGTATTTTTTTGATCAAATCATATCAAATTTCACCGGAGATTGTGTGGAAATGGTTAAATTAACTTAAACCACACTAAGAGAGCAATCATAGCAAGATTCATAAAAAAAAAAAACTCCCCACAATAAACACCAAATAAAAACAGTGTTTTCTTTATATACTTCACAAGTGAATGAAGCTAAGGCTCTAAAAAAAGACACTTATATATTCATCGAAAAAGACTCTTTAATTGGTCTTTGTGATTAATTACAGGGTGTAGGAGCCTGGTAATATAGATGCTATAATAGTTTTCACTCACCTCATTTATTTCAATAATTAAACAGTTTGAGGGGATGGTAAAAAGAGGGATGAAGAGGGATATAAAAGAGTCAAAAAAGGGAAAGAGATCATCTGCTAACTGATGCTGTTAATAAAATAGTACCAAATGTTCGCATTAAACCGACAGCAGTTTTTAAACAGAAAAAATTGAATGTGCCAGAGGTGTGTATAGAAAAAACGAGTGATTATAAAGTCCTGATATATGTAGAATACATGAATATAACATTAATCAACCTCAAATAACACATTCGACTATAAGGTTATAGTACTTAGAATACATAATTTATTCAATGTGAGGCCTGTGTGTTGTAGCCTCATATGTAGATACAGTGAGAATGACATCTGTGGTTTAAGACACCTAGTGCTGGTCAATGCTGTTCTAATTCTGGAATTGTTTTGCATATTGTGTTGATAGTTGAAAGTGGCTGCTTCCTGTAACTCATCATTATGACTCAGAGTGATTATATTTGCTTCAGAAAACTGGCAATTTTTTGTGTCTATTTAAAATCAGTATTGATTGCCTCATGTCAAAAGTAAACACTTCACATCTTAATTTCAGCTGTTTTCAGATGTCTAATGTTTAGTGATGGCTGCTTATCCAGCTTGTCTTTCCAGATGTAAACAGTTTGTCTACCAGATAATAATCAATGTTTAATTCTAGCCATCCACATAGAAAATTTCAAGCACACACACAGGAATAAATCTCAGAATACAGTTTAACCCTGTGCCAATAACAAGGAATCCTGTAAAAAGATGAACACTGTTTATGGGGAAGCAGCAGCTGAGTTAAACCAGTCAAACCCAGCTTTCCACAACTTTATCAAGGGTAGATTGGTGAAAGTGCAGTCTTTTTCTAGCATCTGATCCAAATTACTATTCTTTACCTCACAAAGACACAATAAAAATAAATACAACTGTAAATCTAACAGCAAAAAACTTTCTGAAGTTGTAACGTTTATTATTCTCGTCTTCTGTATCATCACAGTTTCTATCCATTAATGTTTCAATTCAAACTTCAGATTCTAGACTGGAAACACGTCGCCAAGGCCGAAGTACACAAGGACTCCCCACAGGCTGACCTGCTCCGCCTTGCACTACCTGGGCCTCCGAACCAGTCTGGGGTCCCTGATAGACCCCATAAGCTCCATACACATTGTCTTGATACAATAGGCTTCTCTGACCCCCACATCGCCCACCACCACAGGCCAACAGCTGGCACACTGGGCTGGCACTCTGGCTGTGGTGCTGGAGATCCAGTGGGCTGTGGTAGATTGGGAGTCCGGGGTATGAGTTCAGATAGTGTGTGTACTGTCGACTGAGCAAGCTTGTGGCTCTGCGCACCATACCCCGCCCTAATCCAGTTCCATTTCGCACTGCTTCTCCGTATGTTGGGAGGTGAGTGGAGTGGGAGTAGCGCAGTCTCTGGCCCTTCCGTCCATTTGGCCTCCTCTGGTCCTCCCGTATGTGGAGGTAGGCCTGGTTCCTTGGGAGGCACAGGTTGTTTCGAACATGGGCAGGATTGTAAGGCTTGGCAGATGTTGTAGGAGTAACAATACATGGAAACAGGTCTGGCAAGGTTGAAGGGGATTGGCTGGATAGAGAAGACTGTGATTCTTCAAGCTGACGAATTTGGTCATTGCCCCAAGTTGCTTTAAGAAAAGATGGGCGGCGGTGCCTCCTTCGTCCTCTCAGCACAAGATCCTCTGGAGGCCAAGAGCTGTAATTCTCCACCCGGGGACATATTCCCTCTCCTGAGTAAACATTGTCAACACTTGGGGCAGAGATATGGTTCTCCTGGAGGTGATTGGCTTTAAGTTCAGTCAGACTCAAAGTGCTTTTGTCATTCTTTCCCTGATCCCCATATGTCCTCCTTTCCACATTCCCATTCTCACACTGAAAACTCTTGGACCTCCTTTTTGGTTGGGAGAGGCCTAATTGGAAATGTTGGTTTTGAGGTGAGGAGACTGGATGAGATGTGTAAATGTCAGGCAGCTGGAGATCAGAGTAGGCAATAAAGGGGGAATGAGAATGGGAGCCTACATAGACCCTCCCTGTAGTCTGGTAGTGGTGTGGGTGCTGATGAGGGAGCGGTTCCCCTACAGCCAGGTGGGGGGTGCTCAAACTGGATACAGGAAGTTGTCTGTCATACAGACACGATGTTGAATGAGTTGGAAGTGTGTAGCGTAGTGGGGTTGGCCTAGTTACACCCCTGTGTTGTTTCAAAGAGGTAACACCAGTCAGAGGCGGGGTAAGGGAGCCCTGAGGAATGGAGCAGTGATTTTCAGCAACATAAGCAAAGCCCCCCGGAACAGCCTCAGTGGCAACTTGTGGGACGCGAACAGGCATACTACCACCATGACGGGTCAACTGCTCTATGGTCTTGGTAGCATTGTCCAGGGAGCTCTCAACATTTGCAGTAGAGACCAGGTCCTTGGCAGTGCGAAGCATCTTTAGCATGTTTGCTTGAGCATAGTTGGAGGTCAGGTCAGGCTTGGCCAAACCAGATGAATGTCCAGGATCCTCCACTCCTTTGAAACAACTGTAAATACCCTGGAATGTTAAAGACAAGCAAAAAAAAATTTGGTTACGAAAAAGAAGTAGGACAAAGACAATAAGATACCTAGATTATTTCAAACAATCAGATTCCAAAATGTATTGTTTTCCAGCAGAATTTTAAGCAATCTCTGGATCAGAAACCAGCCACTCATTAACTTTTAAAAAACCAAAAACTTGGAAGTAATTTAAATCCTTTGTTTTGCTAATGAATTAATTTGGCCCTGAGGCATGTTAAAGGTACCAATTTATTATGCATTCACCCAGAACTGAAAAAAACAAATAATTAAAGGTGTTATGATTGCTCCAGCAAATGCAAAGCAATGCCAAGCCTAAAGTCACCTTCAGAAAAAAGTCTTATTGCATGGACAAGGAACAAAATCCCATGACTTTTCTTCCTGAGAGGGCCAACTTTAATTTGAATTTAGACCTGCTCAATAGGAACTAATGACAGCAATTTCTTTTTTAAGTTTATGAAACAATAGTCAAATGATATACTTAAGACTTACGTCCATTAGAGCGTTGGGACCCCAGCCATGGATTACAACATAGATGAACATGGACTCTAAGCTGTACATAATTGAAGGTCAGTATGAACTTTTCTACACATTTTAGTGTCAAACTAACTTGTACCTAACCCAGCCCAGGAGGAGGAGTCATGGCTCACTCCCCATGACATCACTGTTTTCTACGACACGGATTTCCAGCAGGAGAACCGGACGGAGGGACACAACGTGCGAATTCAATTCAATTCAATTCAAAAATACTTTATTAATCCCAAAGGGAAATGACTCCTTGCCGGCGAGCAAACAAACTCTTAGACCTGATAAACTTTATGTAATGGGTGGTTTTTAAACACAGATCGGCCATAATGCGCCGTCAATGCTTATGCATTTTGATCCTTTTATTGATGGTATTTTACAAGTACATATTTGATTTTAAATTAGTGATAACAAGCTATAAGCTCCTTTGGTTAGCTTCAACCACTAATGGCTAAAGTAACACGTAACCCGCCGCCATCTTCAAGGGCGTAACTTTGGGTCCAACATTGGGGGGGTTAGGCACTTATTTTCAAGCGTACCAAACTGTACTCAGAAGTAGAAGGTGTGACAGTAAATAGGTGTATTTTGTACCTCTAAGCAGTGCTTTAAGTGGAAATAATAAGTGCCGGTGTTACATCAAATTCTGCGACCCATCAAATTCTGCGAGCGCATGGGCGATAGTGTACATTCCTCTGCATGTACATTTTGAAGACCAACGAGAAGAAGAGTATTTATGTAAACTGCGTAAGCACTGATACATGTGAGACTGTAAACTTCACGGAACATTATTTCGGTTGCATTGACAGAACAAATATAATGTATTTGTTTGTATTTGACGCTGAACACAGTTGGACGGCCTATCGCATTGAATGCCTATGTGCTGCTGTTTAAATATGTAAACCAACTATTAACTCATCGTTCAATAAATCGTAAACGATAAATAAATGTTTCCAAGCGCTTTATTGGGCGGGGAGGGGGTTCACAACGGTTTCTAATATTTCTGCCACCTCTTCATTACAGTCAGCTCTCATTTAAAATAATATCCCCAAATAGCCAGAATCACAGTGTCCAGAATCACTCACTGCCCAGCAGCTGCTTCCACAAGTAAACAGTGAACGCCGCTGCTTTATAGTGAAAGCAGGTTGGGCGATACCAAGTTTTTGCAGGGAGAGGGGGGGTTACATTACCAGATGATTAAACATGCTAATGTTGTACCCAAAATTGATAATGAATAAAGAAAATTAACATGTTATTCATGTAAGATGTTTTTTGTAAATCGAAATAATGTGATTTTATTGGGGGTTTATAGTGATTGGATCAAACTATTGGGGGGGTCATGACCCCACTATCCCCCCGGCAAATTACGCCTATGGCCATCTTATGAGTCTATTAGGAATCCTTTATCCAGAAAGGTTGTTAATTTCCAATCTAGAAAAATTATATTTCCCTAAATATTATTTTACTAAATGTGTTAGCTAATTAAACACACTCATTTATCCAGAAAGGTTTGGTAATAGGAAAAATAATATTTCCCTAAATATTATTTTAATATTTCCTTAATAATATTTATTTAAATATTATTTTACTAAATTAAGGCAGCTAATTAAACACCATTGACAATTAGTCATCTGGAAGGTTGGTTTTATTCAGCAAATCATTCTTTTAAATATTATTTTCTTAAAATAATGTTTTACCTGAGGCTGCATTGTGAATGGGGGCTTGAATGTATGCCAATTATAGGGGTTAAGTTAGTCTTGGAACTAACTTAACCTCAATTCCAGATTCCTTAAGATAATCCTTGGTTCTCAAACATAAATAACATTGAATGGTAATGTTGCATCACTTTATTGGTCATGGTTTTAACCATCTTTGATTCACTTGTTTATATTGTATATAGAGTTTATTGGTCTTTCTTATTTTTTCATTCTGCTTGGTAGTTTACTTGGATTGCTCTAGTATAGTAAAGAGTTTGTTGATTGAAATATTTGACTTTGCGTTTACTTATTCTTGTTATAAATTATTGTACTTCAAGAAATTGTGTGAATTTATTCCACATGTGTGCAGAGGTTTGCTGTTCAGTAATGCAGTAATACCATTTTCATTATCGTCCTAATATCACCGCCTTATTGGGCTGGTATTCACCAGACAACACTTAACAGACAAAATAATTATTTAATAAAATATTAAAATATTAATATTAAATATTAAATAATATATTTAAAATAATAATCACAAGAGATTTCTCATGTTACACACATCCTTAAACAATTTAACAACAAACTACAGCTAAAGCTATCAAATTCAAAGGCTAAATAAACAGGATTACAGAAGCTTTTTAACATTTTGTCTTTGTCTGTGTACCTGGCTATTATCAAATAGAGACTTCCCCTCAAAGTAATACCCTGCTATTAGATGTACTCATTCATTAGCGTACCGTCTAGCTTTGTATTAGAAGTTGTTAGTGGAATACAACTCTATTAATCAAATTATTGAGCAAGTCTTTAAATATGTCTACAAATATTTTACACAACTGATCCACATAAAGCAGTACAGTTAATAACCTAACCATTTAGTCAAAGTAAAAGTCAATAGGCAGCTTCTTGTCTCCTTTCTAAACCACTAGAGAATTAATATAAACAGTCGAAAAACCCAACCTAACAGTGAATGTAGGATTTTTACAAAATCTTTACCCTGCTGATGGCCAACAGGAAGTCAAGTTTATGAGACTTGTGTAGAGAGTGCCGCAGTTTCCAATACAGCAGGTGTTCCCAGGCAAAAACCAGCAGGCTGAGGCCCATCGCTACCAAAAGCATGTAGAAGACACCTGCCATGTTATCAATGTCCAACTTGCTGCTCATCACTTCATTCTTTTCATTTTGGCAGATACCAGAAAGCCAGACCGTCTCCAGACGTTCCGTGTCTCCTACAAGTTTATAAATGAGAGGGGGCAAAAAGGAAGTGTCAGAATTTCCAAGGGGTGATGAAAACGATAAAATGGACATCCCACGTTGTGCTAAGTAAATGTTATTCATTTCTGTTCTTAATGTAATGGATTTGTGGAACAAAAGAGTGTGAAGACACGATGAAAACATCGTCTTGTTTACCTAAAATTAACACATAATATCCATAAATTGATAAAACAGTTTTGTTGGGGTAATATTTTGGAACTATTGATTTTAATGTGATTTTTTTCAAGAACACAAGTTGACTCTTGGCTAAAGTTAGTTTTCCTCCACAAAGTTTTGGTTTCATTCGAACAAAGCACCTTCTTCCACATTGCTGGCAACAGGATTTTTATGGTTTCCTTTAACAAATACATTTTCCTTTTCTACTCTTCCATAAAAAAACAGATTTGTGGGCACAACTAATAGTTATCCTGTCAAAAGATTCTCCTACCTGAGCTGTGGATCTCTGCAGCTCCTCCAGAGTAACCATGCCTAGGCTGCCTCTCAGCTTAATGCTCTCCTTGCCCAACCTATCTGCTTTGGTATGCATGCAAGTAAATCATACCCTTTAAAGTTGCATTTATACTGAGAGCGTCAGTGTGAATAGGGCTAATACTAAAGCCAGCTAACTGAAAAATTTTTCAACTTTGTATTTGTTAAAACTTTTGAAAACCCAGTATCCATTTTTCTTCTACGCAATTGTGGACTGATTTTTGTTGGTCTATTCTATTAAATCCCTATAAAATACATTCTGGTTGTGAAATTTAAGATAAATAAATACTTTGTCATCCTGAGAAAACAAGGATTGTTTACTTAAGATAATGAGATAAATAACTTGTATGCAAGAGTTGTACGTACCTTTTTCTGCTGTATTTTTTACTGTGTGTCAGGTTGTGATTTGACTAACTTATTAATTTCATACATTTCCTAAAATTTCATGACATTTCATAATTTTCATACAATTTACAGAAGCACTAGTATGGTGTATATTAAATGATCAGTCACTGATCCCAGTGCAGACAGAGTGGACGTTTTTTTTCTTTTTGTGTATGTTCTCAATCTGTTGAGGACATACACAAATATATGTCAAAGGGATTTTATCAAAAGTGAAAAGGTATAAATAATAATTTACCAGCTTTCCCAACCTAAACCATTAACACTGAGCAGCGAAACTGACAAAGCAGCTGACCCACTGTGCACTTGTGGCTCTAAACCTTCAGCAGTTTCCTTGTTTAATAATCCATCTCAATCTAGTGATTAATCTGTTCTTCATCACTGAGCAGGCCTAAAGAACCTTTTTAAATTCCTTGTTTGTATGGTAATACTGGTCTTGATCAAAGATTTATGTCTGAACAATGGAGTATAGTGTGTAAAACACTACATCTTATCCTAAACTGCGATAAACACTACCACATTTTTCAGACATATCAGCCCTAAGCCAGGGTCCAATGATTTATTGCTAAAGTTCCCAAACAGATCTAACATTGGAAGATGACATGAAGGGTATTCAGACTAAAATAAGGCATGCTGAAAATGTTCTTCTGTCTCTGCAGCCTTAAACAGCAGTCACAAGTTAGATTTAGTATATGTGGAGTCGCAGGATCTCAATTCAAACACCTATAAAACTGAAAGCTAAATTACCACCTTTAAGTGATCTTGCAGAGCATTTTGAGTTGAATGAGACTGTGGAGTTTGCTTTAAAGTTATCCTTTTTGCAGGAGGCGTGTTGGACGAAGAAAGATGTTTACTTAGCAGAGGATTATTAAGAACTTTGCTTGATCCCACTGAATGGAAGAGGCTCACATGTCCTCATCTGTCACATCACAAAACACAGGAGCAAAGGAGATGACGTACAATAAGTCAATGGGATTGCCTTCTCTGGTCATCACTGCCCAGCTATACCTTTTACATAGCAAACTGTTTCTGCCTCTGTATTTCACTTCTGTAGATTTTTTTTTTTTTAAATCAGGCATTAAAAATTGCATAATTGTGTTTAATGTACATTTCTTGCAAAACTATAAAGTTTTATCTTGTTGTTTCTTTGATTGTGAAATTATAACTTACGGTTGTGATTGTTTGACAATTTTATGAATGCAATGAAGAGCTTTTAAGCAAAGTTCTATCTACATAATGTCTAGGCTTCTTCTCCAGATTCCTAAAGTTAGGTTCTGTTCAGTGGTCATTCAAATATTTCAGAAGATGTGGATATATTTATTACACAATATTAGAAGTTCTAAAATGCTTTTTTTTCCCACAAATGTTCTATTGCTTAACCAGGGATGGTACTATAGCCAGTTTTTAACAGGCTCTTCAAAAATACAATTAAAAACTACTTTGGTTTTCCACAGTGACAGCAAACCTACCAAGTAGTGTCCTTCCATTGAAATTTACAGGCTTGGCAAGGACAGCATTAACCAGAGGAGCAGCTAGGAAACCTCTGAACTTGATGACTATTAGTCATGCATTCAACAAATATTGTCTTTTGAAACAAGTAGCAAAGAAGAAAGGTATTGTTGAAGCTAGATTTAAGTAACTTTAGAAGCTGGTAGAATGGTCATATTATTTACACACCAATCAAGGATAACATAACAACCACTGACAGGTGAACTGAATAACACTGATTACCATCATGGCACTTATTAGTGGGTGGGATAAATGGGGCAGCAAGTGAATAATTACTTCTCAAAGTTTATGTGCCAGAAGCAGGGAAGAAAGGTTTTTTTGATTGCTAGACAACTGGGTCAAAGCATCTCGACAAACTGCTGCTATGCAGGAGTGTTATCAGACTGAATTCATCAATTTATATAAAAATTCATCCAATGAAGGAACTGTGGTAAATAAGGCAACCTACTGTATTTCAAATTACTAAAGAACTTCATGTTGGTTCTGATGCAAAGGTGTCAGAATACATTATCTCACAGTTTGCATGGGACTGCATTAGTGAAGGCCAGTTAGCATGGCCATGCTGAGCTCTCTCGACTGCTGAACGCACCAATAATAGGCACATTAGCATCAGAACTGAACTGTGTTTACTAAATATGTGTCCATGTGGATGTTACTTTGAAATGTACCACCTAGCTAAGCATACACCCTTTTGAGAAAACAGTACTTGCTGTTGGATGTGCTCTCTTTTAGCAGGATACTGCAACCTGCCACAAAGCAAACATGGTCTAAGAATCATTTGAGGAGAATAACGAGTTTGAGATGTTGGCTTCGTCTGCAACTTCCTTAGATCTTAGTTTAATGAATGTGAAATGTGCCAGACATACAAGTCTGATCCACTGAGGCTCCATCTCGCAGCTTACAAGGTTTAGAGGATCTCCTTCTAAAATCTTGGTGCCAGATACCACAGCATACCTTCAGGGATCTAGTTGATGCCTCAAATAGATCAGGGCTGTTTTGGCAGCAAAAGGAGGACCAACACACTGTTAAACAAGTAGTCATCAATGACTATAAATTAAAACCAAGGAATTGACCAAAAGTGTACTTTCTTTTAACATGACTTTATTTTAAGGAAGAATATTTTGGAAGGAATAGAAGTACCACAGATGTTTGAATAACTTCTACTTTTGCACATGAGCTACCTCATTATATATAGAACATGCGCAAAGCAGAACTTACCCAAGACTTGAGACTTTGAAGTCGAAATACATCTGTCATGAGATAAGCCTATTCCCCTGGGGGATGAATGCACAATGAATAATATATTTAGATCAAAATGTCAAAAATTGTCATGAAGTGTTAGAACTTCAACCTCGCACCAAAGTCTGCTATTTGGTCTATGGGTAATTTTTTAGAACCAACTAATGTCATCCTTGACAAGAAGGTTAGTCAGTTGGACAAGGGCTTTGAAGTTAAAATACTGCACCATTTCCAATGCTATGCAGGAATCACATGGGAACCTTTGGTAATAGTCAAGACAAAAGTGCCGAGAGTGGTCTAGAATTACAGATGAAGTTTTATTTTTCTAGAAGTATAAAATATTAACCTGTACATTGCAGTTTGTTTAGCTTACCATCTCCAAGAAACTGTAACAATGCCAAGTCAATTGGTCGTTTCCAGCGAGAGTCTTTCTCCAGAGCAATGCCATATCCTGTTGTGGCAAATACTTTCCCACTGCCAATCGTCACCAGTTTGCAACCCTCATCTTTACCAGCCATGTAATTTAAGACAGCAGCATCGTAGATGAAGGCATCCAGTTTCCTGCAGAAAAGTAGATCAAATGTAGTTCTTATATGCAGCAGGTCTCAGAAGTGTATGCCACCCTGTTAAAAACTGTGTTGTGGGGTAAAAATAACATAGATGGTTTGAAAACGTTTTCCACCTTAATGCCAAATTTATGCAGCAAAAATCTGCTGACAAACAAATACATCTATAAGGGGGAAATATACAAAACATTTTAAATAACCTGGTTGCATACCTGTAAACAACCTTAAAATTATACTTTTGTTAAACCACATTTTGATTCAATTCAATGTTCAATCTTCTTTAGTAGGGTTTTATTAAAATGTAAGATCTTGACTTGGTGATATTTGCCTTTTTCTACCTTGCAGAAGTTTTCCAAATCTATCAGAATGTGAGGACTTCTCTTGTCCACTGCCCTCTCTAGGCAACCCTCACAGAGTTTCTCTTTGAATTAGTTTAGGACTCAGGCTCGGCCATTGCAAAACATTATTTTCCTCCCATTAAGACATTCTTTTCATGATTTGGATATACTGACACTGACATGCTGAAAATGAATTCATATTCAGCTTCCTAAAAGGCCACTAAAGGTTTCAGGTCAAAACTGAGTTGCATTTGCAACAATTTATAATTTCACCCACCTTGAAAAGCAGTAAGATCCATCTGTGACGCAAACAATGTATGTCACAACCATCCTTCCTCATGATTGTTATTATCCTTTAGTAATTTGTAGTCTAGTTTTTGTGCCAAACAAACCTTTTGAAATAGTGGCTCAAAGTTTAAAGGTTGGTTTCATTCGAATATAACACATTCTCCTGCAAGGTTTTAGGGGATTTTAGCCAGGTCTGGCTGTTTTCTTTGGCAGAAAATCTTTCTGTCTTACAACCCTACTCCTTAGTGCAAACTTATGGAAAGTACAGGAGATTTGTTTACCTTCTACCCAAAACTTTGCTGTAGCTAATTTCAGAAATAATCATCTCACTTGAAACATGCCTAAGACAACCATCAATCAATTATTCTTTAGTTAGCTTTACAAGGAATGATTATGGTCACCACTGGCATAGCCAAATTTAATCAAAGAACTCTGAAGGACTTTCATGGCTGCTTGATCATTAAATACCAAAGGGCAGTGAAATTCTGGAAAGAAGCACTCTATGGCAGTAGCTGCTCCATATGGCTATAGTTAACAAGGCACTTCACACGTTATAGGAATTTTATCATATATTTAGATTTTGGAAATGTCATGCTCTACTTTTGAAACTAAATTTGTCAATCTCCTGGCCTGTCTTTTGACATTAAAGATGCTGTCAGCCATCACGTTGTTAATGATTTGCTCTCATTGTACCAACACGAGTCAGTCTATATCATCATCTAACAAGGATAAAAATCTTTTGGAAAGTGTAACAGAATTGGTTGTCCTGTATTGTAAGCTACTTTGCTCTTTTAAGGATGGTGTGGCTAAAATGTAAGTCTAAGGATGCTCACATTAAAGGGCTGACTTTGCAGTCATGTTTCAGGTTTTAAAAAAAATGTATTTTCGTCTAACACCAGCATAGGAAAATTAAAAAAGGTATATGCACATTCTCAAGAAATCAACTTCAAAGACTTCAAAATCTAAGCAAGTTTTCAAGATGAGATGACATGTCAAGTGTTTGATAGTGTTTTTTATATTTCACAAATTAAGTAACAAAAGATATGACTGCATCTAAAAATACAGCCATCACACTGGCCTAAAACAGAAATAGGTTGTAAAACACAAAGAGCATCAAATCTCTGCTGTGTCACCAAAATAGTGATCATTGCCGTCTTTTCATCTGATGACTGCTCTGTCACAAGAATCAGTTAAATATAGCTTCCAGGCAATAATTATGCTTATAGTGTGAGCAAATCTTTACCCGGTTTTCAGGCTCTGCAGAGCTTCTTCCACCCCCTTCTGGTTATATTTCATCATGTGAGTGTGCATGTCGGGATAGTTGCTGCGAATGTTCCTTTCTGTGCTCCCATTTGGAACAGTACCGAAGCGAAAAGGAGGATAATGCTCCTGCGGTTTCTGAAACTGAAGAGACACAGCAGAAGAGAGGAGAGGTGAAAAACGTTTGTAGATAGGTAGGGGAATACAAATAAACAAGATTTATACCCTTTGAACTTTTCCACATTTAATCACAATACAGCTGCAAACTACAGTGTATTTTATCGACCAACACCAAGTAGTACAAAACAGTGAAGTAGAGGGAAATTGATATATGGTTTCAATTTATTTTTTAATAATTACTTGGAAAGTGTTCAAAGCATTTGTATTTAGTTAGTCTGAGTTATTAATACATAGAGCTACATTTCGCTAAAGTTACAGCAGCAAGTTTTTGGGGGTATATCTACCAGGTTTGCACATTTAAAGACAGTCCATTCTATAATAAAAAATAGCTTGTGCCTGGTTACCCGGCTGGTTCATGTTTCTCTCTGATGGACTGGCAGCCTGGGGCTGCTGACGGTGGCGGGATGGTTGGGCGTGCTTGGCGGTATGCTGCTCTGCTGGCTGTTGTGTCTAGTGGGGGAATCAGGACGGCGGGCCAGAGGGTGGCGGGGAGGGGGTGCAGCGTGTAGGGCGGGGGGCTGTTTCCTCTTCTTGGATGTGGGGTCACCGGCATTTGAATCGGCTGAGCGGCGATGGTGGAGATGAGCTGGATAATGTTTCTCCCTGGTCTATCGTTGCAATGGCAGTGATGTGGCCTGTTTGTGTGGTTGCGGGGGCGTGGTAAGGGACGTTGGCCCCGGGTGCTTGCCACTGGCCGGGGACGTCTTGCCGGGTGAGTTTGTCCCATCTTGGTGTGGGGTGGGGATTCCGTTGTGGGCATGGTGCTTGGTGGTGTCTGCCCTGTTGCGCCTGTAGGCAGAGGCTGGGTGGCGTTGCGTGGGGCCCTTGCCTTGCCGTCATGGCTCGCTGTGTGGTGGGGGACAGGAATGCAGCAGTGGGGCTTGGAGTGGGGCTGTGTGTGGAGCTTGCGCTGTGTTGGTGTGGTGTCATCAGCTTTTCGGGGAAGGAGCTCACCTTTGGGGCTGTGCCTCTGTGGGGAGGGGATTCATGGCGTTTGAGTTCGGGGGCATGTGTTCGATATCTGTGTCCTGGTTGGGGGTGGCCCTGTGGGGAAGTTCATGTTGTGGTTCATGTTGGGGTGGGGGGCTCATGGAGTTGAGATCAGAATTCATTGGGGGGTTGGGACTGTTTCATCATGTGGCAGCTCTGGTTGGTGAGCTCATTTGGACCAGGTAGACCCCTCTTTTGTACATGGCCCCCTCTCTGGATGGGGGTCGGGGTTGGGGTTCGGGCGGTGCCGGCACTAGTCTGGGCTGGTGCTGGGGCGGTCTGGCTGTCTCCACTCCCGGAGGAAAGGGGACCACTTCCTGGGTCCGAGGGCTGGTTGCCCCTATGGGGTATTGGCACCTGGACCTGGGAGTGTAAAGTATGTATGGGGAGTGTGAGGGAGTGTACAATGTCTATTGTTGTTTGTCTTTATGTTGAGTGCATGGGTGTGAGTGTTTTTATGTGTACGCAAGAGGGTGGGAATGTGTGCTTGTGACTGTGTGTCTGTTTTTTGTGTCAGGTTGGGTCTTGGACTGCTCCCTCTCCTGGATCAATTTAGGCCCCTGATCAAATGCGGGGCCTATTTCCTCCCTGTCACACTACCTGCCGATGGTTGGCGTCTCTGCCCACTGGAGTACTTGTGGTTCTCGGTGCCTGGGGCTGGGTGCTTTGGTGTGTGCTGGCTCATTCCCGGAGGCTGCTTGCCAGGGCCTGGACCCCTGGGCTCTGTTGGGCCTCTGCTTGGGGAGTGATATGTCCTGGGGTCTCAAGCCTCTGGGTCCATGGCTCGATCTGCTCGGGCATCGCTGCAGCTCCCTGGGGCTTCTGCACTGTGGCTGCTGGGTGGTTCGCCTGGGACTCTCCCCTGCTCTTCTCTGGGGGGGTTGCGGTTGTCCCGGCGGTGGTTCTCCCGGGGTTCCTGTGCTCTGGGGGGCCTTTGGATGTCTATAGCCCGGATCTCCTTTATATCACTCCCAGGACCAGGGGGACAGGTCTGTGGCTCCTCACATTCGCTATTGCATATTTTTATGGAGAAACCTTGTATACTCAAGTGCACTCACACTCAGACCCACAGGTGTTTATACACAAATATATATACTGAGCTTCATTTACCGCTAATTACATCTTGCATTCATAAGTAATGCTCAATTTTCGGTAAAAAAGCTGTTAATATGAATGTTTCTGCAGGCGTAGAAGCAAGCAGGGTGTTGTTTTTTAATCTCTTCATCCTCCTTTCTCTGCTCCATTCTTTTCTCCTTCTCTCCCTTTTTCCTTTTTTGCCCCACCTCTCTCTCTTTCATGCTTCTTATTTTTTCCTTTTCATTTCTGTCCCCGTGTCCTTAACAATTGAAATAATCCCAAAGCAATTTGTTCTCAGGCTGCAGGTTCACTGGTGGTTCCAAGAGTCTCTAGAAGTAGAATCGAAGGCACATCCCTTAGTTATTAGGCTCCTCTCCTGTGGAACCAGCTCCCAGTTTTAGTACGTGAGGCAAACTCCCTGTCTACTTTTAAGGCTAGGCTTAAAGCTTTCCTTTTTCATAAAGCTTATAGTTAGAGTGACTTACGTTATCCTGAGCTATCTCTGTAGTTATGCTGCTATAGGCTTAGGCTGATGAAGGACATAATGACCACTTTCCCTTACTCTGCTACATTCTCATACTACTCTTCAATTTCACATTATTTGCTGTTATTTCAGCTTTTAACTCTATGCTCTCTCTTTGTTTTCTCTTCCTAGAAGCTACATCTGGCCTGGCTCTGTGTTTAGCTGTGGCACCTTCTTGGAAGGGGGACATCAGCTGAGCTTCTCCTACCAACAACTTCATGTTTCTCCTTCTACCAATGATACACTTGGCCCTGTCTTTCAGTCTCTCCTAGACAAAGCTACTGGCTGAGCTTCTACTGTGACTAACTGTATGTGCTCTCTTTCATACTCTAGACTTGAAAACTGCCTCAGAGTTCAACTGCTAGGCTGTATTATTTCCGAGATGAAGCCACTAAAGGAGCTACTACCAATAATGTTTTATTTTTCTATCCCATAGAAAGTACTCCCGGATCAGTGCTTTTGTGTTCTTTTTGTGTCTCTGCTCTGTTCTCTCAAACCCCCAGTCGGTCATGGCAAATGGTAGCTCACACTGAGCCTGGTTCTGCTGGAGGTTTCTTCCTGTTGAAAGGGAGTTTTTCCTTCCAGTCGCTACATGCATGCTCAGTATGAGGGATTGCTGCAAAGTCAAAGCAAGCTACTGCGCACTGTCACTACATGCTCTTCCAGGAGGAGTGAATGCTGCAAGTCACTGACTCGATGAAATCTGCTGGATTTTCTTAGATAGAAACCATTTTAACCAATTTGAAAATTAGGAACAATTGGAATGTATGTACCTAACTTGAAATCTGTATGATTCGATTGAAATGACTTTGTAAAGTGCCTTGAGATGACATGTAGTGAATTGGTGCTGAATAAATAAACTGAATTGAATTGAAATAGACATCAGTTTTCAAGTCCTGGATCAGATTTTCAGTGGGATGTAGTTCTGGACTTTGACTGGGTCATTCTATCCCATGATTATGCTTTGATCTAAACTGTCCATATCTTCAGGGTTACTGTCCTGCTGGCTTGAGACATTCTCTGTTGCAGATATGTCCAACTCTAGTCCTTAATGGCTAGTTTCTTGGATGTTTAAAATGTTCCCCAGGTTCAGCATAAATTATTGAAATGAATCTTTCATTACAAGGCCTCGGCAGAACTTGATATTACACTGAGGAGGCCCATGATTTACTTTGTTGGACCAAGGAAACATCTAAAATATCCAGAACACTGACTCTTGAGGTTTTGAGTTGGACAGCCCTGCGCTGCTGGTCCTACAAAGTATCGATTTAGGATGGCTGAATAATAATCCATTTCACATTTCTATTTCCATTTCACAGATTTCTATTTGTAAAAAAAAAGTAAACATTTTCTTTTTCTTCCAGATCGAAATCATACACTCCTTTTGGTTGGTTAATTACATAAAATCCCAACAAAATAGACTAGGGTTTGTGGTGGCATTGTGTCAAAATGTAGGAAAGTACAATGGACAAGAATACTTCTGCAACGAGCTGTGGAAGAATTGATATTTTTTTCTTAAAATCAGCTGATAAAAAAGAGAAAAATACGATATGTAAAAGAAGATAGCAGTTAACGGAAAACAGAAAGATAAAAAGTAAATAAAGTGAGAAAATGAGAGCCAAAAATGAAAAATAAAACTATTGACTGAAAAAAGTTAATAGAAGTAAGAAGGACAACTATTGGCACTGGAAGAAAGTGATAACCAGGAAAATATTGATCAAAAACAAGAACCAATAAGAATCCATTTAAATTGGAAAGCAAAGTGACAGTGAAGAAGATCAAGGGTAAAGGACAGAGATTGGATAAACAAAAGACAAATGCATCAGGCAAGGAAAAGGATTGAAATAAATTAGAAAAGGAAGACATGAAAGTAGACAAAGGACAAAATAACAATATAAAATAAAATTAACAGGATGGAAAAGTTCAGTAGCAAGAAAAGGAGATCAAGTAAAGGGAAAAAACACAGTACTGAAAAAAGATAAGAAAATGCTACACACCGATGATTAGATGGAGGGAGGGAAAAAATAATGTTGCATTCAAAACTGGTTCAATAAGCAGCAAATCCTAATAAATGGACTGTTGATCTCTCATTCACCTCAAGGTAATTAAACCTGACATTAGCCAATGCGTATTTGTTTGAACAATTGTGCTACATATACTTTACCGTAATCCAGCTGAGCCTGGGCCTAAAGTTCACATTTCGTTACGTTCAGCATAGTGAAGCACGAATATATTTGTTGGAGCTCAATAAGACTGTAAACAGAAAGGACCTATTCATCTTAGCAAACGCACTGACCTTTTCAGCTGAGCTAAACGAATGAATCCAATCAACATGGGAGCATGTAAGTGAGCATGTTAATGCACACCATATTGGCAAAAGTACTGGGTCACACCACCAAATCTATGAATTCTGGTGTTGCAATCTTTTCCATGGTGGCAGGTGCATAATGTTTGGTGTGGGGAAACTTGACTGGCCTGCACAGAGTCCTGGCCTCAACCTTCTTGACCACCTCTGAGATGAGTTAGAGCGAAGGCTGCAATAATGGTTTTCTTCTCTAACTATGAACTCACTCCTAAACCTAAAAAAGTGTACAGAATAATTAAAGGGGTGTGTACATCAACAAATTGGCCCATATAGATTAGGAATAGGATGTCATCAAAGTTCATATAAGTGTGAAAGTAGACAGACAAATACTTTTAAAAATATGTCATATATAATCAGTCTTCAGATGGAACTACAATACAGTCAACTAAAATGCTGCTGCATTTTCACAGCAGACAGACTAGAGGCCCACATTTCAGGCTAGAGATTAGAAACAAATAGGTCTGCAATATTTTACGAGACTTGCAAAGCAAGTCATTCTGGCTATTCTTCTTCCTAAAATAAAGATTAACCACAAAGAGCTCAATGATTTAGTGACTTGTGGTGAAACATTTATTTCTTATTGTACGCAAAGTTAAAGACTAGAAAAGTGGAAAACTATGAATTATTCCATTTGTAGATGGACTTGTCAATTAAGAAAAATCTTCCCATAAGACTGGAAAAACTGAAGATTTAACACTTGCAAAGTTGGAGGTCCCTCATCAACCATACCCTTTAAACACAATATAACTGACTTTGGATCCTGTAGTTTTGTAACATTCACTACTAAAAGTAAGATACTGGGATCTCTTATCAAAGATCTTGTATTTTGTTGCACAGAGTAATATGTGCATTTCTTTCAATTAACATTTTTCTTCTGCTCTATAATGTGTTCAGAACTCCCTCACCTATACAGGGGTCTACAACTCCAGTCCTCGAGAACCACTGTCCTGCAATTTTATGTTGGAGTTAGAGAGTTGGAGACTGCCGCTCTAATACAACTGACCGTACTCTGGTGATGCCCTCTCTACATCGACTGAAAAAGATAACTGTAACTAGACTTTAGACTTCTTATTATAATGACAATACAGAGTCTTCAGGGATGTGTACTCAGTTCTTTGCTCTTTACTCACTGACCAACACTGATGTCTAATTTAGTATAAACTACCTCTTTATGTTTGCTGATGTTGCAACAGTTGTCATCATCAACAACAATGTCAAATAAACAACTTGCAGAACAATATAATTGTCTGTAAGGTATAAAGAAAACAGTCGTCATTGTCAGTTGTTGTTTACACAAAAGAAACTGTTGTTTTGGGGAATTTAGATCACCCCTGCACATGGCTACCCTGTCTGGATGAAATAACAGAAAAAGTAATCTTTCATGAATATTTTCAGAGCTTGGTGATTGGTAACTGTAAAATACCCCAGATAAAAACTATCTTTGGGCAGCCTACTTTCTCAGTTTAGGGCTGTTGGCTTTAGAATATATTAGCACCTGAAATCAAATTAGTTTTAGTAATAAAACTGCATACAGCAAGGTTGGCTGAAAGAAACATAAAACTGCACCAATGAACTGATTGTGTCATGAGCCAGGTCACATTTAACTTGAAAGGGGTTTTTAATTGTTCCCTTTTCCCTATTTATTTCTTTGTTTTAGTGGATTTTAGTGTTTGCTTACCGTTTTTTATATGTGTTATTTTATTATGTTTACTACTGTATTGTCTTTACAATGTATATGTATTTTATTGTATGATTTAATGTAGGTTTAGCAAGTTGGTCATTTAAATAGTATTGTGTTGATTATGTAAAAGCATAACTAGGGACAAAAGTTGACAATTAGCAATAGCTATAAACTGTCTGTACCTCCCATCATTTGCATTCTGTGTATTGCAACTATGTCAAATTGTATTGTCCCTATTAAATTAAGATTCTATTCATTCATTTTGTCAATTTTGCTACATCACACTTATATTATTTAAATGAATGTCAATTAAGGGTTTTAAATTATTCAAAATGTACAACCCCTCATGGTGCATTAGTGCTCCCAGTGTTATTATTTTGCTGATTCTGCTTGACTGGTTTTAGCACAGCTGGGTTCAGGTTTAAATGCAATATTCTCAGTAACATTCATATGAAATTCTCAAAGTTATTTTAGTTCTTCTTGGAGGAAGTTGATCTTTACAAAAAAATAATAAACAATGCCAGCCAGGTTTAACTTGGTTTTTTTTTTGTTTGATTCTGACCAACACTTCTGCAGCCCAAACAATTTGAAGAATAAAACAGTGTTGATTCAGATTTTTTAAAAACATTTTGTGATGATAGAAAGAATAAGAAAGGACATTAGCTTTGTATAGTACATTAAACCAGAAAGATGTGACCTAAACCTAAGTCTTTGCTATGTGGAATCTCACATTTAAGTATCTGCTATTCTTGTACTGATTCTTGTTCTAATTTATTACTGCTTTTAGAACCAGGTTTCCAGGTTGAGTGTTTGTTTGGATTTAAGTAATGAAGAACATGTGAGTCTTGCTCTTCTATTTGGCTTTACTATTTTAAAAAAAATCATTTGACATTTTCTGATCTTGATCCAACAGTGTTACATACACTGGAAATAGAGACCACATAGGGAATATTGATGAACAGACAGACCCTAAATACTGACAGAACAAGTTAAGACTCAGACAGCATCCGCATAGACAGACGGCTGTAATTGATTAATCATTCACACCACTGGACTTCCCACTGATAGGAAAAGGACATAGGCTTTCACTACAAAATACTTTTGCTTGATTCCATCTAAGCAGCTTTCTGTGAGTCCTTTGGCTCGGCTGTGGTCACAGTCTATTAGTCAATGGATTGCAAACACCATGGAGAGGAGATGATGCACTGGCATGAGTTGTAGATAAAGGCTAGGATGTTTTCTCTATATCTCAAAGCACTGCAAAAACAGCCGACTTGCATTACTGCCAACTTCCTAATCGCTATTATTGAATTCTTGTTTATTCAGCCTCTTACCTTCTTGTCAGAAAGGCCAGACACAGTGTCGATATATTGTTCCTGTATCATGAAAGCAGCTAGGTTGGCCGTGTAAGAAGCCAAGAAGATGACCGCAAAGAAGGCCCAGACCAGGACCATGATTTTACTGGTGGTTCCTTTGGGGTTTTCAATGGGAACAGAGTTGTTGAAGACGATTCCCCACAGCAGCCACACTGATTTCCCTATCGTGAACGTCGGCCCACCTGGAGCTGAGGAACGACATTGTGGAGATAGTCAACGTTTGAATGATCAATTCAGAATTTCAACACAAAGGTTTCCACAAACCAGAAGAAAGAAAGATAAACTGTAATCTGTTGCAAACATAGAATTATTTATTCTAGCCTTAAAATTGTCCACTTTCTCATATAAATCACAAAGTGATTTGGAAATACTAGACTCAAAAATGCTTGACATAAAATTAGAAAATAGTCCCTACAAGGTTTTACAGGTCTAAAGAGCTGTAAATCTCTGATCAGTTGATCAGTTGATCTAAAAGTCTGAGTTTGTGTGCAAACAAATGTTAATAAATCCCTAAAGTAACTGCTAATCAATAGAGAAACAATGAAGCACAAGTCGTGTCTTCTAGCTGTTCACGTTTAAGTTCTTGCTGCAGCATTTTATTCCATCTGAAGATGATAAAAGTGTTTTGTTTTGTTGTTTGCCAAGATTAGTGAAAATTAACCCCATAAGTGAGAGGAAATAAAACCGTCAATAGTAGGCTCCATTTTATGTTTTTTCAACAAACCGTTTGTTTAAAGATTCTCAAGTGGAATATGACATTTTGGGTAATCTTTTTTAAGACTGGTTGCCAAGTGTGGAAACATTGAAACATAAATGGCCAATTTGGTGACTGATTTGTGCTTTAATTAAACATTTTGTCAAGTTTATCTAGTGGTAGTCATTCTTTTTTGTAGTGTACACAACTTTTAAAGATGTAACATTTTCACCTCTGGTTTTCTCATCATGTCAGGTAACAAAATTCCCTCTCCAGTATTGTGGTTTGCAGTAAATGATTTGTGACCACTCAGTGCAAGCAAGCCTGAAGACCTTCATTGGGTTTGATAAGCTTTATCCTAAAAAGCCAGAGTTTCTGTGACAGTGTTTTTCTGTAATTGAGAATGGTAAACAGCTAATTAGTTTTGGGATTATTTTATGGCTTTAATTATGAATCTTTTCCAAAAAATTACTTGTAACTACGACTGTTTATAATATTATAATGACAGTTTCCATGTTTAGAATATTTTAAAGTGTTGTTTTGATAGGTTAGCCCATACCTAGGTTAGGTTTAATTAAGTTACCAAAATAAATTAACTTTTCAATAATATATTAACTCACTGAATGTGATTGTTCATGTCACAAGTACAACTGCAATTATTGGAATCTTTTATTTGAGATTTTCCTTTAGGTTAATCTGAGTTGTTCTAAAAAAATAATAATAATAATCCATGACTTTCAGTTTCCCTGGGGTATAAATATGAATCTCTTCAAGCCCCAAACCTCAAGGCTGGATGGGGAGCCATGTTTTATTTGCTGCCATACACAGAGAGGATAGTACAGCAAGAGCTAGAAGACATCAGCAGGTCGCAGCTAATCTGACTCTATCAATCTGTCTAATCTGACTCTATCAATGTAGCAGATTGATAGAGTCTGCAGGCTTAACCACGGTAACACCATAGAAATGAGTTTAGACGTTGTTTAGCTGGACAAAACAGTACCAAGCATAACAATGGTCTGTTGTGAAATTGTAGACTTAATATCTGCTAACATAATGTTGTATCACACTAATATGAACGTTTTTATTTAGTTAATTTAAATTACAAAAGTCAGCTAAAACAGTTTTACATTTGACACACAACTCTTTTAACAACAATTACTTCACAGAACCTCACCCTAAAAATCACAACTAATCCTTAAAGGTGTAGGTGTTTAAATAAGTATAAAATTCATTAATTGATCATTGGGTCTTTCAGATTGGATTAACCTCAATGTGGCTAAACCAACAAAGACACAAAATCAACCTTCTTCAATGACAATCTCAGTCACAAGACCCAAGTCCAACAGAAGATTTGGAGAACTGGAGAGAAGAGACCATAGGAGAGGGTGCCATTAATTATGTCCCCATACATGTTGTTGAAAACAGTTTTCAAATTTCTTTTAGTGTGAGATTATTTTACTGCCATAAAGTACACTGCTCAAAAAAAATAAAGGGAACACTCAAATAACACATCCTAGATCAGAATGAATGAAATATTCTCATTGAATACTTTGTTCTGTACAAAGTTGAATGTGCTGACAAAAAAACCACACAAAAATCATCAATGGAAATCAAATTTATTAACCAATGGACGCCTGGATTTGGAGTCACACACAAAATTAAAGTGGAAAAACACACTGCAGGCTGATCCAACTTTGATGTAATGTCCTTAAAATAAGTCAAAATGAGGCTCAGTATTGTGTGTGGCCTCCATGTGCCTGTATGACCTCCCTACAACGCCTGGGCATGCTCCTGATGAGACAGCGCATGGTCTCCTGAGGGATCTCCTCCCAGACCTGGACTAAAGCATCCGCCAACTTCTGGATAGTCTGTGGTGCAACGTGACGTTGGTGGATGGAGCGAGACATGATGTCCCAGATGTGCTCAATCGGATTCAGGTCTGGGGAACGGGCGGGCCAGTCCATAGCTTCAATGTCTTCATCTCGCAGGAACTGCTGAAACACTCCAGCCACATGAGGTCTAGCATTGTCCTGCATTAGGAGGAAGCCAGGGACAACCGCACCAGCATATGGTCTCACAAGGGGTCTGAGGATCTCATCTCGGTACCTAATGGCAGTCAGGCTACCTCTGGCGAGCACATGGAGGGCTATGCGGCCCTCCAAAGAAATGCCACCCCACACCATTACTGACCCACTGCCAAACCGGTCATGCTGAAGGATGTTGCAGGCAGCAGATCGCTCTCCACGGTGTCTCCAGACTCTGTCACGTCTGTCACATGTGCTCAGTGTGAACCTGCTTTCATCTGTGAAGAGCACAGGGCACCAGTGGTGAATTTGCCAATCCTGGTGTTCTCTGGCAAATGCCAAGCGTCCTGCATGGTGTTGGGCTGTGAGCACAACCCCCATTTGTGGACGTCGGGCCCTCATACCATCCTCATGGAGTCGGTTTCTAACCGTTTGTGCAGACACATGCACATTTGTGGCCTGCTGGAGGTCATTTTGCAGGGCTCTGGCAGTGCTCCTCCTGTTCCTCCTTGCACAAAAGCAGATGTAGCGGTCCTGTTGGTGGGTTGTTGCCCTCCTACGGCCTCCTCCACGTCTCCTGGTGTACTGGCCTGTCTCCTGGTAGCGCCTCCAGGCTCTGGATACTACGCTGACAGACACAGCAAATCTTCTTGCCACAGCTTGAATTGATGTGCCATCCTGGATGAGCTGCACTACCTGAGCCATTTGTGTGGGTTGTAGAGTCCGTCTCATGCTACCACGAGTGTGAAAGTGCCACCAACATTCAAAAGTGACCAAAACATCAGCCAGAAAGCATAGGTACTGAGAAGTGGTCTGTGGTCCCCAACTTAGAGGCTGACATTTTTTCGGGAATCCCACACTTTTTTTATTTTTATTTATAAAACTTTTTGAAAGTCAAGTATAATTCTTCTCACTTCATATTTATACAAAACTTTGTGCTGGTCTATCATATGAAAATCCCAATAAAATACAGTGAAATCGGTGGTTGTAATGTGACAAAATGTAAGCATGTTTCTAGAGGTGTGAAAGTTTTGCAGGGTACTGTAAGGGAATGTAAGATAGAAAAGCAATTTGTCGTTACAAACACCCACCGCTGCCAATATTTATCCCCTAAAATTCTATATTAGGAGTGGGAATCCCGTGGGATGGGAGACAGCATTATTAAAGATCAAGTGATTGGGAGGGTACAGGATACAAAATTAACAGGAGTAGACGGGAGTGGGAGCTAACCAATAGGAGGGAAAATAAACTATAATCAATCGTCTTTGGAAATGTAAAACTGAGACTTTGTTATAAACTTTAAGAAACAAAAACTTGGATCGACGCCGCCATTGTGTAGTTTTTTTCCAAGAAGCCTATACTATAATGTGAGTCAAAGGAACTACAAGACCCACAAGCCAACAGTGCTTCTGCTCGATGTTTTCCACCTGCGTGCAGAATGGAGGGAGCAAACGCAGGTGGAGAACTGGACGTGGTAAAATTGGATTTGCAACGTAAAGTCAGAAGTAAGGACTTATCTATTAAACTCATAGAGCTGACAGGAAAGTTGCAAATATTACCAAACTTCAGGAGAGTTGAATGTAGTGGTGTTAACACGCAGTCTGCTGCTTGTAAAATGTGTTTAGTCGTAATCAAGGACACCAGTGATTATTTAATTATGATTTTATATTTTTTCCAGGTTGACCCTCCATTCTTGATGCCAGGAGGTCATGTCAGCATTTGAATCAGGTGAGCTGGAGCAGACACACATCTAAAACTTGCAGGGAAGGGGTCCCTGAGGACCAGGGCTGTGAACCATTGAGCTACAGTTTCTAAATTGTGAAAGTAATGCCTTTTTGCACTTTTGATCACCAAGTGCAGTTCTCTTCCTAGGTGCATTTTTCTTTCGTTTCAACAATTTGAAACATAAAAGTAATGTCATTGTTCAAAGGAAACAATCGCTTAATAAATGACTAAAATACAACTATGTACATTTTGTTTATTCAGCTAAGATAGGCATGTTCTGTTTCCTTGTTTGATGTTTTATTATTTCTTCATTATTTTCTTTTTACTTTAACTGGCCTTTACTACAGCTAAAAACAGGGACCTAACTGGTCCTTCAAAGAAATTGCCAAAAGACTAAATGAAGAAAACAAAAATGGGAGTGGAAGGGGGGGGGGGGGGGGTCATTCTAAACGGGAGCGGGATGAGTCAATTTACCAGGAGTGGGATGGGACAGGATTTTTTTCATGCTGCCCTGGGATTGGGATGGGACAAGACATTTTTCTGTGGGAGTGAGATGGGACAGGAGAGAAAATCCACTCCCGTTTCACCCTCTACCCCACCTGCAGAACCACTCCTTTATTGAGTGTGTCTTGCTAATCGCCAAAGATTTCCCCCTGTTGTCTATTCCATTTGCACAGCATGTGAAATTGATTGTCAATCAGTGTTGCTTCCTAAGTGGCCAGTTTGATTTCACAGAAGTTTGATTTACTTGGAGTTATATTGTGTCGTTTAAGTGTTCCCTTTATTTTTTTTCAGCAGTGTATTTCATACATCCATTCCGGGGATGCCAAAGATTCACTGTGATCTTCTTGCGTAAAGACACGAAACCCTTGAGTATTATTAGAATGTTTTTGGCAGTTCAGGAGGACAGTGTTCTGCAGGAACCCATAAGTCATTTTGGTGTAATCTTTTAAACACTGCATTTCTTTCAGGATATGGCTAGAGCAAAAATAACCGGAGCATATTATACATATCAAAATAAAAAAATTGGGTTGTATATATTCCACTGAATCTTTAAGTGCAACTGGCACTTTTTACATTCCTTCTCTGTAATAGCGATAACATTGTATTTCAATTAGTTTCCCTTGTCATGGTTGTCCATTGTTTGCTGTGTAAGTAATCCTGAACCTTTTCATGCCCTTGTTTAAAGTCCCAAACAAGAGACAAATTTTACTGCTTCAGCCCATTTTCAGTGTTGCCACTCTTGATCAAGCAAAGCAGCAGAGGTTACCACCTTCATCAATCACACTTCAATTAGTGCAGCCCAGATTGCTAATTGAAACAAGGAAATGACCTTTTGGACCTGGAGACAGGCACGCTCTGCCAGTACTGCATTCAGGGATTGATTGGTCCTCTCCTGAAAATCTTGTTTAGCAACTCCGTTGCAGGACACTGGATTAAGGCAAGCTTACTGTGACATATTTGGCGTAATAGAAACTGAGAAGTTTCAATGTACATGGTGGGTATTTTTAGAAAACTGTACATAAATAGCAAAATTTACTCCTTTGAGTTATTTCACACTCCTAATATAGAATTTTAGGGGATAAATATTGGCAGCGGTGGGTGTTTGTAACGACAAATTGCTTTTCTATCTTACATTCCCTTACAGTACCCTGCAAAACTTTCACACCTCTAGAAACATGCTTACATTTTGTCACATTACAACCACTGATTTCACTGTATTTTATTGGGATTTTCATATGATAGACCAACACAAAGTTTTGTATAAATATGAAGTGAGAAGAATTATACTTGACTTTCAAAAAGTTTTATAAATAAAAATAAAAAAAGTGTGGCATGCATTTATATTTAGCCCTCTAGTTCTATGACGATAGTGTTACTGTGCTTGATTTGCCTGCAAAGTCACCTGACCTGGACCCCACAGAGAATCTATGGGGTATTGTCAGGAGGAAGATAAGAGACAGCAGGCTAACAATGCAGATGACCGGAAGGCCGCTACCAAAGCAACATGTGCTTCCATTACACCTCAGCAGAAACACAGGCTGATTATCTCCATGCCTGGACCTGCATTTTGGGTTTTCATTATCTGTAAGAAATAATCATAAAAAAATGCAAGAAATAAAGGCTTTAAATATGTCCCTCTATGTGTAATGAAGAGTTTCACTTTTTCAAAAGAGTAACAAAAAATAACCTTTTTTATGATTTTTTTTTTTAGCTGTACTTGTACCTAAACTAAACCTAAAAATACAAACACATGTTCGAATGGTCAAGTCAGGTCTCGACCTAGATCCAATTGAGAAGCTATGGAAAGACTTAATAACAGATGTTTAATTGACGTTTAATTTGCATCTAACATGACTGAGCGTTTTTTGGATAGAAAATTTGGCAAAACATTAAGTCACTAGACGTGCAAAGTTGGAACAATTGTACACCTAAACACCTGCAGCTGTAACTGCAACAGAATGTTTTTAGAAAGTATTGACTCAGGGAGGCTGAACGCACATACAAACCACACTATTCAGGGTTTTATTTGTAAAAAAATGTGAACGTTTTTGGTTGTAACATGACAAAATGTGAAATGGTTAAGAGACATTTATTCTTTTCCAAGGGACTGTCCATGTTAAACAAAAAAAAAGGTGTAGAACTCACCTTTGGCGCTCACCAGACTGCGGTTGTAGCCCACCGGGCTGAAGTATTCAAAAACGAACACCGTCACCGCCACCACGGTCAGGCACATCACAAACATCATGACCCAAACTGCTGGGCTGTAGGGCTCTGAGAGAAAAGGAAAAGGACAATTCCAAACTAGGATTTTAGTAACAATCTTTATTTGTTTATTATTTTTTTATTTTCTGCTTACAAATCCAATCTATTGATGTTGCTTTTTTAAGACAGCTGAGAGGAAAACAGTGAACTGACACCATTTAGGAATCTGTGCTACATTTTGTTGTACACATTTAGAAAGGGGATTTAGGTGTTTGTATGGTATGCAAGAGGATTTAGTTCTAGATTACAGTTACTGGTGGTATAGCTTAATGCCTAATGGGAAGTATCCTGAAATGCCTCCAAACACAGGACTCGTTTAAATAGGCCATCCTCAAAGAACTAAGAACTAGGAATGAGGGTGTTGACAACATGGGAGCATGCAAAATGAACGTGGAAGATCTATTTCTCACCAAGAAAAGCAGACGGTGATACTGTGCCATTGCTACGAGCTACCATGACGCTGATACCTGTCTCCACAAACGGCACGGAGAAGTCAATGATTTCGGAGCGCTCCTCGTTGATGGTGAGAGAGCCGATAGCCATGTCAGCGCGCCTGTAAAAAACCTGATGGAGGAAAAAAAGACAAAGAAAACAGAACAAACTACTGGAGAAAGAGTGTAGTGATGCAGAGAAACTGGCCAACAACATTTCCTGTACTTAAAACAAACAAAGTTTCATGGCCAATCTTTACTTAAGGATGACAAAGAAGTATTATTGTGCTCTCACAGCAGGAAGATTTCTCAAATTTCACTCATGCAGCCCGTGAAGTTTTTAAGTTCTTCATTTGACTACTGACCTCAGGAAAGAGTGTGCAATTGTGTGTAAGAACTCAGATAGTAGCTGTCTGCAGGGAAATATATTTGTCTTTTTATTTGAGCATGAAGGAGGAGCTGTACACTCCATCTCAAGATCGCTCAAATCCAAAGTGGCTTCATAAATGTCGTAAGCAGACACAATTATACTGTAACAGTAGCTGAATGCCCTCGGGCACAGAAACACAAGCGTGAAGGCTGCTCTGTAGAACATCTGTTCAGAATGTTTCACATTTGGCTGCTGCTGGGTTTGATGTAGTTTGGCAGGTACACAATCTCTAAACTAAAGAGAGATTCATTCTGTCTCAGTGAGTCATGTAGCATTACATTATTTCTTACTTTTTTCTTGAAGTGTGTGTAACAGCTACTGGGAAAAGAGACTTTAAGAATGGAAAGCGTCATATATTTCAAACAAAAACTGATGGCAATTTGGATTTTGTTAAATTAAATAATGGTTAGTAGTGTTGGAAATATCCCTGTGATTATTTATATTGTTATAATTTTTGTTTGTTCACGTTAAATGTTATATGATGTTGACTCAAATTCATTTCGAAAGCAAATTTAAAACAAACACATTTGACCTAATAATTTTACAACTTAATAATTTACAATTTAATACTAATATTACTACTACCAATAGTAATAATAATAATAATGACTATCATCATCAAAAAGCCCTTAAGTCTGTATGTAGAAGTGTTTCATATAAACTGATTGCAACTGATTCATATTTCCATAAAATAACAAAACATTTGACCTGGATCTGAAAATAGCAAAAAGTTTGGAAGAGTGCCAGCAAAAAGCATCTTCTCTTGAAAAGGAAAACAGCATAGAGGTTTGGAAAGTTGCATTTGAATAAAGCAAATCAGACCCTGGAAAACTTACGCTATTTCGAAGACAAAATCCCTATAGTGACACAGTCTGGTGGAAGCATCATGTTGGGGGATTGCATTCAGCACAGAACAGCAAACAATAGTATATTTGCAAATGCAATTGTTGTTAAAGTTCTTGACCAAAAAATTTAAAAAGACTGAAGAAGGTATGGCTTGTAAAGATGACTTGCCTTCTTCGCTCTAAAATAATAGTGGAGCATGCCTTTTTTTTTAAAAGTCACATCTAAACGAACCACTAGACATCTGCAATAAGTCCTTCAGACAGATGAGGCCAAAGTAAAGATTTTTAGCCATAATGTACAACTTCATGTTTGGTGAAAACCACACTGCATGTCAGCATAAACACCTCATTCCAACACTCAAGAATATGGGCCTGGTTTGCAGCCACAGGACCTTGGTACCATTGATTTGACCACAAACTTATCTGTATACTAGAGTATTCCAGAATCAAATGTGAAGCTATCTCATTAACATCTTTGGACAAATCAGGCCAAAGTAAAGAAGGTGTATTTCATTTTAAACACTATGGAAATCAACCTATGAGTTTCCAAGACAGGTGAGAAGGAAAAACTGATGGACATTTTCAATCACTTTATAGCTACCCAGCTTAACAAAACTTTCAAACTTGTGGAGGGACCTTTTACAACACAGTTTTCTGACCGTTTGGCACACATCTGCTTCAGTATTCAGCCTTACCTCCCCAATCATTCCGTTCCAAATCCCATGCACCAGTTTGCCATGTTTTCCGTTAGTGACCAGGTAGAGGTCGAAGGAGAACTTAATGGTTTTGGACAGCTTCTTGAGGATATCTATGCAGAAACCTTTGCAGCACAGTTTGGTGTAGGACTCTGAGTGGACAGTGCTGTTAGAAAAGGAAGATAAAATAAAAAAAAACATCACACCTATATACTTTTTTTGTCATCTTATGATCAAAGACCCACTCTGTTGCTACATTTCACTCAAGGCATCAAAGCTGTTATACTTGTTTCGCAGAGTGAGTGCTAAATACTTCCAGGCTCTCATGCTGACAGTGACCATTGTCAGCACCATCAAAATGAAGGACAGGAGCTTTGAGGTTCATTAGCTAAAATCAATGCCGCTTAAAAGGTGTGTTTCAAAGACTTGCGAAGGAACGCCAAAAAGCTGCAGAGATGCACAAATACACTTTTACACAGTCCCACAGAGGCCTTGGCTAAAGGTTGAGTGACTCTGCTGGCCTGCAATCAAGATCTATTAAGGTCTGTTGTTTTTCCAGCTTCCTCTGTGTAACCTTGCTACTTATTGGGGTGAAAAGGAAGACAACAACATTCTTGTAAAAACAGGCAAAAGTAATCAAGTACAGAGAGAAAATATTTATTTTTAAAGTAGATGGAAAATTGGGTCAACACACGAAACGGCAACTGAAATACAGGCCAAAAATCAATGAGGGACTGCGTGTTTGTGTTCCTTACTGAAGGATATATTAAGTATGTCATCATGTTGAGTGAACATAAGTGCTGTAGAATGATAAAGACAACATGTAGAAAAAATAAATGAGCAAAACATAAACATGAAAACATGAAAAAAGTCAAGTGAGCAATTAAGATTATAGTTGATTGTTTTCCAAATTGTTAATTGTGGAAAAACGTGGCTTTGCTTCTTTCATGGGAATAACTCAGAAAAACGGCGTGTTAATTAACTGCTGCAGGAGCCGACCACCTGTCGTCAACAAACACTGATTTCCATTCACCCGTGTGCTCACAAACAATCTGAAACTGGGCCGTTAACATACAAACACATGTTCACCTGCAGCTCATTTTCATCTGGGAGTTTGCAGCAGTAACGTGTTTATGTTTCAGTGTGTGGTCTTCAAATTAAAACGCAAGGAAATACATGAGAAGAGGATGAGGCAGCTGGACCAGGAAAGAGGGAAGGAAATGGTAAACGTGTGAAAGGAAAGACATGATAAACACCCAGACAAATACAGACAGGGCAGCAGCTTCGTTTGGTGCGAAAGGAGGGCAAGTGGAAAAGAGGACAAGAGGAGAAGATGGAGCAGGAGATGAAAATGTGACTGCTGGGATCCTACAGCAACTGAAAAGGAAAACCAAAGTTTTTCCAGTCCCTGAGCTACATGATGAATTCTCAAAGCAAATGATCACAGCAGTCATTTTCCTTACATAATCAAAAATCTAATTATATTAATGTTTCCTCATTTATCCAATACCCGCTTTAATTTAAAACTAAGAAGCTAAATGAATAAGATTACTTTTTAGAGTAAATGTTATGCATGGGCTAGTTACAGAACACCAAGGTTTTACAAGCCTAACATGCAGAGAGTTTGTTCTTGAACAGATTGTCAAGATATAATCGTGGATTGGAGGGTGTTCTGGTTTTAGAACCTCAGAGTTTTAACTGTGCTTTTGCTTGACAATTTTAAATTTCATAAGTCCAGTCTAGATTCTACCATCTGAGGTTTATCACTAAAATAAAGCCCTATCTAATTCATAGTGCCATTGAAAAGGAGTTTAACTCTTTCATTGCCTCTAGACTGGATCTGCAGCTCTCTCTATACCGGGATGAACAATTTCCTTCTTTGTCACCTGCAGCTAGTCCAAATGGCAGCTGTCCTTCTGCTAACTGGTGAAAGATGACATGAGCACATTACTTCCATATTGTTCTTCCTGCACTGGTATCCTGCACATTATAGAATTGTTTCTAAGATTTTGCTTCTTGTTTTTAAATGTTTTAACAGTCAGGCACCTCCTTACTTACACAAGCATGTTACCAGCAGAACTCTGTGGTCAGGGAACCTTTTAAGTTTTTATGTTCCTAGGACTCATCTTCTGAGCTGAGCGAATAAACAGAGCTTTCTTTGTTGTGGCTTCCAGTTTTTGGAATGATCTTTTACTCACTGTAAGGATGGCCAAGACTTTGAATGATTTTAAATTTCTTCTAAAGACTCATCTTTTTAACTTGGCTTTTACTTCTGGTTAAGCAGACGAATCCAGCTGGTTTTATTAATAGTTGTTTTAACTGCTCTGACTCTATTAGTTTTACTATAGATGGTGCATTTCAATGTGTATTTGTTGTTTTTTTCCTTTTATTTTATGGACCTGTACAGCACTTTGGGTTCTTTGGGTGTGGAAAGCACTTTATAAATACAGATTGATTGATTGATTGATTGATTGATTGATTGATTGATTGATTGATTGATTTGGACTAACAAGAACAATCTCAGTAAATTCTAAGTATCAACAGGCTGACAGAAATTTTAAAACAGTAGTGCCACAGACTTTGTCAGTCTGTTATGTTGTTCCATAAAAACAAACAATAAAACATTTTCATCTATTAGCAATGCATGATTGGTTAAAGCATACAGTTCAATAATGTGTTGCATTTTTACTCAGAAGCTGAATTTTCCAATTAATAAAAATGTAACCTAAAGTTAAAGATCTAGCTGGAAAGCTTTAGGTTTCCTACCACAAGCTCAAAATCAAGTATGGCTTTCTTGCATATAAATATGAAATTATTGGCACTTTCGTTATTTTTTATTGCATTAAATTTTCACAGACAGTACTCTATGATCTTATTCAGTAAACATGCAGCTCCAGTGTTTTAATAAGTTTAAAATGCAGGTAAATACTTTTTTAGCTTGAATTGTTAGTTAGCTTGGTCACTTTCAGACTAGATGCTCTTGAATTTTTTTGCTGCACTTCTCTTTTGTGAAGTTTCTGATGAAGCACATCAACATGCTTGATCATCTTTTTGGTTGTTGGTGCTTATAGCTCAACAACACAATTAGTTTATTCATATTTACCTTGTTTCCACGTTTAATATGTCTTCTTCTTGGAAGGGGTCAGAAGCTGAGCTTTGGCTGCTCATATGTTCATACTCTCTCTCTAGATTATACACTAGGTTCAGACATCCTGTTTAAGCTTTTCTTATTCCTGGGTAAAGAAATTCAAGGAGCTAGGAACTCTCTTTTCCATCCCACAGGTGGCACTGCAGGCTCAGGGCTTCTATGTTTACCCTTGTGTCTCTCCTAGATAAAGCCACAGCTGCTGATGCCATTAGTATTAGTATTATTTAGTACTCAGAAAATACTTCAGGACGAATTCTTCTTTGTTTTTGTCTGTGTCTGCCCTGCCCTTTCAAACCCCATGAAGTGATGGCAGTTGTTTGCATTTACTGAATCTGGTTCTGATGGAGGTTTCTTCTTGTTGAAAGAGAGATTCATTTTCTCTGTCACCACATGTTAGTCAGGATGAAGGACTGCTGCAAAGTCAACGACTCAATGCAATCAGCTGGATTTTCTTAGATAGGTAACCTATACCAGTTGGCATTATAAACTGAATTTGATTGCATTGTATTATTACCAGGATCAAATTGGAATGTACAGTACATGTCATTGAAACAGAATCCATCTATTTTTGGATTATGTTGGAAGGATTTTATTATATATTTCTGGACATGAACTGGACCTGTTTGCCTTGCAAGTTGTTTAGTGATGACATTGTGTGGTATATAAATATGCTAGACCGAATTCAACTGAAATAATTCAGCCATTTTTTTCTGAATACTACAACTGGCAGCCCAAGTACCTCCAGGTTCTAAATCAAACTGTCAGGTATCCAGGAGTTTGTGTTCTTGTGTTGTGTTATTCTGTTTGGAGTCACTAGGTTCTCCACTGGAGGGCACAACGTTACCTGCGCTGTTGGAGTACTGAAGGTCTGATCATCACAGGTGTGCTTCTGGATCAATATACTCCCACAATCTGTGGAAGTATATTAGGAGTTGGCTGCCAGTCTTTAGAAGCTTGACTGTTAACCTAAAGTGGTAAGTTAACCCTTCTGATTCTCCTTGTGTTTCTGATGTGACATTCTCCTCTCGTTTGTTCCTTGTTCAAGGCTTCCCTGCACTGACTCCAAGCTTAAATCTGAGTGTTCCTGGATCTCAAGCCTCAAGCCATCTACCTTCAAAAAATAACATCTGGATATACATTCCCGCTGCTGGCAGCCTTTAGGCTCCTCATTTTCCTCACCTCTGTGCAACCTATCCGTCCTCAAATGTTCACCTCAAGACCTTTACCCCTGCAGTTTCATTGCCCTCCTTCTCCACCACACACCACACCACACCAGCCTCATCCCCAGATTCCACACATTTCCCTGGCGTTGTCACCTACATTTACCACGAAGCCTCCACTATTCTTGACTCCATCATCACCTGGTCATATTACCTCCACTCACATCTCTTCACCTCCCCAGTGATGCTGCAATCTTATGTTGCGGAGAAGTTTCCAGCCAGGATCAAGATTAACTTAACCACATTCATCTTTGTTTTCAATAAACCTTTAAATCTTTCTTGTCTCCAGAAAGTGTTCGTGCATGTGGGTCAGACAATTAAACAAAACCATGACACAAACTCTAACAAAGCTGGATGGTTTATGTTCCCTAATTATTAAAACTAGGACAGGACATGCTTCCAATCCTTATCTTGTGACAAGAAAGCTGTTTCTTTTTCATAACAAGGGTTTAATTGTGGCCTTATACCTAGAAAACAGGTTGATAACTTAATTTGTTTACATAATGTCAACATAAAAAATATCCTCGTCTCATGAAAACTACAAATAATGTTGAAACCACAAAACCAAAAGAAGTGCTTTTATCACAAATACTGCCTGCTGACTCAACATAGAAATGTCACATGAAGCAACATCCATCTTTAACGAACAGCATCATGACTGTAATACTAAATGATGAAACTGGGTGCAAAAACCAGAACCACCTGTCACCAACTCGTTATCTCCAGAAAGCAAAGCTTGTTTTTCTCAAGTTAACATGCCACCACTGGACAACAAGCTGTGTGCTTTTATTAAGAAAACAGAATACTCTAGACAAAATCATATCTAATTTAATCATAGAAGTGCAGCAATCCACAGCTTCTGTATTCATTTAGAGAATTTTGAAGTGTCATATTACATTTATTTTTACAGCTTTATTCAAACTTCTGAATAAAAAGTATATTTCTGTATATTTACAAAATCAAAGCATTACTATTCTAAGGTTTTATTATGAGTCAATTTAATAAATATAGTAAAGTATTTAAGCTCCATGGAGTGCTCAGAGTTGGTCTGTTCTGTTATTCCAACTTGTTTTACACTGATGTCAGTTTAAAACTATGCAATCCTTACATCTGCAGAGCACAGCAAGGTAAGGTGCAACAGACCATTCAAAAGAGAAATGATCAATGTCTCAAGCAAGTTCTTAAAATAATATGTTAAGTGTTTGATTTATAGTTATCGAAAAACCCCTGTAACTGACTGGAATCATTTTAGACAAAGTTGTTTGTGTTTTTTATTCTCAATATATACAGATTTAGTGCAACGCTATAAATCACCATTTCTCATACAAAGTATTCATAATTCTCGAAACATTTACACAATTTGTCCCATTACAGCCACACTATGTATTGTACTATCCAATATAAAGTAGTTCTAAATTTTGAATTGGAAGGAAAATATTACATGGTTTTAAATATTTTCCAAATTAACTCAAAAAATCCAGTGCAAGCAATTGCCTTCATTAGTCACTACAGTGCCTTGCGAAAGTACTCGGCCCCCTTGAACTTTTCAACCTCTTGCCACATTTCAGGCTTCAAACATAAAGATATAAAATTCAAATTTTTTGTGAAGAATCAACAACAAGTGGGACACAATTGTGAAGTGGAATGAAATTTATTGGATGTGTCAAACAAATAAAAAACTGAAAAGTGGGACATGCAATATTATTCGGCCCCTTTGCGTTAATACTTTATAGGACCTACAGCTGCAAGTCGCTTGGGGTTTGTCTCTATCAGTTTTGCACATCGAGAGACTGAAATTCTTGCCCATTCTTCCTTGCAAAACAGCTCGAGCTCAGTGAGGTTAGATGGAGAGCGTTTGTGAACAGCAGTCTTCAGCTCTTTCCACAGACTCTCAATTGGATTCAGGTCTGGACTTTGACTTGGCCATGCCAACACCTGGATACGTTTATTTGTGAACCATTCCATTGTAGATTTGGCTTTATGTTTTGGATCATTGTCTTGTTGGAAGATAAATCTCCGTCCCAGTCTCAGGTCTCTTGCAGACTCCAACAGGTTTTGTTCCAGAATGGTCCTGTATTTTGCCCCATCCATCTTCCCGTCAGTTTTGAGCATCTTCCCTGTCCCTGCTGACAAAAATCAGGCCCAAACCATGATGCTGCCACCACCATGTTTGACAGTGAGGATGGTGTGTTCAGGGTGATGAGCTGTGTTGCTTTTGCGCCAAACATATCGTTTTGCATTGTGGCCAAACAGTTTGATTTTGGTTTCATCTGACCAGAGCACCTTCTTCCACATGTTTGGTGTGTCTCCCAGGTGGCTTGTGGCAAACTTTAAACAATACTTTTTATGGATATCTTTGAGAAATGGCTTTCTTCTTGCCACTTTTCCATAAAGGCCAGATTTGTGCAGTGTACGACTGATTGTTGTCCTATGGACAGACTCTCCCACCTCAGCTGTAGATCTCTGCAGTTCATCCAGAGTGATCATGGGCCTCTTCGCTGCATCTCTGCTCAGTCTTCTCCTTGTTCGAGATGAAAGTTTAGAGGGACTGCCGGGTCTTGGTAGATTTGCAGTGGTCTGATACTCCTTTCATTTCAATATGATTGCTTGCACAGTGCTCCTTGTGATGGTTAAAGCTTGGGAAATCTTTTTGTATCCAAATCTGGCTTTAAACTTCTCCACAACAGTATCTCAGACCTGCCTGGTGTGTTCCTTGGTCTTCATGATACTCTCTGTGTTTTGAACAGAACCCTGAGACTATCACAGAGCAGGTGCATTTATACGGAGACTTGATTACACACAGGTGGATTCTATTTATCATCATCAGTCATTTGGGACAACACTGGATCATTCAGAGATCCTCACTGAACTTCTGGAGTGAGTTTGCTGCACTGAAAGTAAAGGGGCCGAATAATATTGCACGCCCCACTTTTCAGTTTTTTATTTGTTAAACAAGTTTGATACATCCAATAAATTTCATTCCACTACACGATTGTGTCCCACTTGTTGATTCTTCGCAAAAAATTTGAATTTTATATTTTTATGTTTGAAGCCTGAAATGTGGCAAGAGGAACTGCCAAAACGCATATTGAGATGGTCACGTTTGCTGATGATTGGTTTGCTCATCTGAAGCATACAAGTGTCTGTTAACTCAAAGCCGAGGTAGGAAGACACAGCATATTAGGTCAAACACCTTAACAACAATTGAGCATGGTGCTGGAGTGGGGTTAGTTGGGTTTGTTTACCAGGACCAGCATAGCTTGTAGTCATTGAGTCGACTATGAAATCCTCTTTTTACCAAAATGATTTTAGAGTCAAATGTAAAGCCATCTGATGGACAGCGGACAAATGCGCAAATTTTGGTCATACAATAGGACAATGATTACAAACACAGCAGCAAATCTATGAAAGAATGGGAAATAAGAAAGAAATCACGGTGTTGCAAAGGACCATTCAAAGTTCACACCTCAAACTGACTGAAATGTTGTAGTCAGACCTCAAGGGAGGTGTGAAGAAACAGATTTCTGGAAACCATAACAATATTGTAAAGAAAAGTGGGACACAACGGTGAGAGAGTCTGATAAAGTCATACAGGAAACAACTAAAGTTATTGCTATTTTACAAGCATTTGAATCATGGGGTATACTTAGTTTATCCCTTGCCTGTACATAAAGTCTAAAGGGTAAATATACTCACTGACGGACTGCAGAAACTCACTATAGCTGATGGAAAAGAATCCATGACCTTGGGTCTTTATTAGAGACTCCACTTTTCACCAGATTTTTGGCACCTGCCTGCAGAGATTCACTCGCACTTATTCATAGGAGTTTTAGGAAGGTCAAACACAGATGCTCAGAAATAAATCTTCCTACAAGTAAGTCAAACCTTTATAGTCTTCATGTTCTTTTGTTATTAGACACAATTTTTTTGTCTCTGAGGACATACCTGACAAGTTTTGAAGCAGGCTTCCGTCTTCATTAGACAGACGAAGATAGAAGTCTCAGTCAAGACATGTCTGGTATTTCCTCAGAGACAAAAATGTTGTGTGTCTTCTAACAAAAGAATACAGATACAATGAACTTTATTGGAATAAAGTCAAATCCTTCCCCTATAATTTAAGAAGTATATTATTTAGGACACAACTACCAATGACAGATCAGTAGCATACCTAACATAAAACTACAGTTAAATCAGCCTAACAGCAAAGGCAACCACAGTATCATCTGACCTGGATCTCAAATTGCTTTTTTATCAGATGAATCTGGTGAATGCAGCAACAAACTGTGAAAACTTTGGATAAAGTGTCTCGAAGTGAAGGAGGGAGGCAATGATGATGAACCAGACTTCAAATCAGTTGATAAAGCAAATCAGTACTTAATATTTATTTTGATCATTCATAAACGTACAAAAAAAACTAAATTAAACTTGACATATGTGTCGGTATAATGTGTGTTACACTTACACCAATCAGGCATAACATTATCACAACTGGTGAAGTGTAAAAGGCTATTTATATGGGGTAAGAACGCTGTCAAAAATAACGTGTATGTAAAGACGGAAATGTGTGCATATTAGTCAATAGTTGTGCATAAGTAAAATATTGTATATTTTCTCTATAAGAATACAAAATAAAATGTTACAACTTCAAGAAATTACAAACACAAAGTTCAAGTTTACAGTTGTGGTTTATTCTTTATGAATACAATATGCTATAACAGTTTGTGAATACGATTTATTTTCTTTGTGAATACGAATTTACATCAGCGACTTGGTGTCACGTGATCTCAGGCTCAGAATATAGTGGGTGGAGTTATACAATGATGTACAGTAGGTGGCAGTATGCACCTCTGAATTTGTTGCGAACCGCTAGCAGAAGAAGAAGAAGCAGCAGCACTAGCGCCAAAAGAACGGACCAAGAAACTACGGAACAAAGCCAGGTAATGTTAAAAAGTTTATATATGTCTTAATGTCGTTAATATATGCTCTTGGTCCGTCATCTTGGCGCCAATGCTGCTGCTTCTTCTTCTCTTCTTCTGTTGGCGGTTCGCAACAAAGTCAGAGGTGCATACTGCCACCTACTGTACATAATGTATAACTCCACCCACTACATTCTGAGCCTGAGATCACGTGATACCAAGTCGCTGATGTAAATTCGTATTCTCAAAGAAAATAAATCGTATTCACAAACTGTTATAGCATATTGTATTCATAAAGAATAAACCACAACTGTAAACTTGAAATTTGTGTTTGTAATTTCTTGAAGCTGTAACATTTTATTTTGTATTCTTATAGAGAAAATATACAATACCTCTTTCGGATTTTACTTATGCACAACTATTGACTCATATACACACATTTCCGTCTTTACATACACGTTGTTTTTGACAGTGTTCTTAACCCATATATTTACCTCTTGATCAGGTTACCAGTTAATGGATGAAATGCATTAGACCACAGTTGAACATTTCTTTACTCAAAGATGATGTGTTAGAAGCAGGAGAAATGAAAAAGTGTAAGGATATGAGCAGCTTTGACAAGGGTTAAATTCTGATAGCTGACCAGCTGGGTGACTACAATGTTACAGAGGTGGTCATAATAATATGCCCACTTGCTCTAGCTCACAGTTACTTTGGTCAAATATGGTGATACAGCAAGATAAAACTCTGAGAAGAAGAAAATTCTCAAATTTGTAAAGCTGGAAAAAAAAATGTCAAAACCGGTGACCATCTTTTGAAGTTCCAGTCAAGCAACCTTCTGTCAAATACCTAATCAAATTATAACCCACATTAAATTAGCACCTGGTCAGTGCATAACTTGCCACAATATAGTACTTCGGACATACAGGAGTTGGAGTTTAGGGCTGAATTTATGTTTTTAATCAGCACAGAGAGGTGAGCTCAGCCCTCTGGCAAAGAAAGCTATCATCTGTCCAAAGGAAGGGGTTTTAATGAGCAAGACAAAAAGTTTAATCATGCTAAACATCTGCTGTACGGTGAAGCTTCTCATTCTCAGAGTCCCACAGAAAGATTATGAGGTTTATATAGAAGCAGTCCACTCTCCTCCTTCCTGTTTGTTGGTCACAGTCCAAATGGGACATGGCAGCTAGAGCAAAATAGTGAAAGAGAACCAGAAAGAGGCTACATTGTCCCATGTTTTGACAGATGTCCCAGTGTTGGACAGATAAATCTTCTTTACTGGCAATCAATGTGCCGTTGCACCCAAGAACAGCCGGCACATAACTCGTTCTATAATGTATGTGCCAGAAATGGTTCCCTCTGCAATCAGCTTTACCAACATACCCATGCAAACATACATGAATTAACAAGTGATGTTTTTTAATATTTAGTCACTTTCAGATAGATTAAGATCAGTTTAGAATCCCTTTTATGAAAGAGAAATAGTTTCAGGCTGATTAAATAAAAAATATTTTTTGGTTTCCAGACATTTTTTTTTTTTTTTTTGAGGTTAAATTTTCGGTGCAATATTTCGAATTGATTAATCAATAAATGTTAAAGAAGATTATCATTGGACTTTTAATGATTTAATTTAACTGTTGTTTTTCAGGGTGAATCGATTGTACAACATAATACTGCAGTCATTTTTGGGGAAACAATTTGGATTTATTGTAGATTCTCTTTAATCTGCAAAGTGTTAAAATTATACATACATTTGATTACAAGTCCCTCACTGAGATGCACTCCGACCACAACATTTTTGCTCTGACAAACATCAACTGAAATCTCTAAAGCTTATTGCAGAAAGGAGAAATGTTGACTTGAATTCTGTATATGCTGGGATTCAGATCTCCAACATTATTAATCTTTTTCTTTGTGGCAAAAAAATTATGTCAAATTTGAACGTTTACCTTTTTAACAAGGTTTTCCTCCAGGTTAATTGAAAATATTCTCCCTGGATCTTTAAGATCTAGTCAAAACAACCTTTTATGCCATGCGGATGGCATTTCCAGAATTTCCAGGATATAAATGTTTTTATGACCTCAAACTATATGAGATTGTTACTCAGTTAGTTAATAGATTGATGAAGGTTTTAGTCTCTTTGTCTCAAAAATGGGGTTTAGAAAAGATAATGGAATCCATTTTTTCCTTTGCTGTCAAGGTTGACATAGTCCACATCCAAAATCTACCTCAGATTGGTCCCTTGTGTCCCTCGGTCCCTTGTGATGACTCTTCCTCTACGAATGCATGCTGCTGAAACTTACGGTGGTTTTCTGACTCAGAGAATAGAGAACCTCCATTTTAATTAAAGTATAATTATTGAGCTTAACATACATGTAGATGCATGTAGAGGTGGGTAGTTTACATTAGAATAAAGAGGACTATGACAACAACAAAAAGCTAATTAATTGTTGGTGCTCCATGATTTGCACCATCCAATACGAAAAAACAGTAAAAAAAAAATTATTTGGATACAGTATATGTCTATATGACAGTCAAAAACATAGATTCTACCAATTGTAATTTTACCTGAAAAGAGATTTATTTCTATAGTAGTATCCAAATAACAGCATTATCCTGCTCTCAGAGGAAACAATAATAAACCAACATGCATGAAAGTTTGTCAAAATAATGCACGGTTTAAAAAATACTACGCAAAGAGCTACAAAGATGGATGAAAAAGTGCCCTAGCTCTGTTTAGGTGCAGTTTGCAAAGTGCTTTGGTTGGAAATGATGCCCCTTTTACACATACTTATGAAAAGCATTCCATATCTCACATTTCTTTATTAACAGGGAATTCCCCAGCTTTCTCCAGATTCGTGAGTGAAAGAAACATGCTCACAAGAGCAATGACAAAAAGTTTTAGCTTGTTGTGCTCAGACTAATGTGATGTTTTGAAAGATTTATTTCCTTGTCAAAAAATCTTAAGTACCCAGCAAGTACAAACATACAGACACCTTTGTCCAGTGGTTCTAAAGAAAAACTATCTATCTAGAAGTACCTGTTTGTTTTTTTTTTTTAAAGTTGATGTGATTTTGTACAGGGCTTCATTACTGTTACACAGACGATTACACAGAGTTAAGTCGAACTAACATTACTGGGTGACCATTAGTTAACACAGAAAAAGATATGTTATGTCTTATAGTGGCACTGAATATATGCAGTACCTTGCAAAAGCATTCATACCCCTTGAACAAATTTTTTCAAATTTTTTTCCATCTTCTTATCAACCCTGATCAGTCTTAAGTTCCCGTTAAGAAATGCATCCACAGCATTATGCTGCCACCAATATTCACAGCAGGAATAGTGTGTTCAGGGTTGAGTGTAGTGTTAGTTTCCTGCCAAACATGGCGTTTTGCATGTGAACTGAACAGTCTTTTCTACATGTTTACTGTGTTTCCAACAAAGCTTTTGGCAAACTGCATTCGGGACTTGTTCTGGCCGTCTTTCATCAATCATTTGGTCCTTTTTCATTCTTACATAAAGGTCAGATCTGTGGTGTGTAAAACTAAAAGTTGTCCTGTCTAGAGATCCCCCCCCACCCGAGCTTTGGATCTTTGCAGCTTCTCCAGAGTTGCCTGTCAGTTTATTTGGACAGCCATGTTTTGTTTTGTTTACAGTTGTCCCATACTCTATATTCAGATAATGATTTGAATTGGGTATTAGTGAGGGGTTTTAAAGTGAAGGGGTCTGAGTACAAATGCAGACCACAGCACTATAATGCACTCTTTTATGTTGGTCTATCACGCAAAATCCATTTATAAGATGACAAAATGTGAAAAGGTTCTACAAGAATTGATACTTGTGCAGCACAGTATATCAGAGTGATTGTGTTGTTGAACTTAAAACTGTGAAGAGAAAAATAAAGAACTGCAATTGCTAGAACTTCTCTATAATGTTTGTGTTGGTTTGAACATAAGGAAGCTGATGGTGTGGAAGTAGTTGGAGGTAATAGCTGTTGTATGTATCTGTATGTATCTTTTCTCCCATGCACCAATCTGTGTTTGACACCAAAGGTGTGTGTGTTTTTTAACTGTTTCATGCAGAGACAATTACTCTGCGTTAAATGAACTATGGAGGTTTGCAATGAACTTAACTGGAGCAGACAAAAAAGGGAGTAGGCACATGTTTGGGTCTTATTGGAATGCTGCAACTCTAGAATTATGTTTGGACTTTCATTGGTTTCCATATCAGTAGTTAAGGTGAGCCAGGAATTATCAAAATGTTTCTCTTTTTAGGTTTTACACAACAGAAACAGAAAAATTCTCAGAAAACCATGACAAATAGTATCAGGATCAAGATTTATATGTATGTGAATATGTAGTATGAAGGTCATTTACATGCACATGGAAGAAACTAGTATTCCTGTTTGTACCTGTCTGAATGGTTGGACTGACGCCTGCAGGGCACAGTGTTGCGGACGCATGTGCCGGTTCCTGGGTCCACGTTCTCAACCATGACAAAGGGATGCTCCTCCAGGGTGGCCACCGTCAGATGACGGTCATCAGATATGTGCTCCAGGAAGCTGCCATACCGTGGCCAGATGGGGTAGCGAACCTGAAGGATGCCGCGAGCAAACGTGCCCACCTGAAATGGTAAACGTGGAGAGAGAAAGAGCAAGTTGGTATTGCGAACATGCCCATTCGAATCTGAGCGGCGACCTTCATGTCAACCTCTTTTCTTTTCACAAGCCATTCCCTACAGGCATAGGTGAATTTATTAAATTATTTAACAGAATTTGCATGTGCTGACCTGGGGATTAGGACATAAAAGGAGAGCACAGTCGAGTTTAACAAATTCTGCACAGACTTAAATCTCTTTAAACAAGGGGAGTGACAAACACCTACAGCTAAAAAAAAGAGGCAGTTTACAGCATTACAATTATAAAACCCTTGATCTACCCTTAATATGTGTTCATTTTGTTGAATAATGCTCCAGTTATTAATTTTTCTAACTCAACAATTACAAGTCACAGTTCATAAATGTGAACTGTTCCAGTGGCAACTTAAGTTTATAATAGTTTTTTTGTTTGGCTCTTTAAAAAGTTTACTGCCTCAACAAATGTTCAGACACTGTCACATTACAACACTGCAACATCTTTTGACTTAAAGCAACAGATCAACACAAAGTAGATCATAATTGTGAAGTGGAGGGAAAGGTTAAATTGTTTTCAAGTTTTTTCAAAAGAAAATCTCTAACCTGTGGTGTGCATTTGTATAACCACCAAAATAAAATGGAGAACATTGGTGAAGAAACAACTTTATTTAGAATGTGAACATGACACACAAGTTAGGGATAAAGTTGAAAAGAAGCTCAAAGCAGGGTTAGGTTATGAAACAACATTTCCAGCTTTGAACCTCTCATGAAGCACTATTCAATCTTTCATTAATTACTGAATCAAATATGAAATATTTTGTATAGACTTCGCAGACTGGGCAAGGAGAGCTTTATTCACAACAACAGCCAAAAGGCAAATTGTAATTCTGGGCGAGCTGCAGAGATCCACAACTCAGGTAAGAGAATCTGTTGAGAGGAAAACTACCAGAAAAAAAAGCAATTGTTCCCAGGAAGCAAGAAGTCAAATTAACAGTTTGCCACAAGACGTGGTGAAAACAGTAAACATGTAGAAGATCTTCTGGTCAGTTGAGACCATAATTTTAATGTTTGGCCTACATTCAAAATGTAATGTGTAAAGGATAGACTCAAAATCCACCACAGATATCAGATCATGTATGCGTGTTTATTTTATTTTCTGAAAAGTAAATATTTTTAGCCAGCTTTAACTGAGCTAAGAATTTGTCATGTATATGACCATTTTACAGTTTTAGTTTATTTATCTATACTTGGTCTTTCATTAACTGTTGACTAATTGCACAGATCATTAAACATGGCAAAAGAGCAGCCAGCATGCAAGAAGAATCAAAAAGTCTGCAGCTGTAAATAACTTGTGCAAAACCCACCTCTAATAATAATTATTTGAATAAAAATATGCGTGCGTTCTCACCGGGTACTCCAGCTTCTTCCCACAGTCCAAAAACATGACTATCTCTAAATTCCCCTTAGGTGTGAATGAGTGTGTGCATGTTTGTTTGTCTTGTATGTCTCTGTGTTGCTCTGCGATGGATTGGAGACCTGTCCAGAGTGTATCCTGCCTCTCGCTTGTAGACTGGAGCTGCAAGTTGATGCTCTGCAGGGATTTTAACTGGTGAATCTGAGAGCTATCAGATTGACACGTGACCTCATCCAGCACTTTTAAAATTCTATTTAAAATAATAAAACATCACACTACGTTTGCAGTCGTTTTGTGTTATAAACTACATTTGTTTGTGTCCTTTAGCAGTATTATTCCTTTGTGTTGCTGTCATGTACAAATCTGACAGAAATGTCTATTTTACCATAATTAATTTATCAAAGTTGCAAATTCTGTGGGAGAGGTCACCAAAACTATGATTAAACAGGGGTGCGGTATTTAAATCACAAGGGTTTTCAGCCACATTTACCAATGTTCATATCAGAGGATTGGCCATTATATGCACCTTTCATGAATCACACAACTTGTCCTTTGTCCATTTCTGCACCAGTTATTCATAAATAAGGACCCTGGATGTGCAATGATGGTAGAGACAGACCTCCAAAGACTTGTAGCTGTCACTGCAGCAATGTCACTTCCTTTCCACTTTTTAATTGTGTGCTACTCTTTGTTAGGCTACCACATAAAATCACAATTTTATGAAATTTTATGTTGTATTATTACATTGTGGCTGACTTTGGTGGATTTGCAGTGAACTTCAAATGATTGTTTTGTGATAAAGCTCAAGGAACTGAAAATAAATTACCTAACACAGATTTTGACAGTGTAACAAGAGTAGTATTCAAAGGAAGTAACAAATTGTGTTTTCTAATCCAAACAAAAGAATCTTGGGACTGGAACTGGAAGAGCCCTTCAGATGTCAGCTCTGAACTTTATGAAATGGTCTTTGTCACATCAGCCAACCCAATGAGCCACACTGAACTCAATGTTTGCTGACTTACTGAACAGGAAAACCCAATTTCTTAAATACTTTTTTATTACCTATTCTGATTGGTTTCTAGGCTCACTCGTGCAGATGTTCTTTCTTTGTGATACATGAATTTTACATATTTACTAAAAAACTACTATATAGGGAGTTATCTTCCTTTGAATGACAGAATCAGACCACTGTCCATAATGAAGAACAGTTACTTTTGTTATGCCTTTACAGGATAGATACACATGATATTAGAGAAGATAGAAGCTATTTCATTTACTTTTTATTCCCCATTGGAGTAGCAAACTTCAGTTCAATTCAATTTATTTGTAGACCACCAATCCAAAAAATAAATTGCATTTCAAGGTACTTTACAAAAAACAAACAAAAAAAAACATGCTATTTATCCACAGAAATATCAGTCATTTTAATCCAATCATATAAGTATATTCAAAGTCAATTACATATATTCAAACTTGATCTTTGAACAGTGGAGAGTGGAATGCCTATGTAGTGTCATTAACTGTTGAGCAATCCCTCACACTGGGCACGCCTGTAGCGACAGTGTCGAGTGGAAATGCCCTTTCAAAGGAAGGAACCTCCAGCAAAACCTGGTTCAGTGTGAACAGCCTTCTACTGAGACCAAATAGGGGTTTGAGAAAACAGAGTATACACACAAAAAGTACAGAAGCACTGATCCAGGACTACTCTATGTTAAACAGAAAAAAGATAATTAATGACAGGAATAGCCACTTTAGTGTCTTTATCTAGGAGAGAAACATAGCAAAACATAAAAGCTCCCAGCCTCTCAGTCTACAGGATGAAAAACAGTGCACAGTTAGCTGCAGAAGGGACAAGTGTGTCATCTATAGAAAGAGAACATGGCGCTATTGGCTCAGCTGATGGCTCCCTCCAGGAAGGTGTTAAAACATATGGAATACTATAAACTAGGCTAAGATACAGAGCAGGGATTATGGAAGTGTAAAAGCATATTACACACAAACAAAATATTCTCTGGGCTTCTTTAAGCATCAGCCATAACACTTCACTCATACTCATACCCTATTTACATGTCTGGACTTTAAGATAAATGAGGAATACATTTTTTAGATAATGAAATTGACCCGGTGAAGCATTGACTCCACTACCTCACTGAAGATGTGCTGTGCATCTTGGTTCTTAGAATCTGGCACCAACAACTTAGCAGGAGATCCTTTAATCAGGTATGCTGCAAGGTTGAGCCTGCATGGATCTGACTTGTTTATTCAGCAAATCCCACATTTGCTCGATTGGATTGAAATGTGGAGAACGTTTAGGCCAAGTCAAGGGCAGAAAGAAAACATGACTTTCTTCCATTGCTCCCTGATCCAGTTTTAAAGCTCGAATCCCCATTGGTAGGGCTTTGGGTGGTGAAGAGGGGCTGGTCTTCTTGAGTTCAAACCTTCAATTAATTATAGTGAAGCTGAAATAAAGTTAATCTGCTCTAGTTGGATTTTCCTGCTTATTTGCTCATTTGCAACCTTTAGCTTAAGCGATCGTGTGCAGAGAGGTTACAAAAGTATCAGTCAGGAGATGAGCACTGTCCTATTTCTAAGTCATGGTACAATGAAGACAATCATCAATAATTGGAGAAAATGTAAGACAACAGTGACATTGTAAAAACTGGTACAACCCCAATTCCAATGAAGTTGAGACGTTGTGTAAAACGTAAATAAAAACAGAATATAATGATTTGAAAATCCTGTTCAACCTGTATTCTTTCCACAGTTATTGAAAAGACAAAATTGACACTGGTCAGGAAGACTCCCAAGAGGCTAACAGCAACACTTTAAATGTTGATGTCACTTAAAATGGGACAATGTACAACTCAAAAATAAATGTCATCATTTGATGTGTTCTACCAAATAATAGATTTTGGTTAGTTTACATCAGCAGTCCTTTTGCACCCTAAAGGTGCTGCAGAAATTTCCAACAATTACTGGTTGTTTTCTTCGTACAACAGCAATATCCTTTGTTCTTTATAGTAGGGTGAAATACAGAATTGTTTTCTTCCAAAGAAAACAATCAGGCCTGACTAAAATCTACTAAAAACATTGCGGGAGTTATGGTGTGAGGTCATGTTTTTAGGGTTTGATGGAACAAAGCATGAAGTTTTGAGCACAAATTTCAAAGGCATGTTTGGCTTAAAAACAGTTAATCACCAGAAGAATACCGTGCGCACAATGAAACATGGTGGTGGCGGTATCTTGCTTTGGAGTTATGTTCCTTTAGATGAGTTAAATAAAAAGGTGCTTCACCATAGTATTATATCTAAGGCTGCATTCACACTGCATGCAAATGTGACCCAAATGCAACTTTTTGGCCATATGTGACCCATATCTGACTTTTTCATAGCAATCTGAACAGCCCAATCCAGATCTTTTTTACTTCCAGAGAAATCCGAATTGTGCCACTTTCATATGAGGCACAAAATCGGATAAGTATCCTACAGTTTTTAAAGCATCCGCAGTCCGAACGGTCATGTTGTATTTCATCTGACTTTTACGTTATTGTCCTTGCTCATGCTCTACAGAGGTAGCAGTCACTGTTCCACAAAAGGCCATTGATTGTAGTTGTGCTCTCATTTTTCTTACCTTTATGTTCATAATATTGTTGGCTCCCATGGCACAACAACATAATAATAACACAAAGACCTTGACATGTATTATTACTTCCGCAAAAAGTGCGCTGCTGTGTGATTGGTCGCTTTGGGGTTGTGAACCATTCAGGTTGGCGTCTGATATAATTAGTAGTTTTAATGACCACGCTAAAAAAATCAGTTTTCAGCAAAAAAAAATTGGCATTGAGCATCTGACCTGCAGTGTGAACGTAGCTAAGAGTAAGCTCACACAATCTTTTTTATTTATTTTTATTCAAACAGATTTCTTTGTTTTTGAGTTGTATTGCTCAGGATAGATGACATTTGAGCCAGGGTGACAGCAAAGAGGCCCTCCGAACTTCAAAGATTTTGAGCTTATCCAGAAAGATACGTAAATCACATCAAAACCAGTGGAAACATGCAAGAAGCTGATCAGTGATTGTATCAAACCTGAAGGGTGGGATTTCTTTATTTCCGAGATTTATCAATTGATTACTACTACTATACAATGGTATAAGTAATTCACATAGTTGCGGACAAAACTCCAATTATGATCAACTTAATTAAAATGTTATTTTTTCCCAAATTTAACTAACTAAAAACGTTGACCATGAATCTAGTGCAGAGATTCTATTGAGTGTTGTAATGAAAAAACAAGAGGCTATGAAAATGGGCAACAACTATGCAGGCAGAAAAGCAAACCAGTTTATTGAAAGATAACAGAGAGATTATGGTTCAACAACCGGATCTTCAGAGGGTGGTTCTCGCTTGACTCTGGGGAAGAGAGTTAAGATGATTATGGTCTTGCAGAGCAATGATTCTGATATTTTTACAGAGCTGGTGAGAAAAGTACTTACTGTAGGAGAAGGACAGAGACAGATCAGAAAACTGTAGGTGACTCACAGAGGCAGGGTTAGCAGGAGGAGTAACGGGGAGGTTTCAGGTCTGATTCTCACACGGTTTGATCCTTTCAGATGATGTGCTCAGGTGAATGATGAGGTTGGAGGGTGGACAGGCAGGTGCACTGAGAGTAAGTGATTCTTGGCGGTGTCTCGCTGAACCAGGGAGGAGGATATCAGGAAGGGGATGGAGATTCAGGGTTGGATATAAGGATGAGGAGTTCCAAGGAGATCACTTGAACAAGGCTTGAAGAACAGGGTCAGGAATTCCTTAGCAGATGAGTTCAGTCTGGAGAGAAGGAGCAAAGACTTTGGTAAAAGCAGGTTTACAAAGAAACAGATTATCTAAGAACGCTGGTCAGCTTACCATTCTAGCTGAGCTAGCGAACTGAGGTCTCCCTACAGGTCTCTGCTCCTTAAGAAAACCTCCTGATTAGGTCCAACTAGTAGCACCTGTGAGGCTGAGCCTGCCAATCACCCCCTGCAGGAAGAGACAGAAACCAAATACAGCAAACCCCCTGTACACATCCCCCCTAAACGGACGCCTTCTGGTGGATGTCCAGAGGAGGAAGAAGCCGCAGCTTCAAAATTGGAGATAAGGGGTCCAGGATAAAGCGTCGGGCAACCCAGGATAGATACTCTGGACTGTACCCCTCCCAGTCGACCAGATACTGGACTCCAAGACCCCTATGCCACAAGTTCACAATGTGGCAGACAGAAAGCAGACACAAAGGTCTAAAAAGGACTGGTTTGATCTGCAACACATGAAAAGTAGGATGGACACGACGGTGAAAAGGCAGAATTAGGCGGACAGAGGTAGTGCTAATAATAGATTCTATCTTGAAGGGACCAAGGAACCTATGTGTTAGCTTTTTAGGGTAAGCTTTGAGGGAAAAGTTCTTAGAGGGTAGCCAAACCTCCTGTCCAGGGGAGTAGGTGGGAGCCGGGATTTGTCTTCTTTCAGTGTACCTTTCATTTTGGTGAGAAGTTCGTTAGAGGGCGGCCTTGGTCTGGTTTTAGATCTGACAGAAGGTAGGACTGTGTTAGGGAAAGACGTGGGGAGAAGTGATGGTTTATAGCCAAGTGAGGCTTTGAAAGGAGATAGACCGAAGCTGCAGAGGCATAAGAGTTATGTGTATACACGACCCAAGTCAGGTAATTGCTCCAGGATGTAGGGTTATTTGTACAGAGGCAGCGGAGAATATTTTCAAGTTCTTGGTCAAGTCTTTCACATTGACCATTAGTTTGGGGTTGTAAACCCGAAGATAGCTGAGTCTTGGCAACAAAAATCCCAGATTGGGAATCCAGACCTGTGAAAGGAATTTTGGTCCCAGGTCAGAGATAATTTCAGATGGGATGCCATGGAGCTTAAAAAGGTGATTTATAAGAAGTCATGCTGTTCACAGCAGATGGGAGCCTAGTGAGTGCAATAGGATGGGAAGCCATTGAGAAGCGATCAATAATGGATACAATCACTTTTATTCTTGGAAAGAGGTAACCCGGTAACAAGGTCCAATGCAATATGTGACCAGGGATGGATAGGTAAGGGCAAAGGTTGGAGTAACCCAGCAGGAGCTCTGTATGAGTCTGTATTGCTATCACAGGTGGTACATGGAGAAACATTTTCAGCCACATCTTTATCGAGACACTGCCACCAGAAGTATCGGCAGATTAGAGCAATTGTACGACTTGAACCTGGATGGGCTGAGAACTTTGAGGTGTGTGCCCACTGGATCACCTGGGACCTGATGCTGAATGGGACATAGAGGGTGGACCTTCTCCCGGATCCGGTTCATCCTGTAGTGCTCTGCAGATCCAGTTCTCCAGGTACCAGGAGAAAATGACTACAACACATGACAGCGGAATGATGCACGTTGGTTCAGGGGAGCCTTCTGTCATGGAGAATTGCCTGGAGAGACCATCAGGTTTAACCTTCTTGAGGCCAGGATGGTAGGTGATAATGAAGTCAAAACGGGAAAAGAAAAGGGACCAACATGACTGAGGAGGATTAAGGCGATTGGCAGATTGGATAAAGGCGTGGTTCTTATGGTCTGTCCAAATGATCATGGATTGAGAGGTGCCCTCCAGCTAGTGTCTCCATTCTTCCAAGGACATTCTAATGGCGAAGTGCTCCCGATCTCAATCGTCATAGTTTCACTCTGCAGAAGAAAATCTTTTGGAAAAGAATGCTCACAAGTGGAGCTTACCATTGGAAAGAGATCGTTTTGAGAGTACAGCTCCAACTCCGGTATCCGAGGCATCCACCTCCAGAACAAACTGGATCTTGGGATCTGGATGTGTCAAGATAGGGGCAGTGTAAACCCTCTTCCTGAAAGTCTGGATGGCGACATCGCCTTCTGGGGACCAGGCAAATTGTTTCTTAATTGAGGTGAGTGCTGTGAGAGGAGAAGTAAGTAAACTAAAGTCACAGATTAAGCAATGGTAGAAGTTGGCATATCCTAGAAATTGCTGGAGCTCTTTTCAGTTACTGGGTATGGACCAATCTTAAACTGCAGCGACCAGGAGCAGGCCCCGGCGACGAGCCAGGACATGGACTGTGTCTCTCGGCTGGCCTGGGAACCGCTTGGGGTCTTCCCGGAGAATCCGGAGGAGCTGTCTGGAGAGAGGGACGTCTGGGTGTCTCTACTAGTTCTGCTGCCCCCGTGACCCAGTCCCGGATAAAGCAGAAGACGACAAGTACAAGGACCTTAAAAAGAGCTCTGTGACATATTGTTATAACAGATGAGCTACAGGACATAATCGAGAGAGGATGAACAGGGAGTGAGTGATCTGAATGTTATGAGATGAAAATAAAATGGGAAAAGGCTTCAGAAAATTCAGACCTTGCATGTGATGTTTTGTTACTTGCAAACTTTAACTCTCATGGTAATATAAAGACACAGAAAGCATCTGAGAGTTTTGCACATTACAGGTCCAGGTTCGTACACACATTAAAACATACAGTCCTGCCAGGAAGTGACATTGACAAAGTGGGTTAGTCTTCCCAGGACAGAAATAAATGAGTTCAACCGTAGCTGTGAGATTATATTCAGACCTTTCTGGTTAGTCGCAGTTTTTCAATACACCCCCAGGCTCCAACTCGGTGTGTGTGCTTCAATGTGTAAAAGGGAGTAAAAACACTATAGATTGCAAGGCCAGGTTATGAAGAATGAGAGGGAGGCAGATCCTCCATAAAACAGAGGAAGGGGCAAGTTATTACATTTTGTGTCCTTAATATTCAAGTGCATCTCAATACATTTGAAATTTATTTCAAAATTTCAATAAATAAATGGAATTTGTGGTACATACATTCATCCCACACAGACTGACATATTTTACATGTTTATTTTGATTACCTATATTGATAATGGCATCCAAAATTCAGTTTCTCTGAAAAATAGAATACTATATCAGTCACAGTGATACCATTGTCATTAAAGCATGAATTGGTACTTTTCACAGTGTGGGCAAGTGCCAAGTTCTGCTGGAAAATGAAATCAGAATCTCCTTAAAACTTTACAGCAGGAAGCATAAACCACTTCAGGCCTGATCTAAAATCTCCTAAAACCCCCTGCCCACTGTGAAACATGGTAAAGGCAGCATCATGATCTGCAGTTACTTTTCTTCAGATGGAAATGTTTTTTGATTAATATTGGGAGCAGTCAGTTTTGACCAAAAATCTTCAAGTGTCTGGTAGAAAGCTAAAGATGAAGATGGATTTTTATTTTTAGCATTACAGTAAGTCCATGCTAAAATGAATAGAAGTAAGTCCATCCATATGAATAAAAAAATGACTTGAAAGTGAAAATGTGCTTTAGTGAAGTATTAAGAATGTGCAGACTTATGAAACCAGTTTTTGCACCTTTTTTTTTCTTTTTTTATGCTTTCCTCCAAACAGATGTGTTTGTTTTTTCAGTTGAGCTGTAAAGAATATGTCATATTCATGGTGAAAATATTTTTAATTAATAATCATGGTCTCAGACATTTTAACAGCGGTTTGTACACTTTTGAGAGCTACTCAATTCACTGTACTTGAAATCGACTTTTAGATATCAATTACCTCAAAGGCACATGAAGGGGAAGCAAATGTCTCCAATCTGTCTCTTCATAATCTTTAAAAAAAAAAAAAACTGAAAAAAATTGGACAATGACTTTTGCTTCAATTGACATTCCAAATAACTGACAATAAGAAGTTTCAGAACTGAAAGTCTGCTGATGGGAGAAAATTACATTTTCATGCTACATTTTCTACAAGTATGAGTTTTTATTGCAAAGACTGCCTTTTATTTGCAGAAGCCCAGTTTTTATTAAAAACATTTTTTAAAACCCCCAGCTAAAAGATGTGTTTCTTTTTAATACAGAGCAGCAGCAGAATCATCTTGCAGGGATCAGCAAGCAGAAACGTGCACAAGGAAACATTCGCAGGCGATATGGCTCAGGGTGATGGCACATCTATATTTGGCCTTTTATAAGCTGTAATAACAATACAATGAATCCCAAATGTTCTTTGAAATTGCTCTCTAAAGGAGTTTCTCTTTAACTTGTATCTAATCTGAAAATTAGGCTTCTTTTGTTAATCGTCCATAATATTGCTGAATCCAAAGATCAATTTCTGACCACAGAAATTTTGTACCACAGAACACGTTTCATTGCAGATGCATTGTTAACTGAAGGTTTAATGTGTGATTCTGTGGTTTATTTCATGCTGCTGCTTACCTTGTCCCACAGCCTCTCCCGGTCCAAAGCAATGATGACCATAGAGGGGTTGGATAGAAAGCCTTGATTGTTGAATGACAGGTCTTTTCTTTCCCATGTTACATTCAGCATGTGCCTGTATGCCAAACAGAAATAAAAGAAACAAAACCTCGTAAAAAGTACACAATCGAAGTGTATAACTTTAGCAGTCTATGCATTGGATATTTTATATTCATTTACACTAACACACTCTCACAATAATCAGATTCTAATCGAGCCTAAAGCTTTCCTGAGAGGGTTTAATTTAATGTCTTAGACAGGAAGCAGCTCATCCGAGTTGATTGGTTGGATGTCAGGATGCTACTACTAAATGGTCTTGGTATCTGTTGAGGTCTAAATCCAAGATAGACTGAGCTTTAAATAATTACTCCAGGCTATTTTACATTTCCCAACAAAAGTAAAAGAGGTACACACGATGTTTACTTCATATTTTACACAGAGGAGTTCAAGGAGCAAAAGCTAAAACTGTCCTTCAACATAGAGGTAACAATCATAGTTTAGTGGAGCGTAGCACGATCTCGTATGTTCAGAATGCCAAAATATTTTCTGTTCAAGCAAAATCTGTCTCATTAAGTGCCATCCAATTGCACTCAGCATGTAAATTCATGTGATCAAGTAATTGAAAGCTTCTATTATAGTTACTGTTATATGAAGTGTGTGCATTAGGTTTTGGGTCAATTAGAGCCTTCGCCAATTAATATTTGCCTTTTATACCCACAGGTTGCCATTTAAAATATTGCCTTCATTTTGTACTCATAAACCAACCAGTTCAACCTATTCACTTGAAATTATTGCATAACAGTTTATTTTTCTTAGTAGTAAAGTAGTTTTATAATTTTAGAGATCGATAGAGAGCAACCTTCCGATTGTCTGGCAATCGAGAGGTTCTGAGTTAGATTCCAGCTTCCTACCACAAGTTGATGGCACTCAACCCTTGAAGGCCAATAGACCTGCGTATCAGAGTATAAATGTGTGACTGATATAAGTGCAGCTGAATGAATGTGACTCATTTTGAAAAAGTGCTCTTAGCGATCTGTCACACTAGCAATGATTCATAGGTTCCATACATTTATGATTCCTTACAGTAGATTAACTAATCTTTTTAAATGAGCTGAATATGTCAGTATATAGAGACAGCACCAAACACAGACCAGTTTCACAAGAGTGCAGCAAGAGTCCAACACTTTTATAAAATAATGGTGATAAAGTGACAGACGAGATACGAACAATTTAGTGCTGTGAGAATACTGTGACTAAGCTTCTTACAATGCTGAAGACCTCATCTCCTTCAGAGCTTCTTTTCAGCACCCAAGGGCAATTTCAATGTTGTTTTTTCTAATGAATGTGGACTGCATTTGATTGTCTCTTGTTCTAAAATAAAATACTGGTCATACCTGAAAAGTCTAACAAGTGACTGTGTATAAATTAATTATGTCTACTATAATTATATAAATGAGCCTATGATCTTAATTTGTTAAAACGTTATTTGGTTTCAAACATTTTGGCTTGTCGTGCAACGTTTTGGGAAATTTGAACATCATACTAACTCTTGGTGCAAACTTCACAGCAACATGAAACTCAGCAAATGTAAGACACAAGGAAGGATAATGAAAAAATTTTGCTGTTAAAAAATTAAGACATGATGAATTAAACATGTCTTACCTGAAAAGGGTATTGTTGTCGGACTGTTTTGCTGGTTTATTGCAATCTCCATGTCCTTCAGGAATGAAACCATAAACCCTCTTGAAACTCTCTGCCCCTTTAGCTACTATGGCGACACCCTCCCTCACCCTCTGCCGCAAGCTTTTCCTCCACTGGTCCGTAATCACACCAATCACACCTACAGGGAAGGTGGCAGGTGGGGGGCTGTTGGGGTTGCCTACGGCAAGGCTGGGGAGGATCCAGATGTAGCCGGGCCCCAGCAGACCCAACTCGCCTGCTAGACTAAACAGGTACTGTGCCTCCTCATGTGAGCAGTACGCCAACAGGACCTGGGAGTCCAGCTGCAAACAGACAAGAAATCTGTTGTCTATAAAATATGCAGGACACAACATCAGATTTACAAACTTCTTCTGGTCCTCTCAAGTGAGTAACATTAGCTCACCATTTAAACTGGTGGTTTTAACAAAAGGACATTTGAGGTTTACAAATGTACGTTTCCATTGTCAATATTAATCCAAACATAAACTAACTATAAAATAAGGTGTAATTGTTAAATAATATCCCAATTGTTCTGTTCAGAATGAGATCTGACACTTAAGACTTTAAATGACATGGATGAAAAGAGGAAATTAATATAAAATCAGTAAGAATGTCCAGATTGCAAGTTAGCTTAACAAAATCAAACATTTCCTTCCCACCTAATCATGATAATTTACAATGTAAGCAGCTATTGTTTGATAAAGTCCTAATTTCTTTTCCAAAGCTTTGGAACACTTAGTTATTTGGGCAGAAATAGTTTTGACTTTTGTTGGAAATTTGTTAAATGTAGATTTTTCAACTAACTAGAGATGGCGAAGCACTTTCAAAAATAATTCAGATTTTTATAAGTGGGGTTTGTAAGGACGTTGTAAGCTGATCAACCCAAAAGGATTTCAACTCAAAACTTTTTCAGCACTTTGCGGAAACGTTTTTCCTTCGTAAATCTTTACGCAGCCTTGACACTTGCATTTGCATGGTATTTCCATAGAAATTTTTCATGTTAGATTTACAAACATCTATTCTAACCCGCATTACTGAAAACTGACTTAGTGTTATTTTGGTTTATATAAATAAATTATATTTCTTGAAAGCTTCCACCTGGTGTTGTCTCCCCTTCTTTGTTAAAGTCATCAACCCGCAGGCTGCTACAAGTGGTGACTTGGCTGAGGTTCGAAACCAGGGCCACGATATAGAGTAGAAATTCTGATGTATCAGCAGCAAAGTAAAAGGCAAATGGAAGCATGCAGACACACACAAAGGTAAAAATTGTGAAAAACAACTAATAAGAATTGACTGTACAGTAAGGGAAAAATTTACAGTATAAGAAAATATACTGTATAGTTATCAAAATAGCATACTCAGATTAAGCACTATGAGTTGCAAGTAATAAATTTATGTAAAATAATTAAAATTAGACTGTCTCTACTCGACATCCTGTAGCTGAGACTAGAGCTGCATGATATCAGGAAAATATGTGATATGCAATGATGATTTAGTTTGTGATAAAAAAAATGTTTAAAGTTTTAATTTCTTTCTGTTTTGGGTTCATAGTAAACATAGACCCACAGATAATGAGCAATCTATCCAGCTACTGGGGGGAAACAAATCATTATTTTTATCTCAACAGGTTTTGGTTTAAAAAGATACTTCTGTCTAACCTTTGATGTTTTGGCAATGAAACAACTAATTTATAGTTGCTTAATCACCTTTCACAAAGAGTTTCTATGTATAAGCACTGTAAAACCGTCTATGTTTGGAAGACCAGATACATATTTTATATGTTTTATATGGTTTTATTATATTGGACCAGTTGTGTGAGCAAAAGCTTGGAAAAGAATGATTTCCTAAATTAGTGTGTAATAATTTAGCTTTTAGCAACTATGTCCTGAGGGCCTCCCAAACACTCCAGGGGTAAAAAGAAAAAAGAAGATATAGGTTTAGTAAAAGATTGAGCCCCTTATCAGCTTTGCTATTTTCATGAAGTACACTTTACACTAAGGAAAAGATGCATATTGCTTTTTAACTTTACCTGCTGTAGCATGCGTTTGGTTTTCAAATCATTAGTGCCAACAGACATTTCCATTGACAAAATATCCTGCAGATTCCATAGAAAGTAGGAAGTGTCTGTGTAGGACTGAACTATATCCACAAAGGTGTCGTAGCCCGGCATCAAGCTGGTGATCACAGCAAACCCGGCCCAGTCATACTCCTCCAAGATCTGACACAGACATGTTGAGGTAAAGGCAAACAATTACAAATATGAAATTACAACATAAATAGCTTTCTAAGGACTTTTTGCTTTACAAGAAATGTGGTTCAGACTAAAGTGAATACATACACCTCCCAAATGGCTTTAATGCTGCAAAACCTACCAAGGTACACATATACAAACAAAGGATCAAATGTTTACAAATGACCACCAATTATAGTGGAAAGAAATCCCACAGTGCCAAGCGAAAGGAATCATACCCCTAAAAATTGTGTGGCTTTAGTGGCAAAAGTGTGGCATACATTGATATTCAGCCCCCTTTCATGAATACTTTGTAGAAACACTTTTCACTGCAATTATAGCCGCAAGTCTTTTAGGGCTTTGCACATCTAGAGACACATTTGTTTTCCCCCCATTACTCGTTGGAAAATACCTCAACCTCAGTTAGGTTGGAAGAAGGAAATCTGTACACATTCATTTCCAAGATGTTTAATTGGACTGGATTTTAACTCTGCTATTCTAACACAAGAATATGTTTCTATCTGAAACATAACATTGTAGCTCTCATTGTATGTGGGCTGTTTCTGCTGTAAGGTGAACCTCCATCCCAGTCTCAAGCCTTTTTCAGCCTCTAACAAGTTTTATTCCTGGATTGCCTTGCATTTAGCTCAATATATCCTCTCATCAATTCGGACCAGCTTCCCTGCTCCTACTGCAGAAAAGCCTCCTTACAGCATGATGTTGCCATAGTAATGTTTATTGGTGGGAAAGGTGTTCAGTGTAGGTTTTCCTCCACACACAGGCTTTTGCATGTGATCTTATCTGACCAGCCTTCTTCTACATGTTTGCTGTGGGCCTTACAGGCCTACATGTGGTAAACTACGAATGGGACATCTTGTGGCTTTCTTTCAACAATGGCGTTTTTCTTTTCACTTTTCATTGAATGCCAGATCTGTTGAGTGAATGACTAATAGTTGTTCGATTGCACCTGAGCTGTGGATCTCTGCAGCTCCTCCAGAGAAACCATGGGCCTTTGGACCGTGTTACTGAGAAATGCTCCCAGGCCTGGCAGTTGAGTTTGATGGCCATGTCTTGCTAAGTTTGTGAATGTGTCATCCACTATTTTTGTATGTTGGATTGAACAATGCTCCCTGGTTGAGATTTTTTTTTTTTTTTAACCTACCTCTGATTCAAACTTATAAACAACTGGTGTGCTCCTTGGTCTTCATGATGCCATTTGTAAACTAATGTTCACAGAAAATTCTGATTTATACCAAGATTAAATTAAACATAGGTGGGCTCTGTTTACTATTTTCGTCATTTTGAAGGCAGCTAGTTGCACTAGATTTTATTTAAGGGTATCAGGGTAAAAAGGGCTGAAAACACATACACGCTGGACGTTTTTGATTTTTCTTTAGGTGCATTTCCTCTTCAGTAACTTTTTCAGGAGCCTGAGTAATTAACTGAAGGTAGTTTTTTTCCAGACAGAGGTGAAAACGGCCCTGCTAGAGAGGTAGAACTTTTTGATGGATCCTGAACTAATGCTGAAGATTTGTGGTGGGAGTATGCAGACTGACTGGCTGAATATCCCCAACATATTAAAATCAGTTATCTTTATGCTTCTTTGCTGTTCATGCTTTCTCTTGACTGTTAATCATATGACTGTGGTTCTCTATTTTTGTTTGTAAACACAATATTTAAAACCACTCACCTATGCTGAATATTATTTTCAGAGTTTGCATTCGAATTTACTGATAAAATCTAACAACCTTATTGTAAATATTTAATTAGCATCTCCACAGAGATGGCGAGAGAGTGAGAGAGTAATGCACTCTTTAAAGCCTTTTGAAAAGATCTTAATAAAGTATAAGTAAAGAGTATTTAACAACATTTACGCACCGAGTTACAGATTAAAGCAATCTAACCAGCCCATGATTGTTGATGATTTGAATGTAGCAGTAATGCTGCAGCTGAAGCATGTTTTCTGATGCTTACTTTTCCTATGACATATTCTCTAAAATAGAAGTGATTTTAATTCTTCTTAATCAGATTAGCAAATGTATGCCTTTTGATAACCAATTGTAATCCTGACCAGAGCTCTATTTTTTCCTTTCTTTCCTGGAGTCTACCACAACTGTTAATAAAAAAATATAAATGCTGTATTAGTCTAATTTCCAGTGGTGTCTCATTCTGGACACCACTATTGTGGCGGGCGTAGATCTGTGTCACAAGATCACCAAAGTACTCCTGGAGTAGGAGATCGCACTCAGTGTCAAGGAGTGTCCATCCACATAAACGGAAGACCATAGAAAAGCCTTTCATATACAACTTTTAAGAAACCAAGCACAATTTTCCTTCAAGCTGACCATTAAATAGTCCATGTTGGTTAACACAAAATCACCATTAAATACAGTAAGGTTTTGCGGGTGGAAACATTTTTTAGGCCTAAGAAAACTTTTGCAAGGCACTGTGATTTTTTCATGTGGGCCAAATTGAGGGAACTAGTTGCTTTCCTCTGATCCCAGTTTTACACAGTATACATTTACTAAATTGTTCCACACTAACACAAATGTGGGATTATCTCATTATCCCATTGTCTACTGCAATAAAATATGAATAATTATTAAAATATCTGAAGGGGTCATTTGAGTATTATTTAAAACATTAGACTAATAGAGAATCTGCGATGGACTGGCGATCTGTAGACTGCTGGAGATAGGCACCAGGTTCCCCACGACCCACTATGGAATGAGTGGTAGAAAATGATTGACTGACTAATAGAGAATTTTCCAAACAATCTACTTTCGGGTTTACCTAAATAAACTACAACTTGAGAAATGTTCAAATCCTGCATGCCCTTTCCCTCATATAAGTGTCACTATGACAAAAAAAAAGTTATTAAAAATATTCTGTCTACGTAAACGAGCTGGAATTACAATCTAACAGACTTTAGTGGGATTATGAGATTGACTTGCAAACATATTTGACAATAACGTTATCTAATCCCATGTGAACATTTACAATCCACCATAAATCCAGATTGGACTAGTTTGTGAAAATTGGGCCATAACTTCAAATCAGGGATTCCCCTCCTGACTCTTTGGATGTCTCTCAATGGTGTTAATCGGCCTACGGAGATCCCAGAAGTCATGATTGACCCTCTAATTATTTGTTATGATAACCTTTTTTTTCTCTCTAGGGTGTAAACAAGATGTGGCTAAATGTATTTCCATACCTTGAACATGCAGATGACCTGCTGCTCCAGAGAGGCTCCCATCTGTAGAAAGGAGGATCCCTCAGCCTGTGAAAAACAAGTGAAGTCTCCTTTACTGATATAGTTCTGTGGGTTATCAGAAATGCTTTAAAAGGTTTGCTTTCATCTTACTTTAACATTATAGCTGTACCCAACAAAACACTGGACTCAATTGTAACATTACAGTAAGTGATTTGACTGCCTTTTATGTTCAGAATGGAGTAGCAGACAAAATTAAGGAAAACAACATTAATCAATCCTGACCATATTTTATATGTGTTGATGTTAAACGAATTAGCCTATAAATAGATTTTTAATCTAGGCGAACAATGTCCTAAACAAAGAAGCATAACCTCCTAAAATTTGAGTTATAGGCACTATACATCAGCTGCAGCATGCACCCTCCAGCAGTAATGATGCAGCAGGTTTGATTTGCATAATAATCTTTGGCTATCAATATAAATATTACATCCTGTGTCTTTATTGAGACGTTCATTTTACAACAGACTTGGATTTTCCATTTTCTGCCTCAGTCTGGTAGAAGTGTGCTTAAAGTGAAAACACTCAGTCCTGCTGCTCTCTTTCTGTCAAAAAGGGGAGGTCCAATGTTGTTCAAGTCTGTGTGTTTGCATACATTTGCATACCAACTCAGTGCATTGACAGGGGTGGGCTTGTTTAACACATTTAAGAAGCTTCCTCATAAAAATGGCAACAAGAGTGAGGGGAGGAGAACTGGATGACAAAGAAGAAGCATGACAAGGACAGATCATGAAGCATGAATCATGTGTATTCTTGTCACGCTGCAATCAGAACATAAGACACTTTGACATACAAGGGTGCTTATAGAAAGTTTTCAAAAGGGGTCACCAGATAGAGCCACTGGTGGCTCGCCAAAAAGTTTAATTGAAGAAAACTTAAAGAAATATATTTGCTATGTATTTTTAACCGTTTCATATAATCTGTACTTTTTCTTACAGATTTGACAAAAGTATTTACGGCACTTTTTCACATGTTGTCAAACTACAACCACAAACACACAATTTTAAAGAAGAAGGAAAGGTTTTAAATTGTTTTACAAGTAAAAATCTGAAAAGCGTGGCTTGCATTAGTCTTCAGTCCCCCTTACTTTAAATCTCAAATAAAAACCCATTGCAACCAACTGCCTTCAGAGTGCAACTGTGTTGAGTTGATCTCACTAGAAATGCAGCTGTTCTGTGAAGGTGTAGGTTTGTTAGCTAAAATTAGTGAACAAACACCATCGTGAAGACCAAGAAACACTGCCAAAAGGTCAGGGAGAACATTGAGGTAAGGTTTAAAGAGTTAGGTTTTTAAAAAAATATCCCAAGCTTTGAACAATTATCTGAAACTAGAAACTGAACAACACAAAAAAATATCTACCAAGACACCTAAACTGACGGGCCGGGAAGAAGAGGATTGATTAGAGAAGCAGACAAGAGGTCCACGGGAACTCTGGGGGAGCTGCAGAGATTCACAGCTCGGGTAGGAGAATCTGTTGTACAAGGAAACCACCTGTTATGCACTCAACAAATCTGGCCTTCATGGAAATGTGGAGAAAAAATTTTCCATTTGCAGTTTACCACAAGCCATGTAGGGTTAGGGTTCAAATTAAAGGTTCATAGATGTTTTCCATCTAATCTGACTAAACCAAATAGCAATGTATTTGGAAACAAATACAAACAATGTATTTGGATGTGCAAAGTTGCACCCCAAAAGAGTTTAATCAGTAATTGCAGCCAAAAATATAAGTTTGCAAAGTTATTACTCAAGAGACCACACCACACGTTTCAGATTTTTAGATGAAAATGGTTTTGAAAATCTTGTGTTGGTTTATCACACAATATCTTACTTAAAATATATTGAATCTTGCTGTTGTGATATAATAAAAAGAGAAAACAAAATCATAAATATGAATATATTTGGGTAAATCTTTTAATTGTTTTGTAAACACTTCATTAAGTGTTGTTTTCAGTTCAAGATAAATTTCGGGCTAATAACGTCATCTTTCTGAAGGCTGTCTACAATAAAAATGTTAAATTTATAGTCAATAAAAATATTACGCGTTTAAGGTTTTGAGATGGCAAACAAATATATTTTAACAGGACGAATGAGGAAGAACTTAAAACTTGGCCAGAATAAATCAAAATTTCATCTTTTAAAATAAATTTAGTTCATGTGTAATTATTTTTCAAACAGCCCTGTTTTCATAGCATAGCAGGTAAGTTCAAGTCAAACGAAGTTACATGAATTTAAAGGTAGACAGCGGTGAAAAACAGTTTTGAATCTCTCAAAGGACTTTACATCTTGTAGTTTTTCAGAATAATTTGAAATTAGTTTTGACATTTTCACCAACAACTAGAACATAAAGTTGAAACCACATATTTACATACACAAATATAAAAGGTTATGTGTACCATTTTGTATTTCTTCAAATTCAGAAAATTGTTTGCAATGTATCTAAACTATTTGGGAAAGCCCAAATGGGTATGGGGATGGCTTTTTACACTTAGGTTAAATCACAACATTTCAGTTAAATTAAGAGAAAGCTATGGGTGTATTTCCAGGCAACACTTCAAACAAACTACTTTCTTGTGTGACATAATGAAAAAATCTAAAGAAATCAAAGATTCCTGGAAAGGTTTTAGGGACCTCCACAACTCTGGTTTATCCTCGTACAATTTCTAGATGCCTGAAGGGGCCATGTTCTGTTCAAAGAATTATGCAGAAAGATAAACAGCAAGGGAATGCCTGGCAAAGACTGTGTCAACAAAGGGGATGCTTAAATGTTTTTTGAACACCATGCCAAATGTGAATGTGGGGTTGGCAGCATCACGTTGTGAGGGTGTTTTGCTGAAAGAGGGACTGGTGCACTTCACAAAATAAATCACATCTTGAGGGAAGAACGTCATGTGGAAAAATGGAAGAAACATCTAAAAACATCAGTCAGGAACTTAACGCTTTCCAAATAAACAATGCAATAAGAGTGCATGGTCTTAGTTTATTCCAGGGGTCCCATAAGCCTGGACTCCAGTTCAAATCCGGACCCAGAGCGTTTTGACGGCAAATAATTTTCTCATTCACTATAGACATTTTATTCTTGCTGCGTCTGACTTTTGAAGAGGCGCAGTGGGCAGCTATGTATGTCAGTGACATTTTGGTCCACACTCCAAGCCAGCTGGTGGCAGTAGTGCACCACATCGTTGTATGCCAACCGCCAAAAAACGACAAAGAAGAAGCTACAGGTCCTTCTCATAATATTAACATATTGTGATAAAGTTAATTAATTTCCATAATGTCATGATGAAAATTTAACATTCATATATTTTAGATTCATTGCACACTAACTGAACTATTTCAGGTCTTTTATTGTCTTAATACGGATGATTTTGGCATACAGCTCATGAAAACCCAAAATTCCTATCTCACAAAATTAGCATATCATTAAAAGGGTCTCTAAACGAGCTATGAACCTAATCATCTGAATCAACGAGTTAACTCTAAACACCTGCAAAAGATTCCTGAGGCCTTTAAAACTCCCAGCCTGGTTCATAATCAAAACCCCAATCATGGGTAAGACTGCCGACCTGACTGCTGTCCAGAAGGCCACTATTGACACCCTCAAGCAAGAGGGTAAGACACAGAAAGAAATTTCTGAACGAATAGGCTGTTCCCAGAGTGCTGTATCAAGGCACATCAGTGGGAAGTCTGTGGGAAGGAAAAAGTGTGGCAGAAAATGCTGCACAACGAGAAGAGGTGACCGGACCCTGAGGAAGATTGTGGAGAAGGGCCGATTCCAGACCTTGGAGGACCTGCGGAACCAGTGGACTGAGTCTGGAGTAGAAACATCCAGAGCCACCGTGCACAGGCGTGTGCAGGAAATGGGCTACAGGTGCCGCATTCCCCAGGTCAAGCCACTTTTGAACCAGAAACAGCGGCAGAAGCGCCTGACCTGGGTTACAGACAAGCAGCACTGGACTGTTGCTCAGTGGTCCAAAGTACTTTTTTCGAATGAAAGCAAATTCTGCATGTCATTCGGAAATCAAGGTCTGGAATCGGCCCTTCTCCACAATCTTCCTCAGGGTCCGGTCACTTCTTCTCGTTGTGCAGCGTTTTCTGCCACACTTTTTCCTTCCCACAGACTTCCCACTGAGGTGCCTTGATACAGCACTCTGGGAACAGCCTATTCGTTTAGAAATTTCTTTCTATGTCTTACCTTCTTGCTTGAGGGTGTCAATAGTGGCCTTCTGGACAGCAGTCAGGTCGGCAGTCTTACCCATGATTGGAGTTTTGAGTGATGAACCAGGCTGGGAGTTTTAAAGACCTCAGGAATCTTTTGCAGGTGTTTAGAGTTAACTCGTTGATTCAGATGATTAGGTTCATAGCTCGTTTAGAGACCCTTTTAATGATATGCTAATTTTGTGAGATAGGAATTTTGGGTTTTCATGAGCTGTATGCCACAATCATCCGTATTAAGACAATAAAAGACCTGAAATAGTTCAGTTAGTGTGCAATTAATCTAAAATATATGAATGTTAAATTTTCATCATGACATTATGGAAATTAATTAACTTTATCACAATATGTTAATATTTTGAGAAGGACCTGTACACGGCTGATACACAAAGTCACTCACAGCACAACAGCTAGCATACAAGTGTTTACTGTGAGTACAGTGGATGTTAGGAAAACACAAAAAGTCTTTCACTGACTAGGAAATGATCAGAGTGCATGGAAACTGTGACAGAAACACGTTTAGATGGAAAAGAAGAACAGCAACTTAAGAAGGGCTAAGTAAATTGCCATGTCTACCACAATCACAAGAAGAGCTGAACTGTTATACCAAGATGTACAGACCCAGCATTTAATATTGGTGCTTAAATTGGATTGCATTTTTCTGCTCGGCAGATGATTTTATGGGCATCCGTAGTTTAAAAAACCAAAAACTCTAGTGTTGATTAAATGTTAAATAAAAATTTGAGAAACTATGTGTCTCAGTTGATTTAAAATGTTCGGACCCCAAAGTGTTTGGATAATGGAGGTAGTGGACCTCTTGCTATTTTAGTTGGGGACCCCTGCTTTATAGCATAAATTGTTTAAGGACAACAAATTATTGTTTTAGAGTGGCCATCACAAAGCTCTGATTTCAGTCCCCTATAATATATGTAGGAAACTCTAAAAAGATGTGTCAGTGCCCTACGAACCTGACCCAGTTAAACCAATTGTGTCCAGGGGAATGGGACAAAATTCCAGCACACTGAAGCTTGTGAAAGGTTACAAAATTTTTGACAGAAGGGAGAAAAGAAAGATGGTAAGGACAGAAGGAAGGACACAAAAAAGGACACAAAGCGGGACTCAATGAATGAAGAAAGAATGGAACGAGGCAGGAAGGAAGGAAGAAAAATAAAGTGTATGCATTGTTTTATACATATACAAGGTGTTTTGTTTTATTTTGCCTTGATTTGTACGGGTAATCTTTATTCTGTCTCAACACAACAAAATAAGATTCTCAAGTTGTCCTTTGACTCAATTGCTTTGGCCACTTTTCTCTGGATATTTGTTGTTAATGCATACCACAGCCTTCAGATCTTCATTTGTAAAAAACGTCTAAATTCAATGTATTATGTCACTTTAACTTCCCAGCTGCACACTACTTTGTATTGGTATTTTAAAAGGTTCAAGATGAGGAAGGATTTGACATAGAGAAAAAGGAAGCTCAGCTGTGTTGAAGGTCATTATAAAGAGTCAGGATACTTATTTAAAATGAATATTTACAGTTTTATTTAAATAAAGTAAAAATAATATTCAGAATATGTTTTATTTCGCCATTGTGTTGTATTTTGTTTGTCTTAATATTACAATAATAGTCACATTTTCAGTGAATTAAAAAAATTGCATTTGGAATTTTCATAAAGAAAGTTGTCTCAACGTCTGGACGATCTATTCCCACCTCTTTTTAAATGTTTATAGAGATTGGGGATCTAAGCAGGCTAATGTTGCTGCAGAGCATGGGCAGACCTGTTTTGTAACAAGAGTAAGAGTATGCAGGGCTTTGACACAAGTTATAATTTTCTGAATTGGATTCGCTAACAGACAGCTTGTGTAAGAAGATAAGAATCAGCATAACAAAGTCTCCTTAATAATTATGAACACTTTCTCATTATATGATTCAAAAAAAGAAACATAAGACGAAGTCTTAAATGTATGTTTAAGAAAGAATGTGTAGGAGAAGAAGAAGTTAAATCACGAAACGCCGCTAGGGACGAGGTCTCAGATCTTTTCTGTCTATTCGTGTCTCAGAGGTGACTACCTGTCATCTCTCCCTTCTGTTGATCTTCTTTTTCCCACAGTTCAGAGCCTCCGCAAAGCCCAAGAGAGCGCTGCAGCATGAGGACTACCACGAGAATATCAGAGCAAGACTCTTCCTCTATGTATTTCCACAAGTTTTATCTGTCTGAGCTTGTTTGAGAATCACCTTCACAGAAGAAGTGGCAACCAGACCATAAGCTGGGCTACGCATCAAAATAGCTTGTAAAAATAGCAGAACGCAGGTATATCAGGTTGTTACTAAATAAATAAAAAATGGATAGACGGCCACGGTTTACTGTAGTTCCCTACTTCAGCCAACATACCAGAAAACATCTGAGACACATCAATTTAATGGCTATTAGACATGTTTGAACTAGTACACAAACTCATAATCTGATAAAACCTTTGGTCTACTCCCTTCTATGGCCATCTAATTAAGGTAAGAATCAGACATATTGGAGGATTTTCTCTTTCACTCACTCGGTTGTGGATTCTAATAGAAATTACAACAAAGTGACCTTCTTTTCCACATCTGCCTCTCACAGGAGCACACCCACATGAAGAGACAAGAGTTCGCCCTCCTCTCCTCTCATCTATCCCTCCCAGCCGTCGTGTTGCCACTACCTTGGCAGCGCGGCTGTCACATGCAGGCGTAATTAGCAGTCTTACTGAAGCAGCGTATGGTAATGTGACAGGAAGACCGTCGACATGTTGGCTGCACACATAGTCCTCTCCTCCCAAGGGGGTAGCTTTGTGCTGTCAAACTTCAGACAGATCTATTTTGCAATTGACTGCATTGATCTGTGTGTGATATTCAAGAAAAACACTATGATTGTTTTTGGTAAACTGGGTCACACACATTTTCAGAAGCTCTGCTTTACAGAGAGAAATGTAGGTTTTGACAATAAACATGATGACCTTTTTTAATATATTGTTATGTTTTCATTTTATTATATTTTCAATCCATACAAAATACAAAGACATAGGCAGACATTTTGTGAATAGAAGAGTACCTTCTTCTAGCTTAGCTCACATATTTTCACTACACATCACTAAAATTAAACTTGAAGGCAGTTATTTTGCATATAGTCTGAAGCACACAATAAACAGAATGGTTTGAATAGTTTATTTTAATGCTAATATTGTTGGTGATAATACCCATTGATTTTGCAATTACATTAGAAACTTGAAATCAATTGGTGCAGTATCTTTGTGCAGTTGAAACTTGGGGCCTGATCTTCAAAGATCCCAAATAAGGAGCACTAAATTGCTTGTGCAAAAAAAGAATTGCACATGCAATAAGTGGGCGTGTTGTGCACAATCTTTAAAGATTGCATGTGCAACGGATAACAGGCACAAAAGAGGTGCAGTCTGCTCTATTTAAATGAGGAATATGCGTGTGCTAATGGCTGGCTGCTACTGCCCCCAGCGGATCTAGAGGAAAAGTGAACAAAAGCTGTGGTTCTTGAAATATGCAGGGGCTGTTGCTCTTCATTTTGAATGAGGAATATCCAGTTGCTGATTATTTTCCTTCTGTTCTGTTCTGCACCTGCTTTTCTGGACTCTTACAGTTTGTTAACCTTTGTCATCACTATTAACAGCAGCAGATTTCTCATCGCAGCCTCTGCCCTGATGAGATTATTTTCCCTCTCTGTTAATTTGCGCAGGGTGCCTCTGAGTGCGTAATCGCGCATACAGAAGACGGCGTTTGAAGTTGTTCTGTAAGCAGATGCTTCATGTTTGGCCTTAAAATATATAAGAACAAACTTTATATCAGAAACTGCTTTGGGATTATTTCAGTTGCAATGGACACAGAGGCCCTGAAGAGCCAGGGGGCCCAGGGCAGCGACCAGGAGTGAGCCAGCACACACCAAAGCACCCAGCAACCGAGAACGACCAATACATCGGCGGGCAGAGTCAACAGCCATTATCGGGGCCTGTGGCAGGGAGGAAATAGGCCCTACAATTGATGGGGGGCCTAAGGTGATACAGGAGAGGGAACAGCCCAAGACCCAACCTGACATAAAACAGGCACACACAGTCACAATTACACATTACCAGTCTCATGCGTACACATAAAAATACTCACACCCACACACACAGTGTACAGGCACACAACAATGGATGCCGTTCACTCATTCGCACTCCCAATATATATTCTATACTCCCAGGTCCAGGTACCAATACCCCAGAGGGGCAACCCAGGAGGTGGTCCCCTGGTCCCCCCCATTCCAGGGTGGAGACAGGCAGGCAGCCCGAGCACCAGTCCAGACTAGTGCAACGCCCGAACTGAATGACCACGGCCCAGACCCCGACCCCCTCGGGGAAAGGGGTCTGGGGGAAAAAAAAAAAGGAAAAGACTTTGTGAAGATGCTGAGTAAAGCTGGTAAGAGAGTTTCATCATGAACAGTGAAACAAGGATTGTAACGACATGGGCTAAAAGGCCTTTCAGAAGCCATTACTCCAAATGCAACATGAAAAGCAGTTTGCAAAAGCATTGGGGATGTTTTTTTTGTTTTGTTTTTTTTTTTAAAGCAGATTTGGTGAATGGTTAAAAAACGGCAGAATATGTTTTTAAGTGACTTTTGTTATCTGACCTTTTAAATTTACAAAACCACAATGGCCATCTGTATACATACATACCCTATTATATTACCGGTATGACTAACAACTTCATTAAAAATACAGGAAGCCTGCTGTCACGGTTAGAGGTGCCTTGGCCATTACCGTAGTTTCCAGTTTCCAGTGGGAACACTGTGCAGTGGCTCTGATTTTCTTATGACCTCTTTAGGAAGCTTCTGCTTCCAGGGGAGAGACAAAATTAACGAGGGGTGGGGGGATAAACAGAAGGATAAACAGAGAAAGTGGGTCAGTTTGGCCACATGAACAAACCAAGAAACCCCTAATAAAAGAAACAAACACTAGAATCCAGTAAGAGAAGTCTGGATTCTTGAGCCAGTCCAATCAAACATAACCAGGTCTCAGGACTTTTATCCCCAAACATTTAGAACATATATGCCTGAAACAACAATGGCATATACTTTACTATAAGATACAGCTGTAATAACAGCTTTGTTTATTCTCAGTTTTATCATCACACACAACAATAAGTATTTTTTTTTTGATAACGTATTGATCTTAACAGTTTGCCGAAGCACAGAGATTTGATACTACTTCACTGTATAAAGAAAATTTTGATCTTTGTTTTAAAACAAAATGATAAGAACAAACCAGAAAAGTAAGAGATAAAGTTGTGGTGAATTTGGACTGTCCACCTAAACTGACTGGCCAGGCCATAGAGTATTATCAGAGATGGAGTCAAGAGGCCCACATTAATTCTGGAAGAGCTGTAGAGCTCAGGTGGAGGAATTTATTGACAGGACAATTATAAATTTTTGCACTCAATAAATCTGATCAGACAGACAGACAGACAGACAGACAGACAGACAGACAGACAGACAGACAGACAGACAGACAGACAGACAGACAGACAGACAGACAGACAGACAGACAGACAGACAGACAGACAGACAGACAGACAGACAGACAGACAGAAGTCAGGACACTAAAAGAAAGGGTCCACCACCAGTCATCACTCAGCACATAACTCCGCCCCACAACAATTCTGGGGTAATCTGAAAGTCATACCTCCACACCAGAACCTTTTATCCAGGAAATGCAGACCCCAGACACTGAAATGACTTGGGTAAAATTGTGCCAAAATGCGCAAAGGGCTATCTAAATTGCAAGTAATGGCTGAAAGTCTTTGCTCTTTATAGATTAAGCACTACTTTGGTTCAAAAGGTTTAGGGTTACAAATACTTTGCAAGACACTATAATATTACAGCATTTGAAAAGTGCTCCCATAATTCTTTATCCGAAAGTGAAATATTTTAGCTGTTAAATGAAAGTTTTGTTCACACATTAAAGTTTCTTGTTGTTTTGTCCCGTCTGGTACTGTGCTGTCATCCCGCTCTCCTTGCTGCTCGTCAACTCCCATGACCACACATCTGGAAGCAGCACCCTACATCCAACACACTACAGTGACTGCAAGCCAAGAACAGAGGCACACAAAAAGAGGAAACTCATCTAGGCTATGATTTCTAACTCCTTAGAGAGACATACTTTTTCCTCTTCCCTCACAGGGCCCTTTGAGCAGTCTTTATGCCCTTTTCTCAGTCATTTCTCACACTTTATCATTTCCTCCTCCTTGCTCCTGCTTGATGTATGTACTGGATGACAAATGACACACTTCCTCTCCTCCCTTCAATCTTTTCATCTTTGTGTCATTCCCTTCTTGTTGTTTGCAATAGAAAGAGATCACTGAGACAGCAACCATAAATAGGTGGCCCAGGCAGCTGCCGCGTCTTTTTAAACCACCATCAAAGGCATTCATCATCATCAGGCTATTGATAATTAAGTAGCACTGAGCTCTTTTATCCCTTAAGAGAATCATGCACTCATGTATGCATCTTTCTTCGTTCAATCCACCTGTCCCATTGAGCCAGACACCTTTGACAAGCTTTTTTATTCTTGATGACAACAAAAAAAGGAAAAGAAAGTGAAGGCGAGAGTGTACAGGATTTGGTAAGGTCCTATATAGAGAGCTGTCACTAAACCACTGTGAACCTTTCCGAAAAATAGAAAGACTGGTGCAATGGATAAACTGAGTCTGTTTGTTGCTGCTGTCAGCTGGAGAGAATGACTAAATGAACCAGTTATGACCAGCTTTAGAAATTAAAAAAAAGAAATGGTCCAGGACTGACAAACTATGAAAAATTTAGAGCCAGTGGAGAGAATGTCGGTTTTTACCTGAGTTTGCGTGATCACAATTTGAAAGCAAAAAAGAAAAGGCAGAGGGCCATTTTAAGAGAGAAAATGTCAGCCAGGTGCTGCTAATCAAATGCATTTGATCATCAGCGAAAAGCTGGAGTTTAAAGCAGGAGTTTTGATTTTGCTGGTGGAGAACATTTAAGACAGCTGCTGATCTTCGCAGGGGTGGACATCCATGTAAATACATCCCAAGACTAAATCACGCAATTCTCAGCTAAATGACAACCCAAGGGCTCCATCTCACATTCTATAAACCTCAATTAGCATGCTAAATGTCAAAATTTATGATAAAAGAAATAAAAAAAAACTGAACAAGTATGGCTTGTTTGGAAACACAGTTTGAAAAGGTGAGAAAGAAGCACAAATGTCTGCCCAAAATGCGCACAGCAGACCAGCACAAACAGCTACTGTCACACCGTTTTCTATGAAACAAAGTATGTTGGTTTTTTGAAAAATGCATTATGTGGGACTATACAAGGAATTGAAATGCAGTAGGTATGTCTTCTAAATAGTGTGTGTGTTGGTATCAAGTTTGTGGAAATTACAGTATTATGCTGCATCAAGATGGGGTATGTTGCTTTTACCTTGATTTCACCATTTGGATTGTTTTATATTTAATGAAACTGACCATCTTGCAATCAAATATTAATTCATTATGAGTGCAACCTTGGTCCGATTATTCTTAGCAGAGTTATTTAGGAGTAGGTTGTCTTCATTTTCAAGCATTCAGCATGCTGAGGTGAGTGAATCTTCATCAAATGTGTGCAGACATATGCTGAGATTATGAAATGGTAATTAGGTCATTGCTGAGGTATTTGAGTCACAGTTGCATCAATTCTGTAACAGTGATGCACATGTGCAATAGATGTGTCATGTTGGACCTACGGCACTCTTTTCAAAATATCCAAGGCAGCCTGGCTTATCTGGTGATGGGTTTTAAAAGCATATTAAGCTGATGCCAGAGAGTTACTTCCTTGTGGCATTGTGTCTTCCTATGCCATTGAAATGAAAAGCAATGGTGTGACATCAATATACCAGTCAAGAACACTGGTGGGATAAGGCTCAGCACCTCAAAATATGGGCTATCCCTTAGAGATAGGGTGAGAAGTTCAGGAGAATGATCCAGGAGGGCAGCTGCAACACAACAACATAGGAACAACTACATCAGCCACAGGAGTTTGTAGCTTTCTTACATGATAGCTATAGACGCTCAAAGCCTGCACCCAAGCAGATGACAGGTGTGCACAACGTCCTGATCTCAACTTGATTAAAATGCATTAGTAGGACAGCAAGATAGCTGTGCTACTGATAACTGCACTGAGAGTTATTGCTGTTAAAGGTGGTTCTACAATCTATTCAATCATGGGGTGTCCTCGGGTTTTTTTCAAGGATTGTATTGATAGTCATTAAAACGTTCCTTTTCAGTGGATGTAGGGGAGATTCAGCCAAAGATGGCAGATTGGTTTAGATCTTTGGTTGAATGCCGTCACAACAGAGTGGCTTCAAGCTCCTCATCGGGCTAATAACAAATGTTTTGCCATTCTGGAGATCCAACAGAGCACAGAGGAGTGGCCCCCGGGACATCTCTAGAATTTGTCTTAAGGATTCTAACGGCATGAAAACAAACTTACTTTAAACTTACTGAAACATATATTTGTTAAAGAGTTTTCTAAGGAATAACGAGTCTGTGGATATGAGGTGGATAGAGTAGAGAAAACTAAAATTGAAAGGATAAAAGAAGTGTGAGAACAAGGATGAGTGTTTTACTCAAAAAAAGAGTAAAGGGAGACTTATCATTAAGACAGTAAAATGCTGCCAGCAGGCAGCTGTCAGTCAAGCATCATCTGAGCATCTTTCTCCTCTCTCAGGTTCTTACTGACTCACTCACTCTGCCCTTCCCACTTTGCCATCAAGATACAGTAAATCAATCACTACCCCCCAAAACCCTCTCCTGTTTAATACTTGTGTATGATGTGACATCTGTGGATAGCTTTTGATTAACAGGAAGCTAATAAATGCAACATAGTTCACAAAATGTCTCCTGAAGGGTGAAATCCACCATTTGCTGGTGCACAGCTGCATTTCAGCTCAGTGTGGAGTCCTTGGTGGTGAATAGGTGTGGAAAAAAATATGCCTCTGCATGCCTCTGTGTGAGTGTGTGTTCTCATGTGTGACAGGGTTTATTTGCATGTGCTTCACTGTCTGAAAGTTAGTTCTATAAATACAAGGTGCTCAGTGTGGCAGATCAGTGACTAAGGAAAAAAGGGCAGATGAGCAGAAAGTGCGGGAAGACGGGATGAATCCATTTTCCTGCTTCAAAGTGAGAGAACGTAGAGATTAAGAATCCATCTGGTGTCATCAATCTCTTCTTTACAATATAACTACACAGCTCACTGCTTTGCATTTCTATTCATCACAGAGATACATCCTACATCTAAGCAGACAAAACCTGCCGCCCATTTAGTACATCAGGATGATTGATTGAAGCTCAGATTGACTGTAAAAGTCATCTGTCTATGTCAAGTTTCCCTGCCAACAACTCAGACTTTTTCCCAGGCAGAGATTAAACAAGCTAATGAGGGTCGAAGGCTGATATTTCACTCATTTCCAAATATTTGCATGCAGCAAGTTTCTTGCAAAAACTAGGTTTCACCACTCTGACCTACATAAGTTGTTTTAAGATTAACAATGCCAATGAAAAGGAGTTCCGAGAAAGACGGGAGTCTGTGAAGAGTGAGTGCTGCTCCTGACAACATTTACATTACAAGCTTTTTATAATATACCAAAACACAATTACACTCATTTATACATATTCATGATTTTTCATTGCTTGTTTGAAACTATATCAGCAATGAAGACCATTCACCAGCTTGCCAAGAAGACTAAGAATTTCAAATCAAACCGCAGCCTCATGTTGGTGTATTGACAGTACCTTGTATGGAATAACAACTGCAGAGCCACCACTGATGCCCACAATGGGCAGAGCTGTCTGCGTGGAGAGGAAGTCCAAGATTTGTGCCACTTCTGCCACCTGAGAAAACAGATAGAAATAAGTGTTCAACAACAGTTAAAGACTGCTCAATGAAAAAACGAAAACATTAGTGATAATTAAATATTAAGTATTAGAAACCTGTGTAAACAGATTTTAAATTTTCGTAGGTACCCGGGGATACCACGATAAAAATGGCATCAGAAAGTGGAAATAAATATAGTACAGCTTCATGGTAGACTTGTAATCTCTTGCAAAATGGTTAAAAATAGGGCACCACAGTTCCACTATTGCCTTGAAGCAAGAAGGTCCTGGATTAAAACTTGGCCGGGGCTTCTCTGTGTGGAGTTTGCGTGATCTTCAGATACTTTGGATTGCTCCTACAGTGCAAAACATTTCTGTAAACTGCCTTTAGGTAAGAGTGTTAGCATGGTTGCGTGTCTCCGTGGTATCTTGAGATGAACTATCAAACTGTTCATGTTATACCCCACCTCTTGCTCAATAACCCAAGAGAGCACCCCACCCCCCGAGTATCCTGTGAGGATTGAGCAGGTATAGAAAATGGATCATGGGCTAAACCTAAAAGAATCCAATGATACACTCACCTACCAACAAAAGACCCTGGCATTTGGTAGACATGCTTATGTCTTGTACATTGGGCCCTGGTCATTTGTGCCCTTTTCCCATTTTATACCTTTGTGTTTTAGATTGTTTCCTTCCTGAACAAGCTGGGTGCCAAGCAACAAAAAGTGTCATCTGCCATGAGACATTTTGTACCAACCATGCATTCAGGTAAAATAGAGGTACAAATCAGAGAAGGGTCAAGTTGATTCAGAGCCATTGTTGAAGCTTAAAACAACATTACCAACACTTCACAGAGCTTGATGGAGGTCACATTTTGGGTTTGCATTAGGTTGGGTGATTGCAATGTGCAATTTCCTATTGCCTAAGAGAAACAATTCCTGTGACATGCAAGCTGTCACAGGAAGATGGTTTAAAATTCTAGAAAAATGTTATGAAAGTTTGCACATACTAATGTTGGGACCCACAGCCATGAGTTACAACAGGAAATGCGGTACGGACTTTTCTGGAACTTTCAAAATAAATTGCATTAACCTACTTCCGGCACAACTTAGGAATTGGGGGTAACAGCAAACTTCCCGTGATGACACTGTCCACATAAAACCCCACTTCCCCCAATGGTCCGATCTCTTCCACCCGGGACTCCGCTGCGAGGCTGGCCGGAGAGACAAGCGCACTAATGTCTCTTTGCTGGCAAAAAGACAAACTCTTCAAATTGGATCCAAGGGTGTCATAAGATCACGCAATCATATGCACAAGTTAAGTAATGATGAATTACTGTTGAAAAAATCTGGTATTCATTCATAAAAGGGAGATTAAGGTATAAGCAGTGCTTTACTTTCTCTCTGAGGCCTGCAGAAGCAAAGTGTGTTCCAGAGTTCCCTGCAGAGACGCGGTCTCTACGAAGCCGAGTCTGAAGGAAGGACAACGGCCCCGCATCACCGTGGTTACGGTAACGTGCAGTTGGTCAGCAGACAGAACGAGCCGTCTTCCAGCCACTGCTGCGGAGGTTAGCTGGAAGCTAACCCTTGGTTCACAGAGAGCGGCCGCACCTTCAACACCCCCACAGCTATGGAGGTTAGCTGAAAGCTAACCGTTTGTTGACTGTGGACATTTCTTCAAACTTCATCGTCACCCGGACAACTCCTCAACACGTTCATACGAGGTTTGGTGTTTGGACAGAATAATAGAGAAGGATTTAGATTGAAATGATCAAAACGTTTTTCATTTTATAAAGTTTGGTTTTGTTCGGGTTGAACTCAGCTATCTTGGTGCTAGCAGACTTATCTGCCGCACACGTGTTCAGTTTTGTGTTCTTTGTTTGTATGTTTTTGAAGTTAAGACAAACTTTACTTGAAGGGTGATTTTAAACAGAAGATTGATCATAACGCGCCGTCCGCGCTTATGCATTTTAACCCTTTTATTGATGGTATTTTTAAAAGGTGTGTGTTTGATTCTGGTGCTAAGCTATCAGCCTCCTTTATTAGTTTCAACTGCTAACAGGTAAGGACACGTGCTTGCTACCAAATAATATTTACCCAGAAAGGTTTAATTTTCAATCCAGTAAATAATGTGTCCCCAATATCATTTTACTAAATTTGATAGCTAAGTAAACAACATTAAGCCCCATTTCTCCAGAAAGATTTGGCTCTTTTCCAAAATACTCCCTTAAATATTTTACCAATTCCTTTAATAACATTTCTTTAAATATTATTTCAATAAATAAAGGCAGCTAATGAGACACCATTAAGAATTAGTCATCCAGAAGGTTGGTTTTATTCAGCAGATCATTATTTAAAACATTATTTTATTAAAATAATATTTTATCTGATATTGCATTGTGAATGGTTGTTTAAAGGTATGCTGATTATTGCTTAAGTTAGTTCCAAGACTAACCTAACTTCACTTCCAGATTCTTCAAGATAATCCTTGGTTCTCAAACATAAATAACATTGAATGGTAATGTTGCATCACTCCTTCAGTCATGGTTCTCAATCATCTTTAATCAACTTGTTTATATTGTACATAGCCCATTAGTCTTCGTTATTCTTTAATTCTGCTTGGTAGTTTAGTTGGATTGTTTTAGCATAGTAAAGAGTTTGTTGATTGAAATATGTTTGACTTTGAGTTGACTTATTTTTGTTAATAAATTCTTGTATTTTAAGAAATTGTGTGAATTCATTCCATGTATGTGCAGAGTTTTTGCTGTTCAATAATGTCAGAGCTCGTCTCACACCTTTCTATTTTGTCCTAATACCATCGCCTTACTGGGCTGGTATTCACAGGACAACCCTTAACAGATATTTGCTAAAATATTAAAATATTAATATTAAATATTAAATAATATTCTTAGATTCATAATCCTAATACTAACAAAAAAAAACTCATTTGACAGACTTGTCAATGCATTGTAATTACTTAGATAGCTATAACTGGTCTGCATTATTACTAGCAGTATGTGAAATTAAAGGATTTTTTTATCCATTTAAGTTCATTTATGACTGTGTTATATTATAAAATGTGTTGGTTCTTTAACTCCACTGGCTGTAAAAGATAGTTGCCATACTAGCTCTTGCTGAGAGTTAAAACAGAAAGAATGTGATGTAATTAGATCAATTAAGAAGTGTATGATTGTTTTTGGACCACGGGTACACTGTCACAATTAAAGGTTGAAGATGGCTGTGCTTCCTTTACAGTTTATTATGAGAATGCGTCACGTCTGAACAAAATTAAGTACAAATCAGATCATTCTTTTAAGGTAATTACATTTGTAAGAATACTTCTGCAAGGTACTACGTTGAGCTCGTTCTTTGAATAAACCTTGTATGTCATTGGCTCAGTGTAACAAACCAATGTCACAAACTGTATCCTGTAAATTTTAATGGCATCTAAACATCGTTAGCTTGTGATTTACGGAGATTTAGCTCTGTCTGTTTTCTGCTTCTAGTTTTGTGGATAAAGGGATAAGTAAAGAATAAATAACATTTGTTTTTGTCTTTCACCCACACTGCTAATCACAGATGAGCGTATTGCTCTAATTGGGAGTTTAGAGTCTTTCGCAAGGATGACATGCACCGGACAGGAAGCCATTTATGGATTCAACTAGTATATATTTTTTATTTGTAAACTGATGCTGAATTTGTGGTGATCACACCAGAAAGATTCTTTCTACTTCTGACTCAACCAAACACTAATATTTCTCCAGCATCACATCACCATTTCAGGGAACTTAATTTTCTTGAAGGTTGTTAGCATTTAAATAGGGGCTTTGATTGGCCTTTCTAGGAATCTTATAACCACTTCCCACTGAAACTTTCAATGCTTCAGACCTCAACTTGACCTCCATTGATCCTTAATTACATCATGAACAGAGAAGATAGCTTCCTGAAAGTGCTTTTCTATATTCTTGTGGCCCTCTTGTGCTCTGTGGTCATCACTTTTTTTTTTTTTTAGAGCACTCCACTGCTTAGAAGGCCCATGCCTGATGATTGTTAAGGTGAAGTTTGAGGTTAAAGAGAGATTTACAAGATCCTCCACACCTAGATCTAAAAGTAAAGAGATTGCAGCTTCTTTTTTTGATTTGGTTTCAAACCTAAAAACATGGAATAATCTCACTTTAATTGTTAAAAATAGATTTTTATCATCATTTATAAAATAACTTCTGTCAAAAAATTATTGCATAAATGCCTTGCACTATTACATACTGTTTTAATGTTATCAAATTTGTACATCAAATCAAAGTTAGTTTAAAATAAGAGATTGTCCGCTTTACCACCCGATTCACCCCAACCCCCCCAAAAAAATCCCATCAGGTAAAATATATAAAATTCTTTGCTTGATGTGTTTTATGCACCCCTGAGTTAAACTTTAAAACCAACAAGTTATGAACCGATGTCAGTGGTTTTAATTATTGTTATAACCCTGGCGCATGGTGGCAAATCTGTTGTCTTAAAGCCACTTAACTTAAAGGTCTGGCACAGTCTCCTTTGTTCTGGTAGGTCCCACGTCAGAACCACGGTAGATTTGTTGTGTTTGCTGGTTTTTGTTGTCTTGGTTATCTGCCGATTCAATAAGTGAATTTGAAGAATTTCAGGTGGATATGATTTGAAAGTAACTGGGAAGCTGTTTGTTTGAGTTGTAGGGAACACCATACAGCATGACTCTTCTTTACAAGTCTGACCCCTGCAGCCGTCCACCAAAGCAGTGCGATGGAGTGCAAAGTTTTTTCTGTTTTTGATTTACCCTGAGTGAGTGAAATGTAACACTAAAACAGACTTTGTTTATTTTACATTTTCAGTGAGTGCCTGCAGGCTGTCTGATATCATGATGCGAAAAAGCAACATGTTTCCAAGTCGGAATACGGTGCATGGGGGCAGTTAAATCTAACCAACTGAGAGGAAAAGTAGGGTAAGATTAAAATCCGTCTGACTGCAGGGAATGATCAGATTTCATTTTTTTGGTTGAAAAAAATAGGGAAGCAAAACCTAAATTTGCTTGTGCTTCTTTACAAATGGCAGGCAGTTGCTCCACTTGTGCAACATCCAGACATCTACTGTATGATCCATGTCATAAATTATTTCATTATCACAAGAAAACGAAATATGCAGTCAGTCATTTTCTACCGCTTATTTCATAGTGGGTCGCAGGGGAGCTGGTGCCTATCTCCAGCAGTCTATGGGCAAGAGGCGGGGTACACCCTGGACAGGTCGCCAGTCCATTGCAACACACAAACAACCATGCACACACTCATTCATACACCTAAGGGCAATTTAGAGTTACCAATTAACCTAACAAGCATGTCTTTGGACTGTGGGAGGAAGCCGGAGTACCCGGTGAGAACCCACGCATGCATGGGGAGAACATGCAAACTCCATGCAGAAAGACCCCCGGTCGGGAATCTAACCCAGGACCTTCTTGCTGCAAGGCAACAGTGCTATCAACTGTGCCCCTGTGCCCACCTCATGACAATGGATGACTTTCTTGTGATCTTGATATTAAAAAAAAGTTTCCTTGTAATAATCAGTGATGCCTGTAACGTGTTACTCTACTGTGGCCACTTTTTTCAATACCGACTAATCTAAAGTGTTACTATTTCCAAAATAGTAATCATATTAAAGTTACTTATCTAAATCACTGCGCGTTACTATTTTTGTAGTCTTCCCTTGTTTGCTTTATTCTTGCATCTCGGATAGTGATGTCACGTATGCAACACTAGGACACAAGCAAGCAACCACTGAGTGACACAATGCAGGAAGGAGAAAGATGTGTGTTTTCTAAGTGGAAATATAGTCACTACTTTGAGTTTGTGTCATCTAAAGATGATAATATATGGATTCGTTGTACTCTCTGTGCTGGCAATGGCGACAAAGCGGCTTTTCAGTCTTGGGGGGTTAGTGCTCAGACCTAGAAGAAATAAACTTTTTGACAAGAGGTTCGAAAAACTTCTGTTACTGAGGTACAACCACTGGTTCACTCGCACCACACCACTGTTTCACTCAAAGCCATTACAGCTTAAAAATAAGGCAAAGAGACAATAGAGCTTGCATGTGGTGTTATACTCCATGTTCATAAAACATGTTAAAAAGGTTTTAATAGTTAGATTTATAAACAATGTTGATTATAAATGGCAAGTTTTAAATAAATATGTCAGGACAATAAAACGTGTAATGTTTTTATTTTTTAAAAAGTATTTAAGTAAAGTCAAGAAACACTTATTTTCTTAATCAAATTTGTCAAGTGAAGTCAAGAAAGACTGTCTTTTTTTATTTTTTTTAATCAAAAAAGCATTTATGTTAAGTGAACTAAAAAAGACTGTTTTTATTTATTTTCAAAAAGTATTAAAGTAAAGTCAAGAAGGACTGTATTTTTCTTTTTGTAAAAACTTAGTTTTTCAGTTAACAGCTTTTAGGTTCAACTTAAAATGTCAGGAGCTACAATGCTACTGATGAAAATGCACTTAAAAAAAGTGAGTATTGGCAAAAGTGGTTGTCATTTTTATGGTAAGGCAGAGGGAGGGGATGTTGTCAGCAGCTGCTAAATATAACTAATAAAATAACTTGGAATCAGTATAGAAACTTAGTTACTTTTCAAAGGAATAATCAGTAATCAGATTACTTTTCCAAGGTAACTGTGGCAACACTGGTTATAATGGGAAAATACTTAACCTTTAAAGGAACTATCCCTAATCCTCCACAAATTCGAACCATGAGTGAGAAGAACAGTTTAGTTTGAGGTGTAAGCTCCGCCTCCAACCGTTTTTTCCCTCAAAATCCCTCCTCTCCTTCCTGGTCTCCTCCTAGTCAACATGCACAAAACTAAACACGCGCCTCAAGATCGTCCACAGGCCTCCGGAGGAAACAAGGCTTCATCGAGAGACTTCGTTTTCTTTTACATAAAAATGGTTACATCTGGGGTAAATGATATTTTAGGCAATGGAGGTATCACTACCTTCCCTTGTGCTTTGGCAGCCATGCTGTTCTGTTTACATACCCTGATGAGCACGAGCTAGAGGAGCTGCTGCTTAGAAAAGGCTCCACCCCTCGTTGTGCCATTGGCAGAGAACAGTCGTACCGTGTTGTCCCCAGTTCACTGCTTATTCCTACTAAAAAAAGGCCTTGACTCGCTCGATTTCGCAATCAATTAGTCAATTGTTATTATCAAAGTACATCTTTTAGTTCATAATACATTGTGTAATCAATTTTCTTAACCAGACAAAAATAAATTTTGGTATAGTTCCTTTAAGCTTGCAAGATAAATGTGGTTTGAAAATCTGTGGTTTTTGTCTTCCATTAAACAGAATTGTTCAGTATGTCCGTGTTTCAGACTTGTTAATCCACAATGAAATAACTGATGCTCTGATTGGAGTTTATGGGTTACACCAGGGGTTTTGTCATTTGACTCTGGGTCCACATTTTGCTCAGGGGGTTAGGTACAGTGGGCTCCAGGGTGTGATTGTGGTTTGGGTCATGTGGTATTGTAGATTTGTGTGGCATGATTGTTGTGTTATTTTACATTTACTTCAGGTGTTTCCTCACTAACCTGCAAAATTACGTTCCTTCATTTTCGCACTGTTTGTTTAATTCAGCTATCTATTGATTTATTTTAATGACACATATTTACAGATATTTTTTTTTTTACTTTATTGTTTTTTATACATTTTCTTTGTTTTATCATTGCTAATGTGTTTTTATGTCTTTGTTTTTAAACTCCGTAAAGAACGTTGTGTTACACTTGCCTTATTATAAAGCTCTTTACAAATATTGATTGATTGATTAAAATTGATTAAAAATAAATATTTTTACCTGAGCATCTGCACCTGAGCCCACATCATCCTCAAACACCACCCCATGCAGCTTCTCTGTTGCCATTGTGTCGCAGAGATGTGTTAGCAGGTCTCGGGGGTTGGTGTCGTTGACAAGCACGGTCACAGGGCTGACCACCACTGGCAAGTCGACGAAGTTCTCCCCACTAAGGCGACCCCTGACCTCGCTCTGGTAGCTGGAGCCGCTGAACACCACCGCTACGTTAATGGACGAGTGGACGAGTAACGGCCGAGCCTGCAGCGGGGCCAAGAGGAGGACAAACAGGAAAACTGGAGGCCAAGAAGAGTGAGGAGGAGGTCTCCTGGGAATGCCCATGTTGGCAGACTACTGTCTGGAAAGGAGGGGAAGAGGAAGGGGGAGAGAAGCAAAGAGAGCAGCAGTCACACATACAAGCTTCTTTACCTTTATGATGTTTTTGACATGAATCCTAATCCATCACTACACATCCACCCCTTATTTCTCTCCTCTGTTTGACCCTTTTGAATGGCAGGATTAGCCTTGAATTTAGACTCTTCTGTCATCATGAAATCTATGTGTGTATGTGTGTCAGAGTCAGTGTGCATGTAATCCTCCATAATCCAACCCCTAGTGTCATGACTGTAATCACCTCTTCATGTCTACACATCTCTGATTCAGCACACACACACTCACACAGACAGGATGCCAGAACTTTTGCACAGGTCCTCAATCCTCATCACTGGGATTACATTACGATACTTCCGACAGCATAGTGTGTTTCCACATGGTATGATTTCTGAAACACTCAAAGTGACAACGCCACTCAAACAAGTACATTCAGAGCCTCAATAAAAAATTTTTTGGCTGTGTTAAACAACTTTAATTGATTTTGATTAAACTTTATTAAATATTCATGAATATGGTCAACACTGTCAAAATAGCCTCAAATCCAAAAAAGCTGAAATACTGATTTAAATATAAATGCAAACTGAGAGCATTCATATGGAATGTATTTACACCCATAATTATTTTGAAAACCGTTAAGATATTAAATGCATTCATTTTAGGTTTTTTGGCAACAATGCATTTACAGAGAAGTTTGGATCTGGATTGCCATGATCACTACTCCAAAAGGGAATAAACAAAAATGTTAAACATTTGTTTTTTTTCTGTTTCTAAAAGGGTTTACCGGTTGTGTAGTGTACACCAGCACACCAGATTTGACCTTTCACACAGAAGAATTGTTTTTCATCACCTTGTTCCAAATATGCTTGGCAGAAATTGGGTCTAGTCACAACATTCTCTTGCCACTAGAAAAAGATTAACTCTTGTATGACCAAAATCATACATAGGCTGCCTGGGTTTATTTTGATTTTATGACTGTTTTATTCTCAGAAAACCTCTACTGTCTGTATCTGGCAGTGTTTCAGTATTACTGTGTGTTTTTGACTGTGTTTTAACAGTTTAAGGGGCAAAACAAAACTTCAATTCCTGTTTCCACTGATTGGATGGTAGCAAGAAGGTTTAGGTTAAAATATATTAGACATTTTTTAAAACGGGATTATTACAAGATTTCCATGCTTCAGTTCATGATAGTCCAGGATGTAAATCATATGTTCTTGTTATTTTGTGGAACAAAAGGTGAAAAGTTTAGAACCCTCTGATCTTGACTCGTTAATACAGAGTTGTGTTGCTGGGAAACATCCAAAAATTAAAGATGCACAAATCAATAAGGTAAACTCAGGATTTTTTGCTGTGATCAGCTCTGTAAAATTATCTCAAGCCAAGAAGTAAAAAAAATAAATCAGATTTTTCTTTCATTAAATGCATCAAAACTAAGAACTCCCAGCATTTAAGGTCTATAAACACATCAACCAACCAAGGATGCTTTTATGCACTTAAAAATTCAATACAATTCATAGATTAAGAACATGTGCCTTGATGCATAAATTGGAATCTAAAATTGTTATTTCTGTTTAAAAAAATAACAGAATCGCATGTTTCATTATTTTCATGTCTTTGGACATGAAATTAATTATTATTATTATTATTATTGTCCGAGAGGGCTAACTTGTATTGCACTTCCTGCATTGATTTTCATTTCAGGATGGCAAGGTACTATATGGAGTGTTTTGATCATCTGAATCTTTAGTGAATCATTTATGTCAGGCTGTTTCATACTTGTATTTTAAAGACCTCGTTGGGAGGCAGCAAGTAGGTTCTGTTTTGGATCCCGATCTGAGCTTTTTTGTGTGATGGTTCCATGTTTTCCTTGTGCATGCGTTGGGTTTTCTCTAGGATAATCCCAAAGTCCAAAAATAATTAATGCTAGGCTAGCTGGTAGCTCCATGGTTGTCGTATGGAGTGACTATACAAATGCATGGTTGTTTATCTCTTATTTCTCTGCGCTGGTTGGTATGATTGGTGACCTGTCTACCGGGTATAGACAAACAGATAAATTCTATTTTACAAAATTTGAAGAATGTATGTAAAAAATTATTTATTGAACAACTGTTACTCCATCTGCAGGAGATTGAAATGCTTTCCTAAAACATATATAAAAATTGTAATAAATGTGACTTTGGTTGTTAGTATAGTTAGGGAGTGACTGCTGTTCAGTTCAAAATAATTCAATTCCTTGTTACCATCAGATGTTACCATGAGGGATTTTGACCTATCTGTTCATCCTGACATAATCCTTCTGTGGATCGTGGACTGTGGTTCTACAATAATATCATCCTAAGAGACATAAGTAGTGCTGTATGTGGGCATGTTGCTAATGTAGTTATATTTTTTGGTTGTCGTAGGGAAGGATTAGGGCTTGGATTACTGTTTCTGTGATATGAAAAGATAAATAATGCTTGTTTTTATTATTCACCCTAGTCACTGTTCCAGATCAAGATTAATGCAACATTTTCGGAAAGGACACAGGATGTGATGAGATCTTAAACAGGCCGAGTCACCTAAAGGTTTGAGTAACCAAAATGTTTGACAGTTTAGACTTCTTATACAAAGGTCATATGAAACAATAGGCAAAGAAAACTATAATACTAACAATATATTATCATATATTTACAGCTTTACTATGAACATATTTAGAATAACAAAAATGTCTATAACATGGTTCAAAATAAGAGAACAAATGGAAAACAAATAAATGTAACAAGGAGAACAATCCAACGTAATAAAAAAAGAACCTTCTTTAAACTCTGTTTAAATTATAGGTTCTTTGTGTTAAATTGGTCACTTCTATAATTAATATTTCTATATTCACTTCCTGAACAATTCACAGCTTTCACCATCTGCATATGAATTAGGTTACTTCATTAGAATGTTTGCTGTTTGAAGATTGACCCCTGTTGGAGTATTACCTTTGAACCTTTGGTAAAGCCAGAAGGGCTTTCATACAGCAAAGAAAGGAAAGAAATAAGAGAGATTTTCATGTACACGGGCATATTTAATAGTTAGGATAGGTTACACAGGGAGTCGGTGGCCATCAGAGACTCTCCCCTAATGAACAACAACTCCCAGCTTTGATTCAAAGCACCATAGAGTTAAACATGAACCACCCCCTTTAACTCTCTTCACTTTCCTGCCACACCAATCATTTCTCTTAACATTTTAAGCTCCTGGGCCTTAGGTGTCCACATGAAGAAATGTACAGTTTAAAAACTAGAAGCAATCTGTTGTTTTCAGAAACAGCTAGTCGAATGGAGCAGTCATTAGTTAAAAACTGCCTAATTTGAGCTGAGTTTGTAAAGGGCCTCTGACACTGCATGTTATAAACTGTTTCAGATTTTCCCTCATTACAACCAAAATTTTATCAGGACTTCATATGGCATAAAAATGAAAAGAAGCATGCTATTGTAAGGAGTAAGTAAAAACATACATTTTCAGTTCCTTGAACAAATAAAAGTCTGAAATGTGTGGTAAGCATTTTGCCTTCTAAATTAAATATAGTGAAACCACTTCCCTTTACAAGTCACCCAATTATTCATTTGTGTTCATTTGTGTGCAATTTATTCTTGTATAAATCCAATTGTTCTGTAAAGGCTTCCAAGGTTTGTTAGAGAACAGTAGTGAACAAACAGCACTATAAAGACTAAGGAAAAGAGCAGACAGGTTGGGAACAACGTTGTGGAGAAGTTTGAAAGATCAGGTTACAAATTATATCCCAAGTTCGAACTCATAGAGCAATGTTCAATCTATCAGCTGCAAATGGAAATGGTCTTGCACAACTGCAAACCTGCCTAGAAGTAGGACGCTTGTCATTGGCTGCAAGACTTGAGACTGGGGTGGATGTTTACACCATCTAGCAAAATAACAACCCTTAACATACAGACAGAGCTAAAATTGTATTGTTTAGATTAAAGCATGTTTGTGTGTTAGAATACGTCAGTCAAAGTCTAGGCCTAAGTCCAATTGAGAATCTAAGGCAAACGTTAAATTGCTGTTCACAGCTGGTCTCCATTTAATCTGACTGAACTTTACCTATTTTGTAACAAAAATGGGCAAAATGTCAATCTAACATGAGCAAAAGAGGTAGAAATATACATTCCCCAAAGACTTGCAGCTGTAATTTTATCCAAAGGTTATTGTAAAACATCTTGTATCTGGAGGACTGAATAAAAATGCATGACACGTTTTAGATTTTTATTAGCAAAAGAATTTAAAAACCATGTATCATTTTCTTTTGAGTCCACATTTATGCACAATTGTTTGTTGGTCCCTCATACAAAGACCCCACAAAATACAATGAATCTTGGACCTTAGAGAGAAGCACATTCATGCATTTCTTAGCTCAACTGAACAACAGTGTTCCAATTTTAGATATACAAATTAGACAAGACCCTTTAGGGGACATTGATGCACTGGTCTATGCAGTGTCACCGCAGAAGAGGAGAACAAGAAAGCCCAAAAATTAAAAATAAAGTTATTTCTCACCAGAATATCAATGCAGGTTTTGTATACTTGTTGAACGTGGGATACAAATTATCAACAATGGGAGACAGAAGATCTCTCCTCACCATATCTCTTTAAAAAACATTGTTTTTTCTTATTGTACTCATGATATGACCAGCATTTTGTTTATCTGTTGTGTGTTTGGCACCCCCTGACTGAAGTTATTATTGTCCCTGCCAGTGCAGACAAACACAATGGAGAAAAAAATCTGGGCTGCATGTGGACGCGCACAGAGACCTCTAATGGACCCCGGTGGAATGGTTCCGGATCAAAGATTACGTCACACAGGCTTTGTGGTATGAATACTTTAGCAATCTGGAATAGAGAGTAGGTTACCTGAAATGTATACTTTTGCTTTGATTATTGCAACATGCAAAAGACCTTTTGATTGTTTGATTTGTGTCATTTATTTAGAAAATATGGATTGGATTACAGTAGCATAGCCATAACCTGGCATGTGAGAGGATTTGTCATAAAAAACACTGGGGAAGTGGTCCATTGAAAGTGTTTGCAAAAGGGCAAGTACATTAAATGATTGGATGAACCATCTGTCTCTCACCATAAGCCAACTTCAACCAATCAGGCCAATGAAAGAGAGTGAATAATAATAATAAACCAGTGGCACTGACTGATAAATCAAATCCCTGTTGAGTCAAGTCAAAAGAAGAATATACAATGAAGGATTTATCCAACCACTGCCTTCACCACACAAATATGGACTTGAAGCTTGGCAAGATGTAATATGCTATGGTAAAGATCTAACACTAATGAAAATCCATCTTTCTCTAGAAAATTATTTTTCGGTCATAGATGCACAGATGGTTACGTTTTTTTACTAGTGACTGCCTGACCTACTTGGCGTCACAGAAGAGGTACTGAATAAATGCACTAATCATGTTAGCCCAAAACCAAAATGGAACCTGTCCTGCTAGATAAAGTTTAGGTTGGTCTTATCTTTCTAGCCAAACAATAGGGTTTATATAACGAAAAGAAATGTTAAAGTTCACAATTTTCATATTGCACTAACATGCATATTAAGCCGGGCCAATGCCACAATGGTTGAGCCACTCAAGACACTGGAAGACTGACTGCTCTATCAAACTAAAAAAAAATAATTTCACTGCTAAATCTTCACTCAACACAGAGTTTATTTTGGTTATCTTGTTTGAAATACAAAAGAAGCAACCTTAAAGTATTACTTTAAATAGATATTGTCTGGGCCTAGGTTTTGCTCTTCCATTTGGTATAATCTGCTGTATGCTTAATTAGCATTATTAGAATAATTTGTTGGTATGTCTTGTGGCATTGAATAAGAGTTTCACCTGAAATCAGTTAATCACACTGCATTGTGACACATGGGTGAAGCTTGTTGTATAATATTGTTTTTTCCATCTATGTATCGAAAAAAAGAATTGGATCGTTGGCAGTGAATTGAGATATGAATTATGTCAACCACAGACCAGAGATACACAGCCCTACTAACATACTGCATATTTTTCAGTCACAAACACAAATAACCTGTTTGTGTGAAAACATAAAAAACTAGCTAACTACATTTACTCAGTTTCACAAATATGAAAATCAGCACAATTGGTTTTGAATGTCAATTATTTTTTTACGCAAAGCGGCCGTGATACATAGATTCTGAAGTATGGCTGGTGACGTTAAACTTAAAAGGGAATTAATGCTGCCTAACAAAAGAAGAAGACATTGCAAAAACATAGATGTGAGGTGAGTTAGCAAAAAAGTGTTTACTGTGTGGATCAGTTGACTGCATACCAGGTCAAGTTTTCATTTCAGTGTATAATCTGCTGGCAAAGTACAACATGACAGGGTCACAGATAAGCCCTACGTGTGGATGTGAGTGCAGAAAGTAGAAATTTTTTCCAGGTTGCTTGCCGTTACAACATCTTATAAAAAAGGAAATCCACACACAAACGGCATGGCTTGAATCATTTTACAGAGATTATATTGGAAATTAAGTGAATGTTCTTGCAAAGAGGTCAGAGTGGGATACATGTGAAAAACACCATTACACCAAATTGCCAACATGGTAAACGTTTGATTTCAAGTTATGTGCTTTTTTTCAGCATCTACAGTGAGGATGTTGGCAAACTGCATCATTGATATGTTTTCTGTTATTATGGAGCAGCTTAATTATGCAGAATAAACTTAAATCGAAACCTGCCTTGGCACCAACAAGATTTAAAAAATCCAGATATATCCTTAAAATGTAATCTATACAATTTATATACAGCCGCACTGATCAAGATTAGTGTGAAAGCTGTTTAAAAAATAAAAAATACTGGTCATACAGGCTTCCTGACATACATTTTTGTTTTTACATGTTTAGCTACATTAGATGAACCTTGTAAGCTCTCCCTGGTCCTTTGACTGATTAATATAAAGTTCAATCTTTTATCCACAAAGAGAATCCATTACCTGAGTCCTACAAATATCATAATGTTCATCATGAGCAGAATGGATGAATTCTGTACCAGTTGTACAATCATTGTGTAAACTCATGGGATAGGATGTTGTCTGTATGCGGAGTAGTCCGAAATAAGCAGAGAGGAAGAAGCTCAGCATCATCAGAGAATAATCTACATGTCTGTCTTGAACCTGGGTTTTTCCCCTGCTTTTGCTTTGAATACATTAATTGGGGTGGATGAATTAGTGGGCTTACATTAACATATTACACTGCACCCTCGCATCAACATCCTGCTCACAAAGCACTCTAATGCTGGATGAAACATTTAAAATCTTTGGAGATAATTTATGCAGACTTGAGGTCTAGGAAATCCCAAAGTGAGCCTTTACTCTGTAGCTGTCTTTCTAGTGTTATTAAAACAAATCCTGGAATTCCCACCAGGCCTGAAAGTGCCCTACTCCATACATCAATTTATATTCTTAGGGAAGTTCAGCCATCAGACCTCTAGTCAGATGGCTGAACTTCTCCGCTCTATGAGCCTTGCAAACCACATGATTGGCAATTTTAAAGTGCAGATGTGTTATCACTAAAGATTGATTTCAGAGGGTCATATGACATTGTTTTCCAGTCATAATCAAAGATTAATCTGACTGGTCTTTATCAATAAGTTACAGCTGTCCCACAGGTTAGTCTTTCTGGAAGTCAGTGACTTATCAGTCTACAATATAATTAGCCCTGGGTGATTTAATCCAATTTGTTTACCTGTTTTTCTATTTTTAACTACCATTTTTGTCACAGTCTGGGTTTGGATCGGACCAAAGTGCAGATAAGAGCTTGGCAGCAGCATGTTTGTAGGAGTCTTCAAGTTTTATTCCAAAAAGGTTTTCAAAGCAAAACAAAGCACTGCAGGTATGAGATAATAAGTTGAGGTTCAAAACTTACACATACTGAACACTGCAGGAACATGGCATGACAAGGGAAGCGAGTGTGAGCGAGTTGCGAGACGAGGAAGCAGCAAAGGACAATGAAACAAACCAACTAATAGACAGAGTGAGAACAAAGGCAGGTAATCAAGGAACTAAGAACAGGTGTGACAAGCAGGCAGGGAGGCAAAGGGAGCAGGTGAACCTAATAAAGCTAAAGCATGAGGAAATAAACAAACTGCAAAAACCCAAACTAAATAAAAGTTGAAAACACAAGACCACAACAAAGTCAAAGATGTCATATCATGACAATTTTCCTTTGCACGGTCTCCTTTGCAGATGTCTGTTATGATATTTTATGTCGTACATCCTCTATTCAGGAGGGGAACCAAGACATCCTTATTTGCAGCACTACTCTCCAGCTCATTCTGAAGGTCATAAGATATTCCCATGTCAGAAGGGGATATGTAGTCCCCCATGTCTGTGTATTCGCTAATCAGATGCCCTAATCACCTCAACTGACCCCTTCCGATGTAAAGGAGCAGTTGCTCCACTTTGACCTTATCTCCAAGGCTGAGTCCAGCCACCCTTCTGGGGAAGCTTATTTAAGCCGCTAGTATCCAGAATCTCAGTCTTTGATGATTTATGTTTCATGACTAGTGGTTAGGCTCAAAACATTGACAAAACACAAAACAGAGATAGATGAACCACAGGTGGGCTGAACAACCAAACTCTCATGAACCTCCCAGGAGTTCTGTGAAGGTAAATATCTGCTCCATTTGTTATGTGTCCCTGCTCCAGCACAGCTGAAATAATAGCTAGATTACATCCTCAAAATGTCATAAAGCTTAGCAGAGGCACCATTATGAAACATTAATTTTGCTTAAATGTGTTGAATCAGGGGGAAGACTTGAAGGACTAAGACCAGAGTTGGCCACCCCTAGGCAGGCTGATGATTACTCGATAGTTGAAACACACCTTCTGCTGCCCTTTTTAAAAAAAAAAAATAAATAATCAAACATTATGCAATGCAAAAACATTGTGTACAAATGTGACAGCAAATTTGGAAAATATTTATAAAAATAAGGGGGCACAGCATAGTTCCCTGGCTCCCGACAATGAGTCCGTGCCAGCCCGGTGGGGACTGGGAGTGTGGGGATGGCCTGGGGGGCCCAGCACCCAGGGGCTGGTTGAGGACAGCAGAGGATGCCCTGGACTCTGGTGGACATCCATCCCTCTAGACCTCTATAGGGGACCCCAGGATGAAATACAGTGTGACCCTCCTACTATGGTCCCTCCATGTTCTGACTGCTGCAGTGAGCTGTTGCCTGCCCAACGTGTTGGGGTCTCTGGGGGATCCGTCCTGCTTGGTGCCTGGCGGTCTTGCTGCCGGGGGTTGATGCGGGCCCTGGTCCTTCGGGGGGACCAATTCCCAGGCTTGGCCTGTGTAGCTGGGGATGGCAGTGCGGCTGGGTTTGGGAGGCACATTGCTCTGCGTCTCACTCTGTGCCTCTTTGGCCTGGGGGCTGCTGTTCCTGTGCCTTGCTTTTGACATACTTCTGTGCGACGCGTATGGCTGCCTTGGGGTGATGCTTATGGCTGACTACTGCTGCAACCTTCCGGAGCCAAATTTACCTGCCCTTTGCTGCTATTAGGTGCGGTGGATTGAAGGTCTTCATCTGATCTCGCCACATTGGTGCCAATTTACACTTCCAGGTGACAAACTTGCACTCACAAACACCTTCTCAACAAAAACACACTTATTTCTACACATATGTTCACCCACCCATTTACCCACACACTCACACACACATGCATCGTCACACAATTACTCCAGATGGTTAAAGGTCATATGAACACAGGCCACTATGCAATGAATGTGGACTGCCTACTTCGATGCTGGAGTGAATCTGGAATTAATAAAGTTAATCATGCAGTTAGGACACTGTCTTGAGATATCCTGTTTGTAGGCAACCATTTGCTCTATATGGTGTGCCTGAAACGCCGCAACAGGACAAGTAAAAAAAAAATAAAAAACAACTTGAAAATAATGGATGGCTTATCCAGTTCAGGGATTAATCTCTGCTTCGAAGCAAGGGGTTCAAGTATCTTGGTTTAGTAACAGATGGATAGAACAATTGGGGCTTAGTTTGCAGTAATGCAGGTGGTGCTCTGATCACAGATTACTGGTTCCAACGCAACCCTTACCAATGCTCATAAGATGTAGATCAAGAAGAAGATACATGATACAGGGCTTACAGGAAAAATGAGCTTGCTCAGATAGAGTGGCTAGAGTCAGTCTCATTTAGAGCGGTGGGGCCATAGGGAGTCTGGGGTGCTGGGGCTACAGGAATTATACCTGGGTACCCAGGAGTGAGCTGTTGGGTGTCGCTGAGGGGAGAAATCTCTGGGTTTCTTTTCTGAAGCTAACATTCCCATGACCTAATCATGGATAAGCAGAGGACAACATGGAAAGAAAGAGGTTTTTATAAGAGGACCCTTGCAAGTTCTGAATTAAGGAACAGGCGTATACTCAAAACTCAGAGGTAAACATGACAGCGAAATGCTTTGGTCCCAAGTTTTTACTTGCTCTTTGAAACAAACTAATTTATTAGTCCACTGACAATATTCAGTTGTTCCAGTTTACTGCACTTTGTTTTAATTTACTGCTATAGAGGCCCAATAATTTCAATTTATTTCAAAAGTCAGTTGTTTTGTTTTCTCACTGCTTCTTGCCTGCGATTGCCAACCTGACAGTCTGGAGAATTTTATGAGACTTGAGATATCTAAAGAAACCGGACTCTTAAAATTACAATAAAAGTAAAAATGTATGTTCACGTTCATTTATTATTTATTTTTTACTAGTAATTGCAATGTGCATGTATGGTTTTAGTCTTAATTTTATATATCTTCAGTATGTCTTTTAATGTCTGTTTAAAACAGATAGCCACAGATCTTGAGACTCTGGGATTTTCATTGCTATAGATCTTAGTGGTGAAGGCCCAATCCGATTTAGAAATCCTCTCACCTTGTCAACGTCAGTCATCCAGACGATAACGTCTGGCAACGATTTCCTGTAAAGCTGTCAAATCTTCATGTGTCAGAGGAGAAATTCCCCCTGGGCAGACAGGGTTGCAGTGTTAGCACTAAAAATCCTAATTATGATAAATTCATGTGGCAGACGTTATGTGATATGTTTCATAATAAGCTCCGGGGTTTAGCTTGACACATGTATTTATTCATATTGAGAGTTTAATTTATATTTGGAAGGTTGAGTAATGATGTTTAACATATGTGAGCACGAGGTTGTGAGAGCTGTATGTCAGCTCGTCTCCATCAAGTCATCCACAAGGCTGGATGAAAGTGCAAAAAAAAAAAGAAAAGAAAGAAAATGGTATCTCAGTTGAGCTGACTGATGAGGACGAAGCGGCTGTTCCTGGTTCAGGGGTAATAGCGTGTTATTTGTCAAACACAGTATTACCTAAACTGATTTGATGGCGACTTAAGGGGGAAAAGTGATGGATGTTTGTCACTGGTCAGAATCCCATTTTTTCAGGTGTAGCTGAAATCGTTTCTTTGTTCTTAATATCTTTTAATATACTAAATAATTAAGGTAAAAACTAACCTTTATGAATTTTTAAAAACAGAGAAAAAATATTTTTCTCTATGAAATATACGGTAAAAAGCTTCTCAATATACCCTCAAATCAATAAAATTTATATAACTATAATTTATTAAAAAATTTAAGAAGAAAGTTAATTTTACATCCATCCAACCTCTAAATGGAGGTCAGGCACTTTTTTCAGTTTGTGTCTTTTTCCTGTTTATTACTGCGCAGGTAGGACTTTATTTGTCACCCCAGGATCATTCCTTTAAGCACCTTAAAACAAATATGTATTACCTCCATCCAATAGGGCAGTTCTCAAGTGGTTCACATCTTATCTTACTGATAGAACTTGCTATGATTAACAACTTGGCATGTGCCTCTGTTGTGTGGGGTGGCACAGGGCTCCATCCTTGGCCCTCTTCTTTTCTCCCTCTATATGCTACCACTCGGAGCCATTATCACACAGCACAAACTGTCTTTCCATTGTTACGTAGACAACATCCAGATCTATCTGTCCTTAAAACCAAGTGACAGTAACTCACAACATTACCTTCTTGACTGCATTTCTGAAGTTAAACAATGGTTGAGCCAAAATTTCTTGTTTTTAAATTAACATAAGACTGAGCATATTCTATTCAGTAATAATGCCATCACCAATGTTAATTCTTTGAATTTTAATTTCAGCAATACTGTTAAAAATCTGGGAGTGATTTTTGATCAAGTTTTTAACTTTAGTAAGCAAATTAATTCAGTAGTCAAGTCAAGCTTTTACCATCTACGCCTTTTGTCCAAAGTTAATCCTTTTAACCACTTAGACCTTGAGACAGCTATACATGCTTTTATCAGCTCAAGAATTGACTATTGTAATGTTCTTTATGTTGGTGTCAGTCATTCGTTACTCAGTCATCTGCAACTAGTCCAAAATGCAGTTGCCCAGCTTCTTTTGGGTACCACCAAAAGAGGTTTTATTTTTATTTTTATTTTGTTTGTATTGGCTTCCTGTCCGTTTTAGAAAAGGTTTTAAACTTCTACTGTTTGTTTTTAAGGTTTTAAATGGTTTGGCCCCATCTTATTTATCTGATTTGTTGTGTCTTTGTGTACGTGGTAGATCCCAGGGGTCTTCATCCCAGTTCTTATTAAATGTACCAAGGACTACTATGTATATTGTGGTGACAGGGCATTCTCAGTAGCAGCTCCTAGACTGTGAAACCAGCTCCCTTTGGGCCAACGCTCTATCTCTGACCTGGGCTGTTGTAAATCAAAACTTAAAACTTTATTATTTAGAAAGGCTTTTAATATCCAGTAGTTTGGTTCCAGCGTTTGTATTGTTTTATTGCTGTTTCTGTTGTTGGTTGTTTACTAATTTACCTTTTATGAAACGTTTTTTTCTTTTTATGTATGCTTTGTAAAGCACTTTGGTTGCCTAGTTGGCAGTTTTGAAGGGGCTATACAAATAAATAAATAATAATAATTTTAAACATTGATTCGTGTGGCTTGTCCTCTTCAGGTTGGAGGGGAGTTCCTGCCTCAAGTGGAGGAGTTTAAGTATCTCGGGGTCTTGTTCACGAGTGAGGGAAGAATGGAGCGGGAGATCGACAGACGGATCGGTGCGGCTGCCACAGTAATGGGGGCGCTGTGCCGGTCCATTGTGGTGAAGAGAGAGCTGAGCCGAAAAGCAAAGCTCTCAATTTACTGGTCGGTCTACGTTCCTACCCTCACCTATGGCCATGAACTTTGGGTCATGACTGAAAGAACAAGATCACGGATACAAGCGGCTGAAATGAGCTTCCTCCGTAGGGTGGCCGGGCACTCCCTTAGAGATAGGGTGAGGAGCTCGGCCATCCGGGAGGGGCTCAGAGTAGAGCCGCTGCTCCTCCACATCGAGAGGAGCCAGTTGAGGTGGCTCGGGCATCTATACCGGATGCCTCCTGGACGCCTTCCTCGGGAGGTGTTCCAGCCACGTCCCACCGGGAGGAGGCCCAGGGGACGGCCCAGGACACGCTGGAGGGACTATGTCTCTCGGCTGGCCTGGGAACGCCTTGGGCTCCCCCTGGAGGAACTGGAGGAGGTGTCTGGAGAGAGGGACGTGTGGGTGTCTCTGCTGAGTCTGCTGCCCCTGCGACCCGGTCCTGGATAAGCGGAAGACGACGAACGATTCGTGTATTATTTTACCTTCTGTTCATACCACCTTACAATTTTTTACATTTTGTGAAAAGTGTAGTGTGAATTTGTGTTCAGCTCCGAGTCAACACTTCAAAGCAGTTTCATCTGCAAGTTTTTGAAAGTGTGTCTCTACCAGCTTTGCACCTCTATAGACTGAACTCTTGTCTTATTTGCAAAGTAGCTCACGTCCTGATAGAATAGAAATTGTCCATGAACATCAGTTGTCAAGTCTTGCCTTAGATTCTCAATGTGATTTATTTCTGCTGGACTTTGACTGGACCATTCTAAGACATGAATATACTTTAATCTCCAGCCAAATTGTAGCTCTTGCTGCATTTTAAGGGTCCTCTTGGAAGGTGAAGCTCCACCCCGGTCTTTTACAGCCTTTAACAGCTTTTCCTCTACAAATTTCCACTGTATTTAGCTCCATTCATCTTCCCATCAACTCTGATCACTTTTCCTGTCCCTGCCAAAGAAAAGTATCCCCACATTATTATGCTGCCACCTTCATCTTTCAATTTGAAGATGTTGTGTTCAGAGAGATGTGCAGTGTTAGTTTTCCACCAAATATTGTGTTTTGCATTATAGGCCAAAAACATCCATTTTGGTCCTATCTTCCATGGGTTTGTTGTGTCCCTATGGCTTGTATCAAACTACTAACAAAACGTCTTAGGTTTTATTTGATCATTGGCTTTCTTCTTGCTACTGTTCAAAAGAGGTCAGATTTATGGAGTGCATGACTTTAGCTGTTGTGTTAACAGATTCTACCTCCAGAGCTCTGGATCTCTGCGGCTCCTCCAGAGGTAACGATCAATATTGTAATTCCCATACCTTTCAGTTTGGATTGTCAGCCAGGGTTTTTTAGGTTTGTGGATGTCCCATACTCTTTTAGTTTTCAGATGGATTGAACAGTGAACTGTGACATGTTCAAAGATTGTGGTATAGTTGTATAACCAAGCACTGCTTTAAACTTCTCCTAAACTTTATCACTGACCTCTCTGCTGTGTTCCTTGGTATTCATGAAGCCTATTCTTCTCTAATGGTCTCTACAAAAACCCTTTAGTTGCAGTGAAACAAAATGTGAAAAGGGTCAAGGGTACGAATGACCCAGCATATTTCTTCAGTTGTCATGATGTAAAGGACTTGGTTTGTTGTTTATCACTTTTAGTTTGGCTCTTTTGTTCATTTTTAGGTTGGCTTATGTTCTGTTCAGTTTTAGTTTCTGGTTTTGGTGTTCTTTTGTCTTTGTTTTGTTAATTCTTCCTTTCATCAATTTCCCTTAGTTGGTTCAGCCTCCTACAGCCCATGTATAACCATACACTGATGGCTTTTTTTCCACTGTCTCCGTTTAGGCCGCCTCTACTCAACTCAGCCCACTTTGCGAGCGTTTCCATTACTGTTTTTTCCATACCGGTATGTACTTTTCTGGTCCCTGCTCTTAAGTAGGTACGATTGGGGCTGAGTAAAGACTAAATGTGACGTAAACAGCCTGCTGTTCAATGGTTGGCCATGGGACCAGAATAAATTAGATGTTTGTTGCTGAGTTTCTGCGGGTAAAAGTTAATAAAACTCTAGAGCGACTACAATAAAATTAAGGACCACAATGGCCGTAGCGAGTCCAACCAAAATATGACTTAATTATTTAGAAATCATAAACCATGCCTGAAGTCTGAAAGAAAAGAAAAAGGACACATTGTCAGCTCTCTGAATTACATGCAGGTGGGACACGCTGTATTTAATAACAACCTAAAACAGCTGATCACACATAAAATCAGCTGTTCAGACGCGAAACATTTACCCCAAAACACACAAAACAATACCACCATGAAACAGCGTGTTTGGTTTGGAAATTTATTGACGGTCCTTTAGCGAACTACCATCTGCAGGTGGAGGGAGCCTGTAATCAGACTGCCTGCATCGGGTCAAATAGAAGGACCCATCTAAATCCTGTGTGAATATCCAATATCCAACCTCAAACTAACTTCACTGCAGTCAAAAGTCCTTGTCTTTGTTATTGCCATGGCTGAGACAAAAACGTCTTCATAAAGCCCAACATTTTTACTTCTTCAGGCAAACTTTGAAGCATAACCAGTCCAGAAGAGGCTCCTCTCCTCTCCTGCTAACCCCCTCCTCACATCAAAACCCCTGAGCCTTATTTTATAGGTTCTGGCTGGGCAATGTTCCAGATAATAAACCCATTAATAATCCCTGTGGATCATTTTATACATTTAAAAAATATGACATTCTTGCATATGCAGTAATACAACAATTTTTTGTGTTTTCTTTATTTATGTTTTTATTCTCTATTTATTTATTTATTTATTACTATTATTACTATTATTTTATAATTTCACACAGATTACTTTAATGTAACAATGTCACACAGCACACTACATTGAAGGTACATACCTCCCAGTCTCTTTTATATTTTCTGTGCTTTGGACAGTTTGTTACTAAGTTATTATGCTTATTTTACTCCACTTTACCATACTTTCCTCTGTGATTTGTTACTGACCTGTATTTGGGCCAATTGTAACCACAAAGTATGACATCAGGACTTTTTTCACACACAGAAGCTTACACCAATCTGAACAAACCTTAGTGAACCCATATTGCAGTGAAAAACTTGGTTAACCTGCTTTAAGTGCCTTAAAGAATACCTTAAAGTCTTTGCTCTGATAGTTATGGCCTTTAAAGGTAAAACTGTATCTATTAGAAGCCAAGATGTTAGGAACCATCAATCTTCTTCTGTGAAAATAGAGGAACATTAAACAAAGACTCGTTCTGGGAACTTTTAAAAGTTGCAGTCAGAACTTAGATATTTATAAATAAAGTCAAATTTTGTAAAAAAAAAAGTATCCATTAATAAAATCATTGCAATTAGATCAAATCAAAGACCATATAAATGGCTTGGAAATTCTAATGATTGAGTTGAGTTGAGGTACATGACAAAAATATATGCAGTCCAGTCAAAGCTACATTGGTGCTATGAATTATAAAGGCCATTGAAACATATTGAATCCAGTGCGTACTTTGTAAAGACGCATAAAATTAAAAAGAGATATGACAATTGACGAAATTAAAAAATGAATGAAATAAAATGGATAAATAAGATTCCAGAAAACACTGGTAAGTTCTTAGGTTAGCTCTAATCTCAACATTTTTGCAAACAAATGTCTTGACTTAACAAAATATTCTACACAATGAAAAGTGCTAGATGTGAGATAGTTTTTGGGGTTTTTTTATTAAGTAAACAGTATACCGCAGTTGTCCATCTGTTTTAAGTAGCTCTCTGACCTGGAGGCAACCATATATTTTCATACTTGGTTTGTGTACGGTCAATGTTAAACATGTTGCAGCTTTCATGTCCAACAACACATTTCAGAGCTATATTCAAAGTAAAGCAAGGCACAAGTAACACATATGACATACCTACAATGAGTCACATGCAGACCTTAAAGCCCATATTGGTATGAGGCGTGGGCTGTTTTTCTTTTATCAGGTTATGCAGAGGTTTTAAACAGTCAGTATTAAAACTGCAGACGTTATTCGTCATACTGCCCCTACGCATTAAAATCCTTTTATTGAGATGCTGGAGAATGTGAAAGCATGACCAGAGTTTTCTCCGACTCAATGGACCATAGAGTAACACGACGCTGGCCATTCCCCACCTTGTTGCTGCACACTGCTGGTCTGCTGGCTGGAAAAAGTCTACTACAATTTTTCCTCGCTTATAAGACAATACGTACAAGACAATTTTTGCTGTTTGTAAATAGTTTTTCCCAGTAGGAAAACTAAGGGAGCAACACCAATCAGCTGTTAAGCAAAAATTGTTTTAGATCTACAAGCAGCATCTCTGTTAAGCAGCTGACTGCAGGCTAGCTACCTTGTGTTATAATACCACACTCTGTCTAATAAGCTTGTTTACATGAAAGCTGCTACTTAATTGTAGTGTGCAGAGTGTTTGCTCACTATTTAGATAAAAATCCAAAGGACAAATATATGACCTAGCCAACATTAATATATTGTAATAATCTATATGTTATTTTATTTTTGCAGACATAGGAAGACAAGTTGATCATGTTTACCATTATTCTTTCAAATTAACTTTTTTACTCAAGGTAATCTTTATCTGATCTAAACGGACCCTGAAAAAAATAGCCCTGTTGTGCTCCATTACTATATGTAGTATATCATGTAAACATATTATTATCATTATTAGGGTCTCATGTGAAATTATTATCATAATTATGTGTTGCTCAAATGTGAAAAGCATTTATGTGAAATATAGCAAGAGTACAGAGCTATAAATAAACAAATAAACAGAAAGTTAAAATTAAAATGAGAATGGCTCCTTTTTCCAGTGAAATGCTGTAATAAATATTTTGTGACCCCCTTTTGAGCCTTAATGAAGGGCCCCAAACCTCCTGTTCAGGACCCACAGGTCAGTGTAGCACGAATGCTGCAGCTGATTGTTTCGTATTATGTAGTTAAACTGGAGCAGAGAGCTGCTGCTGATTATAGGGCAAATCAACAGCAAAACTAAAACAGATTGAACTCAGACGCACATGAATCAAACCTCTGAGAGGAAAACAGAAAACAGCTCACAGTCTCATACAGTAGCTGGTGTTCCACTAACAGCCAGCTGCTCTGTTTCTGTCAGCAACAGATGAGCGCTTTCTCTCGAGGAAACTTGTCACTTACGAAAACTAAAAGTGTCACTACTCACAATATACTCTTATTCTGCCCATATCCACTGATTTGTATCCATTCAAGCTTAGATTTGAATTATAGGTCTCTAACAATGACAGAAGAGACGTTTGACAGCCTTACCTGTGTTTTCTGCTTTCATCCAACTTAAACTCCAGCTGCTCCATCTTTTTCTTTTTCTTTTTTTCTTTCCTTAAAGCGTGTCTTTTCGCCTTCACCTGCTCCTCACCTGCCTCTCTCTCCCCTCTCAGCACCTGTAGGAGTCTACATTTAGACCACGTCTCTGAGTGAGAGCAAGAGAGTGTGAGTTCATCAGCGCCTCCTTGAGTGTGTGTGTGTAAAGCAGCCTTTGATATCCACACACTCTCCTGAAGGACTTCACAACGTGATGGCAAGTGTGTGTGTGTCTTTTTTTTCCCTAAAAAACCCTTCTGTCTGGCTGCTCCGCTCCCCGTCTGCTTTCCTCCGTGCATCACATTCACAAGTAGTCGTGGAGGTGAAGACAGGGCATCAAAATGGGACAGGAGAGGAAAGTGACGGAGGGTGAAAGAAGGAAAGGGAGGTGTGGGATCCCTGGCACAGCAGCTTTAGTGTGTATGTGTGTGTATGTGTGTGTTAAGCAGCTGTGTTTGGTTCTCCGTCTGTATTCGTCTGGCTCCCCGCTGCTCGGATGAGAAGAGGAGAGTGAAAGAGGCAGAGAGGGAGGGAGAGTGATAAAATGCTTCCTCAGTGACAGGAGCACAAACCTCTGTAACACTTGAGCACTGCTGACGGTGGTGTCTGCTCTTTCTCTTTCTTCCTCTCCCTCCTCAGAGAGAACAGATCCATGGAAAGTTAGGACATTTCCCAAACACATGGGGAAAGGTCCTGTGCACACTTAAACATGTTTGAAGAAAGTTTTCCTCCTCCTTTGGTCCAGTTCCAGGTTCCGAGTTGCTTGTGCTCCTCCTCAGGTCCTCCTTTATCAAAAAAAGAAAGGGATCAATTTTAGGTTTGTTCCTCCCCCGCTGCGGCCCTCCTTCCCATATGGATGTGAGGTGATCCAGATGTTAGAGGATGCTGGAAGCGTTAGGAACAGAGATAAAAAAGCAGGACAGATGGTAGGTCTGTTGGGTCGGACAGGCTGTGCACTAGCAGGTCCTCATCCTGTTGCACTGATTTATTTATTTTTTTCCTCCAGCAGTTTCTCCCTCTACGCTGCGCTGACGCTCTTCTGGCTGTGCTGTCACATCAGTAATCCTGCTTTCTGTTCCCTGTGCAACTCCATCTTTTCTCTGCATCTCTCTCCATCCCCTCTCACTCCATCACAGGAGGGGCTGCATGTGCGCCTTGGTAATGACGGTGCGAGGATTTAAGCCTCCTCTCTCCTCCCTCTCCTTCACTTCGGATCAACTCCTCCTCCTCCTCTCCCAACCCACTTTTGCTCCAGTTTTCTCTGAGTTACTCACCTTCATCTTCTTAATCTCCACTCCCTTTTTTCCTTCTCATATCACCTCTCTTTGCTGTTCTGTAATACTTTTTTCATTATTATTTTCCAGTATCAACAAGTCAAAAACAAATCCTACAAACAGTCATGTTTTCACAGTTAGGGGCTCCAGAGGCTCTGTTTATATATCATTGCATATGCAGTTTAGTAAAGTCAATAAGCCAACAGATCCTAACACAGACCAAGAGCTTTTAGACAAACTGACAAAACAAATATCACAATGAGTTCTGTTGAGCTGAATCAGGTCCTTTAAAGGGGTAATACACAGTTGCTATGCATCTAAAGCTCAATTATCTCATGGCACAGCTGTCAGCTCTTCAGAACAGTTTTAATGTTTCTGAAGAAGGGATTTTAAAGCTTTGCATTGCAGATATTTTTACAAGAATCTTGCAAAAACTGAGTGGATGTTAAAGGTGTGCATTTATTTGCAAGACAGGGAAAGTATTAAAATAAAAGAAAATTAATCCCCTCTCATTAACAGAAAGATTTTTAGTCTGTTTTTCACCGCTAGACCCCACCCCCCCCCCCACGCTAGCTAGTAAAAAAACTGTACAATTATTAAAAACGATATACTCAGATTAAAAGAAATGTGTAACTGAGTAGAGTGATTTTATAAATGGACAAAACGTGCATGTATATTCGTTCATAAAAAACAAGAGGCTACAAGAAATGGAAAACTGTACAAACAACAGCAGTGATGTAAAAAGGTATTGAGCTGGTTGATGGCAGAAATGGTTATATAGTTGAATACCACCTGCACTGGGTCGAGGGGGCATCCTAGGATAGAGCTGGCCTTCCTACTGAACTTATCTAACTGCTTCCTCTTAGATGTAGATAAGCTACTGCCAGTCGCACCACCTGAATATTTTCATGGAGGCGCCACATGGAGCCAATAAAAATCTTAGTGTGGCACACCAAAATAAAAACTAATGACTGACTTTAGAAAATGCCTTGAAGTTATACAATTATTATATAATATGAACTACACAACAAATCATCATAGACTATTTGCCTTTTGTTTTTATACATTTATATTTCAGACTGAATAGAAATTAGTATTTTTGAGGCTTCACAGCCTATAAGTATTTTCAACAGTTTTATTCTTTAAAGGGAACATATGCTTTTAAATCCTCCCTTTTGACTTTTAAATCATTCAGTTTTGGTCTGCATAAAGTGGAACTGAATTGCTTTGGCCTTCACATCCGCCCACCTCAAGGTCAAAGAGCATTACACTACTAGTTTAATAACAAAGATACAATTATCTAGCGGCACAGAAACAAGACAAAAATTGCAAAAACAATGCAAAACTGTTTATATAATAATACTATTTAGAACATGCAGTATGGTTATGTCCTCAAGGAGGTAAAAGCAGCACACACCACTAACATAAGCATAAGGCACAATGCTACTGCCAGCTAAACAATGGCCAAGATATCATATGAACACAAAATAAATTCATGTCTAAAATTTTGTTTGTTGTCAGCGTTATTTTCATCTTACTGCTTTGCTGTGTCCATCATTTCCATAGACAGAAGGAGATGACCCTTTAATCAGATGAAGTCTTTCAGTAAATCCTTCTTGATACTGGCATAGGTTCCTGAAACACTCATCCTTGAAGTGGGGGAAATAGGAATTCTCCCACTAATGTGGGAACATTTCCATGAAAAATGAAATTTAACCAGGCACTTTGAAAAGGTTCTGATGCTGGGGCATGGTGAAATGAATAGTGTGGGTTTATTCACCCATATCTACGCAGCACCTGGAGAGACTTATTGGACCAATTTGTTGCTGAATGTTGGACCATTTCCACGCTGCTGGAGCTGCTATGCATTCATCGGCCATTTTGTACCCCAGGATAGTCAGATACTACAACTCCCAGCAGGAATCGTGGCTGATAGGAAGGGGGTGTGTGTCACAGCTCTGATGTCACAATGGACTATATAACCATATGAGATACTTCAGCTTTGCTTTTCACGCTGGAAACCGGACCGCTATCTGGCATGTGAAGCGCATCATTCTGGAGAAGAAAATCCCACGTGGACTTTCATTCATTCTCCCCCATTGGCCAACGAGAAGAAAAATTCATGAAAGAAGTTCCTGGAATAGGAAGGCCAGAAACTTCACTTTACCAATCGAAGACGTGAATTCAACACGTGACCAAAACCCCACGGAGGTTTCAAGGAAATGGAATTGCCATCCTTGTTTTTGTTCCAGTCAACTACTGACGGTCAAGTCATATTTTCCCCTTTCGCCAATGGAGGCCAGAGGACGGAGATTGACCGCTCTCCTGACAAGTTCATCGCGGATGCGTGACAACTCCCCCCTTTTCTCTCTTCCCTCTTTTCCACAGGAGACGACAATAAGTAACCCGTTTCGTTTTATTTCTATTAGAAATAACTTGGGCAGGATAGAGTAGGATTTTAGGGCGATTTAGAATCGCCACTTATAGTCCAATGTGTTCTAAGTTGTATGTACATGCAATGTCTTATTGAAACTTTGATTGTTGTTGGACTCTGAAAGCCTCCGCGCTTTGAAGTGTGTGTGTCTCACTGTTTTGTTTGAACACCGAAGAGCCGAATCAGGTGCATTTTAAAGCTGGACTGCCATAATCTCATGGTGGAAACTCACCATTTTATTTGCCTTCACCCTCGTGTTTTCACTGGTTGTCGCCGAAAAGTTTATAACCCTTTGTGTGCACTGAGCTTACAACTTTGGGGGTTTTATGACTGCTTGTGTTCCACTGAGCTACACTTTTGGGGGGGCCGCTCCCAAAGCTCCGTTCAGTGGTTTGATTTTCATACACAATCAGTGCTGTTTTATCTTGTTTGGTTATTATTTTACCCCTTTTGTGTAGAACGTTGCATGCTTGATTAGGTGAAAATTATTGGATCGGAATAGTGAAGTGTATCACGGCTGTTGATTTAATAAATATTCACGTAGAGAAAGCGTTTGTGTTTATTTTGAGCAAGAGTGATTTGTCTGTCAAAATAAGGGCAAAGTTCCCCACGTTTCGGTGAAGCGGTTGATTAAACAGTGACATCTAGTAATAGTTATCAATTATTACTGAGAATTTAATAATTGTAATTATCAAGGGCTTTGAGCCACAATTACAACACCAGAGGACATCTCTGATTTCGATTGGTAAATAAAGATTTTTGGTTAAGAAATACATTTTTCTCAAATTATGATTGTAAATTATAATTCTTGATAAATATTAATTAATCAATAATCATAATCCTTACAGACTAAATTAAACTTTTGTGCACTCCTACAGACTCCAAGTGCACAACAAAATGTATTTAAGGACTAAAAAAGTGGATTTTGCATGACATGTCCCCTTTAAAATAACAGGATTTCTTTCTTTTTACAAAATTAAAAACATTTCAAAATGAATCAAAATGTATATTCTAAAAATAATAATCTTTATGTAAACTATTTACAAAACACTGGGTAATTTAGACAAATTTCAATCACACTGTTTGAACTGATTGAATTCAAAAGTATTTATTGCAGACTTTTAAAAGTATTGCTACATAAACAAAAGTGCAGTAACAGTTGGTCACAAGAAAAGGCAGTTGCGATTGCTGAAGCGTGCATAACATAGCTTCATTCATTAAACCAACAACTTACCACATCTGGGGTGCCCACTGGGATGGCCAGTTTTATTCTAGGGGGGCCATGCTGCTCCTCTGATGGTGCCACTGGCTGCTGCTCCAACAGACAGCACCAAAGAAGATGGCGGATGCCACCACAGAGTCAGAAAACATCGTAAGGAGCACCCCCAGAACTCCAAAAAATCTCAGCCTCCATAGCAGGTAGACTCTGCTCTGACCCATCCTGTTAATAGCATCAATGTTGTGACTCCAGTGCAGTTTATATTTTAGGTGAGCACCCAAGTACTTATAAAAGTCCACTATCTTAATGTCAGTTCTCTGGATGTTCACCAGTGTCAGTGTGGTGGGTCTGTGCCTACAGTTGGATGGTTTTAAAAGCACTGAAGAAATCAAAGAACATGATCCTCTCAATTCTTCCAGGGTTCTCCAGGTGGGTCATATCTTAATGCAGGAGGTAGATGATAGCATCATCCACCTAAGTGCCAGATTGGTAGGTAAACTGCAGCGAATCCAACAAAGACCTCACCAGAGGCGAAAGATGGTTGAGGACCAACCTCGAGAGAGTCTTCATTAGATGAGAGGTCAGTGCTACTGGCCTGTAGCTACTGAGATCCTTCAGATGTGTGGTCTTAGGCACTGGTACCGCACAGGAGGTCATCTATAGCTGTGGTACTTTCCCCAGCTTCAGGGTCATGTTGAACATGTATCCCATGATGCTACACAGTTGATCTGCACAGCACCCCAGGAGTCTGGAGCTGACGCCATCCGGACCTGCAGCCTTTTGCAGCTCGATCCTCACCTGAAGTGTTAAAGGGAATAGAATGGTGGTGGGGGAAGGGATGCTCTTCCAAACACCACTGATGTTCTGCTGTAGTTGGTCCTCCATCTTCTTCCTGTAGCTGATTTTCTTTCTGCACAACTCTCAGCTCATCCTTGTTTCCTGATGTTAAGACTCTTCTTCGCCTTCAGGAGAGCGTTTATTTCAGGGTCGATCCAGGGCTTGTTACTGGAGAAACACTGTACCTTCATGAGGTGCACTGTGTCGTCCAATCAGAGGTTAATGTAGTCTGTGATGCTGTCAATGTCCTCAACATGAGGAGCACAGAGCCCTTCCCAAGCAGTGGAGCTGCAACAGTCCTTCAGAGCTTCTTCAGTCTTAAGTCAGACCATCTCTCTGCTGTTATACACAGGCAGGAGATGAACCAGGTTGTATCTGAGCCCCCCAGTAGAGGGAGAGGTTATGCCTATTTCTTTATTCTCATAATGCTGTTTATTTTATTGTTAATTTAAGGGTAATCCCTACACAATACCACCAGTCCCCATTATGTAACATAAGAGTCAATCTGGAGCTTGCATCTGGCTCCTGTCCACCCACTTCGTCTACACCGTGCAGCTGCCTCCTGATCAGAGCCTGTGGAGTTATTTGGGGGCATGAAATGTGTGTTATTTACTGGTTAAATAGGATCTAAATACTCGCTCAGCAATTTTTTTAATCAGCTAGTTTTCAATGTTTTCTTGTGTAACTATAGCTACAAATAGCTTGTAGACCTTAAGCTAGATGAAACTATTGTTGTAAAGATTACAGTTATTAAAGATTACAATTATTAAAGTCCTTTTTGTCATGCATCAACACTGAAAACTCTGCTCTACAGCTGCAGCGAGCTCCAATGACAGATCCACCCCAGCTAGCAAAGCAGACCCATGGCTCATGGAGATTATTTGTAATCATTAAATGCACAGGTGATTTTCAGGTTATTATTTTTTGAAATCCCAATAAAATGTGTCAAAATTTGTGGTTGTAATGTTAATGGTAATGAATACTTTTGCAAGACATCGTAATTTTGTCCATTACTGAATTGATCTGAGTTAATCAGAGAGTCTCTGATTATGCTGCAGGCCAGAGAACATATGTTCTCATCGGACTGGTTCACACGCTGTCCAGCTGCTGACACACAGAGAGAGACCACCCGTTAAAACATCTGTCTGCTGTTGTTACTTCACATTCATCAGCGGGATTGCTTATTCTGTTTCCTTCTCATTACTCTCACAGAAACACCTCAGTCACGTGTCTCACTTCTGAAATGCTATTTTAACATTTGTCTGTATTTATAGGGCTGTGTTAAAAGGCTTGTCTTCTGGAAAATAAGCTTTTATTAGAACTGATGGCAACATGCAAAAGACATCACTATTTAAAACATCTGTCCAACACTGTGTGGAAGAAGGGACAGGAGCAAAACAAAAAACGAAATGAATGTGAGCAGCTTGCGAAAAAGAGTGTGTGCAAATAAAAATAATTTGAAAAAATGCTTGAATAAATTGATGTTTCTTTCTGATTTCTCTTCTTTTTTGCAGGCAGATGATTGCCTTCAAACTGAAAATTTGATTCGGTGATGGAAAGAAAACTTTGTCTGGGTACAGAAATTCAAGTTTGTTCTCATGCTTGTTGTACCTCTTTAGTGATCACTTAATATTAAAAAGTACATGTAGTTTTTAGAGATTTATCTTTACACCTGAAGAAAATGAACCTCACAATCAATAAATATGTCAATATTATTTTAGGATTAGTAATTTTAGATGCATTGTAGCTTCATATAGATCATCAGCATTCACAGCTTCTGGGGAGCCCCTTTTAAGCATTTCTTGTTTACTTGCATAATGTTATTTTTTTTACTGTCAGTATTTGTGGTTATTTTAACATTTTGAGTAGACATGTATTTTCTCCTGAAATTGTTTAACTCTTGTAAACAGAAGTACAATTTATTACATTTTTTTAAGAATGTCATATGCAGACTTTCAAAACAGCATAAACACGTTTTTTTATTTTACAAAAAACTTTCCTTAAAGTAAAACCAAGTTTTGAAATGTGAGCACATCCAGCACTTGACATTTGTGTGCATTTGTTCTTGCAGAACAGCTCAGACTCAGTCAGATCGGGTGGAGAGTGTTTGTGAACAATTTTGAGGCACTGACAAATTCCTCATTTTTTAGATCTGGGCCATTCAAATACATGAAAATGCTTTTATCTAAACCATTTCATTATTGCTCCAGATGCAGGTTTATAGTCGTTGTCCTGGGAGGTGAACCTCTGCCCCAGTCTCCAGTCTTTTTCAGCCTCTAACAGGTTTTCTTTCAGTGTTGCCCTGCATTTAGCTCTGTCCATTCTCTCGTCAGCTCTAACCATCTTCCCTGTTCCTGCTAAAAAAAAAAAAACAGCCCCACGGCATTATGCTGCCACCACCATGTTTTACTGTGGATATGGTGTTCAGGGTTATGTACATTTTTTTGTTTGCTGTGCCACCTACATGGCTTGTGACAAACTCCACTTTTTAAAGTTGGATTTCTTAAAGCTTTCAGCAATGGCTTTCCTTTTGCCACTTTTGTTTCAGGGAGGTCAGATTTATGGAGTGCATAACTAAACTAAAGGTTGTCCTGTTGAAAGATTCTCCCACCTGGATTTCTGCAGCTTCTCCCGTTATTGATGGTTTTCTGATTAATGCTGTCAGTTTAGGTGGATGGCCATGTATTTGTAGGTTATGCCAAACTCTCAACAAATCTCAGAGGCCTTTATAGAACAGTTGGATTTATAATGAGATCACGTTGAACAAAGGATGGACTCTTATTTACCAATTAGGTGACTTCTTAAAGTTGCATTGTATTTTCATTTAAAGGCATCATAGTAAATGGGACTTAAATTTAAAGGAGCCACTGTTTAGGATTTGTGTTTGTAAAAAAACATTTAAAAACATGCATCATGCAGTTGATGCAATTATGTACTACTTTGTGTTGATCTATCACAAAAAATCCCCTTTAAAAATGTAGTTTGTGTTTCTAATATGCCAAAATGTAGAAAAGTTGAAAGAGTATGAATACTGTATGTTTGAAGGGAAAATCCTGCTGGCTGACAGGGCAATTGGAACTGATAGTAGATGTTGCAAGAAAAATTACTTCAAGTTTAACTCACTGTTGTAAGGTGTGAAAGTGCTTAAATTCATACACTGCAGCATGAATTTCCAATACACCAACTGTAAAAGTTTCTGCAGCTCCACAAAAACATGTTTTTCCTACCAAGCATTAAAAAACAACTATTTATATATTAATTTATATATAAGTCATCAACAGCCTCTGAAATAAGACACTCGACAGCCCCCAGGCTGAACAAATTCCCTTGAGGTGTTTTACAGGTTTGTTGAGTGATCCTCTTACCAAACTATTTTCCTGCTATGCCCTGCCCATTTTTAGGGTCAGCTATGTAACTTGTTTCTGAGTGGTCGAGTGTTGGATATGAACATTAGGTTTATAGGATAAGGCTTGTCACACAGGCTGTTCCCTTGGTTTTTTCAGATCTAGTGGCAGTGGAAAAAATTGTCAAAAACATTTGTCCATTTATTCATGTCATTTCTTTTTCTTTTTTTTTTTGGGTACAAATACTAGCAACAACCTTGTGTGCAGTAGAATCGTCACAGAAGGACAAAAAAAAATGTAATACCCCAGCTGAAAAAAATCTCTTGATTTCTCTTTATGTACAAGCTAGCATTAGCACCATAGCACAACTACTGTATTTAACACTACTATATTTTTTATGTTTAAATAATATATGTAATGGAAGTCATATTAGCCACAAGGCCTTTTGAATGTAAATGTAAGTGGTCATTCTTCTAGATATTTAAAAAAAAACGTCCGATTTTCGTTTGGCCCCGCCATGCCCGCCACAGCTTCTGAGCTTTGCTCATTTATCTCAGCTGTATGTGTTTCATTTAATCAGCCCCATCTCACCAAGCACCTGTATTCTGCAGCTTTATGCTCCTTACTGGGGAAGATATCTGGCATATTGTTTTTTCTCCTGTCTGCAAATTATGTCATCAGTGTGTCAGACAAGTGTTGTATTCTGATTCTTTTTTTTTTTTTTTTTTTGTCTATGTTGTGTCAAGAAAGCAAAGAAACTGCTTTGGAATACAAATTCTGCAGAAAACAATACAGTGGGATGCAAAAGTATTCGGGCCACTTTCAACTTAAAATGTATTACATTAATAATAAATGGCCATTAATAATAAACAACCGAGCAATGTGTTTAAATGTATCATACACAATAATGTTAGTTTTAGCAGTTTGTTTGTGTTCTTATGCAATATTTGCCTAGTATTTCTATAACAGAATGGAACATTTCTGTTTCAAAATCATTAGATTTTTTTTGTTTGTTTGTTTTTGTTAGGTTGCACACTTCATTATTTTTTATGTACTTTTCCACTAATATAGATTGCTTCATTGAATAAAATGCATTGTTTGTTTATACAGTTTTTGCTTTATACCAGATTATAGGTGTCCGTACTAAACATGTATTACACAAAGAACATGACGAAAACCATTACAGCACATATACAGATACACTGATGAAATAGTACATTACCTAATAGGAGTTCAACTGAGAAAAGATTATGACTCATTCATTCTCTTTTTATTGAAGGTTGATGTTTTGCTTCATTTGAGAACCAAAAAACAGAAATAAAATGGTGTTTTTTTTTATCAAAAAATTAAAACAAATTCCCTGTTGAACATACATATTTATAAGAATTGACATGAGAGTCAGGTGGCTTTTTCTGCCCTCAGTAAAAAAATAGCTGAGGCGAGGGTCGAAATGGCTCTTTGGTTTATACAGGTTGCTGACTCATGGTACAGCCCAGCTGCAAACAGAGCAAAACATGGCCATCCATCATCTTTATACAATACTATTAAAGTAAAAAGTGATATGATGCACCCATAGAAGTTGGGCAAACATCTTGCACTTTAAAAATAGGGATAGACAGAAACAGGACATTGTATTTAGAGTATTTTGTTTTAATATTAGAGGTAAAAGAGGTCTGAATTTAATTTTTTTCAATGGAGCCCAGCTATGAGACATCCAACTGATAATATCCTGGTCATAGACTCAGTGAGGTTACCAGCATTAGTGTGCCTAAATATGTCTCTCTAACAATGTCATATGCATAACAATTAGGTCCAATTTCATGCCTACAAATAAGCAAGCTCACAAATGGTGTGCCCTAAAGGAAGAGTGCAAATTCAAAACAATGTGACCAAATAAATTGAGCCATGGGGAACAGAGTGGAGTGAAAAGAGCCAGACACATGGCAACACTGACAACATTTTGATTTTTGACTCATTTTCATTGAAAAATAAAGTCTGTCCTGCCAAGTCATTTGTCAAGACAACTGATAGTAATAGGAATGTGGAGGTGTCTGTAAGTAGCTCATCAGAGATTTTGAATTGTAGTATTAAATTACGTGTTCTTAAATGATAGATCTTTTTTGAACTAAACAGAAATGGCAACATTTGCACCCGTTAAATTTCACTCATATACTGTAGCTGTTTTATGTTTTCAGTCATGGCCTCCTATGGTCAACTGGCATTCAAGAATAACATTTAGGTCTAATAAATATTATGTTGTATTTTTTTTATTACTGGTTTAGTCTTTTCACACCCATCCTCCCTTCACTGAGTCCCTGTAAAGTGTTGAATTGACTCCAAGAAACTGCTCCCTATTTGTAGAAATGACTACAGGATTGAAATTAGTGAAGTATGTTTTACTGAGAGTTTCAACCTTAAAAGAATAAAAAGGATGGTCAATGGGGAGCAAAGAAAAATAAGTAAAAGCAGAGAATTTGAAGCGGATCATTATTGTTAATGTTTTATTAGGAATCTCCGATAAGATAATGATCTAATTATTATTGTTGCAAAAAAAAACAAAGAAGTAACATACCCAGTTCTTCTTCTTCAGGGTCATCTTTTGAGCCAGCAGATTCAGCGTGCTGAGTCCAATGTCATGGGAATGTGCAAAATCTCAGTCTGAACAATAACCTTTACGTAAGTGTTGTAAATTAGTCCTTTGCAACAACACAGCAGAGTGAATCTGATTCTTTGGCAAGGGTGGAATTTACAATTTGATTGTTTCTGGGATGTTTATCTGAATCAAACTAAACAGTACTTAACAACTGGTTCACCATAAGTTTGACCACATTTACATCCTCGACTGGCCTCAGTGGGCTGTGGGATGGCGTCCTCATTCCCAGTATTCTCCTCCTGTGCTGTAGAAGATGATGATTAGCATGCTCCAAGGGGTCATCCACGACAGACAGGTCCTCTACCTCTGAGTTATCCCCAGCAATCTCCAATATAAATTCCAGTACCTTTGACAGAGGAATAGGCTCTGGAAATTATATAAGGAGAAAAAAATAAATAAAAATGAAAAAACAAAATGACTAAAGGAGCTACATCCATCAACATTTACTTTTCCTTTCCATAGAAAGGACTCCTGGATTAGTGCTTCTGTGTTCTCTTTGTGTCTCTGCTCTGTTCTCTCAAACCCCCAGTCGGTCGTGGCAGATGGCCGCTCACACTGAGCCTGGTTCTGCTGGAGGTTTCTTCCTGTTAAAAGGGAGTTTTTCCTCTCCACTGTCGCTACATGCATGCTCAGTATGAGGGTTTGCTGCAAAGTCAACACCAGTGACTGTCCACTGTCTCTACATGCTCATCCGGGAGGAGTGAATGCTTCAAGTCACTGACTGGATGCAATCTGCTGGGTTTCCTTAGATAGAAAAACTTTTTATCCAATTTGAATAAATAACTAACTCCAACTGCACAGTTCAATGGTTAGGATTAATTGGAATGTATGTACCTGACTGTTGTGAAGTACCTTGAGACAACATGTGTTGTGAATTGGCGCTATATAAATAAAACTGAATTGAATTGAACTGAAAAGTGTTATGATTTGGGGGTTTTTTTTGGTTTCAGGTTTTTTCCTTATATGTTTTTCACTGCTCAAGTTTTGAATCATGCTTTTGTTTATTATTTTTCTGGTCATGTTTTAGTCTTGTTCATGTTTTGTCAAGTTTTGTTTGTATATTAGAGTCTCTGTTTTTGCCGCAGCCACGTTTTGATCTGTCTGTCAATTAAGTTTATTCGGTTCACCTGCACCATGTTAATCAGTTTTGTTTTCCACCTGTACCATGCTCCATTTATACACACCTGTTCAGTTAGTCATCGCGGATACATTTCTCATGCTCATGTCTTGTTCTCAAATCAAGTCCTGTTTTTTTGATCATGCCATGACTGTCTTGCCTGCCCGTTTGTTTTGTTCCTGCCTCCTGTAGTGAGTGAGTTTTTTGTTATTAAATCTTTTGCACTTACCGTCACGCTGCCTGCTCGTCTGCATTCTGGGGTCCTATATCTCGCATAACCGTAACAGAATGTTTCCGCCAACAACGGACCTCGTGGATGAGCACCAGGCTAGCTCCATGGACCTCTTTACCTTCCTGTCTCGGGAGGCGGAGAAGTCACTACGCCATTCTGCGGGGCTGTCAGTGCCGCAGTTGGCGATTCCATGTCCGGGGACAGGTCCCCTTCGTCGCCGTTCTCCGCCTGCTCCCCTGGCTGCGCATTTTGGCCCGGCAGTGAAGCCCTCGCCCTCCTCCCGCCGCAAGAAATGCCGGCGTGGAGCGCCTTCCTGTGGTTCGGCTGGTGAGGAGGTGGTTTCCCAGCCAGCCTACGTGAGGGCTACTGCAAGTAAGCCCGCATCTTCGTCTGCCATAGCACTGTCTCCCAGGCTCACTGCACCTCCGCCCATGCCGTCTGCGCTCGCTCCAGCCCGGTGTTCTGAGGCAACACCTGCCGAGCTGGAGCAGCGCTTGAGGTTCTATGCACGTCAGATAAAGAACCTCAGAACGACTGGTCTCCTGTATTCCTCTCCTGAGCTGATGGAGAGGATAAGGCAGATAGAGATGGATTATGAAACGGCAGTAAGGTTGTTTTACTGCCGTCCTCCTTCACACACACCAAGTCACATGAGTGCTGCTGCAGAGCACTCCACGCCAGGACTCCAGGGAGCTGCTGCTGCTGCAGAGCAGCTCACGTCAGGACTCCATGGAGCTGCTGCTGCTGCAGAGCAGCCCACGCCAGGACTCCAGAGAGCTGCTGCTGCTGCAGAGCAGCCCACGTCAGGACTCCAGGGAGCTGCTGCTGTTGCAGAGCAGCCCACGCCAGGACTCCAGGGAGCTGCTGCTGCTGCAGAGCAGCCCACGTCAGGACTCCATGGAGCTGCTGCTGCTGCAGAGCAGCCCACGCCAGGACTCCATGGAGCTGCTGCTGCTGCAGAGCAGCCCACGCCAGGACTCCAGAGAGCTGCTGCTGCTGCAGAGCAGCCCACGTCAGGACTCCAGGGAGCTGCTGCTGCTGCAGAGCAGCCCACGCCAGGACTCCAGGGAGCTGCTGCTGCAGAGCAGCCCACGTCAGGACTCCAGGGAGCTGCTGCTGCTGCAGAGCAGCCCACGCCAGGACTCCAGAGAGCTGCTGCTGCTGCAGAGCAGCCCACGTCAGGACTCCATGGAGCTGCTGCTGCTGCAGAGCAGCCCACGCCAGGACTCCATGGAGCTGCTGCTGCTGCAGAGCAGCCCACGCCAGGACTCCAGAGAGCTGCTGCTGCTGCAGAGCAGCCCACGTCAGGACTCCAGGGAGCTGCTGCTGCTGCAGAGCAGCCCACGCCAGGACTCCAGGGAGCTGCTGCTGCAGAGCAGCCCACGTCAGGACTCCAGGGAGCTGCTGCTGCTGCAGAGCAGCCCACGTCAGGACTCCAGAGAGCTGCTGCTGCTGCAGAGCAGCCCACGTCAGGACTCCAGGGAGCTGCTGCTGTTGCAGAGCAGCCCACGCCAGGACTCCAGGGAGCTGCTGCTGCTGCAGAGCAGCCCACGTCAGGACTCCAGGGAGCTGCTGCTGCTGCAGAGCAGCCCACGCCAGGACTCCAGGGAGCTGCTGCTGCAGAGCAGCCCACGCCAGGACTCCAGGGAGCTGCTGCTGCAGAGCAGCCCACGCCAAGACTCCAGGGAGCTGCTGCTGTTGCAGAGCAGCCCACGCCAGGACTCCAGGGAGCTGCTGCTGCTGCAGAGCAGCCCACGCCAGGACTCCAGGGAGCTGCTGCTGCAGAGCAGCCCACGCCAAGACTCCAGGGAGCTGCTGTTGTTGCAGAGCAGCCCACGTCAGGACACCAGGGAGTTGCTGTGCTGCTGTTGCAGAGCAGCCCACGCCAGGACTCCAGGGAGCTGCTGCTGCTGCAGAGCAGCCCACGTCAGGACACCAGGGAGCTGCTGTGCTGCTGCTGCAGAGCAGCCCACGTCAGGACTCCAGGGAGCTGCTGCTGCTGCAGAGCAGCCCACGCCAAGACTCCAGGGAGCTGCTGCTGCTGCAGAGCAGCCCACGTCAGGACTCCAGGGAGCTGCTGCTGCTGCAGAGCAGCCCACGCCAAGACTCCAGGGAGCTGCTGTAGAGCAGCCCACGCCAGGACTCCAGGGAGCTGCTGCTGCTGCAGAGCAGCCCACGCCAGGACTCCAGGGAGCTGCTGCTGCTGCAGAGCAGCCCACGCCAGGACTCCAGGGAGCTGCTGCTGCAGAGCAGCCCACGCCAGGACTCCAGGGAGCTGCTGCTGCTGCAAAGCAGCCCACGCCAGGACTCCAGGGAGCTGCTGCTGCAGAGCAGCCCACGCCAGGACTCCAGAGAGCTGCTGCTGCTGCAGAGCAGCCCACGTCAGGACTCCAGGGAGCTGCTGCTGCTGCAGAGCAGCCCACGTCAGGACTCCAGGGAGCTGCTGCTGCTGCAGAGCAGCCCACGCCAGGACTCCAGGGAGCTGCTGCTGCAGAGCAGCCCACGCCAGGACTCCAGGGAGCTGCTGCTGCAGAGCAGCCCACGCCAAGACTCCAGGGAGCTGCTGCTGCTGCAGAGCAGCCCACGCCAGGACTCCAGGGAGCTGCTGCTGCTGCAGAGCAGCCCACGCCAGGACTCCAGGGAGCTGCTGCTGCAGAGCAGCCCACGCCAAGACTCCAGGGAGCTGCTGTTGTTGCAGAGCAGCCCACGTCAGGACACCAGGGAGTTGCTGTGCTGCTGTTGCAGAGCAGCCCACGCCAGGACTCCAGGGAGCTGCTGCTGCTGCAGAGCAGCCCACGTCAGGACACCAGGGAGCTGCTGTGCTGCTGCTGCAGAGCAGCCCACGTCAGGACTCCAGGGAGCTGCTGCTGCTGCAGAGCAGCCCACGCCAAGACTCCAGGGAGCTGCTGCTGCTGCAGAGCAGCCCACGTCAGGACTCCAGGGAGCTGCTGCTGCTGCAGAGCAGCCCACGCCAAGACTCCAGGGAGCTGCTGTAGAGCAGCCCACGCCAGGACTCCAGGGAGCTGCTGCTGCTGCAGAGCAGCCCACGCCAGGACTCCAGGGAGCTGCTGCTGCTGCAGAGCAGCCCACGCCAGGACTCCAGGGAGCTGCTGCTGCAGAGCAGCCCACGCCAGGACTCCAGGGAGCTGCTGCTGCTGCAAAGCAGCCCACGCCAGGACTCCAGGGAGCTGCTGCTGCAGAGCAGCCCACGCCAGGACTCCAGAGAGCTGCTGCTGCTGCAGAGCAGCCCACGTCAGGACTCCAGGGAGCTGCTGCTGCTGCAGAGCAGCCCACGCCAGGACTCCAGGGAGCTGCTGCTGCTGCAGAGCAGCCCACGCCAGGACTCCAGGGAGCTGCTGCTGCAGAGCAGCCCACGCCAGGACTCCAGGGAGCTGCTGCTGCTGCAGAGCAGCCCACGCCAGGACTCCAGGGAGCTGCTGCTGCAGAGCAGCCCACGCCAGGACTCCAGAGAGCTGCTGCTGCTGCAGAGCAGCCCACGTCAGGACTCCAGGGAGCTGTTGCTGCTGAGCAGCCCACGTCAGGTCTCCAGAGCGCTGCTGTAGAGCAGCCTGACTCCAAGCCTGACACACCACAGCACTGACATGACGTCTGACCCTAAGTCAGCCTGTGCTCACGCCACTGAGGGTCTCGGCGACGCCTCAGCCTCTGCTTCAGCCTCTGAGGGTTCGCCAGGCTCAGCTTCAGCCTCTGAGGGTTCGCCAGGTTCCACGCCTCTGGGATTCCACAGAGTTTTCGGGGGGGCCTCTACTCTCCTCTGTCGGCCTCCTGACCTACCTGCAAGTTCCCGTCGCAGGCCGCCACGGCTTCGGCGCCGACCGCCCAGAACTCTGTGGTGCAGGTCCGGTCGCCCGCCTGAACTCTGTGCCTGCTGGGGACGACCTCCTGGTCGCCCGCCTGAACTCTGTGCCTGCTGGGGACGACCTCCTGGTCGCCCGCCTGAACTCTGTGCCTGCTGGGGACGACCTCCTGGTCGCCCGCCTGAACTCTGTGCCTGCTGGGGACGACCTCCTGGTTGCCCGCCTGAACTCTGTGCCTGCTGGGGACGACCTCCTGGTCGCCCGCCTGAACTCTGTGCCTGCTCAGGACGACCTCCTGGTCGCCCGCCTGAACTCAGTTCTTGTTTCTGGTGCTAAGCTATCAGCTGCTTTGTTTTTTCACCTGGTGACCTCTCCCAGCTCACCATGGAGGAGGCTGGAGATAGCTGGCAGCCTCCAAGACTGGCTCGTGGCGAGGAGGGATTTTTTCCCTGATCCTCAGATTCACCATGCCATTGAGGCCGAGCGACAAAGGGCCCTGGGAGAAATTGTCGCTTCTATGAGGAGATCTCCTGCTCCCTTCTCCACCTGCCTCTCCACCGAAGCTCGACACGGTTTTCCGGCTCATGGTTTAGCTCCTGATCAGCCATCGCCGCTGCTTCCAACTCCTAATCCTGTTCCTGGTCCAGTTCCGGAGGGGTTCATGGATGAACCGCCTCCACACCCTGATCCTGTTCCTGGTTCTGTTCTGGAGGGGTTCATGGATGAACTGCCTCCACACTGTGTTCCTGTCCGTGAAGGGCTCATGGATGGACTGCCTCCACTTCCTGCTCCTGTTCCCGATCCTGTCCTGGAGTAAAGTCAAGTCAAGTTTATTTTTATAGCACTTTTCAGCAACAAGGCACTCAAAGCACTGTACATGAGGAAAAACATTACAATGATACAGAAAATCAAACACAGATAAACAAATCAAATGACATTAACAACCATTGGGGGTTTACTGGTAAGAGCTGGTTCTAATCCAATCTTTCTAATAGAAGTAATTAGCGCATTAAGTCCTCTGTGGTAAGGAATTCATCCGGTGCTAGAAGAAAAATGATAATATTAATCCTTGAGGTCGCTGGTATGAGGCAGTTGTGGTCCCATCATTCAAATAAGCTGGGTCACTGATATAAAACAGTTTTAGTCCAAACTTCTTAAATACTAATAATGTTTGGCTGTCACTGGTATGATATAGTTGTAATACAATCCTTTTAAGAAATCTAAAAATCTCTGGTCATTGGTGTAAAAACAGCTTTAGTCCAAATTTTAAAATACTAATAATATTTGGCTTTCGCTGGTAATCCTTCTGAAAAATCTGAAATTCTATGAAAAGTAATGAAATCAGACATTTAGGTAGATGAGAAAAAAGACCACATTAGGAAAGAAGAGGGAAAAAAAATCATATTTCGCACTTTATCCTTTGCAGGATACAGTTTGAGATTGCAAAAAAAAAAAAAAAAAAAAACTCAGCACAAAGAAGCAACATAAATACGAAACAACATCATGCAGGGGAACCGGTGAAGGGGTGCATGTGTTTATCTTGAGCATGTGAGTGTGTGCAAAGTAAGTCCTTGAAGCACTGTCACAGAGGGCATTGTCCTTGATGATACGATGGAAAGTTCATCAACCAGCCACACAGTTCTGAGCAGGTCCACAGATGTCCTCAGGGAAGGGAGGGGAGGGGGCAGAGGGAGCAGAACATCCTGTTTACATAACCTTCAGGAGAAGTTGAAGATAGCCAACCATCAAGGCCATGCAGGGGAGCCAGTTTCAGAAAAACAACAATTATTTGGTTTAGGCTGACTCTTAATTTTCCGTCAGCCTTGAGAGTCTCGCTGGTGCTTCTCAATGGCAAATCCAAATAGCCAAATTCCAGGTCCTTTCTGCCAGATCCGAGCGAACAACTTTCTCCAAGATTTATCCCATTTCACCCCTGAGTCCAGGAACTGCAACTTGCCTGCGATCCTGTGTAAGGATCACATCCAGTCTGTGATTCAGCTCACGTAACATCTCAGTCTGAGTGCTGATCACCCTGAAAATCCCATCATACATGCCAGGCAGCCTTACAATGCCCAGAACAGCTGCCGACGTTTTTCGCATTTCTCGATATGCCAGGTAACCGCCAACTCCAAAAAGCAGAAAACCTGTTATCAAACATCCAATTGTGTACACATCTTCAACATCCTTGACTGACAATATTGACAGACACACAATCCTTCACTTCTGCCAGGAGTCCATCGTGTATCTGGAGAAAAATGTCCCGTCTGGACGAGAGGGTTCTCCTTCACCCTGTCTTCTCATCAAGAAAATTTTATCAATTGCATTGAGAGACCTGCTGATCAAATCCATAACTCAGAATTTTGGAAGATATGCAAAAAGAGGCTCCAAAAAGAAAGACAAGACACAGAGCTGAAGCAGGGCACATATGGGAGGGTGCGGGAGACAGAGCTCTGAGGACGAACTGCCTCCACCCCTGGTTCCCGTTTCGGAGGAGTTCGTGAATGAGCTGTCTCCACTGTTTCTGTCCCTGAGGGGTGCGAGGAAACACCCTCTCCGCCTGCTGTGCCTCAGATGCCGCCACAGATCTCCACGTCCTTGCCGAAGGCTCCAGCGGTTTCTGCCCTTACGTTGCCGGCCTGCTGATCGCCTGCCACAACGTCGCCGGCCTGCTGATCACCGGATCGGCCAGAGACGACCCACTGATCGATGGATCTTCCGGGGACAGCCACTAGTCCGTCCGCCTGAACGCTGGGTCTGCCGGGGACGGCCTCCGGGCTGGCCGCCTGAACTCTAACCCTAAAAAACCGGTTATCATAAACTCTTGATCGCAGTTGATGCCTCCAAGTTCAACCAGAAAGGCCAGTTATAAGGTTTAGAAAGCAGATGCATTCTACATAGGGACAGGTTCTTTTGGATACATTTTTACCCTTTATGAATCAAATCATCATTTGAAAATGCTTTTTTTAAATATTTTGTTGTAGCACTAGTGGCTTTTTTTTACTGTTTATATGGCTTACTGTGCGTTCAGTAATAAAAGGGCCTCAGCAGGACGGTACACAATGGAGCACACCGTTACATCTATCACACGAAATCCTAATAAAACACGTTGAATTTTGTGGTTGTAACATGACATTATGTGGCAAAGTTCAACAGGTATGGATGCTCTCAGTACTGGACACGTACAATCCACAACACATTCAATTTAAATGTCAAGCACACTGCTCTGATTTTTATTGTTTTTAAGAGTTATGTAAATTACTTAATGAGCAAACTCTTCTGGTTTATTTAGACTCCAAATTGAGACTGATGCCACTCGATGTCTAGAAAGCAATCTCATGTGTGGAAGCGTGTGTGTGTGTGTGTGTGTGTGTGTGTGTGTCACTGCATACACTGCCGAGGACAGATGTTTGAACAGGTAATCATCACTCAATGAGTAAACAGCTCTAGAGATTGGACTAACATTTGCATGACAGGAGGTGAATACTAAGAGAGGAGGATCTGAAAACACAAAGGAAGTCAACACTAAGAGGAGGAGGAGAAAATAAAGCCCACAAGCTCATATTAAAAAGCGGCCATCAGGCCTGAATGCAGATTTGTGATTAGCCCACATTTGGAGTATTTTTATCACTCAACGAGTCTTTGATCGCACCATGTGTCACAAGTAGAAGAATCGTCTTAAAGGATATTTTTCCCCCAAGTGTTGATTAAAATACCAACTTCTCTTGGGCTTTGCTGGCTGATCTCTTTAGCCACTGCCCCCACATACCTTTTCCTGCACATGCCCTGTCTGTTAGTCTTCATCTCCCTCTTCATCTACCCTCTTTCTGAAAAGAAAGTCTTTGAAACACAAAAATAGCATGAGAGCTGAAGAGACATAAGAAGTGTCAGATCTATAAATAAATGGGGTCTGTGTGCACCTTCTTTGATTTTGGCTGACATTTTAAAGCCTGTCAGATATTAATATCATTCCTCAAGAGACAAAGACCAATCATAGGCTTGCATAAGTTTATGTGGGTATGTTCATGTTTCAATTTTGTTTATGTGAGACAAAATTTTATTTTTAAAGAAGATGAGGGAGGTAAAAAACAGAGACAACAGAAAATACATGCCAATAACAACTGCAAATAATGCATAAACGTAGAATAGCGCAAGAAAAAGGAGAGGAAATCTGTTTAGTAAGACATCTTTCAGCCCAAGCCTAAAGCAGCATAACTCACAAAGAAAGCTCAGGATAACCCACAAAGTGCCTTTTAAAGTATTCATACCCCTTGTTTTTTTTGGTTTTTTTGTCGTTTTTATTACCATGTATTGTTGTATTTTATTGGAATTTGATGTAATAGGCAAAAAGAAAGTAGTCCACGATTGAAGTGTAAGGAAAATAATCCATTGTTTAATATTTATTACATATAAATGTCTGAAAGGTATGGCGGTGATTTGTATTTAGTACCCCTGAATCTATACTTTGTACAACCAATATCCATTGCAAATATTACTGCTGCTCTTTTAAACTATGTTACTCTCGGTTTTGCACGTCTAAACACTGAATTTCTGCCCATTTTGTTTCCATAATAGCTCAAGCTCAGTTAGACTGGATGGAGATGTTTTTGATCATGATTTTTAAGTCTTGCCACAGATTCTAAATTGGATTTAGGTCTGGACTTTTACTGGGCCATTCTAACACATGCATATGCTTTGATCCAAAGGACTCTATTGTACCTCTGGCTGTATGTTTAGTGTCATACTGCTATACTTTATTTCAACTCGCTTTAATCTTCCTCTGAGATTCCCCCAGCTGTCAAAGCTGGTGTTAGACTAAGGAGACCGCCATTGAGGTGGCATAAATAATACCTATGCTTTAAAAAAACAATGCAAAGGCCACACTTCCACAAAGGTCTCATTTGTGGAATACATGAATAATAATAGACAGATCTTTCCATCTGAGCTGTGGATCTCTGCAGCTCTTCCTGAGTTACTAAAGGCGTTTTTGCTACTTATACCGAGATAAAATTACACACAGGCGGGTACTGTTTACTGGTGGCTTCTGAAGGCAATTGGTTGCTCTGCATTTGATTTAGGGATATCAGAGTAATGGGGGCTGAATACACATGCCTGTCACACTTGAAAGATTTTTATATGTAAAAAGAATGATTACCATGTAACATTTTTCTTCTCCTTTACAGTTATGCACTGCTTTGTGTTGGTCTATGACATACCATCCTAATAAAATGCTTGGAGGTTTTGTGACAACACAAAATTAGAAAATATTCAAGGGGTATGAATACTTTTGAAAGGCACTGTATGCTTTACAGATTACAGCAGATTTACAGCAGAATTGCATCAGCTTTCCCACAATGATCAAAGTCCACAAGGATATAGAGGAGGAATTAAAGGGTTTTAAGAAGAAGTTTGATGGCTTGGGGGAAGAATCTTAGAAAAAGGTGCAAGGGGTAATCAAGATAAAGTTAAAGTCTCAAGGTTGCTTCTCGCTCATCCTTCCCACTCACTTTCTCACTCTGTTAAATTTTACAAGGCAGGAGGTCACTGATAATTACCTGCTTTCGTCAAACACAGGAGGCTCAGTGAGAAACATTAGGTCACCTGTGAGTCTGATTGAGGTTCTGGGCATTCACACACACACATATATATATATATATATATATATATATATATATATAGATAGATAGATTAAAATATGGAGAAGCAGCAGGAGAACGTGTGCTGTTTCATTAAACTTTTGATTTGGTCATTCATCATGTCACAGCAAGGTCACACAAAGTGACCATCACATGTCTGAGTCGGCAGAGCTGATATGTGATAATGAAATGTTGGTTTTTGTTCCACTTATTTTCTAAATCTTCCTATATATAAGTATTTAACCCGGGGAGGTTTTAATTGATACTTTCTTCATCTCTTTTTTGTTTTTAAACTAACAGAGAAAAGAGCGTAATTTCTCCAACTCCTGTGCTGCTACGTGTTGGTCTCCGAAGCTAGTATGAACTGCAGGAAGTCTACTTAAGTAGCAATGTGGCCCCATCCCTCCATGTTGTGTTGTGGATCTTCTTTGTGCTTATAAGTGTGAACACTATAGAAACAATAAAATTAAACATCCAGTAACTCTTGCAATATTTTTTTGCAGTCTTGATCATTTCTCCAGCAACATTGCCATTGATTCTTTTTTCATTTGTTCTGAATACCAAATTTTTATCCTCTAAGTTCCTACAACTTTGAATGCAACATTTAATTAGACTTTTTCTCTTAGATTAATTTCTCCATCTCAAGTGGAAGAAGGAGGAAGACGAAAGGAAACAAAGATGCACTGATAAAAGAATGGAGACCTGCGTTACAGCTGAGTTTGAATGTGTTTGGAGGCTGGTACACCTCATCCTGAAATGCAACTGTAAAAGCTACATCACAGAATAAACATTAGATGACTGAGTCAGAAAAGTAGCAAAAGGGTATGAGAGCAGAAGTGTAACCATGAAAGTGCCAGTAGTATGAACCAAAGTGCTTGAGTACATTGTGTCATTGTTTAGTACAAGGAAGTATCCTACTCATTGGTGTTTTTCCTACCACTCAACCACAAAAATTGAGTGGAAGGAAAAAGTATAATTTTAAAAAGGTTCATGAAGAACAGAAAGAAATTGCAGGGTTGTGAAACAAAGCCCATTCAGGGATGATGATTGGATTGCAGCTGGAGTCAGCAGACCACACACATATGCAAGTCAGAAGGGTCTTACCTGGGTTATGGAGAGAAAGGAATGGATTGTTGCTCAATGGTCCAAAGTACTCTTTAAGATTTCATGTGGAAACCATGGCTGCAGAGTATTAAGGTAGAGTGGAAATGTACAAAATAAAAGCTGCTTGAGGTCCACTGCAAGGTTTCCAAAGTCAGCTATGATTTGGTGAGCCATGCCATCTGCCTTCTATTGGTCCATTGTGTTTAATCCAGTCTAAAGTCAGTGCAGCCGTCTATCAGGATAATTCGAGCACTTCATGCTACTGACAAGCTTTATAGAGATGTAAAGGACCAATACCTGCTTTAATAATCAGAGTACGTCTGTGCTCGATTGGCCAGCAAACTAACGTGTCCTAAATCCCATGGAGCAGAGATTTCAAATGCAAGTCCTCAAGTCTCAGCGTCCTTCAACTTTTAGATGTCTTTCTACTTTAAAAAAAACTCAATCAAATAATGAGATCATTACAACTTTACTGTGTGCTAAGGAGATATTTCAGCAGTTCACCTTTATTTTAATCAAATTTTTTCATATCATTAAAACTGAAGAAAAAATGAAAAAAAAAAAACTAAAACTATCTTGTTTAGGTACAGGGGAGGAATGAAATGACAAATTACATACTGAAAGATAAAGCACACAGGAAACAAGGAAGGTTAACAGGCAACAGTAGAGGACCTGACTGGACTGCGTAAGTATAGACTTTGGGGAAGTTAATTACTGTAGTGCTACACAGGTTGGATAATGAATGGCTGAGGGTGAGCAGAAAGCCGAGGTACAGAGGAAACAGTGCTGTCAGAGAAGACAGATCAGAAAGTAATCACTGGCAGAAAACAGTAAAATAAGCAGAAAGGCAAAACACAGGAACTCACTAAAATGCAAAACAACACAAATGGAGAACAAAATGACAAAATCAAACTCAAACTCCCACAGATCATGACACAACCAAGCACATACATAGGTATACTATTCAGAAGGCTTATATTACTATACTAAAAGTCCTTTTTTTTGTTGGTCTTTTGCAATGTTCCAATTGTTATGATGTTTTTTTTTTGTCTTTTTTTTTTACATAGTTGCGTCTGTATAACCATTTTACACCAAAACATTGTACAGAACAATTTCAACAGAGTTCATATAAATCCAGGTTTAAATCAGATCTGCTTTATTTTTAATCTGTACTTTCTAATTCAATTTGGTTTGCAATCCAATAAAAAACTATCAGACTTTCAAAAGTAGCTTCATAAATGAATAAGACGTTACATTTTTAAAAGAGGTTTCCCAGGTTTGCCTGGTAAATACAATATATTTATTATTTCAAAACTGATGCTCCTTTTACATTGTTTTGTTATGTTTTGAGGGATATCCATTTCATTTGCTTCTAGAAACAAACATCTTTGTTGGATTAAAATATTTTTAAATCTAAATCTACCAGGGATATGAATAATTTTGGGCTTACCTGTATATAGAAAGTCAGTCTGCCCTTATATACACAGGTAGACAAATCAGGCAGTAATGCTATTAGTCTCCTCAAATAATTTCATTCAGGATTGTTCTTGTGAATCTGAAATGCTTGTTGCTTTATTTCTAGGGCTATTTTCTCAATATGTTTGTTTCTTTCCCCTCCTTCTACAAACTCCCAAATAAATTTAGAAATTAGAAACAAATATACAACATTTACTCTTAAACTTGTGCACTTATTTTTAACTGCTACTACAAACTTAAAATGCATGATTAGAATGCATCCTCAAAAATGAATCGTAATACTCGAACACCTGGACATTTTTGTGTCATTTTGCTAGGCTAATGCATCAGCAGACTTTGTGCGAAAGTCCCAACATGAGTGCTGGAAATAAGCAATCACATTGTTCAGCTCAAAGACGCCATAAAAAGAGAGGAAGATCAAAGCTTTGCTCTAGTCTTTGTTCAGTCACCTCAGTGATGCTTCTTCCTGCTCATCAGTCAGTGACATCTGAAACAGCAGAAGTAACGTGGTCTTAAAAAACAGGCGTCTGCAACGTCTGCAGTCATATCTGTCTGGATATCAGGTTGTGTTTACAAAAAAAAATGATTGAGACATTTGGAAGCTGTTTATCTATATAATAAAACAAATTGAGAGGCGAAAGTCTTAGTGATTCACTTAATGTAAATAAAAAAGGGAAAACGTTCAAAAACTCTGCTGAGTTTTTAAATGTCCATTTTTTACTGAGTACACTGAACTGTCCTTGTTCGAAACTGCACAATTTTTCATTTCCATTTCTATGTCGCCATCTAGTGGTGAAATATCATTACAACTAAATGATGTCAGTAAATAAACCCAAATTACATGTGTACCTTTTTAAAAGACACTTTTTTATTGAGGCACTTGACAATAGCAATGGAATGCACATATCAAATAGCACAAATTCAAGGTACTTTTCGCATTCTTGCATCTGTAAACATGGTAAAGATAACACATTCTGTCAGATCATGTTCTGCTGTCTCTCCCGAAAAGGAGAGACCATAAACACCTCAATCTGTTTGGTGTTTGGTACACAACAGCTACACAGAGGGTACAAAACAGCAGTGGAGCCAAATACAAAACTACAACCTGTATCCTCCATGATAAAAAGAAAGTGTCCCCTCTTTTAAATGGAGGGTTCTGAGAATACACATCAGATTCCACATTGTCATTTATTAAAACAAAATACATCCAAAAAGGAAAAGCAGTGTTTGAAAAGCTGAATACCGCCTTGCTGCCTCCATGGGGGTTAATAGGGAAAGGATCAATAAGGTGCTGCTAATTAAATGCAATGATTACTTTCGGTGTGATCACCACGACAAAAGCAGTTTTGGCAATACAGACATCTGTGTTAACACAATGCTAAGAAGGAAAAACATCAGCAATGATCTTAAAGAAGCAACAGGCCATCTGTTGGGGAAGGGTCATAAGGCCAATTCAAAACACATGGAAGTCCATCATTTTACAGAGAAAGATTATTCACAAATGGAAAATATGTTTAAACAGCTGCCAATCTTCCCAACAAAGTCAGCTCAGGACCCTTAAACCCAGAAGTTCCATCTCAGACTCTACAAGTCGTGGTGAAAATTAAACTGTTAAATTCATGACAGTACAGTAAGAAAAAAGAGAAACCATTATAGCTTGTTTGAAAGCGCTGAAGGAGAAAAAGCCTCTTCTGTCTAAAAATAATAAACCAGCATGACTTACAGCAGGAGTACCCAAGTCCAGTCTTCAAGAGCTACTATCTTGCAACTTTTATATGCATCCTATTTTAACCAGGTGTGTTGGGGAAGGGATGCATATAAAAGGTCACGGATAGTGCCTTAAGGACTGTACTTAGCCCCCCTTTACTTATAGTTGAGTCTACAATTATTTGTACCCTTGGCAGATTTAGGGTTTAAGTAATCTAGTAATTTTACCAACAGTTTTTTTCTGATTGGAAGTCAGAATCTTAGAGAATCTCTGGAGGGAGCTAAAAAATTAGGGTGATGGCATGGCGAGGCCTTCGAGCCTCAAAAACTTGGAGCTAATCGCTGAAGAGAATTCGTCGAAAATAGTGGAAGCATGCAAAAAGCTTTTCAACAATTAGAAGAAGGGTTTGATTGCTGTAATGCCCAAAAATATGTTATTTTATCAAAGAAAATAGTATAAAACAATTGTATATCCCATTTTTTATAAAAATGGGAAAAGAAATATTTTAAGAATTGATCCTACTTTTGTCTTATTATATTCTTTGAGGGATCACTCTCTCATTTTCTAACCGAAGTATGGTGGTGTAGAGGTAATGGTTTGGACTTGTTTAGTGGTTACACTAACCAGACACCTTGCAGTCATTAACCCCTTTCAGATCATACTTTCAATCCATTATCTACCCATGTTCTTTATGCCTTGTAATCAGCTGAAAGGTACTGACACAAAATAAAAATCAGACTTCACCTACCCCCGTTACAGTTCTGATTCACCTTGGCAAGTAGTCACAGACCCATAGCTGCCATGAGATGTAAGGTTAAGACAAGATTGTGGAACGTGTGTGACTAAGTAATGCCACACAGAGGAAATACAGCAGTTGCAGCAGCACAGTCCACGCAGTGCATCTTTATAATTCTCAAGTGTGCATCTCATCTGAGAATCCCATTGATCAGCATGAGCTGAGGCAGACCAGACATGACAAGTTGAAGATGGCACAGAACAGATTTGCGTGTATTTAAGGCATTAAATGCATTTGGGCAGACTGTCTGATGATCACCACAGAGCTTAGAGTCAGACAGATAATATTGGGAAATGCCAGAAACTCACTTTTTGTACATTTTTCTGTAAGTGCTGCTGTGTGGTAAGCCATCCCTGTTTTATTCCACAACTTGAGCTGCATGCTCTGAAACCACACACCAGCTCATGCCAATGACAAAATTATCCATAAATTGGGTTTTACAGTTGAGTTTTTCCCGCAAAAACTATGATCTAAAAGGGTTTATTGAGACAACCATGAGCTCCTATGTATTAAGGGGGTGCTGTGCATAATGCCTGTTTTGCAGGGCCAAGGCACCTTAAAGCCAGTCTACAACAGAACCACTGATAAGAAGCAAGGAGAAGTGATGTGGTAAGATCTTAAGAAAGCTGTGCAGAAACAAATGTGTGAAAACCTCAGTCAACTAAATCAATGTTGCAAAGAAGCATCCTTTGACTCCCAAAGGTTGTCTATGTGTTTAGTTTTTCCCATACAGTTTCTCCAAATTTGACGGCAAATTTGATCTTCGTTTATTAAATGAGAGTGTCTGTTGTCTATTTTTGTACACTTGAGGTTAGATATATAATTTTAAAACTCTATCAATCTTTATTATGTTCTGATACTGTAAACGCTAGAATTAAAAGAGACTTTTTTCCAAAACTGCATGTAAACAAGTTGTTCCTGTGATCCCATTTTACCCTACGCTGGACTGGCTCAGTTTGTTTTTGTTTTTTTTTTCACAGAAGATGTAACTTAATAAACAAAGAGGCTTCTAAGTCTATTCTGCAGTACAAGACAACATTTCTACCTCAGAAAGTATATAGAAACATCTGAGTAAGCATGTGAAGTCACTGCCGAGGGTTTCAGACTTAATTACTTTTTAATTAATGTTCCTTTACAACCATCATAATGTAATTGAATTTATGATTATCTTTACATTCGATGCATTTGTTTTCTTTTTCTTTGGCATTCTACAAATAACACTGCAGACGTCTAACATTATTTAAAGTTTTGAGGTCAAACTGAGGGCATGGTTTAAGGCTGCTGTTGGGCTTACAGTTTATCATCAGATTCAGGGTATGAGAGCTACACTTCAAGCTGTGAAAGCACTTGAACTTTTGTAAACTCTGTCGCCCCCATGTGGAGTGGCCCCTGTTCAACCCATCCTCCATCCTGGGCTCAGCAGGGGATCACATCAGACTGGGTTGGTAAGACTGTACTTACCGTACTGTACTACAGACAGACCTTTTTACGTCCTGTTTTTGTAGGATCCCAAGATTTTGTAGGATCTCAAGATGCCCCTAGTCTGGAAGGGAAATATTGTCTCTCCAGCAGGTTCTGGGTCTTTCCGGGGGTCTCCTCCCATTGGGACATGCCTGGAACAGGCAGAAGTGGCAGAGGCATTCAGATCAGATTTCTAAACCACCTCAGCTGCCAATGCAGAGTAGCTGCAGATCTTCTCCAAACTCCTCTCTGAAGACAGAGCTCCTAAGATCACTGAAACTGCTTGTAGCTGGTTTTTTCGGTTATGATCCATATCTTACAACCCTAGATAATGGCTGGAATATAGATGGATCATTAAATCAAAGGTTATTTTTGTTTAAATCACAACAGACCAGGGTAACACCCACATTACTACAGACGATGCCCTAATCCACCAAAACACTTTTAACTCATCTACTTGAGGTCATAGACCGACCCTGGATGATTAATCCATCATTTTCTATCTGAGATCCATGGTTTAGATTTAGAGGAGCTGACTCTTGGTTTAAAGGTCACAGATGTGTCTGAATGTGGACACATCTCTTGCTTTGGGTATACAAGGACTGATAACATTTTAAAGCATTGGAACACCCCCTACTCCTGCAGCATCCCTACAAAATGCCTCAATGGACCCTCCTCTAAGTCCACAAAACACATAAGGATCAAACAATCAAACCTTCATGGACCCTTGCTTTGAAAATAAAGATTTTCATTATATTTTAGACTGATAAATAACACTAGCATTTTTCTTTTGCAGCTACTTTTTTCATAATGTTTGACAGGAAACAGAGTAAGCAATAGATCATCCCTACAACAACCCTTCAAACCAGCACGGTCAGATACTGCAGCTTTATCATCATTTGGTGTCTCAGACTGAGTGATTCATGCAGGTCTTGAGGTTGTTTGGTATATGTGTCACATATTCCATCCTTATTGTCCGGTGGCGTTATACCTGTATGAATCCAGCCAATTAACCTGTCCCATTCTGTCTAGAAAGGCTCTCCCAGGGGCAGATGATCTCCTCTGTTCCCACTCTGTCCCGAGAGGCAGGCCTGTTCTCCTCATCCTCATCCTCAGACTCAATGGGGTAGATCCGGCACTCCGGGGGAATGTCTACTTTGATATGGAAGAAGCTAAAAGATATTGCACAGAGGATTTTGTACCTCTTTTCAGGTTTGAAGTCCATCCATTGTAATTTTCATTTCAAACAAAGACAAGAGTATAATCAAAAATACAGCGAAGGCAACAATAAAACAGAAAATATCACAAAAATTCTGTTTTAGGCTTTCTTGTGTTATCTCAAGCACCACTTTGCACTATAGCGGAAACAACAGCGCCCTCCACAATGTTCATTTTTGGTGTGTACCTGTAATTAAACAATTGTATTTTTTTCCACAAGTATAAATTAAGAAAAATTATTTCAAAGAACTAAATATTTGAGGTGTCCTACTTTTTCACATGACTCTAGCTGTGTCTCTCTTCTGAGCAGCTATTGCTGTCATTAACTCTGTGTAGTTGTTCTGAATATAGAAAGTACTCCTGGACCAGTGCTTCTTAGTGATATTATGTCATGGGAATAGAAGACGAATTTATTACCAGGTTTTTAATACCTGCCAATAAGTATGGAGGGCGCTACAGTGAAAGTTTTTTACGCTTAAAATTGCACAACAGTGTGTCTGTTTCTTTTAAATTTTGTCATTTTTGGTTTTGTTTTAGTTCCCTAACCTTTGTTCTGCTCTTTAATCTGTTTTTCCACCATTTTCACCTCTTCGGTGGCTGAACTGCGCCACCTTCTTCAAGAACAAACACCATTAGCTGTTGATTGTGCACTCCACTGATTGCACTGCATGAACTAAAGTGTTTAATCAGAGTTAAAGTAATGAGAGAACATTAAGCATCACCTCAGACTAAAGATTATAGATGGAGGGCTGTATTTGATGGTGCAACTTACTTGCCAATTCGTCTGGGCGGAGCATGGCTGGGCTCGTCTGGCATGATTGGCTGAATGCGGCTACTTGCTGTGGCCGCCGTGTGACATTTAGGAGACAGGCTGGCAAACATGGCAGAGGGGCTGCAGCCTCTCTTCAACAGTCGGCGCAGAGACAGGGCCATTCGAGACTTAGACAAGTTTTCTCCATCAGGGGCCCTGGCCTCCATGTTGCCCTCACCCTCGCTGGTCTCCAGTCGCCGCTCAGAGGCCGAGGTGCTGTCTAAGGCCACACTGATGGGGGACGGACAGACTGGGGTGTGGGCGAGGAAAGGGAACGAGGGTGAAGCGGTGACAGAAGGTGGGTCAGGGATTCCAGAGTAGACAGCGAGGTGGGGGACAGGAGTGGTAAACCTGCACAGCTGTGGGAGCAAAGGGCAAGACACAATAGTCAGAGGGCATCTGGAGAGGGCAAAACCAGTGTGTGGGATTTTGAAAAATGCATCAACTAAGGGTCCTATGGGCTCTTAGTTGATTGGTGGAAATAATATAATTTCATGAAACAGCCGAATAACAGTAATTGTTTCATTTTCTGTAAAAGCCTTTAAAACATCTCTTTTTGCATTCAGGAGCTTAGTCAAATTGCTTGCAGAAACAAAGGAAGGATGAAAGAACATGAAGGAAGAAAGGAGTCAAGAAATGAGAACATCAGGGAGGAAGGAAGTGAAATAAGATGGAAAGCAAGGAAGGAAGGAAGGAATCTGATCCGAGATGTGAATGTGCATTGTGACACACTGATTTTCATGGAAACACACAGCACAAACAAATAAAAATGAGATAAGTCTGATTTATTAACTTATGACTGATGACAAAGAAAACAAACAGAAGCACTACATAACAACAGAAAAAGATGGACACTGTAGAACACACGTTATGAGAAACATTAGCAGCTTCCACTGACAAGACAGTGGACTGTGGTCCTCTGCCTGTAGTTACTCAGCATGCACAATATAACTGTAATTCAACAAGTGTTATGTGGTATGTCCATCAGAAAACATTTTTAATGTCGCTCAGTTAAACATGTGTGACTAATAAAGAGGCTTAGCAAAAATATATAACTATTTCTATTATATTAAATAAGTTTTTGTTTATTATAACTAAAAACATTTTAAACATATTTCAAATGAAGTTTAGTCTCCCATAGATACAGCTTTGCTATCACACATTTTCATTTTTAAATAGATATTTTATGCAGCACTGTGAGACCAACATGAATATTATTAAAGTACTAACAGCTTTATTCTCAGACTAAACCTCTGCAAAAGCAAAAAAATAGAAATGCTAATCCTGTTTGTCGCTGAACGAGATGGGTTTTCACTTAGAATGACGAGGAGCCATCTCCTTGCCCTGCTTGCTGAGTTTGCTCATGACCTGTGTTATATCAACAGGGGCGTTAGCGGCCATCTTGGCTCTTTGCTCCTGCTCCTGCTGCCTGATGATGATGGGGCTGAGACTGGGCCGTCGGTTCCTGGCATTCTGCTCCAACTGGACTTCACTGGGGGAAATGACAAGAGAGAGTGATGGATGTGGTTGTCTTAGCACAATGGATGACAAAGTCTGGCTTTTATCTGACATGTAAAGGGGGACTTGTTGACCAAGTAAGTTACATTTTTTTTTTTTTCTAAAAAAATATATATATATATGCTTCAAATATCAGACATTAAATGTAACATCTGAAAGCTGTGTCTCACTTGAATTTGTGCTCTTCAGGACAGATGGCTTTCTTTAAGGTTTCCTTGAACACTGGAGATTTTAGGTATCGCCCATATGAATCCTGAAAGAAGGACGGAAGGAAAACTGATGACAAGGTTTAACTATAACACTTACTCATCTTTGAATAATAGAAAGATATTGTTTATTTTAAGATTTGTTTAATTATGGGGACATTTCTCATCTATTTTATTGCTCCTAAATATAGCTTCATTCACACACACTCTTTTTTCGAACTACATATTTATATAAGGTAGGTTCTGTAGTGTTCTGCACGCACTACAGAACTTTAAAACTGATGTTTAACACTGCCATTGTGAGGCCTGACTGCTGATGTCTCCTGACCTTCTTCATTAGCATGTAGATATGAGTTTGTGCTGCATCCAGAACATATCTGTGTGGGTGCTTCAGGCCCTTCACTGTGATTTCCATTGTCTTTCCATCTATGTTGATCCATCGCGGAGCGCCACGTGCCAAAAATGTCCTGGGAAAAAAATGGGAGAAGTGAGGACAATAGGCTTTAAAACAAGAAATATTGGTAGATATTTAAAATAAAAATGGCCTGTACTTGTATGGTGCTTTATCAGGTCTGAGGACTCCAAGGTGCTTTACACTACAATCAGTCATCCACCCATTCATACACTGACAGTGGTAGGCTACATAGTAGGCACAGCTGCCCTGGGGCAGACTTACAGGGGCTGCAATACAATCGGCTCTGTTACAGGACAAACCCATACCACATGAGCCCCCCGTTTAAACTAATTTCCTAACCCTAACGCTCAAAATAAAAATCATACAAAATAAGCTATAAATATTAATAAATAATTGTAGTAGGGACAATTAAGTCGAAACCCATTTCTGAAACTTGATTCCAATCAATAGATCACCCAAAAAGATGATATCAAGTCATTACTTGTAGATCTGTTCTGCTTTCTCTCTCATCGTCACAGCAGTGCCCCACTTCAGATCTTCACAGCCTTCCCAGAATGCTAAGTTCTCTCCTAAAAAACATTCATAACAGAAGAACAAACAAGCATTCAAGTACACATTGGATATGTTTTTTCTTGCTTATTTCCTTGAATATCATCCGTACCACTGAATTCTTTCTTCAGGAACAGTCTGAAATCATCTCGTCCTCGAGGGTCTGAGAGCAGTTCTTTAAAGCTGAATGTCCACCTCTCCACACGCATCTTGGTGGGTATTTCAACGCTGTGGCACAAATAAATAACCACAGAGGAAAATGAGACCATTCAACAGGCCCAGCTTTCAGAGATTATATGTGTTTGTTTGGCCCACTCACTTATGCATATTCTGAGTCCAGAATGTTGTATCATCAGTGAGCCAGGGGTTGCTGGGAAGACACTTGGAGAGAAAAGGGTCGTGACCACTATAGGTGGCGCAGTACTTCACCAGTCTGCATTACAGGAAATAAGATTCAGTGTATGATATACATTTATAATAATAAAAAAATTATGTTTTCAACACACGCAGAGACACCGCCAGAGAAACTTCTTTAAGAAAGGTTATTTTTACATTCAGGTGAGTTTGTTCCCCTCATACAGACTTGGGAAAATTAAGTTTCCATCATTGCCACTACAGTTTGTACAGACATGAGAAAAAAAACTCAATTCAATTCAATTCAGTTTATTTATATAGCGCTAATTCACAACACATGTCGTCTCAAGGCACTTCATAAACGTCAGGTACATACATTCCAATTAATCCTAATCATTGAACAGTGCAGTCAGATTCAGTTATTTATTCAAATAAATAAAACGTTTTTCTGTCTAAGGAAACCACGCAGATTGCATCCAGTCAGTGACTTGCAGCATTCCCTCCTCCTGGATGAGCATGTAGAGACAGTGGACAGTCACTGGCGTTGACTTTGTAGCAATCCCTCATACTGAGCACACCCTGGCTTTTTATCTCTCAGTAATCATTTTAATTTGGAATTTATCAGTCTGGAGGAATTTTGACTTCTTTTCTTTTAAACTATGCTTGACTTTGGTAAAGTTGGCAAACATTTGTTTCTGCTAAGCTCTCTTAATGACCCACCACATTATTTCAATCAGGTTCAGGTCTGGAATTTAACGTGGCTAATGCAACACCTGTTTTTTTTCTACCTAAGTTGTTTCGAGGTAGATTTGCTGCTGCGTTTGGGATCATTGAGGGGTGATGACCCAGTTTGGGCCAAGCTTCAGCTGACTGACAGATGGCCTCAGATTTGACTCTATAATTCTTTTGTATACAAAGAAATTCATTACCAAATGCTTTAAAGATGCACAGGTCCTCTGGCTACAAAACTACCCCAGGCCCACATCATCACCCCTTCATTGATGTGCTTGATTATTGGTATGAAGTCTTTGTACTGATATGATAAGTCGTGGTTTTAAAATCAGTAAAACTGTGTCTCATATAGTTCTTGCCAATTAAACTGAATTTAATAAGATGCAAGAAGCAGTGCAGCGTTTCCTCCTCAATTGTATTCTAGATTAAGGCACCCCTTTCCCCACATGTTGCTGTGGGCGGTCAGTCAGCAGAGTATGATAGCTAAACATGAAGAGGAACAAAAATGTTTTTGTTACCATACTGTCATTGTGTCGTATCAGCACATGCCTTACATTGAACATGTGACGTTTTGAGAGGTACACTTAGTGATCAGAGCTAACTAAAGGGGAATTCTTTGTTGCAGATATCTCAGTGCATGTAATATAAATCTGATGCTATCTTACGCGCCAATGGACACAGATGACTTCACTCTGGGCCTCATGATGGACTGCTGGGTGAAGATCATCTACAGCGGGTGAGACGAGGCAGAATAAATTGCCAATTTTAGCTAAACAATAAAGCATATAGCAAAAGTAAAATCTAAAAATAAAAATCCCACTTACAATTCTCTCATAGTAGTCAGGTGTTTGTGTCTGAAGACAAAAATGTAGACAACACATTTGAGCTAATATTTTACCTTTAAACATGTTAAACATTACATTTTCTCTTTTTTAAATTAAAGTTTTGGTGTTAAGAAATTGATTATAGGGTAGAGTGGTGGTGCACGTCATGATATGTAACCAGTGTGCTGAAAAATAGAGCCATGGGAAAATGCCTGCAGAGGAGAAAAGAACAAAAACAAAGACAAGAAAAAAGCAGACAGCATAAGCTTGGAATAGAAAGCAAGTAGAATTCCATGCAGCTGCATTCATGCATTAAAGCCTCTTACTGGGTATAAGCTGATTGAGAAGAATTATGATCATGCAGGTCAAGCAGAGACTCACCTGATACCTCGTCTGCATTAGGATCTGTTCTTCGATCCACCCCATAGTCCATAGCACTCACTGTCCCTGGCTGAACACATGGTACAAAAGAAGGCAATTACACACTGTGGGCTTGGCAAAGGGCCAATTAATTAAAATAGGTGGCTTTCTTCTGACGCTAATGAACAGTTGATTCTGTATAACGAATACTTTGTCTGGCCATTAGAAACACCAAGAGGCTTCTTACAAGTGTTAAGTGACTCTGCATGTACTAACATTTGCATCTAAAATTATTCAACCGCAACTCCAAATAAGGTATATTGACAAATATGAAAACTAACCGCTGTTTGCATTTAACAGATCAAAAAAAGGACAAAAAAAGAGCTCAACACAGCTAATATGTTATTTTCCAAATTCCAACATAAAATGCTTCTTAGAAGCATCTTTGGTTCTTAGTAGAGGACCCGTCTGACCCATAGTCAGAGACCAGCCTCTGACAGTGTTCTCCTTGAACTGTCTTGTGGACAAAAGTCTATATACAGCTCATTAGATTTTTGAGTTAGTGTTCTCCAACCAACTTTTTCAAATTCCACCATAGATTTTCAAGACCCGAGACCTGAGATTGCCAAGCAACTGTCATGGTATTCTAGTATCTGCCATGGCTTCTAAATAAAGCCTTGAAGGGCTTGGCAATATACTTGGGATCACTGTCCTGTCTGAAGGCCCAAGCACCATCTTCCTCACAGAAGGAATCACGTTCTACCAGGATTTCCTGATATTTGTTTAAATCCATCTTGTCCTCCATGTGCTTCAGTTTTCCAGTACCAGAGGAGGCAAAGCAGCCTCAGAGCATCACTAAGCCACTGCCATGCTGTTTAGTTCATACTTCATATAAAAGGCATAGAGCTTATCCACAGGCCTAAAAATGTCCAGTTTTGATTAATCACTCCACTAAAGAGAAATCTAAAACCTCTTTAGTTTATTTATATGGTTGTGGGCAAATTAGAGTCGCCTTTTCTTGAGCTTGTTGGTCAGTAGTGGTGCACATCTCGAAGGTCAGACATGAAGCCCTTCAGCATCTAATATGTGCTTTAAACTGTGAAAACCTGAAAGCTCAGTGGTTGCTGCCACCAATTCCTGCTGACGGCTTTTTTCAGTCATTCGAGAGTTTATGACCACCTGGCTTCTCAAGATGTTGTGGAAGCCATTGATAGTGCCCCATTTTTGCCACCAGGTGATGTAGGAACTGATTCTTAAACTTTAAACCTGTGAACTCTGCTTGCAGCTGTATCTCTAGGAACATTCAGGTCTTTTTGTTTATTTTTCATTGTTTATGAAAGGCGATTCTCTTGACTTGGTCATATTTTTAACATAAGATGAAATATTGCAGTCAACAGTCCAGGCATTTGAGGTGTTCCATCTCAACCCTAATGCAACTAATGAAGCCCTTGACTGGTTGAATCAGATGAGCCTAAGACCACACCGGATTTGCAAACATGTGCTCCTACAAACAATTATTTCCAAGAGGCAGGGTTTCTCCCACTGTATTATAAGCCTGGCGGATTTAACCCAAAATGGTTAGATGACCCTAAATTTAGTGGATGGCTCTACAAGCCCGAGTACGTTCAGCATGTTGTGTACTATATGAAAATATAAATACTATACAGGCTAATTTTATGTTGGTTAAACAGTAAAAGATTGCTATTAAATTCAACATTAGAAACAGGTTGTTTTATAGTTGTGGCTTTTTTGGGGCATTATTAGGTATGTCTTGTCGAATTTGTCGCAACCACCACCAGCAGGCAATCCAAGGCTCCTCTGCCAGAGTCTTCATTGAAGTAGACGCATTTGGCTGCGTCTACTTCTCTAAACTTCGGGTAAATTATGTAAATGTATATTTTGTGGCATTGACAAAGTTTTCAAAAAACTATAAGTGGTATGTGTTATGTTACTCTTTTTTCAGATTGAAAAATGTCCAATTAAAGATCCCACAAAATTATTGATGAGATGTTGGAGATTCTAGCCTGGGTTGTGGACTTGCCAACTCTAGAGGCCATCCGACTCTCTACTCCCATTGGCCTTGAGGTGGATGAGTCCACAGATATGTCCCTGACCAGGAAGCTGGATATACATATTAGGTATTTACTAATTTTACAGTGAATATAAATCTGACCTTATGCTGGATAAAAGAAAATAATATTAATAAAACCTTTTTTTTAAGTACCTGGACAGAGAGGGCCAACTATTTGTCAGTTTCTTGACATGGTGCCGCTAAATGATGGGAAGGCAGATACCATTGCAGAGGCCATCCGTGAGGTGATCACAATCAACACCATACCAACAGATTGGAGTTTTGTTTTGGGGACAGATGGTGGTGCTGTGATGACAGGTAGAAACTAAAAATAAGTTTAATTTGAGGTATAGTTACTATTTATGTTTGAAAAAGTACTTATTATTGAAATGACATCAGAATGGTGTTGCCAAACAGCTGACAGACTCCTGGCCACAGCTAGTTGTTTTGCACTGTTCTACAAGTGGACAGCCTGAAAATAATTGTAAGCAATCTATCTTTCATTTTTCCTGTTCTTTGAGACAAACAGTTTGCAAAAATTGACTACATAAATGCCCTGCCTTGCATTTTCTACATTTTAACATACAGGTCCTTCTCAAAATATTAGCATATTGTGATAAAGTTAATTATTTTCCATAATGTCTTGATGAAAATCTAACATTCATATATTTTAGATTCATTGCACACTAACTGAAATATTTCAGGTCTTTTATTGTCTTAATACGGATGATTTTGGCATACAGTTCATGAAAACCCAAAATTCCTATCTCACAAAATTAGCATATCATCAAAAGGGTCTCTAAACGAGCTATGAACCTAATCATCTGAATCAACGAGTTAACTCTAAACACCTGCAAAAGATTCCTGAGGCCTTTAAAACTCCCAGCCTGGTTCATCACTCAAAACCCCAATCATGGGTAAGACTGCCGACCTGACTGCTGTCCAGAAGACCACTATTGACACCCTCAAGCAAGAGGGTAAGACACAGAAAGAAATTTCTGAACGAATAGGCTGTTCCCAGAGTGCTGTATCAAGGCACCTCAGTGGGAAGTCTGTGGGAAGGAAAAAGTGTGGCAGAAAACGCTGCACAACGAGAAGAGGTGACCGGACCCTGAGGAAGATTGTGGAGAAGGGCCAATTCCAGAACTTGGGGGACCTGCGGAAGCAGTGGACTGAGTCTGGAGTAGAAACATCCAGAGCCACCGTGCACAGGCGTGTGCAGGAAATGGGCTACAGGTGCCGCATTCCCCAGGTCAAGCCACTTTTGAACCAGAAACAGCGGCAGAAGCGCCTGACCTGGGCTACAGAGAAGCAGCACTGGACTGTTGCTCAGTGGTCCAAAGTACCTTTTTCGGATTAAAGGAAATTCTGCATGTCATTTGGAAATCAAGGTGCCAGAGTCTGGAGGAAGACTGGGGAGAAGGAAATGCCAAAATGCCAGAAGTCCAGTGTCAAGTACCCACAGTCAGTGATGGTCTGGGGTGCCGTGTCAGCTGCTGGTGTTGGTCCACTGTGTTTTATCAAGGGCAGGGTCAATGCAGCTGGCTATCAGGAGATTTTGGAGCACTTCATGCTTCCATCCGCTGAAAAGCTTTATGGAGATGAAGATTTCATTTTTCAGCACGACCTGGCACCTGCTCACAGTGCCAAAACCACTGGTAAATGGTTTACTGACCATGGTATCACTGTGCTCATTTGGCCTGCCAACTCTCCTGACCTGAACCCCATAGAGAATCTGTGGGATATTGTGAAGAGAACGTTGAGAGACTCAAGACCCAACACTCTGGATGAGCTAAAGGCCGCTATCGAAGCATCCTGGGCCTCCATAAGACCTCAGCAGTGCCACAGGCTGATTGCCTCCATGCCACGCCGCATTGAAGCAGTCATTTCTGCAAAAGGATTCCCGACCAAGTATTGAGTGCATAACTGTACATGATTATTTGAAGGTTGATGTTTTTTGTATTAAAAACACTTTTCTTTTATTGGTCGGATGAAATATGCTAATTTTGTGAGATAGGAATTTTGGGTTTTCATGAGCTGTATGCTAAAATAATCCGTATTAAGACAATAAAAGACCTGAAATATTTCAGTTAGTGTGCAATGAATCTAAAATATATGAATGTTAAATTTTCATCATGACATTATGGAAAATAATGAACTTTATCACAATATGCTAATATTTTGAGAAGGACCTGTAACTTTCAACACCACTGACTTTGATTCTATGTGTCCTCTTTATGTGTGCTGTGCACATTAGGAGGTGAAAGACACAAAATGGCTGTCCCAAGACACAGCCATTTCAACTCTTTAGAGGAATCTGGCAGCTGGGCTGGCCGCTCTTGCTGAGGAGGCAGAGAAGGAGGACCCGGTAGCAATGGGCCTTTATACATACTGTGCAACATACAGGTTTGACAAGGCTGCCATCCAGCTACAGGTATATGTTCTTCCGCCCCTGACATGACTTTCAAAGCTTTTCCGAAAAGGAAGAAGTAAATTGTTTGGCTATCAAGAAACCTGTAAGTTGACTTTGAATGACAATACACACACTTTATGGAAAATTATAAGACAATATAGCTTTAATATTGTTACTTTATATTTTAGGTGCCTTTTACAATTAGACAAATCAAAAAGGCAAGAGATGTACAGCCTCCAGGGTCACATCTCAGTGGGTTGGAAGATGGAATAAAATGCCTCAGCATACAGGCAGAGGAGGAGAGGAGAGGCCACAAAGGTGATTTTGACCTCACCTCTTTTTGGACCTGTTTTGGCACTCAGGTATTAAATACTCAGTGTTTCAAGTTACAAACTTAAAAAAATAGAATGGAATTACACAACTAACTCATATGTTTACTCGTTTGAAAAAATATATTTTCAAAAGGTGATGGAGGCATACTTGGACCATCTGATTGAGCACCTTGAGAGGAGATGAACATCCTTGCTGCATTCTGTTTCTGCAGTTTGCAGTTAATTTATGTTAATTTATTTTACTTAAATGTGACCAGCATTACTTTGCTTATATTAAGATTCACTGGCTGATTACGTAATTAGAATTTGACTTAAGTACAAACAATTAATATTTGTTTAATTGTTTTTTTGTTATTTAAAATAGCATTTTAACAGTGTGTCTTTTTTAGGACTTTTTCTGGGGGAAACCCCTTAGAGGTTTTAATAATTGTAAGACTTCAGTTAGTTATTGGTTATTCTTGGGTACGTTTTTGGCCTTGAATAGTTTGAAGTGCATCTGTAAATAATTTCCACTTTAAGTTTTAGGACAAACTGAAATTATATTACACATCTGCATGTTTCGAATTCTTTATGAATAATAATATATTTTCTTCTACTCTATAAGATGCCTAGGTAAACTTTCACTTATTGCACATACGTCAAGGCATAACATTTGGGAGTGAAGGCTGTAGTACATAGTAAATTACAATAAAATACGCGGAGAAATAAATCAAGTCTCAAATAATAATACAATATTAATGATAGAGGTATTAGTAAATATGGAGACACATAAAATGCCTACGTATACAACATGTCTTTAAAAGGGATGTAAACAATGAAACTAAGATCAATATCTGATTTCTTCATGGTGATTATTCCAAATAAATCAGTGTAAAACAAGTGAATAGTGTAAGCTGCAATATTCTATTAATAAAAAGATAAAAGCATGAATGACTGTCTCCAGGTCTCTTTTAGATAAAACTGCGCTGACCTTGCTGAGTTTCCTAAACTGTTTAAACATTTGAATTAACATGCTTATTGAAGGTGATTGTAAAAAAAGATAAAAAAGCAGTACAGTTTAAAAAAAACAAAAACCTTTGACTATATTTTCTACCAAATGGTTTCTTAAAAAAAACGACACATCCTGACATTATCTAACCCGCAAGAGTGAAAATATAATCACTAGAAATGACTTTAATAAGAAAGTTGCTGCAGTGGACCTCCCACAACAGACATTCACTTTTTCAGTTTTTGGCCCCAATCCTTATTTTCAAAGTCAGCTAAGCTACAAAACTATGGAGGTACATTTGTCTCAATATTATTCAATCAAAAAAAGACTAATCTCAATCAAAAAAAAAACTAATCTCAATAAAGATAAATTGTGGTCAAAACTTTTGGAATATTCAATCAAAAAAATCTAATCTCAATCAAAAAATATTAAGTTGCGATCAAAACTTTCAGAGTTGTAACGATTTTTTTTTTTTTTTAAATGGAATATTTTATTTTGGGGAGAAAAAAAATTGTTTGAAAAAACCTTTATTGATTAAAATGACACATTTTTTCTCACGAAGAGAAAAAAGTTATTTGCAAAACATAAACTTTTATTTGCACATGTCAAAAATCTTTGGTTACGACTCTCGCTCTTTTGGTTTTGACGCGCTGTTTTTGGTTGAACTCAAAGAATTTTGAGTGCAGGGAACATGAACATCCTGGGCGGGGCTACCCCAACAAAGTACCACAAACGCTTCTTTTTGGTGAGGTCGATGAGGTCTTGTGGAAAGAATTTTGAGTGCTGGAAACATGAACATCCTGGGCGGGGCCTAAAGACAAACGCTGTAAGATGTTTCCCTATTGGTTAGCGCTGACTAAAGCGGCCGCTCAAACTGCAGGGCTTGCAGCGTCGCTTCAGTGAGGAGACATCAATTGTACAGAAGAAAACTGCGGTCAAGTGAGCCGACAGTCAGAAATACGCGGTCACGCCAGCCGACACTAGTTCTCTCTTGAAGATTAGCGTCACGCATACAAGGCGCATTACGGTAAGGGAGCAGAAAGGACGGCAATCCTGGCAACGGTTGAGAAAATGAGAGAAAAACAGAAAAGTAACCTACAGAACATTTATATTAATTACATTTTTACAACTTTCATATTCATGTTTTATGTAAAAGAATAAATATTTAATATTTTACTGTACAGTTTTGGAGAAATACACAACTCAATGTACCTCAAAATGCTTAACCATTATATGCATTCGTCCCACTTTCAGGAATTTATTTCTCCAAAACCATGAGAGGTGACAACACAATCTCTTCAGATTATATTAGAGGGTCATCTATATTATAACCAGAATTAGTATTTCATAATTTTACTGTAAAGGTTTGGAGAAATACACAACTATCCCAACAAAGTACCACAAACGCTTCTTTTTGGTGAGGTCGATGAGGTCCTGTGGAAAGAATTTTGAGTGCTGGAAAATGAACATCCTGGGCGGGGCCTAAAGACAAACGCTGTAAGACGTTTCCCTATTGGTTAGCGCCGACTAAAGCGGCCGCTCGAACTGCAGGGCTCGCAGCGTCGCTTCAGTGAGGAGACATCAATTGTACAGAAGAAAACTGCGGTCAAGTGAGCCGACAGTCAGAAATACGCGGTCCTGCCACCCGACACTAATTCTTTCTTAAAGATTAGCATCGTGCATACAAGGCACAGGGTCATCTCTATTATAACCAGAATCAATATTTCATAATTTTACTGTAAAGGTTTGGAGAAATACACAACTACCCCAAGTGTAGTATAAAACAGAATCCATGTCGGGCAGACGGCATCCCATAATCCTGTGTGCTGTCCTCACCACCCGTGATACTTCCTCTCCTGTGCAGTTCCCTCACCACACTGTCATGCTGAGACACAGAGTGCTTTCCACCGTGGCCCTGTAGATATCTGTAAGCAGCTGAGGAGAGAGAACAGTCTGTTTTTATTTCCTGATGAAGAAGAGCTGTTGTACCTTCTTCAACAGGCGAGGGGCGTTTCCGGTCCAGGAGAGTTCAGAGGAGATCTGGATGCTCTTGCACTTTAAGCTGTCCAGACCACTTCCCAGGATCTCATCGACCTCACCAAAAAGAAGCGTTTGTGGTACTTTGTTGGGGTAGTTGTGTATTTCTCCAGAAATCTACAGTGAAATTATGAAATACTAATTCTGGTTATAATATAGATAACCCTCTAATATAATCTGAAGAGATTGTGTTGTCACCTCTCTTGGTTTTGGAGAAATAAATTCCTGAAAGTGGGACAAATGCATATAATGGTTAAGCATTTTGAGGTACATTGAGTTGTGTATTTCTCCAAAACTGTACAGTAAAATATTAAATATTTATTCTTTTACATAGAACATGAATGTGAAAGTTGTAAAAATGTAATTAATATAAATGTTCTGTAGGTTACTTTTCTGTTTTCCTCTTTTCCTCTTATTTTCTCAACCGTTGCCAGGATTGCCGTCCTTTCTGCTCCATTACCGTAATGCGCCTTGGCCCACTCACTTATGCATATTCAGAGTACAGAATGTTGTATCATCAGTGAGCCAGGGGTTGCTGGGAAGACACTTGGAGAGAAAAGGGTCGTGACCACTATAGGTGGCGCAGTACTTCACCAGTCTGCATTACAGGAAATAAGATTCAGTGTATGATATACATTTATAATAATAAAAAAATTATGTTTTCAACACACGCAGAGACACCGCCAGAGAAACCTCTTTAAGAAAGGTTATTTTTACATTCAGGTGAGTTTGTTCCCCTCATACAGACTTGGGAAAATTAAGTTTCCATCATTGCCACTACAGTTTGTACAGACATGAGAAAAAAAACTCAATTCAATTCAATTCAGTTTATTTATATAGCGCTAATTCACAACACATGTCGTCTCAAGGCACTTCATAAACGTCAGGTACATACATTCCAATTAATCCTAATCATTGAACAGTGCAGTCAGATTCAGTTATTTATTCAAATAAATAAAAGTTTTTCTGTCTAAGGAAACCACGCGGATTGCATCCAGTCAGTGACTTGCAGCATTCACTCCTCCTGGATGAGCATGTAGAGACAGTGGACAGTCACTGGCGTTAACTTTGTAGCAATCCCTCATACTGAGCACACCCTGGCTTTTTATCTCTCAGTAATCATTTAATTTGGAATTTATCAGTCTGGAGGAATTTTGACTTCTTTTCTTTTAAACTATGCTTGACTTTGGTAAAGTTGGCAAACATTTGTTTCTGCTAAGCTCTCTTAATGACCCACCACAGTATTTCAATCAGGTTCAGGTCCGAAGAGATTGTGTTGTCACCTCTCATGGTTTTGGAGAAATAAATTCCTGAAAGTGGGACAAATGCATGTAATGGTTGAGCATTTTGAGGTACATTGAGTTGTGTATTTCTCCAAAACTGTACAGTAAAATATTAAATATTTATTCTTTTACATAGAACATGAATGTGAAAGTTGTAAAAATGTAATTAATATAAATGTTCTGTAGGTTACTTTTCTGTTTTCCTCTTATTTTCTCAACCGTTGCCAGGATTGCCGTCCTTTCTGCTCCACTACCGTAATGCGCCTTGTATGCGCGACGTTAATCTTTAAGAGAGAGCTAGTGTCGGCTGGCGTGACCGCGTATTTCTGACTGTCAGCTCCCTTGACCGCAGTTTTCTTCTGTACAATTGATGTCTCCTCACTGAAGCAATGCTGCAAGCCCTGCAGTTCGAGCGGCCGCTTTAGTCAGAGCTAACCAATAGGGAAACGTCTTATATCGTTCGTCTTTAGGCCCCGCCCAGGATGTTCATGTTTCCAGGACTCAAAATTTGTTGAGTTCAACCTAAAACAGAGAGCGTCAAAACCAAAAGAGCGAGAGTCGTAACCAAAGATTTTTGACATGCGCAAATAAAAGTTTATGTTTTGCAAATAACTTTTTTCTCTTCGTGAGAAAACATTTGTCATTTTAATCAAAAGAAGTTTTTTCAAACAATTTTTTTTCTCCCCAAAATAAATGTCAGTCAGTCAGTTGATCACAACTTTTGACCACAATTTATTGTTTTGATTGAGATTAGTTTTTTGTTTGATTTAATAATATTGAGACAAATTTACCTCCATACAAAACAGCATTCACTTTGGAAACCATTGTTTGTTTTTAGGTTAAATAGGCCACAAAGCACGTTGTACTACCTGAGATGACTTTACCACTAAAATTCTGACAAATTCAGCTTTTTTCTATTACAAAAATGCAAAGAAAGCTGCAGCTAATAACAATGTATTTTTTTTATATTTGCTACATTTAAACTCCGGAGCAATGTGCTCTACACTACTATGTATCTGACTGATTTAATAAGACACAAACAATCAGAAATACAGATAAACTATTTACTCCTGCAACTATTACACATTTTATAGATGCAACAGCCATATCTAACTTGATGGTGAGGTTGGAACAAGGAACATTGTCCAACTTGCAATGCTGAAATTCAAGCTTTACAACTCAGGAACACTGACTTCTGAGTATTCACAAAATACAGAATTTCTAAATAAATTATTTATATATGTGATGTTTAAATAAAACTGTAATAGATAAATTGAATGAATAACAAAGTATGCTTTTTTGTGTCAATTTATGAAAATCACAATAAATCAAATGTGTGAAATATGAATAACAATTATATTAAAATTACATTAAAATTATATGCCATTATTTCAGTATTTATTTTATCATTTCAAATTAACTGCTCTAAACTCCATTTTCTCTCTGAAATAGATCCTAAGATCTGATTGATTGATTCCCCTGCATTTTAGCTTACCTGCAGACCAATTACCTTGTCAAATAAGAGTTAGTGCTGCTCATGGACTTTTATGGGTGAAGTTGACAGATAAAGCAACACAGAAGTAAGAAATAATTACATTAAAAACTAAAATAATAATATTGTGTTTAACTTGTAATACATTCAATGTTTTAATTATTTGTTCTTCTTGCTCAGGTTGAGAAATTTCTTTTTGTGCAAAACATGGACTAACAAATAACAATTCATCAAGAAATTACATCAAAAACAACTTCTTTTTTTTTATCAGAATAAACCCCAGATTGAAAAAAGATGCTGTCTGTTTCCAGAGCTGAAGCTTAGAGCCATGATCTGAATCACACTGGCCAGTAACACTCACTGGGTAACTTCATTTTGTTTTAGTGGTCAAAAGCTGTTACAAAATTGTATATGCAATTGTAACTCATTCATAGCTGCATTTCTATATCTCTTAGATCATGTTTATGGCACTGACCAGTAAATGCTCCCTAGAGTGGCAATTTTTCTACACTCAGCAGGCTTTACCTGCAGTTTCAATATACAGAGTGACTTGCAAAAAACAAAATAGTATATAATTATGAAGTAGAAGGAATTGATACATGGTAAAAACCTAAAAAGTGCCCAGTGCTTTTGCATTTAGAGTCAATTCTTTATAGAACCACTTTTTTCTGCACCTGTAAGTCTTTTGGAAAACGTCCATACCAGCTTTATACAACTAGAGACTGACATTTCTGCCCATTTTACTTTGCAAAATAACTGGAGCTCACTCAAACTGGAGTGACGGTAAGCATCTGTGAAAATCAGTCATGCCAGTCATTTATTGGATTCAAGTATGGACTCTGACTGGGCCATTCTAACACATAAATATGCTTTAATCTTAAACCGTTCTATTGTAGCTCTGACTGTGTGTTTAGGGCTGTAGCCCTGCTGGAAGGTGAACCTCCTCCCCAGTCCAAAGTCCTTTGCAGTCTCTAACTGGCTCTCTTTCAAGATTGCCCGTACTTAGCTCCATCTATCCTCCTATTAACTCCGACCAGCTTCCCTGTCGCTCCTGAAGAAAAGAATCCCTACAGCATGATGCTATCACCACCATGGTTCATCACGGGGATAATGTATTCAGGGTCACGGTAAATGTCCGTTTTTTTTTAAGGGACATGGAGTTCCAGTTCAAATTTAGTCTCATGTGACCAGAGCACATTTTTCATATGTTAGCTGTGTTACCTATATGGTTTGTGGGAAACTGCATAGTACAAACCTTTGAGGCCTTCAAAAAAAAAAACGGCTGTTTTTATATTGAGATTAAAGTACACACAAGCTTCTGAAAGCAACTGGCTGCACTGGATTTTATTTAGCTGTCTCAAAGTAAAGTAGGCTAAATTTAAATACATGCCAGTTTTTGTGTTGAAACATTTTAAAAACAATGCATGCTTCCCTTTCACTGTACAATAATCCTGTAGTTCGCACTTGTCTATCACATAAAACACCAAAAAATACATTAATGTGTGGTTGCACAAGTCACTGTATTCTATTTGGTGGACAGTATTTCTAGCTTGATCTGTCCTTCTTTGAAACAACTGATGGACATGCTATCAGTTGATGTCTACATTACAGTCATGACGCAAGGCTCCCCATGTCATCCAGACGCAACACACTGCAACACATTCTCCAGCACAGAAATAAAATATTAATCAGTTGTGCCCTTTTCTGCTGCCTGGACACGTAACGATAATGAGAAGTCATGGGTCGAGATAATGAGGTGCCCTGGGAAGTACGGAGGAGGCACGCAATTTATTTTTCAGGTTTTTGTGTCTTCTGGTATTGGACTTTAAGAATATCTGAACCTGCACCCTGTTTCTGACTATTATTATTGTGCGCATGTTTGCAATGCTGTAAAAATGTTTTTAGCTCTTTGCAGATTTCTTCTGTTTTTGTTTTTTTTGTCACCCATACATGTTTCAGATCCAACTAATTTTAATATCAGATAAAGTCGGCATGGTGGTGGTAGTATGATAGTCTGCTTTGCTGCTTCAGGGCTGAATGACATGCTTTAACTGATAGAACCATGAATTCGGCTCTCTACCAGAAAATCCTGAAGGAGAAAGTATTTTCTTTACCTTTAGCTCAACAAACTTTGGTTATGCAAAAGCAGGCCAGTGAACCAAAACATAACCAACAATTCCACATCTATGTCGCTAAGAAAAACAAGCCCACATAAACTTAGGCTTTTGGCATGGTCTGGTCAAAGTTTGGACTTAAATACGATAAAGATGCTGTGGCATGACCGTGACCAGTCATGCACAAAAACCCTCCAGTATGATTGAATTAAAACAATTCTGCAAAGCAGAAGAGGCACAACCAGTTATTAGATTTCCTAAATAGATAAAATCATCATTCGAAGCCTGAATTTCTATTTAATCACGTTATCTTTGTCTTATGTTAAAGTGTATTTGTTTTGATCTTAAACCTGTGTCAAACAAAAGCAAAAACAGAAGTCTGTAGGGGGTAAATACTTTTTTACAGCGCTGGACAGGTTGTGGGGACTGACGTCTCTTCTACAGACCAACAAATCTGCACCTTTTGAGAATAAATTATTTGTGTTCTTTTGCTGGGATTAATTCTGAACTAAACATGAATAATTGAAGCTTGTGTGAGTGTTTTCTCACCGGAGGTCTATGAACGACCCAATAGGCTCTCTCCTGGCAGTCAAACACCACACGGTCCGGTTTCTTCCTCTCTTTCGCAGCTCTAAGAAAAAAAAAGAACCACACACAAACCAACATGATCGTAACACTTTCTTCACAACAAAACATAAGATGTCGCCAGATTTCTTGCCCGCCTACCTGTACTGTTCTTTAGCTTGCATTACTATGAAATCCCACTTGTGGTTCATCCACTTGTGAAGATGGTTGTACTGCTCCTGAGCATATTAAATACCCACTCAGTAAAAAGACATTAAAAAGCAGGATCTCATCTGGTACCACTTTGCATATCTACAATGGAGTATTAGGGTTAGTTGGAGAACAAAAATAAGGAGGAAGTGTTTGTTTTGTTGCTTTCATGTTTTAAGATTGAAAACAAATTGCCAAAAAAAAAAAGGTAAAACTGATTAGTTTAAAAAGTATCAACAATAAAGTCCAAATGACACCGGTGCACAAACCAAAAACCAGCTAAGCCTCATGTAAATTAGTAAGTAACTTTTATACTTTAGAAAAAGGTAATACAATTTTTTCCCCTTTTAGCAAAAAAGAAAAAACTATTTTTATCTCCAAGTGACCCTAATAATCCTTCAAAATGCACAGTCACCTGCTCGTGCAGCTCCAGGATGCCTTTCTTACGGATGTTTCTTTTTGCTAAGTAGATTGCTTCAGAAATAAAACAGATGTCAGAATCAGTGGACCATTGGTAACATAACATGGGATAAACTGTAGATAACAACTATGCATCATGCTCACCATAATCTGTATCCTCAACGGGCCACTGCTGAGTTGGCCAGAAATATGGTGTCTGAAACAACAAAGAACAAAGTGAAAGTCCAGTCAGATTTTTGTCAGATTCGAGAAAGATGAAAACAACAAACAACCACTTCATAAAATCTGTTAGAACAGAATCTGCCAGCTAACTGGTGGAGTTCACCAGGTTTTTATTTTTATTTTCTGGAATATTTTATTGACACTGACATTTTATTTAACACTCGTGGACTTTTTTGAGTAATTAGGTGACTTTTGAAGGTAGCTGGTTGACCGAATGGTACTGCAATACTTAGTGATGTTCACAGGGGTGTACAAAGTCGGTTCATTCGGGGCGTTGGAAGGACAACAATTTAAGAATTTTACAAATTTGAGCTCCAGTATAGGTAGTTGAACCAAGTACACACCTTTTTAAAGGGAAATATTCATGGATGTGATGCTTTTACAAAAGTATGCAGACACAATTGTGAAATAGAAAAGGTTAGCTAAAATAGAAAACATTTATGTTTTATTAACCAGGCTTGTTGCCTTTATTTTAATACTATAGTAAAAAGCAGTACAAGCATCTGCCAACGTTCACTCAGAGCAGACTTGGGCTCACCCAGTCATTAAATCTGACTAAATACAGCAAGTGTTTTACAAGGAAGAGTGCTCAAAAAAGACAAAAAAAAAAATCTGGGCCACAAAAACACAAAAACAACTGATCCCTAAAAACTAGGAAATTGTATGCCTTTTTATTTAATAATGCAAACTTACGAGATCTTTATACAGTGCCTTGCAAAAGTATTCGGCCCCCTTGAACTTTTCAACCTCTTGCCACATTTCAGGCTTCAAACTGAAAGATATAAAATTCAAATTTTTTGTGAAGAATCAAAAACAAGTGGGACACAATCGTCAAGTGGAATGAAATTTATTGGATGTGTCAAACTTTTTTAACAAATAAAAAACTGAAAAGTGGGGCGTGCAATAAACAGCTCATCACCCTAAACACACCATCCCCACTGTCAAACATGGTGGTGGCAGCATCATGGTTTGGATCTGCTTTTCGTCAGCAGGGACAGAGAAGATGGTCAAAATTGATGGGAAGATGGATGGGGCCAAATACAGGACCATTCTGGAAGAAAACCTGTTGGAGTCTGCAAGAGACCTGAGACTGGGACGGAGATTTATCTTCCAACAAGACAATGATCCAAAACATAAAGCCAAATCTACAATGGAATGGTTCACAAATAAACGTATCCAGGTGTTGGAATGGCCAAGTCAAAGTCCAGACCTGAATCCAATCGAGAATCTGTGGAAAGAGCTGAAGTTTGCTGTTCACTAACGCTCTCCATCCAACCTCACTGACCTTGAGCTGTTTTGGAAAGAAGAATGGGCAAGAATTTCAGTTTCTCGATGTGCAAAACTGATAGAGACATACCCCAAGCGACCTGCAGCTGTAATTGCAGCAAAGGGTGGCGCTACAAAGTATTAATGCAAGGGGTCCGAATAATATTGCATGCCCCACTTTTCAGTTTTTTATTTGTTAAAAAAGTTTGACACATCCAATAAATTTCATTCCACTTCACGATTGTGTCCCACTTGTTGATTCTTCACAACAAATTTGAATTTTATATCTTTATATTTGAAGCCTGAAATGTGGCAAGAGATTGAAAAGTTCAAGGGGGCCGAGTACTTTCGCAAGGCACTGTATGTTTTGGATCTATAGCCATTTAGAGATTAATTTTCCACAAATATTAGACTATTTTATTAGTTTCATAAAAAACATTAAAGTTTGTGGTTGTAATGTGACAAACTGTGAAAAAGTATAAGGGGCTGTAAATATTTTTGCAAGGTACTGATGTATAGTATGTGTAAAACCTGTAAAACACACAGAGCACTGCAAAATGTAGTGTGTGTTTACCTGGAAGCGATACAGGGAGGCATCTGGTTTGATCACTAAACGTTTGTGGTCTTGCAAAGGGTAGATGTATCCCAAGGCCACAAGCATGGAGCCAAAACTTCTGGCCTCTGGAGACAGCAGGTAGAGAAGTTAAGAGAATTAGGAGCTGCTGTGGCAATTAAAAAGATTAACAATAGCACCTTCCTGAAATTATTTTCGACAATTTACATCCATTTGCATGGCATTAGATGACTCATGTCTTACCTTCAATATCAATTTGAAATCTGTCAGCTAACCATGCAATTATGTCTTCACCTAAGAAGGAAGATGAAAAGCAAGAAGTTAGGAAAACATAAACTATTAAAAGTAAAGATGAAGTTATGGTGAAATAATGGTTTCATAAAACAAAAGAAAGGCAAAGAGGGACGTAAGCAAAAAGAAAAGAAGAGGAGAATTCCTCAGCATGTTCAGTCATTCTGCTACTGAAATTTAAAGCTTGCAAATGATGCAGGAGTCAAGGTGGGAATCTTTGCTTTTGCCTCCCTCTTCCTTGTTTCCTTCTGCCTGCTCAATCATCTTGCTTCACCTCCTACTTTTCCCCTCCGCCTTGGTCTGAGACAGCCGTGGTTGTCATGGAAATGAAATCTGTAGCTCTCGAGTTTGAGCCCATACATAGCTCCGGTATCCCTCAGAGACACAACGCAGCCACAATCACAGACCCGGCCGCTGAATGACTACATTAGGTGTTCATTTCTGTGCATGTGCACTGATCTGTTTTTGTGTTTGTGTGGGAGGGTTCTTTTTTTACTACCAGTGATAGCATGAGGTATGATGGTGATAACGAGTCTCTGAGGCTGCGACTTCACTCCTGTGCAGGGGTCCTGCATCTCCAGCAGCACCTTCTCTGCCTATAAAAACAACAGAATAACAGTGAGAAGAGAGAATACGAGGAGGGCTCAGACCAGCAGGGTGTAGGAGGAAAATGCTGCACCTGAGTAGAAATCCTGGAAATCTTTTAATGAAATCTATTTTAGATTTTTCCCCTTTTTGTGATGTTACAAAGGCAAACGTCAATGTATAGCATTGGGATTTTACCTCATAGATCAACACAAGATGTGTAATTGAAGTGGAAGGAACACAATACATGGTTATGACTTTTAAAGTAATGAAAATCTGAGTATTGTGGGTTGCCAATGTGTATTCAGACCCCTTACTCCGACATCCCCAAATAAAATCCAATTCAAGCAGTTGTTTTCAAGAAGAACCTTATAAGCTCATAGACTCACATACACACCAACTGAACTTTCTGACCTACAGGCATAATTCTGCATATGGTGGAAAACTAACATCACCCTGAACATAGCATCCCTATTGTAAAACATGGTGGTGAAGGCATCATGCTGTGCGGATTGTTTTCTTTAGCAGGGACAGGGAGCTAGTTAGGCCTAATGGAAAATAAGATTTAGCTGAATACATCCAGTACTCTGGAAGAAAACCTGTTAGAGGCAGAAACCCTAAACTTACAGAGCTACAATGCAGTGGTGTTGAACAAAGCATATTAGGGAAATGGATTGGGCCAGTCCAAGCCCATACCTAAATCTACTAGAGAATATTGATAATAATTTAAATTTGATGTTCGCCGACATCTCCATCAAATCTGAATGATCATGAGATATTTTGGAAAGAAGAATAAACAGAGAAATAAGGTCTACATGTGAAACGTTGGTAGAAACATATCCTAAAAGACACAGAACTGCAGTTTCAGGTAAAGTTGATTCTACAAAGTATTGACTCGGGCTGCTGAATGCAAAGGAATGCTATTTGTTGTTAAAAAAAAACCTAAGAAAGGCCCAGTATCCCTTTCCTTCCATTTCACAATTAAGCACTACTTTATGTTGGTCTATTACAAAAAAATCCTGATAAAGTACAATGAAGTTTGTGATTGTAAAATCACAAAGTACCTTTTTTAATTAAGGGGTGTTTGCAAGGCACTGTAAAGTATCTAGGTCATGATGAGGCTGATTAATGCTATTGTCATTTTAACCACTCACTCACTCAGTACTATTGTAAACCGTATTTATGTTTAATGAAAGATTTAATCCCCCAACCTGGCATCCACAAATACTTAGAAACACAGTTGTTGAGATTTATGAAGTATTCCAAGACAACTGCTCAGTGTTTAGACCAAAAACATTGAAGCTTCATTGGAAATTGCTAAGAGGTGACACACTGTGCCTAGATCTCATGGCTTTACTTTGGCTTGTGTGGGCGCTTTTGAATGAGTCATCCTCTTCCCAAACAGAATTTCCGTTATCACAACTGATCCCTTGGCTCCCATACGTCCAACGGCTTGCGTGTGCATACCAGAAAACGAGGAATCCTGCACAGAGTCCATCCAGTTTGTGTAAAAATGTGTGTGTGGAAGAGACAGAGAGGAAGCGAGCAATTCAGCTGACTCTCTGGTCTGTTTGAAGTGGCTTTGTGCTTTGAAGTCATCCTGGAGAGGTTATAAGCCCGAAGCTGGGCCGGACCAAAGTTGGCTTTCATGGATTAGAACTCAAAGCTTTTTTGTGTACACTCTCCAAGAGAGAGGGGTGTTGCACCTGCCATTCAACCGAGACAAATTACCTAAAATTTCCTGCAATTTATTTTCCTCGATCTTTTGTTTCCTCATGATAAATATTCATCTTTAGACTATATGATCTATATTTTCAAATATGATGAATGAAGCGTTTTCATGGGAGGGGTTTAATGCGATAGACTAACACACAGTACATAGTTGTGAAGTGAAAGGATTGTTGTTTTATTTTTACAAATAAAAGGGTGGCATGCATTTGTATTAAGTCTCTCTTCAGTCTTTCCTTGTAAGTAAAGCTGCAAGCTTTTTAGGGTATTTGGCTTTCTAAGGATTACATTTTATTTTACCTATTCTTTTTTTTTTGCCCGCAAACTCGCTCAAGCTCAGACAGAATGAATAGGGGTTATCTGTGAAAATCAATGTTTAACCACAGATCCTCATCTGGGTTTAGGTCTGAACTTTGACCAGCTTCCCACTACCTACTAAAGAAAAATGATCCTACAGGGTGTTGCGACCACCATGTTTTACAGCACGGATGATGGGCATAGTTTTTAACAATTACTTTTTTCTTGCCACTTCTTCATTGCAGAAGCCAGATCTTCTAGAGTTCACTAATAATAGTTGTTTTAACTATGTTTTGTTTAAACAATATAGGCATCATTGACGTTATAATGATGGCCAGATGAACAGGCTGTTGCTTTCAAGTACGCAGCTGCTGGATTAACTTCTTTTCAGTAACTGCTCAGTAGAGCTACCAGGGAGCACTTATACTGATCCATACTTAATGCTCATTAAACTGAATGACCTTATCATTTGGAGAAGGTTAAAACAATTATGGATAAAACATACTGAAACTGAGAGAAAATTTGATCTTGTGTCTTGTATTTCTCAATGCTTACTTCGTTTGAAATTACATTTGGATTAATCCCACAAATAAAACTGAAAATATGAATTACAAAATGAACGTATCATGTAATAAAATGTTATTTTCATTGTTATATTTTGGCTTTCTAATTATTCAGTCACCCACATATTACCTCTGCATCAATTTACACACTACGAAGAGTTAGGTCATTTTAAGTGATATAAAACAAATAAACATAAGGATGTATGAGGTTAGATGTGGCCATCAGAGCCCGGTTATAATAAACATAGATTATTTATTGTGCAGAATCTGCAGGTATGCTCTGCCGACCGGGCAGAGCTGTGATCATGTCTACTGAAAGGGGAAAGCCTACCTTCTTTAGACAAGCCATCCGTGGTCGGTACCTCTGTCCATGATCCCGGAGAGCGTTTTTAATGGTCATCTTTTTGATGATTTCCACTCATACACGCTCCTATGTGTAATGATGCTGTTGCCAGTGAGCTCCGTGCCGTGTGAGAGGAATCGATATGATCAATGCTGGTGCTGCGTTCAAATGCTTCACCATAGTTTGAAGATAAATGTGGCCCTTTTCCACTTGTCCCTACTCAACGCGGTTTGTTACGGCTCTATTCGCTAGGCTTTTGGCAACTTTTATGTGGAACAATAGGAACAATAATGTTAATAATATATATATTAAAAGAAAAATCTAATAATAACAATGACAATCATAATAATACGAAGGGTTTTGGCGCTGCTTGATAGCAACAAGGGACGAAAGTATGGTCTAATAACTAGTGAAAGAAGTATCTTTGTAGGATTAAGTTATATATATAACTGTTATAGTCATTTACTAATAATATGATATATAAGAGCCATGTGCTTTTAAGGCCTCACATTATCACAACAGGCCACAGTCGCCCAGCTTGTCTTAAATTTTTTTCAAATACAAGTGTTTTGCACAGCTTTTTCAATTTGTTTCGATAAAAACTGCTGCTCACAAAATGTCAGCAACGCCAAGATGGTCTTGCGAGGTCTAATTTATGGCCATGTTCCTAATGTCCATAAATCCAATAGTACTTGAACGTATCCAACATATCCAAATCAACCAATCAGAATCCTGCATTGTCTGACACGGAAACCATAAGACGTAATTCCTAAAATGATCCAGCAGAGGGTGATATTGTATCATTTGAAACCGTGGATTTATTGAAGGTTTACGGTTAAATTTGTCCATTGTTTTGTTTATATAGTATTCCTTTGCGCGTTATAAATGTTTGAAAATAATATCAGTTCTTTTAAATGTGAAGCTGCGTTTGCTTGATGCCAAAACGGAGCGTACTCTCTGATTGATAGCAGGAGCGGTTACTTCCTGAGTTTAGGGAAGGGGCTTGGTCCTGTGCCCGCGCCTCGCGAGAACGCGCATCAAATTAGCATCGATGAAGTTAGTGCGAACATGGCGGATTTCCTGCCGTCCAGGTCCGTGTTAAAAGTTTGTTTGCCCGCCTGCCTGCTTAACAATGGCGAGGCGGAACAGATCCGAAAATCCAAGGAGATTGATAGATGTCTGTCCCGGGAGAAAACGTTGGTGAAGCGGCTGGTGAAGATCCTACTGCTGGGCGCTGGCGAGAGCGGCAAGTCGACTTTCCTCAAACAAATGCGGATCATCCACGGCCAGGACTTCGACCAGCAAGCCCGAGAGGACTTCAGAGGCACGATTTACAGCAACGTTATCAAAGGTAACCTGGCTCTGGTTTGCTTTACGACGGGTAACTTTATGAGAGAGGAAACAAGACGCTCGACTGGGGCTGAAAATCCCAGAAAGGCGTTTAAAACGGATGGGAAAGTTTCCACATCTGTTGAGCGGCGCTGGGGCTGCTGAGAGGACGCACATAAACAGTCTACATCTGCTGTCGGCACACCCAGTGAGCCCGGTTTCTGTTCAGATGAGCCTTCCTAACTCCCCGTTAGAGCACATAAAGTTTAAACATCCGATTGAACACGGTTGTAACCGATTTAGCAGGTTCGGATTACCACGGCCACGTTTTGTTGCTCATTGGAGGATAACCCAGCAGTTTTCTAATCTGTAAGGTGTTCCTGTTTGTGTCCACTCCCTGAATAACACTAGTGAAAACTAACTAATCGTTACTAATTAATTACATCTATATGCCTGGTAATAATTTACTTGAACTTTATGTTTTGTTATATTTCCTGAATTTAATATATAACTTAATATCATTTCCCCCCAATTTTCAATAACTTTTAAATCTCCGTTGTTTCCTGTTGATGGTTTCCATCTGGCAAATGTTAACTGTCTTATTATGAGGACTGGTTTAAAAGTGACATTTTACTTTAGGGCTATTATGTGGTTTGAATTTTTTTCTTGTTAAAAAAATTGGTATTGTCCAGGGAAAGCGTGAGTGGTGCATCTTTAGTTAAAATTACGAATTTACTTAAATATTTCTATTATTTTTGCATTCTAGTGTTTGCTCAAGTTTTAGATACCTTTTAAAATCAAGATAAAAAATGCATTGATTGCTCCAGATTGTTGGTGTCTTACTATGTAAAGAGTGTGACAATTTCTTGTAAACCTATTCCGCTGTTTACTTTTTTTATTTTACCTGAAGAGCACGAAATTATCAAAATATTTAAAACAAAATTGGATTTAAAACTGGTATCGATCAGAAACCCTGATCGGTGCATCTCGGGTAGAAGAGGGTGGTTCTTTGCATGAAATCATGTATTTAATAATCACAATTTATACAATTTTATACTTTTTCCATTAAAGAGCCCAGAGCACTTTCTTTAATTTTCTTTTATGTATTAAAATCTTTAGGGAAAAAAAAAACCTAGAAATAGTTAAAAATATGGATGGGCACGTCAAACCTTAATGAAAACTGGAAATCATTATCCTGCACCTTTTTAGATACATTTCTTCTCAAACACACCTGAATCAAAAGGATAGCTCTTCACCAGGCCTCCGCAGAGCTGAGTGACTTGCTGAGGAGGGAATTCAGCCATTTGATCCAGGTGGGAGAAGAGATCTAAACGTCAGGACAGTAGCTTCTCGACGACTGGAGTTGGGCACCCTTGGTTGGAGTACATGGGTATGAAATGGATGAAACCACAATTCACGGGTATGAAGTGGTGAAGGTGTAAATTGACCCAGAATAGTGGAAAGTAATAATAATATAATAGTAATAATAATGATGATTATTGGGGTCATATAACCACATTTCCTGACCAAAGCTACAGGAGGAGTGAAAAATTACTTTAAATCAATGGTTCATAACAACTATGACCTTAGTAGATACAAAGTGCTCCATGTGCTGCGTTTTGTGCTGTAAGAACATAATTAATCATTGATTGGTTGAGGTATAAAAGGAAGTAATAGATTCTTTTTTTTTTTTTTTTTTTACTTTTTTAGGTTGCGGTTGAAAAAGATTACCAGAAATCGACCTCAAAATCCAATATGTCTGCCCTGCATTTAAAACTTAGTGGTCGCTGCAGTAAAAACATGTATTTGCCCTTTTTGAAGATCAGTTTCTCATTAAATCTTTCACGCACGCACTGGATGAGACGTTTAAAAGTGACGTAATAATGTGGCTCCAAATTTGGTCTCGGGTTGGGGGAAACCAAACTGGTTCAATTTATAGAACCGGTTAAGAACGGGCCTCTAGCACTAGCTCCTGCCATCTTTTCCTATCTTTTATGTGTCATAACTCTAAGGATAAAATAAAATTGAACCAGCCAAAAGAAGAATCAGCAGGTCAGACCTCAAAGAAAACCAGATGTTTGTTGGTTGGTGCATCTCTGAAAATATATATATGTGTGTGTGTGTGTGTGCAGTTTATTCATCAATACTTAATTATTTATCATCTGATGACAGATAATACATTAACACATTTGTCAGATGAACAAATCATTTTCTTTGAGTTTTTTACAATCCTCCATCCATCAGTTGTTTTCTGCTTAACCAATACTGGGTTGCTGGGGTAACAGGTCCAACAGGGAAACCCAGACATCCCTCTTCCCAGCAGCACTCTGCAGATCCCTGGGGCAGCAGGAGGAATAAAAGGTCCTTCGAAGGTGTTCCAGGTTAGCCCCAGGGTGTCCTTCCAGTGGAGCAGGTCCGGAAAACCTCCAAAGGGTGGCGACCAGCAGACCCTCTGTTCAGATACCCTAAATCACCTCAACTGATCATTTTTACCATCTTAAAAGCTAAATAAAAAGGACATTTTAGCAACTATGATCAAAGGATTCAAGAGATTAATCTAGAGATGCGATCTGGCTTTTTCTGGCCGATACCAATCTCACGTTTTCACGCACGCACAGACTCACACCTAAGGTCACATTAGAGAGACCAATAATGTAAAAGTCATGTTTTTTTGGACTGTGGGAAGAAGTCTGAGTACCCAGAGAACCCACACATGCACCTGGAGAAGTTGAAAACTCAGTGCAGAAAGACCCCAGACTGGGATCCGAACCCAGGACCTTCTTGCTGCAAGGCAACAGCGCTACCAACTACCAGAACAACTTCAGCCCCGGTCGTGACATGCTAGACTAAGAAGGACACGTTGCTTACTTTTGTCATCTCAATAATAATAAGAGTGATAATATTACCAATACTAGTATAACTAGTACTATTACACGTACCCGTCTGGTCCAGACAACAAAATGCCTAAAAACGTCTGCTTATATAGGTGGTCACATTGATGATGATTAGTTCATTTTACTGCAGCATGACCGGATATTTAAATAAGTACGAAAAAAGGTATTACAATGTGACTAAGCTGTAATATTTTCAGTGTATTTATTACTACTATTATTGTTATTACCAATACTAGTATAACTAGTAATAACAATAATAATAGTAATAAATACACTGTTGCAGTCACATTTGGCCCCGCCTTCTCTCATCCTGATTTCCCTTTCCTTCCCATCCAGGTATCCGTGTGCTGGTGGACGCCCGGGAGAAGCTGCACATCCCATGGGGCGATCCGAAGAACCAGCAGCACGGCGACATGGTGATGTCCTTCGACACCCGGTCGGCCAAGATGGCAAACGGGCAGCTGGCGAAGACGGAGTTCATGATGTACTTCTCTGCCATCAAAGACCTGTGGGCGGACTCGGGCATTCAGAATGCATACGACCGGCGCCGGGAGTTTCAGCTGGTAGGTTTGACTCGACTGAAAGGCAGATAACAGAGACCTTTTTTTGGTTTTCTCATTCCGACGGCTAACAATGATAACCGATCTGTTATGCTGCAGAGCACTGTTCTGTATCAGCTGATCTAAGATGAGTTTAAAGGTGGTTTGAGTTGGACTTTTTTTTTTTCTTGTAAATCTTCAAGAGCTGAATGCAGCTAGAAAATGGCAGTGAAAAGAGAAAGTGAAAGTGACTTTTAATTCATCCTCCTTTTCTGCTTCCCTGCATATTGAGCTTAGTTTTTGTATATTCTGCCTTCTGTTAAGCGGTCAGACATGTGATTCAGTCAGCTTCCTGTTTACACCTCTCCCTGCTCCTTATATCTGAAGCACATTTCTCAAACTGTGACGTTTCCCACAGAGCGGCAGCTGTGGTCGAGGCCCTGCTCACGCGGCTCCCCCGCCAGTGGGACCTTCCACTGCTTTTGTGCGATGGGACTTTTACAATCTGCTGCCGCTCTAAAAATCGCTCATTTTTCTGCCGCTCTATGTGTGATTTCATGAGATGTCATGTGAGAAATGTTTGAGTCAAAGCAGGGGCCCCCAACTGAGGACAGTGCAAGAGACGCACTTCTCCAAGTTGCTTTCAGTAATGAGTAAAACGTTCTGAGTTGCACAAGTCTGGACTGTTCACAGTGGGATTTAGTTCTGGAAGGGATAGTTTTTTTTTGTTGTTTTTTTTTTTTTTTTCCCTGAAGGCAGGAGGGGGAATAAGTGTTGATCAGAGGAGGAATGTTGATCTGCTCTGTGGTTTTAAACAGCTTTATGCTTACCAACAGAGCCCAGACTCTCCTACTCAGCATTATTTACACACAAACACTAAGAATGTCACACTCCTCACGTAACATAGGCACAAGGACACACCTGGACATTCAGTACACGTGTTCTGGGCTTAAAGCTCCTAATTTCAGCTCATTAGTATAAAACCATGAAAGTATTTTTTTAGACTTTTTTTTTTTTTTTTGACGTCCTTAAATTTGACAAAGGGTACAACCGACTTCCAAAAATCCTGAAAATATTACAGCTTAGTCACATTGTAATACCTTTTTTCGTACTTATTTAAATATCCGGTCATGCTGCAGTAAAATGAACTAATCATCATCGATGTGACCACCTATATAAGCAGACGTTTTTAGGCATTTTGCTGTCTGGACCAGACGGGTACGTGTTAACACAATGTTGACAGACATCAGCAGTTAAATCAGAGAAGCAACTTGGGATTGGTTAAAAATGTCAAACTATTTGAAGTTTATTTATCTACAGAGAGAAAGATTATTCACAAGTGTAAACTTTTAAGGTGGCCACCATTTTTCCCAGGATTGCACATCCCAGCAGATTCCCCGATGAATGCTCAGAGAAACTGCAAAAATCCAAGAGCCTCGTCTGAGGTTCTTAAACCCTGGCTAGCAACTAAACACGTGTGGCTTTTTAGAGGGGATAAAGAGTAAGAAACAATTTTCTCTAAAAAGAAAATAGTTGCACGACTTAGGTTTGCAAATTGGCGTCTAAATTAGCGAGAAGACATCTGGACAGATGAGACCAAAACTAGGGATGTTTGAACATTTTGCGCAGCACCGTGTTCGGAGGAAATGACACTGAGCATTGCAGCACAAACCCTCGTGTTAACTGTCGAGCACGGTGGTGGAGGGGCGATGATTTGGGCTTGTTTTGCAGCCACAGGGACCTTGGCACCTTGCAGTCGTTAGTCGCTACTATGAACTCCGCCTTTAACAAAGTATTCTGGAGTCAAATTGAAGACTGTGTCTAATTCTTACAGCTTTGCTGCTCAAGTCACTTATCCCAGACACAGCAATACATCTGCAACATAATGAATGGAAAAAAACAAGGTGCTGCAAATAAGCATTTTTGTAACACTAAGGTTTACTTAAATAGGTAAATAATTTAAGAACCTGGTAATCACCAGATCATGTTTTTGTCCTGATTGCTAATACACAAAAAAGGGAAATACTCAACATGTCTCTAAACAAGACAGAATGCAGTTAAACAAGGCCAAATCATACGCAAGATAATCACTCACATAAACCCAATAACTCCGTGGTTATTGGGTTTATGTGACTGAACAGTGCGTGTCGAACGGTGCGTTCATTTAAACCACTCTATATTCAGGCAGATTTAGACCACATTTGACTGGTGCAGTTTCATTGATTTATTCCAAACAACTCATTAATGTCGCAGAAGCACAATGAAAGTCAACATCGGACGTTATAATGTGCACATCGTGTACTGTTCAAAAAATTGAAGAGTAAGATCCGAGAAGTGGAGCTCAATCCAATGTTAATCTGACTTTTTAATGATGTTTAAGCTTCGTGTTTTTATTGTTTTTGATGTAAATTGAAGTTTTAAGCATGGAGCTCCCAGCATTTTCAGCAGCTGTCGGTCTCCATGAGCCCGAAAGTGTTTCTTTCCTCCAAAGCTGGTTTTCGGGTGCCAGAGTTGATTCTGGTGAAGAACTGGTGCTAATCAAGCTCCAGCACCAGGTTAGCATGGAACCTGTTTGGTAGAAACCCCCCTTTGGGACTTTTTGGGGCTGTTCTGTCCAAACATAACATGCATAACATTTCCTTCTGGATTTTTATTTTGCCACATATTACTAAGCAGTTTTATCAAAAATAACCATCTTAATTATCAGCAAAATTAGTGGTGAACACGACCTACAGAGCTGCACGATATTTGGAATATCAGTGGTCCATCGTAGTATATGAGGAATCGCAAAGGATCATCGTTTGGTCCATGTTAATATTTCAGATTTCATGCATTGAAAAACCTGCTTAATAAAAGTGTTTGGCTCCTGGGTTACGCTTTCAATGTCCAATACCCACAATAGGTCTCGGCGACAAAGATGCTAAAGCTCAAAAAAATGGATTAGGACATCAGGAAGTACGGCCATATATCCCTGCAACAACATGTTTTCCTAAAATCGTGCGGCCCTATCGACCAGTTGTGGCACAACATGAAATCTTAGTTTTAGTTCAATATCAAATCAAACTAATTTATTCCCATTTTATTGTAAATTTACAGCAAAATGTGAAATAGTTTCTTTGGGATCATTGAAAGGATCAGTGTTTAAGAACCTTAACAACTCGAAGCAGGAAGCTGTAGTAGTCTGGTGGTTCTGCTTTTAATGCTGCGGTACTGTTTGCCTGTTGGCAGCAGTTCAGAAGGTTCACAGACAGGGTGTGAACACTCTGATGATGCTTAGAGTCCTGTTCCAGCAGAAACTCTACAACTGACCACTAAAAACACCTGTTCAGCTCCCCTCACCATCCTCTGCAGGTTGACTACTATACTGAGAGACAGTATGTTAACACTCTTTTGACCACAGAACTTTAGATTGTTTTGTAGATGCTCATCTCGAGGTATACTAGATGGAGATGCGCCAAATAAATTGGAACAGTGGAATCGTTTTACACTCGATCAATCGATGTAACCTGAAAATCTGATTGTTTTTCTGGTCAGTGAACGCACCATGAGAACTGCTAGCTTGCACTGAAAGCAAGATGCTTCGGTGTGTAATTAGTTACTGCCTAGCTCTTTTTAAAGGTGAAGTCAGAGGAAGGACAAAAGGTGTAGGAAGCTTCTAGACACCCGGAGGATTTTACTTGTTATTGGTTTTTAACGTAAAAACTGAGTTTGTACAAATCTGCATGTCAGAGCTTTGCAAAATCATTGCAAACATTCAGATTTGCTCCCATTTTAGTGCACTAAGTTACTGAAAGTCTTTCAAAGGGGTCATGGGAGAGATGACAAAAGGTTACAAGTGAAGCTTATCCTGTTTTGGACTGTTTAAGTATTTGAATCCCAAATCACACGTACCTTGAGGTTGGTTTGTAATTCTCATTAAAAACTGACACAAAACCAGTTGTCTCCTTCGCTTTCTGCCGCACAGGCTCCCAACAGTTGTGGTTGGGAAGTTGGAAAAAGCAATTTAAGTTGATCAATAATATACCACAAAACTGACGTGGTTGCATATTGTCTTTCAGTTTTGCTTTTTCTGCAGGCGCCATCATGACTCATAATGCGCTTCAGAGTCATTGCCCCTCTGGTTTCCCTTCCTGTTTTTTATTGAGACAGATTTTTTGACAATTTCAAAACCACCGATCTCCCTCAGATTTGAGCTTCTTCACTCACCCAAAGCCAGAATTTAAATTTGGCTTCACATGGAGGAAGGTAGCCTCTTTTTATTTCCCCTTCTTTCTGGTTTTAGTGTAGTAGCACACCATCCTGCTCCTCCCTTGTGTAATTCTACCCGTGCGTACACACATCCCCTCTCATACACTCACAGGTTTTTCAGGTCAGGCTAGTTTTTTTCTTTTTTTTTTTCTTTTTTTTTTTTTTTTTTTTATTCTTCTTCTCAAAGATCAAAAAATGTGGACATAAGCTTACAAAGAAGGGGTAAATGATTGGCACACACTGTCAGTACACACACAAATACCGCCCAATCACTACATCTGGCTCAATTTGAATTTTATAACAACAGTGTTGCAGTTCATGCAAATTGCATGCTAAATATGCCAATCTTAAGGTGGAGCTAAAGTAGACAGATGGCATCCGAATGTTTCAAAGTTTTTGGCCAGTGCTCGGCAAAACCCCGACATGTATCCATGATGCACTCATCCGCGCACACACATACTCCCCTATGCACTCGGGTAAAGGAATGCTTCTCAGCCCTGGCAGCCCCATGTCTGGACTTGCACTAACTGCACAAAAGCAGCGTCAGAAGTGACTCGAGGAAAGAAAAAAAACTCCTACATACAGAGAAACCCAGCCACACTTCTCTGCACTTCAAAGACAACGCTTACAATCACGTGTCTGCTTCAGCACCCGATTATTTGCATCCTGCTTCAGCTCGGCTCTGAGGCGGACATGCAGTTTAGAGAAAAAACAAACAGATTTCCTGTGTGTGTGTGTGTGTGTGTGCGTGCGTGCGTGTGTGTGTGTGTGTGGCGGATGAAGTGATGCCTCCACTTCAAGAAAGACTTCTAATGAATGTAAAGATTAATGCAGATATATTTGTTTAGGATGAAATGATCTAAAAAGTCCTGAATGATGTGGAGTTAACAGAAATTCCTCCTCTCTCCTGTCGCAGGGTGAGTCTGTGAAGTATTTCTTGGATAATCTGGATAAGCTCTCCAAGTCGGTAAGTTTTTTCCTGCCTGCACTTATACTTATGATCAGACGTGTGCATGTTATAGTTAGAAATGCAACATGTCCGGACAGCAGAAGGTTCTGAAAAGAAAGCCAACACTGCACATCACCTCGAACACATCATTCCCACTGTGAAACATGGTGGTGGAAGCCTCATGCTGTGGGTCAGAGCTGAATGGAACATGGATGGAGCTAAAGTTAGAGTGGGGTAGAGGTTGAGCTTTCAGGAACCCAAAAAATCTGTTGAAGCTTGTAGTTATGACACCACAACCTTGAGACCTTTGCTGCATCTCCTCACCTCTTCTCACTCTGCCCATTTCCTGCCTGGTTACTGTCAATAAAGGCCACTAGTGCAGAGACAAAAAGTCTTAAAAAGAATAAAAAAATTCAATCCCATTCACGTTAAGTGCCTTCCATGGAATATTTTAGCTCCCTTCACTTATCAGAATCAGAAAAGCTTTATTACCAAGTACGTTTTTGGACATACAAGGAATTTGTTTTGGCGTAGTCGGTGCAATACAGTACAAATTAAACAGTATAAACATATCTACAATATAATATAAATATATGTGCACAGTTTTAAGTGAGTGAGAGTAAAAGTAGAGCAGTATAGGATGCAAGAGCAATACAACAGTGCAGGTGATCATTATTTCTTCTAGCATTTATTTTCATCTAGTGTGGCTCAAGAAGATTTAACATTTTCCCCAAAACAACCACAGTTGAGTTAGAAAACTTTCCCTTTAATACTGTTGGTTAGGTACATGCAAGAGGTCAATTAATTCTTGTTCTTTAAACAAGCTTAAGATCAAAATTGTCAGAAAATATTAAAAATATTCCCTGAGATGTAGACAATGTATGATAGGTCTTGTATAATGCATTCACTAAGTGCAATAAATTCGACCATATTGTGATAAAGTTCATTATTTTCCATAATGTAATGATGAAAATTTAACATTCATATATTTTAGATTCATTGCACACTAACTGAAATATTTCAGGTCTTTTATTGTCTTAATATGGATGATTTTGGCATACAGCTCATGAAAACCCAAAATTCCTATCTCACAAAATTAGCATATTTCATCCGACCAATAAAAGAAAAGTGTTTTTAAGACAAAAAGCGTCAACCTTCAAATAATCATGTACAGTTATGCACTCAATACTTGGTCGGGAATCCTTTGGCAGAAATGACTGCTTCAATGCGGCGTGGCATGGAGGCAATCAGCCTGTGGCACTGCTGAGGTCTTATGGAGGCCCAGGATGCTTCGATAGCGACATTTAGCTCATCCAGAGTGTTGGGTCTTGAGTCTCTCAACGTTCTCTTCACAATATCCCACAGATTCTCTATGGGGTTCAGGTCAGGAGAGTTGGCAGGCCAATTGAGCACAGTGATACCATGGTCAGTAAACCATTTACCAGTGGTTTTGGCACTGTGAGCAGGTGCCAGGTCGTGTTGAAAAATGAAATCTTCATCTCCATAAAGCTTTTCAGCAGATGGAAGCATGAAGTGCTCCAAAATCTCCTGATAGCTAGCTGCATTGACCCTGGCCTTGATAAAACACAGTGGACCAACACCAGCAGCTGACACGGTACCCCAGACCATCACTGACTGTGGGTACTTGACACTGGACTTCTGGCATTTTGGCATTTCCTTCTCCCCAGTCTTCCTCCAGACTCTGGCACCTTGATTTCCGAATGACATGCAGAATTTGCTTTCATCCGAAAAAAGTACTTTGGACCACTGAGCAACAGTCCAGTGCTGCTTCTCTTTAGCCCAGGTCAGGCGCTTCTGCTGCTGTTTCTGGTTCAAAAGTGGCTTGACCTGGGGAATGCGGCACCTGTAGCCCATTTCCTGCACACGCCTGTGCACGGTGGCTCTGGATGTTTCTACTCCAGACTCAGTCCACTGCTTCCGCAGGTCCCCCAAGGTCTGGAATCGGCCCTTCTCCACAATCTTCCTCAGGGTCCGGTCACCTCTTCTCGTTGTGCAGCGTTTTCTGCCACACTTTTTCCTTCTCACAGACTTCCCACTGAGGTGCCTTGATACAGCACTCTGGGAACAGCCTATTCGTTCAGAAATTTCTTTCTGTGTCTTACCCTCTTGCTTGAGGGTGTCAATAGTGGCCTTCTGGACAGCAGTCAGGTCGGCAGTCTTACCCATGATTGGGGTTTTGAGTGAAGAACCAGGCTGGGAGTTTTAAAGGCCTCAGGAATCTTTTGCAGGTGTTTAGAGTTAACTCGTTGATTCAGATGATTAGGTTCATAGCTAGTTTAGAGACCCTTTTAATGATATGCTAATTTTGTGAGATAGGAATTTTGGGTTTTCATGAGCTGTATGCCAAAATCATCCGTATTAAGACAATAAAAGACCTGAAATATTTCAGTTAGTGTGCAATGAATCTAAAATATATGAATGTTAAATTTTCATCATTACATTATAGAAAATAATGAACTTTATCACAATATGCTAATATTTTGAGAAGGACCTGTATTTGTGATGTTGCACTGATCTACATTAGACCATAAGATTTGACACAGCTGAGTCCAAACCACATACAAGAAATACAACCACGTAATTCACATTTTCTCACTGTGGCTGTATTTTAGATACTTGTATACCTTTCTGCGCACAAAATTAAAGAAGGTAAAGTTTTAATTGCAGCAATAGCACGGGCCCGTGATTCATATCCTGTGATGCCAATGTACACTCATTGACTAAAAGGTTCTGCAGCTGCTTAGTGTGTGGAGTGTGCAAATGTCACATGTTGCCCTTTGCCACCCACTGGTTTTACCACTGGGCCTAACACGTTGTGTAATATCACACCGTGCCGGAAAGGGGTTAGTGTACATGACAAGCTTGGTTTGGCTTTAGACAAATGGAAATTTATGAAACTCCTTTTTGTTTAATTTTTGTTTAATACATCCCAGTTATCATCTGTGTCTGCTGGGCTACACGCTCTGCTTTGACTGTCAGGCGCTCTGAGAACTGCCTGAGAACGCTTCAGCTCCACTCCTGATGCTAACCCTGTTTAGCTCAATCTAAATCAATGCATTCGTTCTGTGTACTGAACTGTTTTGGTTATATTAATACCATGCCGACTTATGTTGAGAGAAGGTCAAGAAAACAAGTGGTTGGTTTGAATTAATTGTTGAATTCTAACATCATACTAACAGGCTCAAACACTTACATCTCCGCTAACGTTGGAATAAATGTCCCTTACCAAGTTTCACTTTGGTAGCCATCTACAAGCTTCTGACCTAGTTCTAGCTGAATATTCTTGTCAGGGTTGGGAAAGATCATTTAAATTGGTTAGTTTCCTGACACGGACCATGTTCACGATCATTTCTACAAGCATTAGGTAGAGGCCATACCAGAATCTTAATGTTAGCCTCCTGTTTCCATTCCAAGCTCGTTTTTGATATGTGTTCTTAGTGTCGTGTTTGAACAACCAGTTGTGACCAAGTGGCCAAGCCATTGAACTGTTTGTTTGGGATGATGGTGCAAAATTTAAAGGTAGTCCTCCGTTATTAGTCCACCCACCTTGTGCAATGCTCCAGTACCACTGGCGGCAAATCCCTAGCATGATGCCACCACTGCCATGCTTGACAGTTTTTTACCCTAGTCTGTCTTAACCTTATTAAAATGTATGGACTGTGGTTAAAAGGTGGGTCCATTCAAGCAAATATTTTGATGAGCTGTACTGTTTTTGATCAAATGATTGGTCAAATATCCAGCCAGCAATACAGCAGATGCTTGTTGGTTGCTTCAAAAGCATGTGGGGGGACAAGAACCCAAATACTAGTGGGGTTGTATATTTAAAATCTAAAATAGTCCTGTCAGGGCTATATTAGAACATGTATGAACATGTACCAAAATACAGCCTTGTTTTATACCTGAACACATACAGAATGTTTATCTGGCATAATGTGATGTTCTGCTGTGCAACTTTAAAAAGTGACAGCAAAGCAAAACCGAGAGGACTCTCAGCTGTCAATAACTCTGCTATTTGGGAGCATTAAGGTTCATCATGCAGCTACAGTGGACCAAAGCTTCATCTCAGCGTTTTTTAACTGCAGTGAGGCACGTAGATTGCTCTGCACTCAACTGAAACCACTTCAAGTCGAATGTAAACATCACAATTAATGGGATCAGCTGACATCCAAATGGCTACCTATAGCATCCAATCAGCCCACACGCCATACATATGTAAAATTCAGAGGAATGTCCGATGATGAGAGGGGATTTTCCCGACAGCTGCGTATGCTGTGTTCAGATACAGCTGGGACACTACATTGTTGAAATATCAGAGCAACTCTAATGTGATTTAAATGTGTATTATTCCCAAATATGGGACAAAGCTTATTCAAACATTTCTAAATGTCAACCTTGACCATTTTCAAGTGGATTTATTGTTGTTTTTTTAATATACTACTTGATTTATTTAACAAATCCAACATAATCTGGAGTCAGTTCTAAACGTTCCACTATTTCAGAACATAATAGAATCAAATTGATTTCAGAAATGAAAAAGAGATTATTCATTTACTTCTGACTGAAATTACATTTTTATTTATTTTTCTTAATTGGAGCGTATTGAACTGTGATTTTTGTGTACCGTTACACCCCTAGTCTGTACGTATAATTTTGACCCTTTATGGATCAGATCAAATCCACCATACATTCAAACTTGTGCATCCAATTCTTGTTAGTTTTATAATTATTTTACCTTGTAAAAGTTTCAAATACTTCAGTAAATGATGCAAATTAACATGAAATTGATGCTTCTGAGTGGGTACAAACCTCATCAGAACTGCATGTAAAAACAGCCTATATTTTCTGTTTCTCTTCATTGGATTCTTAGAGTTTATGCTGTTTTTTTTAGACTTAATTCTAGCTGAGACGAATATTAGTCAACTTAATCAAGTTAAAGTGGGACTTGGGATTTGTTAGGTAGAGGAACATTCATTGTTTTCGGAATCAACTTTTTTTTATCCCCATCAGAAGCTAAAAATCATTCATCAAATCATTCAATATACCTTTTATCATTTATTTTTTCCTGACTGATCCACTGCATCAAATTAGAGACTGGTTTGGACAAAGCGTTGCCCAAACAAGAGCTAACCCGGGAGAAAGCAGTACCCGGAACCACAGCCTCAGACTTGCTTTGAACGATAGATTACCTAAAATCTTGTTTTCAGTAAAAACTTGGATGTCATGATTCTAGGATTAGTGTTTCCACACAAATTGTCGGTGAGCTTCAGGATGTTTTTCTTTACCTACAAACACAGTATCTCACCCAGAAATTCAGCTTTGAATATTATGTTTTGTTTGACGTGGATCTGGGCTTTTGTTTCTGCAGGATTATATTCCCAGTCAACAGGACATCCTGCTGGCTCGTAAGCCCACCAAGGGCATCCACGAGTATGACTTTGAGATCAAGAACGTTCCCTTCAAGATGGTGGATGTCGGGGGGCAGCGGTCAGAGCGGAGACGCTGGTTCGAGTGTTTTGACTCTGTCACCTCCATTCTCTTCCTCGTGTCTTCCTCTGAATACGACCAGGTAAAGTGGAAAACAGGCTCTGTTGTACAGAAGCAAGCACACATTTCTGTGATAGGCTGATAAGATGGAGCAGATTTGGGAATGTTTTAGTCTTTCCCACATTTTCTCAGATTACAAACATGAAGTTCAGTGTATTTCGTCTGGATTTTATGTAATAGACCAACTCAAAGCAGTTCAATGAAAGGAAAGTCATACGTGGCTTTTAAATTATTTCGACACCTAAAGATCTGAAAAGTTTAGCTTGCCTTTTGATTCAATCCCATTTACTCTGATACCACTAACTAAAATCCAGCGTGACCCTAACGCCCTAAGAAGTCAAGTGGCAAATAGTCCACCTGTATGATTTAATCTCAATATAAACTCAGCTGTTCCGTGAAGGCCGTGTTGGGCACATACAGTGGACTTCTATCGATACACTTACGAAGAAAGGAGAGATCTGTAATTTTCTTCCTAGGTACATTTCGACTGTGTGAGACCGAATCTAAAAAAGAAATCCAGAAAATCACGATGTATGATATTTAAATAATTGCTTTAATAATTTTATCACCTACCAACAGGTTTGGTCCTACAGTGTGTGGCTTCGCTTTCCGATTGGCTAAATGTCACATTCGACAGGCTGCGTGCTCTTTTGTCCCTGGGGAACACACCACATGGTAGGATATCGGGGCAAGACGATCCAACATGTTGAATATCCCTGATTTGAGGTCGGAGCGGTCCCGACGTCCTTTCGAGCAGACTAAATAATTTTTAACAACACACACAGCAGGAATATATCAAGAATATCTTAAGAGCCATCATGAGGGAAGATCAGGTCAAAAATCGGCATAAAAATGCTGCCATGTGAACCAGACATAAGTTCATCTTTAAGAAAATGTTTTGTATATGTTTTCATCTATAAAATGATCCACTGGGCTAATTGGACCACAGCCTAGCCAGAACTTATAAAATAAGGCTCAGGGGTTCTGATGTGAGGTGGGTGTGGCAGGAGAACTAGAGAGGAGAAACGCCGCTGTCTGGTCTGGTAATTCTCCAAAGTTTGACTGAAGCATTTCCTATTTTGGGCTTCATGAGGAAGTTTTTGTCTCAGCCATGGCAATAAGGAGGACAAGGACATTAAAGCGATCCACGGAGTCAGCGGAGTCAGCGGGATCGTCCTCCCGTTTGATCCGATGAAGGCAGTCTGAAAATGGGAAACTGCTCTCTGCCTGCTCCCTCCTCCTGCTTTGTTTAAGGACCAATAAATATCCAAACCAAACACGCTGTTGTTTTGTGTGTTTAAGGGGAAATGTTTTTATGTGTTATTGGCTGATTTAGGATATTATTAAATATAGCGCCCCACCTGCGTGTAATTCAGATGTGTTTATTTTCTTGGCATGGTTTATTATTTGTAAATAGAAAAATAATATTTCGGTTTCACCCGCTCCGGCCATTGCGGTCCTTAATATTGTTTTAGTCACTCATGAGTTTTATTAACTCTTCCCTGGACTACCTCAGCGAACACCATCTCATTTCTCTTCGTCCAATGGTCAATCGGTGAACAGCAGTCTGTTCACGTCACATGTAGTCCCAACTCAGCCCGGTCGGACCTGCACAGGAGCAGGGACCAAAAAAGTAGGTACCGGTACGGAAAAAACAATAACGGAAACACTTACAAAGCGAGCCGAGTGGAGCCAGGCCAAATTGAGCCAGTGGAAAAGGGGCATAAAACACACCTGTTCACACACTCAATCCGTCAGACTCCAACCTCTCCATCGTGCGAGAGACCAATGAGCCGTCCACGGGCACCAGGGAGAAAATTATAAAGCTTCACAAGGCTGGGATGAGCTACAGAACAATACGTAGCTTGGTGAGAAGGCAACTACTGTTGCTGCAATTCTTACAAAATAGAAGAAACTCAAGATGACTGTTAATCTCCCTCAGACTGGGAGATGTTGGGCAACAACCTCCTTCCCTCAGTAATAGCATTGAAGATGGATCAAGTATAGGTCTTCCAACCTGACAATGACCCGAAACACGCAAACAGGGCAACTATACTTATTTCACGCTGTAAAATGCAAATTATTTATTTAAATATACAATATGAAGTGTGAAATCCAACTGTGCTGACGTGGCAGTTTTCATTCGGAGTGAAGCAGATGGACAGAGTTTTCATGCAGTTTTTATTTTTTTATAAACACTTGACATGAGAAACATAAAACATATGCCATTATCCTTTACAGGCTCAGTCAAGTGTTCAGGTTTCTGATCATGACTGGACTTTTTTGTCTAAATTCTTAAAAGCTCAGCTACTATGATGTCTATGCAAAGACATTTATGTCCCAAACTATCATGATTTCTATCAGAATTTTTTCAGATCTCCAAAACCCAGGACTAGAAGCTCTAATCCAGGTTTCCAAAATCAGGATCCAGCAGGGTGCATGTAAACAGTCATGCATAATCTAATTCACAGTGTTTATTTAAGGACTTTATGGGTGCTTTTATTAGCGCAATATGGCCGAAATAACGAACCGTAACCTACATCTGAACCTAACAAGTAATAATTATTAAAGAAATGTCTTAACTCTAATAATAATGAATCTTTGTGTGTACATAAGGCATTCCTTGTCTTTAAAAGTGCCTGATATATATAATTTGCATTACATTTTCTGCAGTATGAACCCCATGACAAAAAACACATTGTCTTGTTTTTATGCACAATGAGAAAAGAACATGGCATTTTTAAGACATTTATGAATAAAAATTCAGATTTTTATGTTTTAGAGACTTTGAAACCAGTTTGGAAGCAGTACCGTTGTTCCTTTCTACATTTTCTAGCTAGAAATTAAACAGCTTTTGAAAGTATGAAATGCAAATAGTACGATTTTTTATAGTTTTCAGTACTGCATAGGAACTCTGATATTCAAACTGCTGAGGAAATAAAAGAAGAAAAACAAAGTGGTTCAGCAGCTAATTAATCTGACGTGTAGCAGAACATAATCTAAATAACTGACAAAGCAGTTGAGCTTTAGTTTGATTTGATGTCAATGAAAAAATATAAGGTTCTCTCTTTATACTGTTAATGTAAATAAACAGTATAACTAGTTAATAATTGCTTAATTTCACTACCTGCTGAGGAGACAATTTAGCCATTGGACCCAGGTGTGTTGGACTAGGGACAAATCTAAAAGATGCAGGAATTTGGCCCTTTAGGACTGGAGTTTCACACCCAAAACCACTGTGGCTATGACTGGGGTTGTGAGGTTTGCTGTTTAGACCTTTTTTTTTTTTTTTCAATGTTTGTTCTGCAAGATCATCAATTAATGCTGTTTACATATGGAAGAATGACTGAAAGCAAATATAGTGTACTTTGTACCAGCACAGTTGCACAAATAACGTGTTACTCTTGTAGTAAAGTACCCTTATTTGACAATAGATAATTGTTATAATTGTGATAGATTTAAAGGCATCACTACTGTAAAGATATGGTGCTCCATCTAAACTGACAGCCCAGGCAGGGGGACCATTAATCAAAGAAGTAGTGAACAGAGACCCCGGGTAATTCTGGAGGGACTTGCAAGAACGTAATTGCTGAAGGACCAGGTTGTCACCAGACATATAGTGGACAAAGCAAACACGAAACAGAAGGTGTTCTGTTAGAGGAGACCAACATTGAAACCTTTGCCCTACATTCTAAATGTTTCATGTGGGAAACCTATGCTAAATATCACTATAAACTCACGATCCCCACAGTGATACATGGTGGTGGCACCATCATGCAGTGGGGACGCTGGTCAGCGTTGATGCATGCAGCTACATACAAGGGAAGAAAAGCTGAAGACATGAGACTAGGAGGTTCTCTGTCCACTAGGACAACAGCCCTAAACACATAGCCAGAGCTAAAATGGAACGGCTTAAGATTAAAGCTTACTGGCACTCCGACATAGACTGCACGTTTTAGAAAATGTATTTCTTGTCTAATCCTACCTTAAGTACTATTGTAGTACTAACAGTAGTTGGTAGTACTAGTACCTTAACTCTCTATTAATGCCTTCCAGGTGCTGATGGAGGACAGGCAGACCAACCGACTGAGAGAGTCGCTCAACATCTTCGAGACCATCGTTAACAACCGCGTCTTCGTCAATGTCTCAATCATCCTCTTCCTGAACAAGATGGACCTGCTAGAAGAGAAGGTGAAACTCGTCCCGCTCAAAGACTACTTTCCTGAGTACACCGGGCCGGAGCACAGCCTGTCGGACATCCAGGCCTTCATGGTGGAGTGCTTCCGGGCCAAGAGGCGTGACGCCATGCTGAAGCCCCTGTACCACCACTTCACCACGGCCATCAACACGGAGAACATCAGGCTGGTGTTCCGGGACGTCAAGGACACCATCCTCCATGACAACCTCAAGCAGCTCATGCTCCAATGACCCCCCCGCACCTAACACCCCCAATTCCACTGCCACACCCTGCAGCCTGTGAACGTAAGAGGACCTGAATGGGGACAGACCACCCCTCGCTTCCTGATGAGGACTCGGGAGATTAGAGATAGACCTCTGCAGTCTTCTTAACTTTTTTGCTTTGATAGTAGTTTTTACTCCTGGAAGAGTTCACCCTGTTGTTAGCTCAGGATGTGACTGTGGAACAAGGTATTTAGGCAAACTGTGGTATCAAAGGGTAAAACAAGACATCAGACTGGGTTTTTGGATCGTATCTGATTACTGCTGCTTCGTCCTCTTTCCTGAGTTCCACATTTGTTTAGTATTTTTGTTCTTAGGATGCCAGTGGAAGTCATCTTAACTTTAAAAAACAGGTGAATAACATCTAATCTGGTTTTACACACAGAGAATAACCACAGACAAATATGTTTAAACAACACTTCAGTTTGGTGATGCTAAGGGGGGGAACTTAACCTTTTATTGACCTGAGCATTCAGAGTTAACACGTCTGATCTGTCTCCAGCACTGACACGTCCTTTGTAGAAAAAACTTAAACAACTTAAACAACCACAAACCTTTTTCTTTCCATTACCACCTTAGTGGTGCTTTAGAATTCAATATTATCTTCTTTAAAAATAAATATTGTTAAAATTCATTATTGCTACATCTTTTTCTTTTTTCTTTGGATGTTTAGAGGGTAAAAAGGTTACCTTCGTCAGCCCGTTAGATTCTAGTATGTAAGTATGCAGTCCGCTGTTTCCTCAGGGTTGAATCGAAGCTACGTTTTGAGACTTATGAAAGAAATTTGATGTTTGGCGGTGGCATGTCTCGGACAGGCCTCCACGCTAATTGGTGTTTTTAGGACTGCATCCTCCCCCAATTCCTCCTACTGTCTCTTTGATTGTATTACTGATTATAGACTCCTTATAAAATGACCTTCACAAGGCCATCCTTCCCTTTGTTTTGCCTTAATCATGAATGTGTGTTAATAATTGTACAGCGATTTGCTCTTGATTGTTTCAACAAACCTTAACCGGCCTGTGAGAATTTCTTTATTGGCACTGAGTTGTGACTCTAAGCATGTTTATGAAAGAGAACATTAAACATTTCCCCTTTTTTTTTTTTTTTTTGCACACAAGCTTGTGCTGTTTTGGACTTCCCTCTAAAATGCATTGTGATTATTGCAGAAATATGACGGGTGGAAAAGCTAATGGAGTTGAATAGTTTTGAGTGACTGTAATCTGTAGGGAGGGGTGGCTGATCTTTGTTAGAGGACAATTTCAAGGCACTGTTAAGTGACTTTGCGAAAATAATTCTATGCTTTATCTTCACTTTTCACAAATTTTCTGCAATATTATTATTATTATTTTATTTCTTTGTAATAAGTAAGGCTCTTCAGAGCTTCGGTTTGCTTCCATTCCTGGCTTTGTAAATACTGTAATCTGTTTTTCTGTAAATATCATTCAGGTTTATCTTCTTGTATGTAAATGGTTGTAGAAATTGCATATTTTTTCCATGCTGGATATTCTTCAAATCACTGCATCTTTCCAATGAAGATGACCTTTTGATGTAGATTTTATTTTGTAATTTTTTTTCCACCACATTTTTCCAATTTATTATGTCAAATCCCATGCTACTCTAACCCTATCAATAAAATACACTTTTCTAATTATACTGATCATGAAGCCCTGTTTTGCTGACTGTGTTATCTAGCACATGTATTTGCTGTAGTATGTAGAAAATAAAGATTTCACCTTTCAGATACAAGAACTGTTTTCCTCCAAGGCCCCTTCAAAATGTCCAAATGTACTTTGAGATTTACCCAAAACAACCTCTAATCCCACAGTGATGGCATCCCACAATCTTCAAATTATTCTTATATTTATGATTTCAGCTATTGTTTTTAAGTCCCATCTTTAAATATTGTGTTTAACCTTTAACATGAACTTGTTTTGTTGCATATCTGCAATGATCATGTTTGAAATCTTGAAAAAGTCAACCGCTTTAGTCATGAGGTGGGTTTTTTGGGTCATCAAGTCTGACATGGCATGTTTTCAACTCAGATTGGCTGTTTAGACTTCATGACGACTCCTCCCCCAGAAGCTCCGGAAACTGGGGGACCTGTGCTGTGTTGGGTAGATCATCAAGGTTTTCCCAGTCTAATCAACGAAAGGACCAATCACATAGCTTTCTTGTAAAACATGCATGTTTCTTATCAAGTAAATCTTAATATTGGACAAAAATAACTTTAGTAAAGACAAAAAACAGTTTCCAATGAGAATTTAATCTATTAAATAAGTAAACCTAGCCCAGCTTACATTGCCCTTTGGGAAAAGGTAATCTTGTTAAATCATGAATTAACTGATTACCCACCTTTTTATAAGCCAAGTTGGGCTTCACTAACCACACCCAGATCTGATTACTAACCGATCTATATAATCAAGTAACCACTTAACATAGAATCTGTCTGACAGTATGAAGTCACATCATGCACAGATCAAGAAAAGATGAGAAATAAAGCCACTGACCTCTATTAATCCTGAAAGGCTTGAAAAGCCATTTCTAGGGTTAATGGGCTCCAGTGAACCACATTGAGAGTCATTATCCACAAGCAGAAAATATGGGCTGTGATGAACCTTCCCCAGAGTGGATGGCCTACCAAAATTTCTCCGGGAGCAGAGGTCACACCCAGAGATCACAAAGGAACCCAGAAAAAAACATCTAGAGCTCTGCAGACCTCACTTGCCTAATTTAAGCCATTAATTGGTTCAACAACATGAGACTGGGCAAAAATGGCATCCATTGAAGACATCACAGGCAAAAACCACTGCTGACAAAAAGGATCACAAAGGCATGTCAAAAAAAACATACAAAAACAAATAACATCTTGGTAATCTCCCAAGATTTTGGGAATAATATTCTGTGGAGTAAGAACACAGAAATATAACTTTTTGGACTTTTTTTTTTTTTTTTTTTAAATGCACAAGCTACCACTAAACAAACCTGTGGTTTTCTACGAAATATTGCACATTTTAATAAATTAAAGGACCTACAACAATGATGTGTAAAATTAAAATGTGTTTTGATTTGAAAACTAAAAATATAGTAATTAAAAAATGTATAAAACGAAGAACTAACTGGGAACCTAATTAACTAAAATGATCCTCAAAATGTCTGTCCAGGGTGTACCCCGCCTCTCGCCCGTAGACTGCTGGAGATAGGCACCAGCCTCCCACTATACAACCCACTATGGAATGAGCGGTAGAAAATGACTGACTGACTGATACTCAAAATGAAACAGCAAATAAATCGCCACCTCGGAAAGAATTGAGATGAGGACTAAGCTATGCAAGGGACATTATGATGTAAATCTTGCAGTCTTGTCAGATGGAAAGTGGAGTTTCTGTTCCTGTCCTAACAGTCATGGGAAAAGTACACTCTACATTCTAATAGCTCCTATAGCAGCAATACCTAACACATTTACTCTGACTTTATCAGCCTCTCACGTTGAGTTAGAGGACTTTGGCCCACTCTCCTTTCCAGTATTTCTTCGGTTCATTGAGGTTTGCAGGCCCACATTTATGCTGCTGTTGCAAGAACTTGTTTCCTTTCGTTTTTAGCCATATTGTTGCTGCTGTGTTTGAGACCGTCCTTCTGTTTGGGCCAAGCTTCAGCAGTGGGATAAATGGCCTTTAATCCTATAGTCTGTTGAAGGAGTTCATGGTTAACTCAATGACTGCAAGGAGTCCAATTCCTTTGGCTGCACATGTAGCCCAGATTATAAGCCCTCCACCACTGTGCTTTACAGTTGCTATGTGCTGCTTTTTTTCACAACGGTGTACTTAGTTTTTCAAACACTGCTTACCTTTCCTACTTTTTGTGTTTGCCTAATACAGTACAGTAAGGCATTTTTTTTTCCACTGGACATTATATTAAAATAAATCTAGAACCTGTTAAAAACCAGGTCATCTTATTATGCCCTGATTTGTAAAACCCTCGAACTGAAAGAGGGTGCTTTTTACCATAACTATGGGTTTGTGTCCTGCTTCAGTGACGCACAAATGTTTCAAAGCTCCTGAAGTTTAGTTCCAAGTTTTGGTATGAAAAAGGAAGAACTGTTTTATTGATAGTAAACTGTTTCGTTTTGGTGGAATAGAAATCGGAAAAGTTCTTGCGGATACAACTGAATCAAACGATGACATCGTTTTCATTTTTGACGTAACGCAGTTCTGTGTATTTGGAGGTTTGGGGGATTTACGCAAAGACGGAAGTAGGACGGTGTGAATCATCTAAAGCTAAGACAGGTAATAATGTCTCACGTTCACATTCAAACTAGACGTTTGACTGCCCGACTTTCTATTTATTATCCATAGACACAAACCTACCCCTAACCTTAAAGCCGCACTGGCCTAGTTTGTCCCGTACAAACAATACGTCATCGCGTCCTCCATGTTGTAAGGGGCAAGACCTTTTTAGGGACTAATACAAGTGTGCATGGAAAAGGGGCTTTTCGAGGTAAAAGAAGCACCACAATTTACGTACGACTAATTTCGATAAATACTATTACAGACAGTTTTAAAGTATGTTCATTTTAGTAATTACAACGCAGATCACTGGGCAAAAATAAATGTGCCTGCTGATCAAAATACGAAGTAACTATGACCACTTAAGATGCAAAATTCATAAACTGACCTAAATCCCTGAAAATATGCCACACTATTTGATTACATTTAGTTTTATTTACAAGAACTAAATTATATTTAGTTCAGGTATTTTGCTTTGAAAAAAAAAAAGGTATTTAGGCAAAACCCCTAATCTTGTTTTTTAGATGTTTATTATTATTATTATTATTATTAATTATTTAATAGTAGTAGGAGTAGTTGGATTTCCTGATAATAAACAGTCACAATTATACACATTTGAATTCAATTCAATTCAAAAATACTTAATTAATCCCAAAGGGAAATTAAATGTTGTTATAGCTCATATTATGAAGGTTTCCTCAAAGAGCCGTTGTAGATGCTGATGGCTGTGGGCAGGAAGGATCTCTTGTAGCGCTCTGTCTTACAGCAGATCTGAAGAAGCCTCTGACTGAAGACACTCTGTTGTTGTAGGACAGTCTCATGAAGAGGATGCTCGGGGTTCTCCATAATGTTCTTCATCTTATGAAGAATCCGTCTTTCCACAATGATCTCCAGAGGTTCCAGAGGAGTCCCCAGAACAGCAACAACCTTCTTTATCAGCTTGTTGAGCTTTTTTAAGTCCCTGGCTCTGATGCTGCTTCCCCAGCAGATGATGGTAGAAGAGATCACACTTTCCACAACAGACTTATAGAAGATATGCAGCATCTTGCTGCAAACACCCAAGGACCTAAGCTTCCTCAAGAAGTACAGTCTGCTCTGTCCCTTCTTGTAGATGGCTTCACAGTTGCATCTCCACTCTAGTCTGTTGTCCAGGTGAACACCAAGGTATTTATACTCCTCCACCACCTCCACTTCTTCTCCCATGATAGAAATAGTTTTTGACTTATTCCTGTTTCTCTTAAAATCTACAACCATCTCCTTTGTTTTAGTCACGTTCAAAATGAGATGATTGTTTCTACACCATGCCACAAAGCGGTCCACCACCTTCCTGTACTCAGCTTCTTGTCCATCTCTGATCCACCCCACAACTGCAGAATCATCTGAGTATTTCTGCAGATGACAGGAGTCTGTCTTGTAATGGAAGTCTGAGGTGTACAGAGTGAAAAGGTATGGTGAGAGTACAGTTCCCTGTGGCGCTCCTGTGCTGCTGACTACCTGGTTAGACTCACAACCCTTCAGTCTCACAAACTGTGGTCTGTTTGTCAGGTAGTCTTTGATCCAGGAGATTGTTGAGGCCTCCACCTGAGTCTTCTGGAGTTTCTGACAAAGCGAATCAGGTTGGATTGTATTAAATGCACTAGAGAAATCAAAGAACATGATCCTCACAGTGCTGCTGGCTTTGTCCAGATGACAGTGGGTTTGTTAAAGCAGGTGTATGATGGCATCTTCAACTCCAACTCCACAGCGATAAGCAACCTGAAGGGGGTCCTGATGGTTTACTGTTTGCTTACTCAGGTGGGCCAACAGGAGTCTCTCTAGGACCTTCATGATGTGAGATGTCAGGGCAACAGGTCTATAGTCATTGAGGACTGATGGGTGAGTTTTCTTTGGTACCGGAACAAGACAGGAGGTCTTCCACAACACCGGAACCTTCTTCTGGGCCAGGCTAAGGTTGAAGAGGTGCTGCAGAATCCCACAGAGCTGCTCTGCACAGGCCTTCAGGACTCTAGGGCTGACATGATCTGGACCTGCAGCCTTATTCCTATTCAGTCTCTCCAGCTGTCTCTTCACCTGACTTCTTGAGACACACAGGTGGAAGGGGGAAGCAAAGGAAGCATCAGCATCTTCTGATATGGTTGAAGGCAAACATGTAGAAGCAGAAGGGTCTAGGGCTGAGGTGGAAGATAAAAAATGTGAGGTGTTACTGGACAGCTGTGGGTCCTGTGGGTCAAAGGAAGGTGGAATGTCTGTTAGGCTGTGAGCAGGAGAGCAGGATGCGAAGCTTGTTTCTGAACTGAACCTATTGAAGAATGTGTTCAATTCATTGGCTCTGTCCAGACCTCCATCGGTCTGATCATCCTTCTGCTTGAAGCCTGTGATCTTCTTCATCCCTGTCCACACATCTCTGATATTGTTTTGCTGGAGCTTGCTCTCCAGCTTCTTCTTGTACACCTCCTTGCTGTCTCTTATTTTGACTTTAAGTTGCTTCTGTATACTCCTCAATAATTCTCTGTCTCCCACTGACAAACATGTGCATCTATTTTTCATCACTCTGGAACATTATTACTTGAACCCAATTTAATGCCATCCAGAGTAAGCATTTGACCAAGCAGTTTCTCTGTCAAGTGATATGAAATTAATTGCCAAGATCTAACAAATTGAGAGTAGCTCTATTATCCTCTTAAATAAGATTTTCAGTAAATAAATACTACTTTAAAATCCCCTTAGTCCCAGTTTTCCTTAGAAGTTGAGCTGACTCCTTTAAAAAATCATAAAACTCTTCAAATCATCAAAACATTATTATTAATATAATTGACCTTTAATAAAAAGTAGCAAACTATTTTCTTAGTGAATATAGTTTCCTGTTTAATTTGCAGATATTGTTCTCTTTTGCCCATTGAAGTCCACTAATAGTAATAAAATGAACATTTAAGATTGTATTTAAAAGGTATTATCTGAATTAGCTGAATGTCAACTTCTGTGTTTTATTTATGTGGAAGATCCAGTTTTGTAGCAGACCCCTGTTGCTATAGCGCCAGAATTTGCCACTCACAATATGGCGGAATGCGCTGACGTATCGTTTCTGCTGGGCAACGAAGCCGTTTACTCTCCTTTACTTATATATTAAAATAAGACTTTAACTAGTTACCCTGTCATAACCCGTCTATTTAGTATCGACTCCTAAGCTGAACATTAGTTCAGTTTTGAACCTAAAGACTTTAAAGTTGACATCAAATTTCTCCGGTAATCGTTTTTTTTTTTTACACTCAGGCTTCTCACAAGGTACCTCAAAAGGTCTTTCCCCAACAGTAGAGATGTTATGACGCCAGAACTTCAAAAACACCGCTACTGTAAAGTGTTGGTTAATGTTATGAGAGACAGCACCTTACAACAAATGATTCCACTGAAACTGCCCTTCTCTTCGTATTGGGAACTTTCTCTTTAAAGCTGCATAAAATGACCTCGGGTAAGTGATTCATTTCTATCTGTTTTCAAACTAATTTATATAAAATGACATCTTTTTTATATTTTTGTCATCTAAAGAGAGACGAGATACTAATTGTAACATTAAAAACGCAAATAAAATAGGTTAATCACATATCGGTCGCTATATTGGGCTTCTAATTAAATAGTTTTTTATTTATTTATTGCTGATATAACTTTAAATTGGGCATTAACTTGATAAAGTTACCATAAACTATTTTTAAAGGTTGACTTATCTTTTTATGTGAAAACATTAACTATTCATAAAAAGTTAGGGATATTTGCCTTTCAAATGTATGGAAAATCAAAAAGGTTCATTCTTGAGTGATTATATCGTGAAAGAAAGGCATTTATGTAGATGCTCGTAGTGATAACTTGAATGATCTAAATCAGTTGAATAAAACAAAACTAAACAACGATGTTGGGTAAACCATGACAAAGAATGTCAGTGTTTCAATAACATGTTTTGTGTCCTTGAGCATCATTTACAGGTTTACAACATCGTCTCATGCTGTTGAGAAGTTGACTTATTGTCTGTTTAGGCGTGTCATTCCACCTTTCATATAGAACTACTGTCAGGTCATTAAGGTCCAGGGGTGCAGGTACAACACTCCCTACGACGACTCGGTTGATCTAATAGGCTTCTATAGGATTTGGATCTGTAGGAACTGCAGGCCACTGCATTTGAGATCCCTCCTCAGTGAGCTGGCGTATTGTGGTCCATTAAGGTGGAATCAGGCCTTTGGTGCTCATGTAGAGGCACAATAACAGGATTAATGATATTACTCAGGTAGTACCGGCTTGTCACAGTACCATTCACAAGGTGTAGGGCAGTTCTGTGTTGTCTAAAGAGACAGCTTGTCCAGTGATAGCAGTGGCTCAGGCATTGCGTTCTCCTTGATGTCTCCAACAGCGTTGATGGTCGTCATTTCTGCTCAGAATGAATCTACTTTTCATCAGAGAAACGCTGTGAGGCTCACTGGTTTTTCTTCCTGCCCACATCCATCTGTGTAATTGAATATTTAAATATTTATACTTCAAACAATGCTTGACAATGAAAGATGGAATCTATATCACATGTGACTTTGCAAAGCTTTTCGATCATACCAGGATGATGGCTCACTTTAGACGATGGCAGCAGTACCTGGTGGTGTGGTCAGGTCCACCTCCAGGTCATCTAGCATTCAGACCATGCTGACATAGGCAGTTTCTAATAGTCTCAGGTGCTTCTTGCCTCCCTTGGACGTTCCTGGAGTTGAGTGTTATTCCTCATCTAGTACTGCAGGAATCGAATGGGGTCATAGGACGTCCGCTCCTGTGTTTTTCTGTGACGGTCTATGACATTCCAAGCTCTGTAGCAACTTTTCCTCCGAGAGCATCCGATTTTGAAGCCTTGCAATGGCCATGTAAGATTGATCGATTGCTGGGTGTCGTCTCAGTCTCATGATGTCAAAATGGAAACGGTGTGAAGAAGAGGACTATTAAAATAAAAGTAGTCATTGAACCAGAATATTTGGTGGTTGATTGATTTGACTCAGAAAAGCATGTAATGTGATAATATTATAGCAATGAACAGATGGAGGGGTGCATTTAAATGTTTAGAGAAGGTCAAATTAAGCTGAGCTGTGAAGGTCATAATGCATTTGAGGTGCATTTTAAAATTTGCTGTGAAAGCTAGATATGCCAAACATTTTGAACCGTGACCATGGAAGCCCATTTCTTACACTATCAAGAAAAGGAAGAGTTTATGTCTCCTTTAATGAATAAACTATCTCATAATTTGGACTTAATCGGGTTATTCTGTAGAAAAAGTAGTCCCTATTTGTTTTGGGCCCAGACATTAAAACTAAATAGACTCTTCCTGATATTATAAAAGCCATATTGAGCCTTACTAATGTCAACTGGGAATTCTAGCAGGCCAATGATCCCAACCAAATATATAAACAAGTTTGGATAAAACAACCCTACATTAACCAGGAAACCTACAAATTCTGCCAATAAGAGCAGTCAAATAACCACCCAGATTACACACACAGCCAATTGATGGCTGTAAAAAGAGTATAGTTGAGCTGTGGCTTTTAAAAGGACATTTAAACAAATATAACTGGTGTATGTATATAGTTGAGTCTGTATTTCAAATTTTGAACACTCCAAATTAACGACATTCATACTGGAAATAAATCCCTGACTTCAAGTGTGTGTTATTTTCACTCTTCACTTGTCTTAAACATCTCTCGCTGTCATTTATTCTGCCCACAGAGGTTTGTCCGTTCTGTGGAAAAACTTATAAAAGACTAAAGAGTCACCTTCCACACTGCAAGGCGGCTCCTCCAACCACCCAGGACGTCACAGCCGCTCAGGAACCTTCTTCCCATCCGGCTGCAGTGTTGTCCAAAACAACCGCAAAGGCAAAGAAAGCCAAGCAAATGTCCTCAGTGGCAGCAGATCTACTACCGGAAAGGAGCAAAAAGGTATCATTAAAACCAGTGCAATTAGCAGCACCAGCTAATGGGTCATCTTCATCATCAAGTTTTGCATCTACCCTGCCATCTTCTAAGAAGACGAAGCAAACACAGACGCTGGTTGATCAAATTAGGACAACAGCCCTCTCTACCTCTCCATCTTCTCCACTGTTCTCTTCCTTGTCAAAGCCAAAGAAGAGTCTCCGTTCTTTGATAGAAGCAGCAAAATCTGAAAATATTGCAAAAGAAACATTGAAGGGAACCAGGTCAGCCTCAAAAGATTCGAGTAGAACCAGTGACCGAACAAAGATTAAAGCAGTTGCAGACTCATTTAAAGTCACCAGTGTTTTTTCAGTGCCTGCAGAAATTAAAGCGAATGAAGAATCAAAGATGAAGGTGCCGAAGATGAAGGATGTTTTTTCGACAACCAAATATACCTCTGACTTCCTTGACTCTAACGTAAATAAAAATAATACAAGTCGTGTAAGAGAAAACTTCTGGGTGAATGGTGAGGGGGAGACCAAAGAGAGTTCTGTGAATGGGTTATTCTCAAAACCAGGAAATGGTAACCAGATGAAAGTTACCCTCCAAGATGTTAAAGCCACACTCGGCAGAGCCAACAGCCATCGGCAGTCCGGCCGGCCGAGCATCCTGTGCCGCATCACGGCTGCTGACAACCCGAGTAGCGACATCACGCTCGACACTGATATCAGTCGTGCCCCACTTGGAGACCAAAAACATGCCGCAAACGTTTTGGCAACACCCACAAATGAGCCAGATAAGCAGCTCAGCACCGCAAAACAACCGAGAGCACTGCAACTTTTTCAGGAAAAGTCCAAACCACCTTTTTTAATCCCACCCCAGGATGCTGATCATCAGCTGGAACCAGCTTCAGCATGTGCAGACGTACAGCAAAGAAGAAGTAGTACGCTGTGCTTGAATGAGCGCCTGAAGGCAACCCCTTACAAAGGACTCCTCTCAGTACTAGCACCTTTCAACCAGTTCTCCAGCCATCTTCTCCCTCCTGCTGCAGCACAGTGTTTGCCTGGGATGGTTGAGGATTTACAGCACGACTTCAGGAAGAAACACGGTGCTGAAAAGCGGACAGAAGGTCTGTTGTTTTAAAAAGCAGGGCTGCATATAGAGTTTTCCTTTTAGACTATAACATTGAACAGGTACAGGTGTATCTCCGTAAGATGTCATTTCTTTCAGTAATTCAAATGAAACACATGGTGATATGTTTATATTTAAGTGTTTATCTCTGTTTATTTTGATAACAATGGCTGAAAGCTATGAAAGCCCAAGATTCAGTTTAATAAATTGTGCAAACGTCAAAAAGGTAATGTTAGAAAAATCCATTCTAACAATAAACAATGTATTTATAATCCAAACGGCTTCAGCTTGTCCTAGGAGTCGACATGCCACTTTCTTTAAGCTAATTTTCTCTGTATGGATACAGATATTTCAGTAAATGTCTCGCGGTGCTCAGCCTGTCTGAATGCAGTTCAGGTTGTGTAGTTTGTTGGATGTGGGCAGCTGCAGCTCAGTTGGAATCCAAACGTTGTGGGTTCAATTCTAGCTTCCTCCTGCTACATGTCAAGAAGCCCTTGGGCAAGGCACTTAACCCCAAGCTGCCTATGGTGTAATATGACTCTAGTGTAAAGCAGCTTAAGTTGTTAGAATGACCATTTACTATTTAGTTCATATCCCTGGAGCGTACCGTGCCTCTCTACTTGATCAATAAGAAATGCTGAGTCATTCTTCCTCCTGTACAGTCCTATACGCCAGCAAATCACATTACTGTCTATGTAAAATCTGTTCATGGTTCAATCCAAGCAAGGAGTAGAACTTAATCAGTTCCTGTAGACGAGACATTATCTCAACCACTTACCTGCATCGTCATCAGTTTATTATGCAGTTGTCGGCTGGACAACTGCAGCAGTCTTCCCCCTAAATGTGTTAGACAGAACGTAACATTTCTGCACTGCAAATATGTTTGATTGTTTTTATATAATTGAGTTTCACTTTTATATTTAAATTAAAAAAAATAACCTTTTCTGTATTCTTCTGTCCAATTGTATGCTGTTGTCCAATTTGAAATGTAGCTCCAAGCTGCAAAAATTAGTCTTCATTAAAAGCTGTTTTGAAGGAAACAAAAACCAATTATGTTTCTGATCAGGAAGTGTCAGCAATTGTTACTAACGCCCTGATATCTGTGCAATTTCTTCTTCTGTAATATTAGATCATTTTAACTTCAGCTGTTGCAAACCAATAATATAAAACATATTTAATTTCACTTTGTGAAATGCAGGATTGCTGACACAGCGGAATCTGGGCCAGGTGAGACTGAAGGAGCTGCCTGATTGGCTGGCCAGCAGAACACCTGGACGTCCAAGAGATGCTGTAGAAATGGTGCAAAGAGGTCAGGATCGCACACATCGATCTCAAAGGCAAATAAAAAGGGATGAAATAATTGAAACCATTTTTAAAAATATATTTGTGTGGAAAATTAAGGTTTTTATCAATGTACAGTAAGACCCGTTATTTTTATTTTTTTTACTAATGAAAATCCGAAAAGTGTGGGTGTGCATTTCAAAGAAAAGCATGATGCTGCCACCACCATGTGTCACAGTGGGAATGGTGTGTTCAGGCTGATGCTCAGTCATTTTTGCACCACATAGAGTTATGCATGCAGGCCAAAAAGTTAAACTGTATCATCTGACCAGAGCAACTTTCTCCACATTTGCTGTGTGGCCTACATAGCTGGTAGGGTTACTTACTGTGTCACCATTTCATTTCTTCTTGCCACTCTTTCATAAAAGCCAGATTTGTGAAGAGCATAACCACTAGTTGTCCTTCTCTGCAGCTCCTCCAGAGTTGGCCTCTAGGGTTCTTCACTGATTAATGCACTCCTTGACAGGTCTGTCAGTTTAGGAGGACGCCCAAGACTTGGTAGGTTTGCAGATGCTGGATTGAACAGTGCTCCCTGAGATGTTTAAAGCTTAGACGATTGTTTTATAATCTAAGCCAGTTTTAAACTTCCTCCCTCTTCCGTCTGCTGTGGTCGTTGGTCTTCACGATGCTGTTTGTTCTGTAAGGCTTTCTAAGAAATCTCAGATGCCTTTAATGGACCACTGCATTTATATTGAGAATAAATTACACCCAGATTAACTTTATTTACCAAGTATGTGAGTCCGGATCCTCACTTCAGATTTTTTTTTGTTTAAAAAAAAAAAAAGGAAAGCCATGCTTCATTTTATTTCCTTTTCACAATCATGCGCTTCTTTGTGTTGGTCTATCACATAACATCTCAATAAAGTACACTGGTTGTACGGCTCCAAGGGGCCATTGGGTTTTCTATATTTGTGTTTTAGTGTTTAAAAGTATAATCTGATGTATCTGCTGTTTGTAACTTCTGGTAAACAAAAGTCCTTCAGTAATCCAGTGACGTTTATCCGATCTTTGCTCCTTCCAGGCTGGCTGTGGTATTACAGAAGGTACATTGATGTAAAGAAAGGCGGCGTCGGTGGACTGAGCATGCTGCTGGCAGGATACTGTGTGCTCAGCTACATCTGGAGTTACCCCCATATAAGTGAGTGTCATCATCAGTGTCAGTACCAGTACTTCCTTACAGAACGTAGATGTGTTGAAGTATGTTGGTCCATTTTTTTTTCTCCTCAGAGTTGAGTCGTTGGAGGAAATATCATTAATGATGAATGAAGCCAACCGTGACTCTGGGGAAAAACAGGAAGTATCTTCATTATTTCGGATTTACTCCCAACTATGAATTTGACTGGGTTTATATTTGAGAACTGATGGCTGATGTAAGAATAAATTAATTTTAACTACGCAGACATTGAATGTGGCTTTTGCATTTTTTTATGTATTTATCTTATTAAACCTTTTTTTAACTACGTAAGTCTGTTGAAAATTGCTTCGAAACGACGACCTGCCCTAGAGAGAGCAGCAGTTTCAGACTCTTCTCGATGTTACATTTAGTTGAGAATGTGTAAAAAATATAATTGTCCCTCAGTGGAGGATTTTCAGATTTATACGTAAGAGATCTACATATATTACATATATTGTTATCTGAAATTACTGAGACAATTAACCTGTAACCACAACAAACTCAAGTTCAGGTTAGCTCAACGTTTTATAATGATACAGTTATTACAACAAAACAAGTTTGAGATCTTGTTATTTTAAGATAATTACACAATGTGGTGTCATTTAAAAAACAAGCTTAAGGTAACGAAACGCTAAAATGTAAAAAATGTAACTTATCACAGCAAAAAAAGCTTTAAATCTCATCCCCTTGAGGCAACAACTCTTCTCATAATTTTATTAAAATAAATACAGGTGGGCTTCAAAAAATTTGAATATCATTGAAAGCTTTCTTTGGTTCAATAATTCAGTTCAAAAAGTGAAACTCACAAATAGATTGTGATACATTTTAAGCATTTATTCCTGGTAATGTTGATTAGGGTTTACAGCTAATAAGAAAACCCAAAATTAGTTTGTTAGAAAATTGCAGAAGACCAACAATAAAATATTTTTTTTTTAATTACAGAAAAGTTAGGTTATGGCCAACAAAATCTTAAGGAAGACTGCAAACTTGACAGTTATCAAGAAGGTTATTGCAAAAGAAGATGGTTGTTCGGAGCTCTGTATCTAAGCTAAATCATGGAACGTTAAGTGGAAGAAAAAAGTGTGAATTATGAAGCACATGCAGAGTGCATTCAAGAGTTTGGGAGAGATTCACCAGCTCCAGCTGGAGTCGTTGCCTCAAGAGCCACCACACAAAAGATGTATCCGCCTTTGTGTGGTGGACATGGGCTACAACAGCCGCATTCCTTGTGTTAGACCACTTCTGAAACAGAGACAATGCAAGCGTCTTACCTGGGCTATCAAGAAATCACTGCCTAATGTCCAGTGGGAAGTTTCCACTGTTATTGATGATTTGGGGTGCCATGTTTTCTGCTGGTGTTGGTCCACTGTGTTTTCTGAAGTCCACAGTCAATGCAGCCATCTACCAGGAAATGTAAGAGCACTTCATGCTTCCTTCTGCCCACAAGCTTTATGGAGATGGACTTGGCATCAGCCAAAAGATGGTTCAATGACCATTGTGTTACTGTGCTTAATTGGCCAGCCAACGTACCTGACCTGAACCCTATAGAGTATCTATGAGGTCAAAAAGGTCAAGAAACTGAATATTGGGTTCTCATTAGCTGTAAGCAATAATTAATGGACAGAAATAAACAATTAAAGGTTGTGTGTAATGGCTTTACAAAATTTTAATTTAATTATTACAAGTTCCTCTTATAAGTGCAGGGTGTTTTGTACAGTTTTATTTGAGAAAACGTTTTTGTTTTTTTTAGCTTTTTAATGCTCACAGTGCCCAACTACTAAACCCTGAACACCATAAACATTATGTCAAAAATAGTCTCAAAATCAAAAGATATTTAAAAAGTAGTTTGAAAGTTCAAAGCAGTAAATGTGTTGGATCCCTCTAAATGTGACTTATTATTGTTTATCTAATTATAATTATCATAAATATTATTCTGCTTTAGGTCTGGAGAGAATATGCCAATAAGCAATAAAACATCCTGGCCTCCACTAGATGTCGCCGTTGAGTTATTGAACTCAAAAGAGCTATGGAGTCTTGAGGCAAGATGTATTTTATGTAGATGCATGATCACATTAAATACCACCAATAGATTTTGACTCAATAAAGAGAAACATAAAACTTAAACATGCTGACCTCAGTATGCATGAATAGATTCTATGTAAGTGTTTGTAAATACGTTTTCCTGCTGGTAATGCTTCCTCTGTACATGGTGATTAGACATGCTCAGTCCATCAGTGCCAGAGTGTGAACTCTTGCAGAATAGCAATGGGTGGAAACAGAAGAGGCTTCTCAGTCAGGACCTGCTTTTGTTATTGTGTTCAAAATGAATTTATTGTTGAGTCTCCTCGCTGCTGTAGTGAACACACAGTAGCTACAAATGAGGGAATGACAGTCTTTTCCTGACATCTGGCCTCTCAGCCAACACAATAAAAAAAAATATTTTCAATCTTGTTTTCTTGTTTTTGTGAAACAATATTTTTTTTATCCATACAAAATTATAAATATTTTATGTTTAACTTTTCCTTTTTTTTTTATACAAAACAAACTATACAAATCAAGTGAGATAAACTAACAGAAAAAAAAAATGGATAAAAAAACAAAACAAGAGACTGCAGTACAGGAGTGAAGGAAGAGAGAGAGCACAGTATGTTCCCTCCAGAGCCCGGAGACCGTGATATGCATCCAGATAGCAGAGTGTTTCACCAGCATGTGCTGCTCTGTGCAAGCACAACATTACTGTGGGCTCAAGCGATATAGAGGCACAAAATCTTGCAGTAGGTGCAAATGCAAAATCTACCTTGCTGTCAAATCTACGTTTTCTCTGTGTAGTAGCTGCTAGATGATCACAAGGGTTCAGGCAGAAATACAAGCAGGCTGTGATAGTCACTGGCACTCAAAAGAAGAAACAAAAATTATCTCCATCACCCTGCTGAAAAGGCCCTTTAGTCTGCTCCTGGAGGTTAGCAAGCATATTGGTTAAACAGGAGTTTAAAAGAAGCGCTGTCCAGAATTATTAACCTTTGGTTGTGAAAGCAGTTTCAGTGCAGATTTGTTTTTAAAAAGGTCATCTTAAAACATAAGCAGTTCAAGATTAATCATCAATCACTAAGAATTATTGATTTCTAGCTTTGAAGTGACATAAAAAATATTTAAAATCAGGATATATTTTTTACAGCTTTAAATGAAAAAAAGGTCTGTTTTTAATTACCCAGAAAAAAAAAAAGAAGATCTGAGGTGGATTCTGAATAAGACCACTCGGGTTTGGGTCATTTTGACCCCTTGCCATTCGTTCCGGGCACGAAAAGGAGCGGTCTACAGACTGGTGAAAAGTCGGATGGAGACCTTGTACAGATTCCTGTGTGCCTCAGGAATTTTTGTAGCTGGTAGAGTTTGACGTCACTTTTTAAGCTCTATTAGTCTGCTGTAAGGAAATGCGGTTATGTGGTTCTACTGGCGAATATCTACAATGGGAAGTCACTTAGAGCGATCTTGATTGGATCAGAAGTCATAATCCATCATAATTTTATAAAGTTGACTGGAATCAGAGGGAAAATGTAAATAGAATCTTTAAATTTACAAACAAATGATACATGACATTTTATCATTTTTACATGGTTCATATTTTATATAAAAATGTAAATTAATAAAAATTTTTAAGTACAAGGCTACAAAATGGAAGTAGGGAGGGATGACTTGGCAACACATGGTTACAAAATGGCAAAGAGGCGAACTGACCCGAAGCCGACTGCTCTGTTTCCCGTTTTATTTTGGTTGTGCTGCTGAGAGGGAAAACTGAGGAAACCGGAGAACCGCTGGTTAACAACTGAAAAGTGAAAACACGAAGCAAAGAGCGTGGCAAGCTACCTGAAATCAATCATAACCGCAGTGTGAAAATGCAGATAAAACACACGCAAACATGCTGATAGATAGCATTAAAAACAACATAGGCAGATATGATTAATATTTGAATGCATCATGAAGGCAGAGTTTTAAACTGGCAAACAAGTATCACCTAATAAAATAAGAACCAAAACCAGTCCTGCTTTTTAAAGTCAAGAAAATAAAAATGAAAAGAAACAAATCAACACATCTTCCAAAATCTGAGGATGTATCTTCACAAACACAAACCTATTTTGAAATTCTACCAAAAAAAAAGTGTCAGAGTGGAAAGTTTGCACTGTTTGTGTCAGGATTATGAACACAGGGAGTAAATATTTCTGAATAGAGCTTCTTTGTGTAAACATGTCATATAAAAACCAAGAGTCAGGCACAGAGACGCCGCTTCGCCCCCCTCTTCATCATCCACCCATGAATTTGGGAGGAAACTTAAATGGCACAAACTGTAAAATGTGTGAAGATAGGATTACTCTTGCATTCAGAACAGTTTCAAAAAAAGTTTTTTTTTTGATCTGCTGCATTGCACACATTCCCGGATCTTTATAAGTGCCCGCCTACACCTCTGACGCTTTGCAGACGTAATGCCTCAAAAACCTTCCAATGCAAACTACACAAATGCTACATGGCTGCATATCACTAGAGTAAACTGTTCTCCACAATGGAGTTTGACAGCAACAACAAAAAATAATAATAATAATACATAGGTACCTACAAGCAAAACAGAAGTCATACACATTAGGGATGATAGGGGGAATCTGTCTTAACATTCAAGGATGCTGTTGACTGCCGCCTCTAATGCAGAATCTGTGTCCAGGTGAGGGGGTGAGGTGAGCTGGGGCGAGTACTGAGGCTGGGAGGTGAGGTGGGGCGACGCCTGGCAGTGAGTCTGTCCTCCTGCAGCTGCTGCAAAATGTGAAGGTTTACCTTGTGTGTAACTGTTGGCAGCGTCTGGGCTGTTGCCACCGCTGCTCGACCCGGAGCTCTGCTGCCGTCTCTTCAGTTCCAAAATCTTCTGGTTTTCTAAGTGAGGAGGGGGCAAACTGTCTGTTGGAACTGGTCCCGCAACCTCGCCCCCTCCCGGGTCTCCAAACTCGGGCTGGAAGTCTGTCCTGTGCTCTGGCTCCGCAGAGCCTTGTTCTGACTGATCCCAAGTGTTCTCCGATTGAGAGGAAAAGGGTTCTTTGAAAACCTTCGATTTTTTTCCACAGCAGAAGTCCTCAAGGAAGCCATCTTGGAACAAAACAGAGGGAAGCAGAAGTTACATGGAATCCTTTCAGGATTTTTCCAGTGAGGTTCTGTTATAAGCAGTTAATAACCTGCCTCCGGACTTCTGCTCCCATTAAACAAATCCAATTTCAAAACTCATATCTGCTTATGCTAAAACAGAGATGCATTTCCGTTACAACTTTACAATTATAATTAAAAAAAATAGCAATATGAAAAATATTATTTTTTAATGCACTACGTCAAAAGTTTTTTAAAAAGCTTTGAACAAAAAATGTCGTCTGCATAGCTAATGTCTATCCCACCTGAGGGATCTGGAGGACTGACACTAGATGCTGAGAACAGTAGTCAAACTCGAAGTAATTAGCAATAGTTTTGTCAATTTCAGTAGCAACTGGAACTGATAAAAAGAAGTGAGTCTCAGTGTGATTTATTGGTTCTAATAAACACTTTGCTGAGCAAAGATTGTCAAATTTTTGTGTGGATTCTGACTGGCATTTTCCCTGAGGAATAATACTTGGATAGAGGGAGATAACAGGTCTTCTGGCTAATCATCAGAGCACCTTACAGCATCTGAACTTTATTCCCCAAGGAAAATGTCTGCCTGAGAAATCCTACTTTGGAAATCAATAACTTTTTTTTATATATAATTTTACAGTTGTTTAAAAAGAAATGCACCTCTGGGTATTTACTTTAAAGGTTTATAAAATAGCGTTTACATACAGGTGTTGGACAATGAAACTGAAACACCTGGTTTTAGACCACAATAATTTATTAGTATGGTGTAGGGCCTCCTTTTGAGGCCAATACAGCGTCAATTCGTCTTGGGAATGACATATACAAGTCCTGCACAGTGGTCAGAGGGATTTTAAGCCATTCTTCTTGCAGGATAGTTGCCAGGTCACTACGTGATACTGGTGGAGGAAAACGTTTTCTGACTCGCTCCTCCAAAAAACCCCAAAGTGGCTCAATAATATTTAGATCTGGTGACTGTGCAGGCCATGGGAGATGTTCAACTTCACTTTCATGTTCATCAAACCAATCTTTCACCAGTCTTGCTGTGTGTATTGGTGCATTGTCATCCTGATACACGGCACCACCTTCAGGATACAATGTTTGAACCACTGGATGCACATGGTCCTCAAGAATGGTTCAGTAGTCCTTGGCAGTGATGCGCCCATCTAGCACAAGTATTGGGCCAAGGGAATGCCATGATATGGCAGCCCAAACCATCACTGATCCACCCCCGTGCTTCACTCTGGGCATGCAACAGTCTGGGTGGTACGCTTCTTTGGGGCTTCTCCACACCGCAACTCTCCCGGATGTGGGGAAAACAGTAAAGGTGGACTCATCAGAGAACAATACATGTTTCACATTGTCCACAGTCCAAGATTTGCGCTCCTTGCACCATTGAAACCGACGTTTGGCATTGGCATGAGTGACCAAAGGTTTGGCTATAGCAGCCCGGCCGTGTATATTGACCCTGTGGAGCTCCCGACGGACAGTTCTGGTGGAAACAGGAGAGTTGAGGTGCACATTTAATTCTGCCGTGATTTGGGCAGCCGTGGTTTTATGTTTTTTGGATACAATCCGGGTTAGCACCCGAACATCCCTTTCAGACAGCTTCCTCTTGCGTCCACAGTTAATCCTGTTGGATGTGGTTCGTCCTTCTTGGTGGTATGCTGACATTACCCTGGATACCGTGGCTCTTGATACATCACAAAGACTTGCTGTCTTGGTCACAGATGCGCCAGCAAGACGTGCACCAACAACTTGTCCTCTTTTGAACTCTGGTATGTCACCCATAATGTTGTGTGCATTTCAATATTTTGAGCAAAACTGTGCTCTTACCCTGCTAATTGAACCTTCACACTCTGCTCTTACTGGTGCAATGTGCAATCAATGAAGACTGACTGCCAGGCTGGTCCAATTTAGCCATGAAACCTCCCACACTAAAATGACAGGTGTTTCAGTTTCATTGTCCAACCCCTGTAAGTAAAAGGACTTTTTTAGATCGGCTGTGCTTCTGGTCCCTGTAGTTAGCTTCAGCGAACCTGTAGATCTGGATTTACACTAAAGGAAGACCCCAAGAGATCTATCTGCTGCAGGTAAGTATTAACTGCTTAACCTTTTAACTTTGCCTGACTACAAAAATACCAAACTATCCATTTAATCTTAAAATGACCGTACGGTTCTGGTTTTAAGTGTCTACCTGGATCCACTAGCACCATGCGTTTGTCCTGTGTCAGGTTGCTGCGCTCCTCTTGGTTGAAGGTCCTGTCGATCATCACCATTTCCGATGAAGGGTTGGAGCGCTGCAGGCAAGAGAGGGCAAATGGGTTTCAGAAGCTGAAGATGATTTGGGAAAACTTCCAACTTGAAGCTGAAAGACCTCCATTATCCTCTAAATCACAGGTGTCCAACTCCGGTCTTCGAGGACCAGTCTCCAGCAGCGTTTAGACCTGTCTCTCCTTTAAAACACCTGAATCAAATTATTACATCATTACCAGGACTCCGCAGAATTTGAGTGCATACTGAGGAGGTCATCCAGCCATTTGATTCATGTTGTTGGACCAGAGACACATCTAAACGTTTCAGGACAACGGCCCACGAGAAATGGAGTTTGACAACCTTGTTCTAAATTCATCTATTCTGTAAATATAACCAATGTCCAAGGTAGCACAGTGCTCAGGGGTGTAAAAAAAGGGTAAAGGGGCTGTAATACAAACAGCACCAAGCATAATCCCTCAATTAAAACAATACAGCTTGGCAGAAAGTATTTCAGAATACATGTAAGTATATAGAAATCAATCAGCACTAATGATATAAGGGCACTATTGCAAATCAGAAGGCACAGGCACTGAAGAACAGACCCATGTCTGGGTAGAATTGTTTTAATTTGTATAGCAGGACATAAATGCTGTAAAACATTCCAGCATTAGCAGTTTAAACCCTGAAAAAATGGCTTTGGCGAGGGTATTTACTCTCTCCCACCAAAAGTGGAAGCCCACACTTTATTTAAATGATTTAAATTATACCTACTACCAACCTTAGCTGATTTATTAATGTATTTAAGCTGTAAAAGACTTTATATAATTGACTTAGCAAACAATAATAATTTAAAATATATACAAAATATGATCTATAGATGAGTTTACACTGAGAGACAACTAAACCAAACCACAAACTCCTGGGTAGTTTGTGGTACCCATATACCAGGGTCATTTTCTGGGGTTATTTCTACCCTGGAAGTCTGGCCCTGGTACTTATAGTATAAACACCAGGCATACGGTAAATGAAAACCACAGTGTTTCCTGGAAAAGGTTCCTGTTTTGAAAACAATGGCGATGAACGAGTGCTCCCAGAGTACAACCTTGGTTCCTGAAAACGGTTTGTGCAGTCAAAACAGACGACCACATGATGCTTTTGCTCTGTTTTTGTTTGTATTAAATCAAACTGCATAAAAAATGTGTGCATGTACTTACTTCAGCCTCCACCATCAGTAGTCGTCTGTATTTATTAACCATGGACTGGGTCTTCATCACCACGTGAGTCGCAACGTCCTCAAACTCCTCATCCACTGGGAATTTTCAAGCACATAACATAGTTTAGAGATAGTTTTAGTCAACAGGGGATTTGAAGACATGCCTGTTATTCTACAGCTGTACCTTGTGAGAACTCGTCCTGGCATGGTGGAGCCCCCTGGAACACATGGTAAGGGAGCAGTCTTTGCAGCGCGTCTTCAACCGAAGTGAACTTTCGGCGATTTGGGTTCTGAACTCCAGCATGATCCTTCCTCAGCTGGTGAAGAATCCTTTTGAATTTTGGAAAAAAATACAAACTTCAGTGATCAACTAACGAGTAGTACACTCTTAAAATCTGAATGTCACGTTGTGTGGAAACAAAACTCACTGCTCTGTTCTTGTTAGTGATGGACCGAAAGGTCTTTTCTGCGAAGACAAAGAATAATCCGATGTTGTCACAATACCATCTCTTTCTTCATCGTTACCTTGCTGGACCTTAAAATTCAGACATTTATATAAAATAACAACCGAACATACCTCAGAGTTTAGCGTTGAATCTTGTGTAATGGTTTTCAGGGCTACGGTAGAAAAAAAAAAGTTATGAGTTCAAATTTCAGCAGGGAAAACTCAAACATGTAACAACAAATCATGCCATAAGGCAGAGTTAGTTTTAGTTACCATGGATGTTGCTGGCCTGTGCCTGTTTAAATGCAGGTGACAGGGAATTCTGCAAAGCAAAGTCATGTTGGTCAAACAGGAGTTAATGGGGCACAACAAAGTGAAAATAACTGATTTATAACGATTATACCTGTCTAAAATCTTTTTGTTCCTGTGTCACATTACTGGGTAAAGGAGACAGAGAAGTGGAGTTCTGTGTTTGAGTCACTAGAAGGCGCTGCACTGGACAAGAGGATGCTAGGCCTTGACCCCCAATCCCGATTGTTGCCGAGCCAACCAGAGTCAGCCGCCCAGAAGCGCAGGATGTTTGTAGAGGGGTGGAGCTCGCACAGGAAACTCCTGTCCATGTCTGAGTTACGGTCCCCACAACCTGAGTCCCACTCAACGCTCCCTGGTTTAGGATTAGCTGACTTCCTGGTGGTGCAGAGAAGTTCTGACCCGGTGCAATCTGTACTGTGTTTTGGTTGGTGATTAGGGTGTTTGAGCCAGGATTGGCAGAGCCATTGTGGATGGTGTTGGACGGAGTAAGCGTCAAAGAGTTGGGTAGTAAGTACTGTCCTGGTGGTATATTTGTCTGGCTGTGTATTTGTTGCTGATCCATTGATGGCTGCACCACTATTGAACCGTTAGCTGTGTACTGTCCTCCAGGAGCAGCAGTGTTAGCGTTTACAACATTACCCAGGGTAGAGGGAGTGGGTTGAAGACCAAGGCTGAAGACAGTCTGAGACGCCGCTTGAGAGGGTTTAGGCTGGATTGGTCGAACAATAGCCTGGGTCCCTCCAGGGCCTCTCTGAATGATGATGTTTTGAAGGGGGATGTTTTTGAATGGTAAGCCCACTTGGCTCACCTGCCCTTGGGTTGGGGCAAACACCTGCCCCCCTGCCGTAGTCACAGCTGGAGCTACAGGCACCCCTGGCCTTAGGACAATCTGGGGAGTTCTTTCCAAGCTGCTCAGAGTCATTACACCACCACTCGCCCCAAACGACCCCAAGACCTGGATATGCTGGGTGGAGCCATTTGCCAGTGGAGATACTCCTTGCAATACCTGACCTGCTGGGAATGCAGCTGTTGCAGTGGTTACCACACCTAGTCCACCTCCATAACCCCCAGAGACCAGCTGGGAGGGGAAGGAAACTGGAGCTTGCACAAGATTTGGTGCAGGCTGGGAGTCCAACAAGGCCTCCTGGGCCAATGTTTGCTCTGTAATGTCGGCCTCTAAGAGAGACTTCTGGAGAATGTCAAAGGGCTGATCCTCTCCACCAAGGTCCACCCCTTCAGGGGAGCTCCCAGTCCCCAATTCATCGTCAATAAATGAGAGGCTACTGGAGAGGTGGAGGCCTGCCCCAGCTGGGTCCTCCTCAAAGTCACCCATTGAAGAAGAGCCATCCTTGAGGCCAGTGTTGCAGCCAGTCTGAAAGACACACAAAGAAATTAGTATTATTAACTTCAAGTAACTTGTATTCATACCTACTGAATACAAACAAAATGTTAAATTTTTCTCAAACAAAATGCCTGGCCTAATATACACAGTTGGAATTTATTCAGTATTAACATTCCTATTATCTCTTTGTAACATTTAAAAATCCTTAATATCTATTCCAACTACTTTTCAAGTTGTATTTTACTAAATACCGACTATCAAAATATTTCTTGTTTACAAGACATCTCTCAACTTGGTATATTTAAAAACCAATAATTAAATACACTGTATGGACACAAAAGTCCACTATTTCATCTGCAACCCCTTTTTTAATCCTTGTCCAAATTACGTTTGTATTTTACTTAGATGAAGGAATATGTATACTCACTGTCTCATTAGCAAAAAAAGATCCATCTGACCCATAAGCTGCATTTGTCACGTCATCTTCTCCAATCTATTGAAAAAGGATAAAAAAAAAACACCAAAGTCAGCCATTACTCCACTTAAATTACATTTCTGAGGAATATTTTTTACAACTATTGAATGGTTGAAAACATTCAGGAAGTGCTACTCACAGATTTGCTATTGCCGCCATGGAGATAATCGTTCAATGCCTCCACATCTCTGAAAAGGGTAAAAAAAAAAAAAATTTAAAAAGACACTTGGAAGCTTCCAACAAACTTCATCAATTTGTTTGCATTTATGTATTGCATTCTCATAATTGGTAAAAACCGTTTAAAAAAATCTCATTAAAGCTATAGATTAACATTAAGCAAAGTGCAAAGATAATATCATAGAAAGGTTCATCTAGAAATGCTTATAATTTGTAATTGCTTAGTATAAAACCTTTTGTGCACTGATTTTGTAACATTTTAGGAAGGAAGAGCATATCAATTTCAGAGGGGGTTTCTTTTACCCTAAAATATCCAGAAGACGGCAATCGTCGTCATCATCCATGACACCTAAAACGGTATGAAGCAACAGCAGGTGAGAATTTTATCATGTCAGAATGTGCACTCTGAAAGATCTGTCAAATACTGATCACTTATTATGACTCATGGGGATGAATGACAATAATAATTTAGGGGTTTTAATTTTTTCCATGGATCATTCTTTTTTCAGGTGAAATGACTACATAATTAACAACTGCCAGCTTGAATTAATACTGGATTTTCTTTAATTCACACACCATAAAATTATGCAAACAGGCTCAGATATACACATACAGTACAATCCCAATATTATTTGATTAAGGGTCACTTAGCAAGTTGCACCTCCAGCACATGCATTTTGTATCCAACAACAAGCTTCTGGTAAAATTCATCCAGACATTTGACCACTCTTCTTGGCAAAATTTATTTTAATTGGTTGGTGTCCTGGTTAAGCAGGGATGCATAATATTCTGAAAAAATCCAATTGTGATTTCCCGGCTGCAAACTAACCTCAATTTTCCAACTTTAGTGTTGCAGTCCCTCAAATTCATATCAGTTGTATGCATCGAAGGAAAGGGAAACACCATCCAATTAGCCAAATATATTGTTGATATTTAGGGTGTTAAGTCATGGGGCTTGAGAGGTAATATCTTGTAAAATATTTTGTTCAGGCAGTCCTTTGTGGCTGCAATATTGTACATAGTTGGCATGACGATTTCAATGTAGTATTTTGTGCTGCTCTAATTTTGATCAAGGTTTGCTTATGTTGGAGTTATGGGAATACCATTATAGACACTTAATGTTAGCCTGCTTTTTCCTTCCTAAATCAGCTTCAGTGTTTTTGACATTTCTGTCCAGTTGAAATCAAACTGTATCAACAATTATTCAAGGCTATCCTGCTTTGAGCTTTGAGTACTGCATCAATACCACTGGCAGCAAAACAGCCCACAGCATGAGGTTACCACCGCCATACTTTACAGCTGGTAGTCTTCTAAGGCTGTAATGCCTCACCTCGACACCGTCAAACGTTTTATTTTATCATTGTGTTCAAATAAGTTAATCTTTGTCTCATCGGTCTATTAAACTATCCTCAAAGAGGCCTTTGGGTTGTTTATATGTGTAGCTGTGTTTATTTTGGAGCAAGGGTTTCTCTATTTGGCAGCACCCACTCAGTCCATAACTGTATTTCGGGGTGGACAGTAACACTGGTGTTCCAGCAGATTCTAACTATGTAGGCTTGAGATTTGGTGTTTCCTCGGTTGTTTCTGAACATCCTAGCCAATTTTCTTTCATATGATATAAACAGTTTGGGCCTTCTTCCAGAACATGGCAAAATAAATATTTTGTATTTCAACTAAATTTGTACAATTGTTTGAACTAATGATCATGCAATGTGCATTTTTTTCAATGATGGCTTGAGAAGACTTTCTGGATGTGTGTAAATCTCTCCTTTCTGGATGTTCACTGAGTTTATTAAACCTTGCCATTGAGTTAAACATTGGCCAAACCAATAAGTGTTATAATGAGGTAGAACCATCACCAGCACTCAAGCTAATGTATGTATATAATTGGCTCCTGTATTTATCCATTTGATGCAGTCTGGACAAGTGATAATCCATTTTATTTATTGCAGTTGTTTATTGTAGGAACATTCCCCCATGAAAGAATGGTTACAATAAATCCTACGGTAAATATGGCAATCATGCCGATGATTGCCATATTTATTGAATGATTGTACATTTTTTTGATGATAGCAGGGGCATTTAACTCACAGAAGTCCACCAGGAAGCATGGATTCAGTCATGTAACAGCCTTATTCTCTTGTAACAGGCTGGGCTGCAGGGTGAAAAACTGTTTTTAGTAAACTCACAAGGTCATTGGTTGAGGTTACTGCAAATAGTGAGTATGGTAACCAGAAAAACATCTAGACAGTGAAATAAGGGAGTGGAACATCTGGACATTTGTTATTCAGTACACAAGTGAAGAACAGGAAGGCTCTCACCACTCCTACAAATGCTTTTCTGACACACAAACTCTACTCCTCCTATTACTATTCTCTGCTGTCCTACTTGCACTTGCAGTGTAAAGAATTGACATTTGGATGCAAATACAACTCTATATATATACGTACTGAATGGCTTTATGTAGCAGCCAGCAGTGGAGTGTGGATATATTTCAAGTATATGAATATATTATAAAATAATGTCAGGAAAACAAAAACCCTATAGCACTGTGAAACAAAATGTGAAAAACTTTATTTTGTGAAGTAAGAATAGGAGTTGGGTCACTGTGTGGGTATGTGTGAAAACAACTGCAGCACTACAAAATGGCTGTACCACGCCACGGGGCTCTCTTTGTAGCTGAACCATGATCAGCCACCATCTTTGATTCTGGGTGAACAAAGACCGAGTGGGAAGTTGTACCAAAAAATAAAAAAGAGTTACTTGCTAAACCGTGACTGAGTACAAGAAGAAAACTGGCTAAAGTGAAGCTTATTTTACTCTAGACAACTTTAAGTTAACCGTTTTGTTGTGAAAATGAGACAATTCTGTCATTGTCCTACTAATAAAAAGCGGAAATCAAACAAGGCTTTGCATCATTAATTCACTAGATTTAAATATGAGCAGCAAGTAAGAAATAAACGGCAATATTTATACTTAGGAAAACCAATTAACATCAGTAGCACACTTAAAAGGGTTTTAGCTGCCACTCTACACTTAGTTTAACCTATACCAAGCTAGTGTCATAAAAACAAGACGGGATAAGAAGTTCATTTACACTTAAAAACAACCATTTTCAACGCCGAACTGAGCTGATCTTCTTAATTCAAGTGTAGGTCCAGTTTTGAAGTTAACCGTTTATAAAACGCGTATGTTTAATTTCCTGTAGTCCAATTTTGATCTAAAAGTCACGTTTCCGAAATCCGCCATAGCATGTAGGTAACCCAGCAGAAATAGCCAGTTAAGAGCCTATTTGGCTGTTGTTTAAACGCTACTGTTCTTTAAATAAAGGGGTTGCTGCGCAGCTTAGTTTGCAAGTTTAAATCCTCCTAAAATAAACCGCACCGAGAGGAAGATTATCGCATTGAAGCAGAACAAAACGCCCGTTCGTCTCTGACGCATTTTCTGTCTCTGCTGGAGGTTGAAGCCTTCATTTGTCCTCGACGTTTGCCTCAACCGCCAGCACGGAAGAAAAAAAAAAACAACACCGTCACACTGGTGCCGAGCGGAAGGGTTTATACACCGGCGTTAGAGCCGCTCTGGGTCCCAGCCGGGTCGCTCTCTAGTTGCGAACGCCGCATATTCAGCCTCACACCTCGGCCTGTTCTTGTTGCCCTGTTAGCTAGCCGCAGTGTCGTCGACGCCTGTTTTGAAATCGCCCGCTGGAATTCGCTGGAAAGGCTAAAGGACTTAACCGCGTCGAGCCATAAATATTTATCGCGATTAGCATAACATAAAGACGACTGAAAAGAGGCAAACCCTTTATTCCTGTCTCACTCCTCTTGAAACCCAATATCTCCATTTGGCAACTTTTAATTTGCTCCCCCCCTCCTTCTCCTCCTCCTCCTTCTTCTCCCTCTCCCACTCATATATTTTTCTCACTGTCCCTGTTCTGTCTCGGATAGATTTTTCTCTCCGCTCAAACTCTCTTCCCTCCCTGAAGGAAGGGAGGAAGGAGCCTGTGTGTGTTTTTTCCTTGAAATTTTTATCACAAAATTATAATACACTCAAAGGGGAACTCACCGTCATGAAAAAGCAGTGTCTTGTCAACGGGGTTTCCTCGCCATCACCGCACGGGTCGCTGGGGTTGTGCACACAGCGAAATTAGCGGAGCTCAACGGCACCATGCGAGCCTACATATTTCTATGGGAAATGTACTAATAAGGATAATTTATTTATAAAACGTAATGTTACATGAATATGTATTTTATATATTATATATTTTCCTACTCCAATGAATAGAAGACATGCAATTAAACTTTAACATGACCAACGGCAGAGGGCGGTCCTGTGTTTACCACACCTTGACGTCTCTCAGGTTTAAACATGTGATTCAGCTTTAGCAAAACCAAATCCAAATTTTTATTTCAAATTCTGTTTAGTGTCTTCCATTATTTAGCCTGTTTAATTTGTGAAATAAAAACCAAAGGGTTATTTTAACCAACAAATAAAATGATTTACCTAAAGTAGCTGAACTTATTGAAGTTGTAAATGACTTGCATGTACGGTTCCTAAAAGTAAAGTGATTTTTTTTCTTGCATTATGTCATCTTACAACCACCAACTTCAATGTATTTTTTGGATTTGATGTTAAAGACCAATACAAAGTAATGCACAAGTGTTGGGTATATCTCTTCCAGAATAACACATCTTGATGGTGACAAATCTGACGATCAGATTTGACAGAGAGCATATGTGATCACCAATGTTCAAATCTTTTCACAGATTTACAATTTGATTTTGGTCTAAACTTTGACTTAGCCATTCAAATACATAAATATCTATTTAATTCCACTGTAGCTCTGATTGTATGTTTTGTTGTTGTCCTGCAGGCAGGTGAACCTCCACTTCAGCTGAAAGTCTTATTCAGCCTCTAACAGGATTCTTTCCGGGTGTTAGTTTTTTCACAATATGAAGGCCAAAAACAAAATTTTCATCTCATCTAATAATTTTTGTCTCATCCATGTTTGCTGTATCCCTTTTATAGCTTGTCACAAAGTGCAAGTGGGTTGACCTGTCACCTTTAGTAGACAGCCATTTCTTAGTAGGTTACAGTTGTGCCATCCATACTATTTCCACCTACAGATGATAGATTGAACACGGCTTCCTGAAAGATGAAAAGCTTGGAATATTGTTTCATAACTGTTTAACCTTCTCCACAACTTTATCCCTGACCTGTTTCGTGTGGTCCATTTCCAAACCATTTAGAGTCCATCTTTATAGACAGTTAAAATATTAACACATAGAAAACATTTAAGACAGCTGCCAATCTTCCCAGGAGTGGAGGGTTTTGCAAATTCAAGGTCCAAGATCAGACGGCAGTGCGCAGAGAAAATGCAAATGGAAGGAATGTTTTGAGAAAGATTCTTCTTTCCATAAAGAATATAGCAGCATGATGTAGTTTTGCAAAGTTTGATCTGAATTAACCACAAGACTCTAGGAACAATGTCCTTTGCATAGATGAGACCAAATCAGAAATATTTCGCCACAATGCACAGTACCACGCCAGCATATCCATGCAAACACCCGAACTATCACTTATGGTGCTGTAGGAGTGACAACGTGTACCTGTTTTACACCCATAGAAGTTGAGCACCGTTGAGTCATGGAGTCGATCATGTACTCATCTGTATATAAATATAAGGCTACATGTTCAACACCTAATGATTGGATAAAATTGAGTGTTGGAATAGCACACCAAATTTACATAAGAGAAAATCTAATTGCTGCAAAGGCCCAGTTAAAGTCCAGACCTCAACATGGTCAGAGGTAAGTTCATAAATTATTGCCTCCAAACCACAATTAACTGAAGTAGTGTATCAAAGAGTCAGCCAAAAGTCCTATACAGTGATATGAACGATACAGTCATACAGCAATGTTAGTGGTGCTAAAAATGTTTCTGGAAACTATTTAACCATCGGAAGTGTCCAATCTTACACACACTGCTTCATCTTTGTTTAATAAATAATGCTAACATGGAATCTGTTGTGTTTTTGAGCACTTGCTGTTAGATTTCAATTATTTTAAACCAGATCCTTGTTTTTGCGTCCTAATACCTAAAACTCCGAAACCTAAAAAAGTGGAAAGAAGGTGTGCTTTCCTTTTACCATCAGTGTGCTTTAAATATCTTAGAAACATTTTTAGTCAATATTTATGTTAAGATGAACTCCAGATAATTGAGACATCAGGTAATTTGGATCGGAATAAGTTACAAACATTTAATCCTTGCCCTGAAAATTACACAGCAAAGCTAAAGGTGCCAATACATTACGTCACATACATTAAGTCACATGACTTAACTGAGGTGACATCACGCAGGGGGGCCTGGTGAGCATCAAAACTGTGGTTGAGCTTAGGTTCTTTTTTTGAATATACAGTTATAGAATTTGTTTGACTAATGCATTGAAGATATTAATGATATACACCTTGTGTGATTAAAAGTGCAACAAACAAACATGTTTTAATTAGAAATTGTGTTTGGATTCTTATAATTAGTACATTTTACCAAATGTGACGTGGCAAATTGGGACTCCATGTTTCGGGTAATTTGAGACAGCGGCTAAAGTGTTTTAAATGTTGGTGGATCACCATCTTCCTGGCTGACCGGCAGCAGCAGATTAAACTAGGGAGTATCTTCTTCTGCACAAAAACAATCAGCACCGGTGCTCCCCAGGGGGGGTGTTCTTTCCCCACTCCTCTCTATACACGAATGATTGCACCTCAGCAGATGTGTCTGAAACTCCTGAGGTTTGCAGCTGACACCAGCGTTATTGGTCTGATCCTGGATAATGACGAGTCTGCATACAGACAGGAGGTGGGTTGGCTGGTCCACTGGTGGGATCAGAACCACCTGCAGCTTTTTATTTCCCTTCTTATATATTTATATTTAAAATGTTTTCATTGACAGCAGTGTAGAATTGAAGTAAAATTCCTTGTTTGTGTGCAGAAACTTGGCAAATAAAGCTGATTCTGATGTATGCACATTACAAATACTTTAACACAGAACCGCGGAGATGTCTACTTCAGGTGAGGTTTAAGCAGATGTTTTAAGAGGCTAACTGGCCAACTGAAAAAATTGTGTAATCCGATAATTTTACCACTGTAATCTTTGACAATTGAGTGATATTCACGTAATGTCACACCAAATACTGTTTAACTGTGGAGCAAGTATGATGGCATAGCAAGTCTGCTTGTGCAAAATGTGTCATGTTTTTATTCTCCTAAATCATTATTTTATTGTGTTTTAATTAATTTAATAGGAAACTCTTTCTGGACCAAGATAGACAAATAGAGAAGGAAAGAACAATATCAAAAGAACAGGGGAAATTAGTTGGGAAGAAGAAGAGGGACGATAGGCTGAAGGAAGCTACAGATAATAATAAAAGAAATACAGGTAAATGGAGAAGATGGAATTCATTGGAGCAAATCTACCTTCCAAAGATGGCAAAAACACTTAATACAAGGACACAAACATACCGATGAATGGAATACTTGGTTAGGGGGTCATTTGGATGAATTACAGCATCAATGCAGCAGTGCATGAAGGTGATCAGCCTGGGGTCGTGCTGATGCCTCAAGGAAACCCAGGTTGCTTTCTTACTGGCATTCCGATCATCTGCATTGTTTGCACTGTCTGGTACCTCTCAACTTCCTCTTGATGATATGCAATAGATTCTCTGGCAGTGATTTTTAAACTGGGGTACTAACAACAATGGTGGCACCTGGGCTGCCATTAGTGGTACTCAGAAGACATTTCAGCATTAAAAGGGGACTTCAAAAATTCAGGCATTTCAAAAACTGTTTCCATCATACTCTCCCTGCAGTTTAAAATACTTTTAATTATGCAGTGGCATTCAGCAACAGTTTCTTTTTTTTGTCTATAGCCCAGATAAGATGCTTCTGATTCAGTAGTTGTTTATCAGGGATGGGTTAAATGCAGAGGACAAATTTTGTTGTAATGTACATGTGCAATGACCAATAAAGATGATTATTATTATTATTATCAGAAGGAGTGGGACTGTAGTAGTGCTGGATATTTCTGTGTGGTGGCTACCAAAGCTCTGATTCCAGCTGCAGTCACTGCCTTGTAAAACCCCCCCTTTGATTTGTGCTTTGAGTCACCACCCCCTTAAGACTGTGGTTAACCCTGTTGCTTGTGATTTTGTTTCCTTCCTCTCAACTTTCCATTAATATGCTTGGGTATAGCACCTAGTGAATAGCCAGTTTCTTTAACAATTATTTATTGTGACTTACCCTCCTTGTGGAAGGTGTCAATGTCTGTCTGCTCAACAACTGTCGAGTCGGTGTTCTTCCCCTTGATCATTTTGGCCATTACATAACATTTCTTTATTAAAAATCCTGAATGTTGGGTCGTTGTCAGCTGTAAGCCACTCCAATTCAGATTTACAGACATGCCCCCAAGCGTTGTGGTTTTGGAAGTTTATCTATTAGGCTTCCGTAACAGCAGGTGGCAGTGTGCAATTTTGCTGGATTTATATTGCTAACGTCACTTCCGTCACTGAATCAACATGGACGCAACTGAGGAAATAAGTCAAGAAAATACGTTTTATGACAGTAATGGAGCCGCCAAAATACACGATCGAATCCAGAAGCGTCAGCAGGCGTTGGCAGAAGATGCCGAACGTAGAAAAGATGCCAAAAAGAGCCAGTCGGTGGGTGAGGAGAAGATTGAATATTTTCTGCGCACTTTCAAAGCGGAGCGGGCCGGTATCCAGGAGCTTCTAACCGGCTGTTCGGGAGCTGACCGGCCCGTTGTGACCCAGAAACTGGAGGAGGCCACGGCCAAGATGACACAGCTACAAAAGTTTCTGAACGACAGCGTGATCTTTCTCAGTCAGTACGAAATAAGAGTGGCTCAAAGTGCTCTGCAGAAGCTCCAAACATCTCTGAGTGAGACCAGAGAGGAGGCCCTGCCCAAGAAGAAGTTCGCCTTTAGATCAAGAACTAAAGCTGCGGAGGTTTCTGATTGTCCTCCTCCGCCTGAGACTGCAGGTTCCGGTGTCACCAAGTTGGACGGAGCAGCAGTGTCAAAGCAGGCTGACTTCTCCGACATCAGCGACGAGTATCTGACCAAGACATCAGAGGAGCTCCAAAACCGAGATGTGCTGCTGACTCATCTGACCAACTGCAAGGTTCGTCTGTATGGTTCTCCCAGCACCCTGCACCTGAAACACATCAACGCCTGTGAGATCCTCTGCGGACCCGTAGCTACCTCTGTGTTCGTGGATCACTGCAGCAACAGTATCCTGGCCTTCCCCTGCCAGCAGATGAGGACCCACAACACCACCGACACCCAAGTGTACCTGCACGTCACCAGCAGGGCCATCATTGAGGATTGCCTGGGAGTGAGCTTCGCCCCGTTTTGCTGGTCTTACCCCACCCTGGATCAGGACTTTTCTGCCTCTGGCCTGGACCGGGACAGAAACAACTGGAGCCAGGTGGACGACTTCAACTGGCTGGCTGCTGGGACGCCATCTCCAAATTGGACTGTCATTCCTGAAGAAGACAGAAAAACAACCTGGGACCCTTAGAATTTACAATTTAAAGATGTTTTCCAAGTCCACACATTTAATTGTGGTGTTATAAAATGGTTAAGTTCACTTTAATATCCTTTGAGTTGAAGGTAAGAGGTGTTATAAAAATAAACCGACCCGATTTATTAGCTTAGATTATAATTTAAAAAATGGCATCTCCCAAGACTGTGTTGATGTAAATGAGGAAGAATCCACTGTGCATATTTGTTCTTTAAAATAAAGTTTGCTGCTTTCTTTCTTTGTTCTTCTTATTACTCTAAAGCCTATGTCAACTTTTACCTACTGTTTCAGAAAGTGTAAATGTAACACCAATCTAAATAAGGGATATTACTAAATATACTAGCTGTTTACAGAGTATGTCATCCAAACATTAATGAAAAGTTAAGTGGAAGGAAAAAAAGTGGCAGAAAGAGTTGCTCATGCAGCAACAAATACACCAGCCTTGACAAAATTGGTAAGCAATGCCCAGCCTAGAGCGTTGGGGGAGATTCATACAAGTTACGACTGCAGCAGGAATCAGAGCTTCAAGAGCCACCACACACAGACATGCAGGGGATGAGCTACAACTGTTGCAATCCTTGTGTTTGAACCAGATGTGTGTGTTTGATCCATTCTTGAACCAGAAAGGCAGAAGCACCTTACATGAGCTAAGAAGCAAAGAAACTGGACTGTTGCCCAATGGTCCAAAATCCATCTTATCAGATGAAAGTAAATTTTCATGTTTTAGGGAGCTGTGTAATCTGCTGGTGTTTGTCCACTGTGTGACTTGATAATTCAAGTTTAAAGGCAGTGTAGCCATCCACCAGAAAATTTTACAGCACTTTAGACTTCCTCCTGCTGATAAGCTTAATAAAAAAGCAGATTTTATTTTCCCGTAGGATTTGGCACCTCCCCATAGTGCCAAAAGTACCAATACATGCTTTAATGACCCTGGTATCACTGCTTTTGATTGACCTAAACCCACAGAGAATCTGTGAGGTAAAGAGGAAGATGAGAGACAGCAGACACAAAAATACAGACGACCTGAAGGCCACTATTAAAACAACTGGGGCTTCCTTAACACCTCAGAGGAGCTACAGGCTGATCTCCTCTATGCCACCCTTCATTAATGCAGTTTTTCATGCAAAAGGAGGCCCAACCAAGTATTTAGTGTATGTACAATACAATACACTGACATACTTTTCTGTAGGCTGACATTTGTTTTAATAATCCTGTTTTCATTGGTAATTTCTGTAAATTTTGGGTTTTCATTACTTGTAAGCCATAATAAAAATTAACATGAATTAACCTTTGAAATATCACTCTGTAATGAATCTATCTAAGATAAGTTTCAATTTTTCAAAATGTTACTAAAATGAACATTCACGTATTCTAATTTATTAAATGCATCGGTAATATTGGTTAGAACAAGACCAATGTGCGGGGTGTCAAGATCCTCCTCAGGAATTAAATTAAATAATATAATCTTATTCATTATGATAATCGTAAAGCATATTTTTAAATGTTAAAATATATTTAAAAAGCACTTATGGATCAGTATGCTGGCTGTTGAAGCTGTTTGTTGACATTACCTCTCTTTAATTGACTTAGCAGAAATGCTTGCAGCCTCAACAAATAGTCTTGGTTACGAGTCTCTCTCACTTCTTTTTTTGGGTCAGAAACAGAAAAGTTTGGAAACCACTGGGTTAGAATACAATTTTATTCTGGTAATTTTAGAACTTCCTTTTTAAAAGGTGCTGATATAATTATACTAGCGGTAGCTCACGGTGAAGAAAAATTGCCTAATAATTTTTCCCTCTAATATTTTGTGACACAATCAGATCTTCTGTCTGAATTAAAATATGTTAGCGTAAAGTGTTTGTGTCCAGGAACACTAACCTAATTACCTGAGCACCAAGTGATCCGATGATCCTATCAACAACACTGATCCTTTAAAAGACGGAACTGAGCTGTTTTTTAAAAGCATTTTTTTATGTAAATCAAAAATGTTAACATGTTCATTTTTGTTACTTATTTTTGTTGTTGATAGTAGTCAAATGCAAAACAGGTTTGCACATTTGTAGATTCTAAAGATATGTAAAAAACAAAATGTAATCATAACGCTTTACCTTGGTCTAACATGCCAAAAAGGTCTTCCTTATGATCAGGGAGATTTTTTGCATTGTTGCACGGTCAGTTTTTTTATACAACAATTTTACCTAAACACAGACAAAGGTTTGAAGTAAACTAATATTAAAATGTTGTCCCATTCTTTTGTTTTGTGCATTAATATATAAAGAAACCTATTTTGGCAAAGTTGCCAGTTAATAATATATAAACCAAAGGATCAGACTTACTGTATGAATTTCATATACAAATGAAACTAACAAGAAATGAAACTAACAAGTACAGATTCAAACTTCCTTTATTTATCAGGCAAAAAGAACAGTAGATGTTAAGAACTACAAGAGCATGTGGGTGACGGGTGAAGTTGAAATATTTTGTTCACCTTTCTCCCTATTTCATCCAGTTTGGGACTGGTGCTAAACAGACTCTCAGCATGATGCTGCCACCATCATGCTTGACATTAACTTGACAGTTGGGTCAGTGTTCTTAGGTTTAAAAGCCTCACCTCGACTTAAACAAGTACATTTACTGTCTTGTTGCTAAATAGCTTAATATTTGTCTTGTCTGACCATAAAACAAAGTTAAAAGACACTTGCCTTGACCATGTGGAAAGCTGCAAATTGAAAATATTGGAACAGGGACTCTTGGTTCTTGGATGGAAGCCTCTCAGTCCATAGTTAAGTAAAACTGGCTTCACAGTAGACAGTGACACTGGTGTTCGAGCAGTTTACATTTGATGGCAGGCCTGAGACTTGGTGATTTCTATGTTGCTGTCAACATCCTATCCAATCTGCTTTCATATAAGAGGGCTGTTTGGGTACCAGGTTTCAGGCATGGTGGTGGTAGCATCATGCTGGGTGTCTGTTCTGTTGCCAGTTGTACTTGTCTATTGCACAAAGTGGATGGAATAAGTAAAAAGGAGGACTGCCCCCAAATACTTCACCTTCACCTCATATCAACTGCTGCAACTTGGACTACTTTCAGAAGTTACAACAGGACAATGATCACAAACGCAGATCTAAACTGCTTTTGAGATTGACAGATATTAGACGAGCAGGCTGTATAATGGCAAATATAATCAGTTTCATTTAATTCAACTGAGTTCAAAAATACTTTAATAATCGTTAAGGAAAATTAAACAATATATATCAGTTTATTGTGCAATTGATATTATTATTCTTACTCTAAATGTTAAAATGTCATAAAACCACGATGACAAACTATTGTAAAACAACACTGTTAGTGTGATACTGTAGATATTCTAAAGAACAGTAGAAGAAGAAAAGACAAAGCTTTTCGACTCAAAGTAGTACAGGTCCTTCTCAAAATATTAGCATATTGTGATAAAGTTAATTATTTTCCATAATGTCATGACGAAAATTTAACATTCATATATTTTAGATTCATTGCACACTAACTGAAATATTTCAGGTCTTTTATTGTCTTAATACGGATGATTTTGGCATACAGCTCATGAAAACCCAAAATTCCTATCTCACAAAATTAGCATATTTCATCCGACCAATAAAAGAAAAGTGTTTTTAATACAAAACACGTCAACCTTCAAATAATCATGTACAGTTATGCACTCAATACTTGGTTTGGAATCCTTTTGCAGAAATGATTGCTTCCATGCGGCGTGGCATGGAGGCAATCAGCCTGTGGCACTGCTGAGGTCTTATGGAGGCCCAGGATGCTTCGATAGCGGCCTTTAGCTCATCCAGAGTGTTGGGTCTTGAGTCTCTCAACGTTCTCTTCACAATATCCCACAGATTCTCTATGGGGTTCAGGTCAGGAGAGTTGGCAGGCCAATTGAGCACAGTGATACCATGGTCAGTAAACCATTTACCAGTGGTTTTGGCACTGTGAGCAGGTGCCAGGTCGTGCTGAAAAATGAAATCTTCATCTCCATAAAGCTTTTCAGCAGATGGAAGCATGAAGTGCTCCAAAATCTCCTGATAGCTAGCTGCATTGACCCTGCCCTTGATAAAACACAGTGGACCAACACCAGCAGCTGACACAGCACCCCAGACCATCACTGACTGTGGGTACTTGACAGTGGACTTCTGGCATTTTGGCATTTCCTTCTCCCCAGTCTTCCTCCAGACTCTGGCACCTTGATTTCCGAATGACATGCAGAATTTGCTTTCATCTGAAAAAAGTACTTTGGACCACTGAGCAACAGTCCAGTGCTGCTTCTCTGTAGCCCAGGTCTGGGGAATGCGGCACCTGTAGCCCATTTCCTGCACACGCCTGTGCACGGTGGCTCTGGATGTTTCTACTCCAGACTCAGTCCACTGCTTCCGCAGGTCCCCCAAGGTCTGGAATCGGCCCTTCTCCACAATCTTCCTCAGTGTCCGGTCAACTCTTCTTGTTGTGCAGTGTTTTCTGCCACACTTTTTCCTTCCCACAGACTTCCCACTGAGGTGCCTTGATACAGCACTCTGGGAACAGCCTATTCGTTCAGAAATTTCTTTCTGTGTCTTACCCTCTTGCTTGAGGGTGTCAATAGTGGCCTTCTGGACAGCAGTCAGGTCGGCAGTCTTACCCATGATTGGGGTTTTGAGTGATGAACCAGGCTGGGAGTTTTAAAGGCCTCAGGAATCTTTTGCAGGTGTTTAGAGTTAACTCGTTGATTCAGATGATTAGGTTCATAGCTCGTTTAGAGACCCTTTTAATAATATGCTAATTTTGTGAGATAGGAATTTTGGGTTTTCATGAGCTGTATGCCAAAATCATCCGTATTAAGACAATAAAAGACCTGAAATATTTCAGTTAGTGTGCAATGAATGTAAAATATATGAATGTTAAATTTTCATCATGACATTATGGAAAATAATGAACTTTATCACAATATGCTAATATTTTGAGAAGGACCTGTAATATGTAGCACCATTTAATATCAGAATGTGTACTTTCAATACTCTGACTGCACTTAACACAAGTATAGTAGTACTGCAGCTTTTGTGTCAAATTGCAAGAAGTGAGAATATAGGATAATCAGCTGGAACTAGCATGTGTTGCATGTGACAGCGCATCCACCATGCTGGTATAGGTCCAACAAGATATGTCTCAGTTATTTTTGTAATTGTAAGTAGGGGAGGGGTAATATTTTTCAGTCAGCCACCTATGTAATTCAGAATCAGAGAATCAGAATCAGAATCAGCTTTATTGCCAAGTTCGTACATACAAACAAGGAATTTGCCTCCGGTACACTTTGCTCTTTTGTTCGGTTTTTGCATTACAGAATATACAAATTTAATATTTACAATGTACAATATACACATATCTAATAAAAAGGTGCATTTGCAACATATGTATGCTGTTGTTTTGTACTCTATTGAATGTTCAGGAGAGAAACAGCCTGGGGGAAGAAACTGTCTCTGTGGCGGCTGGTTTTAGTGAACAGTGCTCTGTAGCGGCGGCCTGAAGGTAAAACTCTAAACAGTTTATGTGCAGGGTGTGTGGGGGTCTGCAGAGATTTTAGCAGATCTTTTCTTGACCCTAGACCTGTACAAGTCCTGGATGGAGGGAAGGTCAGCTCTGATTATTCTCTCTGCAGTCCTGATTATTCATTGCAGTCTGGACCTGTCCTGTTTTGTGGATGAGCCAAACCACACTGAGATGGATGAAGACAGGACAGACTGAATGATGGCAGTGTAGAAGATGACCAGCAGCTCCTGTGGAAGGTTGAACTTCTTGAGTTGTTTCAGGAAGTACAGTCTCTGCTGGGCCTTCTTTCAAACAGTGTCTATGTGCGAAGACCATCTCAGGTCCTCAGAGATGGTGGTTCCTAAGAACCTGAAGTGGTCCACGGCCGATACAGTGTTGTTGAGGATGGTGAGGGGGGTGTAATGGGGTGGTGTTCTCCGAAAGTCCACCACCATTTCCACAGTCTTGAGTGGGTTCAGTTCAAGGTACTTCTGACTGCACCAGTGTACCAGCCGATCCACCTGCTGTCTGTATGCAGACTCATCACCGTCCTGGATCAGTCCAATGACGGTGTCGTCTGCAAACTTAAGGAGTTTCACGGACGAGTCCGATGAGGTGCAGTCATTAGTGTACAGAGAGAAGAGGAGTGGGGATAGAACACACCTCTGGGGGGCACCAGTACTTATTGATCTGGATCAGGAGAAGATGCTCCCCAGTCTCACCTGCTGCTGTCGGTCTGTCAGGAAGCTGTTGATCCACTGACAGGTGGAGGCTGGGATGTTGAGCTGGGTGAGCTTCTGGTGGAAGATGTCTGGTATGATGGTGTTGAAGGCCGAGCTGAAGTCTACAAATAGGATCCTGGCGTACGTCCCTGGACGGTCGAGGTGTTGCAAGATGAAGTGTAGACCTAAGTTAACAGCATCATCTGCCGACCTGTTTGCTCAGTAAGCAAACTGCAGGGGGTCCAGCAGGGGGCCTGTGATGTCTTTCAGGTGCTTCAACACCAGCCGCTCAAAGGACTTCATGATCACAGACGTCAGGGCTACAGGCCTGTAGTCATTTAATCCTATGATGGTGGGTTTCTTGGGAACTGGGATGATGGTGGATCGTTTGAGGCAAGAGGGGACCTCACATTTATCCAGTGACTTGTTGAAGATCCTTGTGAAGATCAGAGTGAGTTGATGTGCGCAGGCTTTCAGGCATGATGGGGAGACGTTATCAGGTCCTCCAGCTTTCTTTGTTTTCATGCGCTGAAAGAGCCTGTTTACCTCTTCCTCGGAGATCTTTAGTGCAGGCAGAGGATCTGATGGTGGGGGGTTGGTTGCTTTATGGGAGGAATTTGTTCCTGAATGGGATGTTGAGGGGATGATTTGAGGTGTGAATGGCTTTTTGTCATGTCTGCAGTAGAAGCCATTCAGACGGTTGGCCAGGAGATGACTCTGTTCAGGATGGGTGGAGGGGCTCTTGTAGGCAGTCAGGTTTCTCAGACTGGTCCATACAGCTGAAGTGTCACCAGTAGAAAGGTTGTTCTTAAGCTTCTCACTGTAGCTTCTCTTAGCTGCTTTTATCTCTTTTGTTAGTCTGTTCCTGGCCTGCCTGTACCGCGCCCAATCTCCACTGCTGTGAGATTCTTCCTTTTCCCTGCGCAGATTCCTGAGGTGTGGAGTAAACCATGGCTTATTGTTCCCAAAGGTGCAGAAGGTCTTGGTCTGCACACACATGTCCTCACAGAAACGGATGTATGATGTCACCACATCAGTTAGTTGGTTTAGGTCAGTGGCTGAGGTTTCAAAAACAGTCCAGTCTGTGCATTCAAAGCAGGCCTGTAGCATCTGCTTTGATTCCTCAGTCCACTTCTTAACAGTGTGAACCTTGGGTTTGGAAGCTCTTAGTCTCTGTCTGTAGGTCGGGATGAGGTGGATTAGATAATGATCCGAAAAACCCAGAGCAGCCCTGGTAACAATGGTCCAGTGTGTTTTTGTCTCTGGTGGGACACTTAATATGCTGTCTGTATTTGGGGAGTTTGGGGGAGTTTGCTTCTTTCTTACTCTTAAATGTAAAATCCAACCTTCAAAGTAACAGCTTTTCTAACAATTGTACTTCTGTTTAGCTCTTACAATTTCATACCAGTGCTTTAGTTTGTGATAAATATATTTTTGATCTTGTACGTTTTCATACTGCAAACTGTAGTCTATAAGATTTTGACACCTTCAAATTTTATCTTGTGTTGAAAAAAATAAACTACAGCTGCATGGTAAATCTGATGGCTACCATGTTTGGCTCCAATCTAAGCTGAAATTTTTTAGTGTCTAGTTTCGTCTACCTTCATCTTCTTTCTGTATTTGCAAAGCTTAATTAGCTTACAGTGTCTTGTAGAAGTGTTAATAGATCTTGAATATTACAGCTCCAAACGTCAATGCTTAACTCTGAAGTGAAAAGAAAGGAAAACCTGGTCTTCAACATTTTATATAAATATAAATCTGAAAGGTGATGGGGGCGTTTGTTTTTAGCCCACCTAAGTCAACACCTTTTTATAACCATTTTTTCGCTGCAATTACAGCTGCAGGTTTTTTGAAGTATGTATTTTCAAGCATTATATATCTGGAGATTGACATTTTTGAACATCTTTCTTTGTAAAATAGCTCAGTCTCCGTAAGATTAGACCAAGGGCAGCTGTGAACATGAATTTTCAAGATTTGTCACTGGATTTAGGTCTGGACTTTTACTTGGCCATTTCTAAAGCATTGTTACACATTGATCTAAACCCTTCATTGTGGTTCTGATGACATGTTTAGGGTCCTTGTCCTGCTGGAAGGTAAACTTTTAGTTCAGTTTCATGTCTTTTTGCTGCCACTAACATGTTTCCTTCCAGGATTGCTCTGTATTCAGTACAATCCAACTTCCTATTAACTCCGACCAGCTTCCCAGTCTTGCTAAAGAAAACCATTCCCATAGCATGAGTTCTGCCAACACCATGATTCACAGTTGGGATGTTGCATTCAAGGGGATGGGCAGTCTTTATGTTAATGTTTTAAATTCATTACTGTAACTATTGGTACCCATTTTTAGTACAAATAATCACAGGCTATACAGATCTAAAATTGACAACCCTACCAGGTGAAGATGAGATGATTGGTGGGATAAGAAATATATTTAGTTTAGCTTTAAGTCCCAACTCACTAACTGAAAAAATGCATTTTGGAACAGGCATTGATGTTGAAGACCCAATGACAACTACAAGTTTTACCCTGACTCTGTTATGTATTTTTTTCAAGACGATCAATGATCTTCCCTGAAAGTTGGGAAACTGGTCATAAGATGACTCAGTTATCACTGATATGATTTGCAGTGACTCTTATACTGGAGCAACTGACGTATGAACCTGTGTTTTTGTAAATAAGGTTTACTTAAGAGAGCCTATTTGTCTTCATGATGAAAGTTTGAACCCCATACGTGTCAATGGATAATGCTCCACTTGTACCACTGCCGTCATGTTTGTGATCTTTGTGAGCCTGCCAGCTTCTGCTGTGCTCCATCAAGGTGGACATGACCACGTAAACACTCAAACCACTTATGGCCTCTGGCAGCAGCTGATGATCAGGCTCATCTTGTGTGTGGGGGTATTTCTGTTCTGTAAATTGGATCAGGCTGCTTACAGAGGCTTAGCATGACGTACGGCAACTTTGAGTTTAATCATGAGCCTCCTCAGCACTCCTCTACATCTCTGGGAGAACGGTACATCAAGATTAGCCTCACCTATGTGTTAAGAAAAGAAAAAAAAAATTGGTAAGGTTATGAGCTTAGATTTTTTTTCTGGCACAATGGGACACGAGATGGTTTTGAAGAAATAAGACTCCTCTACTGCTGTGGGGTCCACCTGAATTATCTGAGCTCTGCTTTTTTGCTGTGGGATGGATTTCTCATTGAGCTGATTCTCATGTCCTGTGAACTATCTTGAAGAAATCCTGATAACAAAGTGTCAAGGTAACAAGAACTCCAGATTGGCATATTGCGGATCATTTCAATAACTTACAGTCTGGAAACCTTAAAGCTCCTGCAACTGTATACAATTTGACTCTCTTCTTCAGAGGCAAGGACACAAAACGCTTTGAACAATGGCTTTGATGGTAGTCAAGTTTGATTTGAAAAAGCGAGTGAAGCTTGCTCAGACTGTCTGGTTCATGTACTGGTTTGCTGTACTGGCTGGTATTCTTGTGCTCAGCCTGGGCCTATTCTTCAAAATTGAGCTGCGAAAGCGCTCAGAACTTATGGACAACAACGAGAGCCACTTCCTGCCCAACTTGCTTATAGCTATGGGCCTCATAGCTTGTGCTACAAATGCCTTTGGAGGCAAAGTCTGCTACGACTCCCTGGACCCTACAAAGTTTGCAAAGTGGAAGCCCATGTTAAAGACCTTTTTAGTGCTCTGCGTGGTGTTCAATGCCCTGCTTGTCATTACCGCCCTGCTATGCTTTGTAATGAGGATTCCTCTGCAGTTTACTCTGGCTGAGGGTCTGAAGAACGGCATGAAGTACTACAAGGACACGGACACGCCAGGACGCTGCTACATGAAGAGAACCCTGGACCTGATGCAGATAGAGTTTCGTTGCTGCGGGAATGATAACTACAGGGATTGGTTTGAGATTCAGTGGGTCAGCAATCGGTACCTGGACTTCAGCGCAAAGGAAGTCAAAGAGTGAGTTACAAGAGCTAAATCCCTTGGGACAATCTAGTGATTTTTAAATGGTGATTTGTAAAGTGTAGAGTTGGGTAGAAGTGGCTTTGCAGTGAGGTTGGGTCACAGCAGGTACGTTTTTAATTTTCCGCTACTCACAACTAACATCTGGGTGGTGGTTGCGGCTACAGGTAGATAGTGGATGGCTAGGCATTGGAAAGAGTATTCACAGTAGTTTTAATTAAGGTTTTCAAAAATATATATTTTAAGATGATACTTGCCAGATTTTAATGTGTATTGTTACAATTCAGCAATTTATTACCTTTTTGTGTCAACCACCTAACTTTGTTTAGACAAATGAGAAGGGGAGAGTTCGGAAACCTGGGGCGAAATTAGTATTTAATCTAAAGGATTACATGTCCCTCAAGAATCAGTGTCCTCTCCAATCTGCAAAGACCTGACATCTTTCCAAGAATAGCACTAATCAGCAACGTCAGACTTTAACATTGACATTAAGAACAGTGTGATTACAAGCAAACTGATCCATATTTGCCTTATTGTTAAATGTTGTGTAATTTGCTACAGACTTTTTGAATGGTTAAAGTTATGATCTCATTAAAGACCTTTATTACTTTATAAATTATTATCTAATAAACCTCTGTCATTGTAAATAGCATCTTCGTAGTAACAAACAGCTTAAGCTGAATTAAGGACTTTCTTATACACGATAAACTTTCTTTAAATCTGAGGAGCTAATACCAAAGTGCGAGCTAGGGCATGATTGTTTTCATCAAATTAGGAAGTGGAAGTTTCTGGAAATAATTGGTGCTTTGTGATCCAATCATGCTTGGCTTTCCATTGACCTACTACTATCAGTCACAGCTGAGATCAGGTTCTGAGAATGATCTCTGACCCAGATTTACTCACACATTTAGTTGACTGCTTTGCAACTCATTGCAGCTGTTTGTCTCTCACAGCCTACATACATGTTGTCTAAGATCTTTTTTTATGATGCAAGTTCATCAAGCTATTCAGGTGGTAAACACAATAAGATTAAATGCAATGAAAATTTGTTTTAATAACACTGTTATAATGTAATTTTTGCAATACGACTACTGCTTTCTCTGTGCTGTTTTGTTGTTGTTCTAGACTTGCATGTAGCCTTCCACTTTCACACTTTCAATTACCTCAAAACACTGAAGAACAAAGGTTCTGTCCATTTTGCCCCTTTGCCATTTTTTAGTTTTGGTCACTCATACCCAAAAAGGTCCTGTATGAAACGGTTTAACAAAGGGTCGTAGTCTTTATATATTATAAGAGTCAAAGGGTTGAATAGGGTTAAGAACCAAATGCAATAGAAATTACTCATAATCAGTTTGTACACTCATTTTGTGGAATGCATTGCTTTTTCATCCCTTCCTTCCCCCATTTCCTGTCTGTAACAATCATTTCACACTAATGTACTTAAACCATTGTTTATCAGTTTATTTTACCCCTTTGCCATGTTACACTATTGCAGTTTTGGTTGTTTCATACCTGGCCTTTTTGGGTACAAAATGGTGCTGTCTACCAAGGAACCATGTAAAGACCATACTTCAATTTATAACGACCAGGGAGACATTTTGTACCCCTTTAACAACTCAGGACCTAAAGTAATGTTGCATAATTTACTCAAGATCTGCTGTATTTAAATGTTGTTTTATGAGCCAATAATTTTGGATTGATAATGATCACAATAAAAGTAAACAGTTTGATTCAAAAGTTTTTAGATAATATACCAAATTATACCTAAGACTCGAGTATTTTTTTCATGATTGTTTTTGTCCATAACACCTAAAAATATACAACCACAATAAAAAAACTAACCGATACGCAATTATCTCAGTACATAGGTATGACGTGGTTTGTTTACAGGTAAAAATGAAAGGAGGAAGGGACGAAATTGTTATTAATTTGTATGAATTGGTGAAAGGAAGAATTCACTCATGTAAATTATTTGCGAGTGGGTCATTTTTCTTTTTTGCCACTTTGTCCTCTTTTGCCACTTTGTTTCATATCTAACATTTTCTTGATAACTGGTACCACCTACTGCAGAATGAATTGAAGACAATGACTTAATTAGTACCCACCATGGGGTGGAGGGAATGTTTCTTACCCGATTTAAAGACACTTTCTATGTGTTAACCATGGGTTGAAAAATGTGGATTTGTGACTCCAGTACATAATCAAATACAAAATATAGCAGCAATAGGTCATTCAGATAATATGTGGTTTCATCAGGGGTCACAATCTGTTAGTTTTCCTAAGAGTCAGCTGACCCACATGGGGATCTGAACCAAAATCAATGGGGAATAGGGTGTAGTAAAAAGTCTTTAGAAAATGATATAAAGTTAAGTTATTATGGAGATTTGAGCAGGTATTTCTATAATGCGTGAAATTACCTGATGAAATAGGTTTATTTACATTGGTGCACAATGGTTTATTCAGGGATATGAAATAGATGTAGGACAAACAAAATTACAAGGAACAGGTATGAAATTACAGAATACAAACTGGCAAATTGAACCAGAGCCCAAGACTAAATAGTTTTTTTGTTAAATTGAGAAGGTCTAAAATATGTTTGTAAATGTTGCTGTCAGTAGTTTTACCCCACAAAGACTTGAAAGACAGGACGGAAAGTCCTTGAGCTTTGAATAATTTCACTTTCACTTTTCTCTTGCCCTCTTAGTCGCATTGGGAGCAACGTGGATGGCCAGTATTTGATGGATGGAGTGCCGTTCAGCTGCTGCAACCCCAGCTCCCCCAGACCCTGCATCCAGTACCAGATGACCAACAACTCAGCTCACTACAGCTATGACCACTACACCGAGGAGCTCAATGTGTGGAGACGTGGCTGTCGGGACGCCTTGCTGTCCTACTACGGAGGCATAATGAGTACAATCGGAGCCCTGGTGTTACTGGTCACAATGCTGGAGGTTAGCACTGCAGAAATGCATATATCAGCTTGTCATCTTCAAAGTTACTTTAAATTATTTGATAATTACGTAATTTATGTGAATATGTTTTATATAACAGATTTTTCTGAGATTTATCTAGAGAGGCAAAAGTGAGCCTTGGTTTGTTTCTTTTGCAGCATTATTCATATTTTTGCAAGAAAAAAGTCTTAATTAATAACAAATTATGAAATTTGACAAAATATACAAACTCTTTATTTATTTATAGAGCATGTTTAAAAGCAACATCCACTGACCAAAATGTTGTACATAAAATGGCAAAATAAGAACCTTGACCAGACATTAAGAACACAATACAATAAAAGCATTTCACCTTTGATAAAAGCCTCAGTTTAAGAAAATTTATGTTTATATAATGTTGTTTTTTTCTTAATACACCTTGTTAAATGTGTAGATTATATATCCATGGTGTGTATAGAGGATGAGTGAAATAGGAGTAGAATTTATTTGCTTACTTCTACTCCTTTTCAAACAAGAAACTATTCAAATATATTTTAAAGCTGTTTAATTCTGGAGCTTGACTTATAAATTCCCTTGATCTTATTAAAATGAAAATTATGTTCTACCTTTTTTCTGTTATTAATATTTCTGAGGATTTCAGTGATTCACCTAATGTCACTGTCAAAAAACCACACCACAATTGTTCAACGGCAGTTTCTGAAAAGACTCCAGGCTACCGAGATCCAATGCAGTAGTTCTGCGAATACCACTGAGACCAAAAAAGATTCTTTCTGTTTGTTTTCAGTTAAATTAAGGAAGTTTATTTCCTTAATTTTCCATAATTTTATTTCGACGGTACAAGCAATCACTGGTTCTGAAGAAAGTAAATAGTTTCACTTCAAGCTTTCACTCTGATTGGTCAGCTGTACTGGCCTAATCAACGTATGCTCTACCATCACCTAGCAGCAGCACAAAATTTCATATTTCTGGACACAATTTTGTTTTGAAAAGTTAGCATCTCTGAATGTCCTTAATAATTTACAAGAAAACTGCATGTTTTAATTCTGGTCCATACTGATGTGCATCTGTCATCTTGTGCCAGATGGGATATATAGAAACATCTATAGATGACGTATAAAAACTTGGGACTCATGTTGATTTTATAGCGCTTCAAACAATGAGTGAAACTTTGCAAATATTTTAATTTGAGCATAGTTAAAGTCAGAAATCTAAGTGTTTCAAAAGGCTGGGTAAAAATATTGTTCGGATAATGCAAATAACTATTGAGGGGTTTAACTTAATTCTTAGAAATCAGGCCTTAAACAGTGCTTCACGTAGTTAAGAGTTTTTCCTTTTATTCAGTTTGTACTAAGGTTGTCAAGCCCACACATAACAAAATGAGTTGTCATCTGAATACATCTCTGGCTTTGCTTTTTTGTATTTATCTTCATCAACTCTAACAAGAGGCTCGTTTGGCGCATTTGAAACACAGGAACTGCCATAGGCAGGTGCTACCATTATGCTGCTTACTGCCTTTCACTATTGTCTCACATGATTGTGCAACATCCCAGCCTGTCACAGGCTATGCAGCTGACACTTGCATATTGCACAGTCCAAATGCATAAGTGTTCCAGTTGGTTTATTTCTATGGGTATGATCCAAACAATCATTCAATGAATATGGAAATTTCCAGCCAGAACAAAATTCATAGAGAAATATTAAAAGACATAAGCTCCTTCCATGCAGTTCCAGAGGTACACAGAATTTAGTTCAGTGACCCCACAAAAGATTTTGCAGTGACTTTACTTTAAAGACATTCAAACAGTAGTAGTTTATACCATGATCTAAAGGTGCAATAACCAATGCGTCAAGCAGAATAATAATAATAAAACCAAGAAGGTCCTAGTATAAGTAAGTAGCTTACCTAACAAAGCAAGATGCAGTAATGTGCATTTTTCCTGTTATTCAAAAAGATCCTTTCCAAAGATTTGTACACTGGTAAATCAGGGAGTGTTCACTTGTTAAAACGTATTATGTGACATGATATGCTTAGTCCACTCTAGTTTATTTGTTTTACAGGGAGAAGAATTATAAATATAAGTAAATTTTACCATATTCCAACAACTATTACACAAATAGTTCTTTTCTGGCTGCAAACAGTAAATACTTGAAATGAAATAAAGAAAAAAACAGTTTAGGTCTAAGCTTTGTTTTAACAAAGCTTAATTTTTCAGATTCCCTAAAAATTTTGTATATAAGGGGATTTCTTTTCAATACTTGTTCCATAGTCCGACAATGTAACGATTATCTGACTTAACAAGCAAACATCCTAAATTTAATCTTTTTCATTTCAGAACCAATTGCTTCAATAGGGATTGCTGCATGGACTAAAAAGCTTCTTGTAAAAGTACCACAGCCAAATTTAAGGAAACTGTATGAACTATAGATTTGCCCCTCAATCAGTTGTCCAATCAGATTAGAATGGACCTTTTAATGCTCCACAGCCAGTCTTATTTATAACTCATTTGTAAAGATAAAGGATGAAACGGGGCTACAAAGATCTTCGTGGAACTTCTCTGGATACAGACCCCTTCAATAAATTTGAATTTTATATGAAATAAGTTCATTTATTTTAGTAACTCAATTCACTTAAATAAACACGTTAGATAGAGTAATTATACACAAATTAATGTTTTGAAGCCTTTTTTTCTGTTAAATACGATAATTTTCCGCTTACAGCTAATAAAAACACAATATTTAAGAATAGAATATTACATTTTTTAATACAGAAATGTGGTCTTAATGAAAAGTATGTTTAATACCTGCTTAAAGGTTATTTTCAAAAGGTAATATTAATCTGATAAATGAGCCTCACCAGAAGACATATTCTAATTTATTGAATATGACAATATTATAAGTGTACCTGAAACATGCTTTATAGACTTCTTAGCTGCAGGTAATCCTGGCCCTACCTCCTTTAGAAAAGCAGAGAGCAAAATAGTAGCTAAAAAAAACATCCTTCGGGAACTACCTTTAGCTTCCCACTCATTCAGCTGGCCAATCGAAGCAAAATGCCCCTGTCAGGAAAGGAGGTCCTAATAAAAGATGCAAAAAGATTTCAGCTATTTGTACACCTAAAGCCTTGGATGTGCATGATTGTTATCTGTTTCCAAAACACCTGTGTCCAGTTTACCTCGATAATATCCCAGCCTGCCTCCCTAGAAATACCATCCTGCAAACAAGTTGTAATCTATAGCAGTCATAAGGCATCTAACCTTGTTTAAGGTCTATGCTCTGGGTTTGCTGCCACAGTGTGTTGTTGCAAAGGCCATTGTCGTTTTGGGCTTTTAGAATGAACTTGTAGAGATAAATACTTACTTTAAATACCAAGTACAGTATGAATCATTAGCAAAAGAAAACAGTAAATAGAACCATTTAGATAACATATCTCTGCTTTAAATCCTGCAGGAGATCTCCTGTCCTAAAAACACAGATTTAGGTGACACACTAGCTTATCAGTCTGTCGCACGGTCGGAAGAATTCCAGATTTAAGTTATGCAACCGTCTCTGGACGTGGGTTCAGAGATGGAGTAAGGAGTTAATCTGCAGGAGGTGACAAAGACAGAGCTTGAGTTCAAATTTCATTTCTCAAACGGATGTCTCCAGGTAATTTTGAGACTTTAGATGATATCAGGAATTATTTAAATATTTTTTAAATTGATGTTTAAAACTAAATTAATTTGATTCATACACGCTTTGTTGTTTGCTTGCCATCAGTGCCGTTTCATGGTGCCACCTCCAGTTTAGCAGAGATTGGCAGCAGCTCACAGTCATATTTATTATTGAAAAGTTAATTAAGTTCAGAATTCTCTTAGTGAAACACATTATATAGATTGATTCCACACAGACTGATGTTTCCAAGCCTTTATTTCTGTCAATTATGATGATTTTCTGCTTGCAGCTAATAAAAACAGATTAGAATATTACATCAGATCAATAAAAAATTACATTTTCGATACAGAAACATGGGCTTAATGAAGAACATGTATAAAACCTGCTTAATGGTTGTTATTTTTAAAGGGGCTTTTAATCTGACAAACAAGCCTTGTCTGAACCCATATTCTAATTTATTGAATATGACCGTATATATATATATATATATATATATATATGTTGAAAGTAACTCAAGCTGTACTCTCAACCCTCTGCAGGTTTCTGTGACCGTCGGCCTGCAGTACGTCGACACTTCCCTGTCTACACTGGCCAACCCGGAGGACATGGAAAGCGAGAGTGAGGGCTTCCTCCTGGAGAAGACAGTGAAGGAGACATTCACCGACATCATGGCTAAAATGAAAGCCATGGGCAAAGGGGCAAAGGTGGAGGAAGGGGGTGAGGAGGGTGTTGCTACTGTCAGCTGAGCAAACAGCCACCTGCAGAAACTATAAAAACTCCAACCTGATGAGGAGAGAAAAAGAAAACGTTTTCTACCAGACTTTATTTTCTAGCTACACCAACTCATGTTCAGACGTGGCCAAATTTGTTGCCAACCCTGATAAACATGTGTAATTTAAAGTCTTAAAATATATTTATTTTAATAGCTGCAGCATAATTACACACTGAAGATTCTACAAAAAATATGTCTCTAGTTATAATACACATAGAGGCAATTAGGAAATAATTGTTTTTACAACTGATGGCAATGTTTTTGACTCCACTGCTGGTAATGCTTTGTACAATCCCTTATTTTTGCCTTTAGGATCTTCAGTCTCTGCTTATCCCTGTAAACTTTGTCTCTTTTAAAACATTTTAAAGTAGACCTTTAGACACTGTAGTTTCACATCTTATTCCCACAACTTTACATTGAGTAAATGGAAATAATCAAAGCCCACAGCCTCACAGATCCTCAATCAAGCTTAACACAGAGAATTAGGTATTGTTCCATATATTCTATTTTTTCGTTTAAAATTAGTTCCACTTAGAGTATCTGCTGCAAGAAACCTCAGCCTTTGTCACATCTGACCAAAGCACACGGTCTTATTTAAAGTTCTAGGGGAGATTAACATACTCCACTTTTTTACATGGCAGTAGGACATCTTGGCATTTGCTTGAATGGCAGGTTCTCTTGTCTTTCCCATTTGAAGAGTGTCTAAGAGAAATGCTTCACTGGGTGGCGTAATATTCCCAGGAAAGCAGAAGGTTAAGTATTACTAATTATACATTTCTAAAAACTCTGATTAGCTTTAAAAAGTAAAGTATACATTAGAAAGTTATTCAGGTATATTTATTTTTAAAGGAATGGATAGTTGTTTTTTTTTCAAAACTGTGGCTTTTGGAAAAAACAATTATTTTTTAATGTGGATTTATTTTCCCCCACTAAATAACTGTACTGGAATTATAAAATTATAAAAAAAACTTCTTGAATAATTTTTTCTGTACACCTAGAAAGTAAAAGATAGAAAAGCCCCACTGTGTTTTTATTCTGTCGCAAAACTCAGCATCCAACTTTGCTTTACGGCTTATATCTAAAGCCATTTATAGTTTGTGTTTTTGGTATTATTTTAAGCTAGATACACAGGGTTGTATTTTTTTTACCTTTCTACAACATTACAGCAAACAGCAAAAAAAGCATCCTCACCAACTCATAGCCAACCCCTTTCAAATATCAGCTCTTCTTATACTCCAGTCTGCCTTTGGAAACCTGGATAAACTCCCTACATGGAGCAAAAATCAGAACTAATATGTTAATGATGGGTGGGAATCAGGAGGTGGGCCCCGAAGTTAAGCATTTTATGGTGAATTGGCAGCTAAAATTTGGCCTCCTGACCCCTGTCCTGTATCTCGTTGATTGACACATACTGTATGTATGTATGTATGTATGTATGTATGTATGTATATATATTGTAACAACTGTGTCTTTGTAAATAGTGTAGAAAAGATTCTACCTTTTTTTTTTTTTTTTTAAATACATATTGTAATTAAGTTAAACATTAAATTCTATATTAAATTTATTTTTTTTTCCCAGGTGATATTCTTGGTGTATTTATGTAGATAAAACAAAAATGTGTTTATGAATAAAGGATATTAGAGATATGATCTGAAAGTGAAATAACAGTTTGGTGTTTTGTCCTGACCTTGAAAGCACTGAGACCTGAGATCAGCAGGGAAACCATGCTGTGAGTGCTGCAGGGTTCCTGATTAAGGCAATAGGATAAGGGTAATTATGGTATTACTGCTTTCACATGGACATTGGATGACTTTTCACATGTCCTGTGTCAGAGCATGAGAGAGTCCTAAAGTGTAAACATACCTCTACTGGTCAATTTAGTATGTAAAATGCACAATGCAGCTGCCACCTTTCTTGATATTCAAGGTCAAAGTGCCTTAAATCTTCTCCAGCGTGAGATTTGACTTCACACCATGCAAATAACAAACCCATGATCCTTTCAGCCTACATATTGATAAATAATAACCAGCATGGTCCTTTTTATCCATCCTCTGCAGACAATATCCACTAATAACACATGCTTCTGAGCTGAGATCCACATTTTGTACAAACTCCCACCATGAGGAATGAGAGGCCCTGATATCAAAGCTGGTGTGGCTTACTGAGAGCACACAGGGAGGGGCGCGAAGAGTCTGCAGGAATGGTAAGGAGGCCAACTCTGCACGGTATTTTTGTTGGACCAAAGCACATAACCACAGCTGAGTAGATAAGAAGCCTAATCAGCTTGAGATTAGCGTAAGCCCCTCAGCCAGGTGAACTGGTGAGGTCCTCCTCACAACAAGGAGGAGGAGACGCTGCAACACAAAACAAGAGAAAGTAAAGATCAGGGCAAGTTGAAAGAAATGTAAGGCCCAAAATGAGCTGAAAGATGTAAAAATTAGTAATTTTATGTTTTACAAAAGTGCTGTGAAAAAATATTTCCTCCTTTACAGACTGCTTCTGATTTGTTGCTGTTTTATCACACTTTGTCAGATCATTAAATAAATTATGACAGACAAAGATAACTTAAGTACATTTCGCAAACGGTGATTTATTAATAGAAAAAAGCTATCCAAACCAGCCTGTCCCTATGTTAAAACGTAATCCACCGCCAAAAATAATAACTGTTCATGCCAAACTTTAGTGGCAACAACTACCATCAAGTGCTTGCAGTTACTGGCAATGAGCCTATTACATCTCTGTGGAGGATGATTAGCCCATTATATGCAGAACTGTTTTAATTCCGTGTCAGTGGAAGGTTTTCAAGTATTAACACCCTGTGTAAGCTCTAAACATTAACTGGACCATTTGTAAATCTTAACATTGGGTCATTTTTTTTAGCCATGGATCTGCGCTGGTATGCTTTAGACCATTGTCCTGCTAAATACTGCAGGCGTGCTGGAGTTAAAGGACACAACAGATGGCCAGACATTCTCCTTCAAAACTTTCTATTAGAAAACTAAATTAATGGTTCCATAAATTATGGTTAGTGGCCTAGGTCCTCCAGCAGTAAATCATGCACGAACTATCCCATCATACTTGACTGTTGGTATGATTAGTTGTATTCCAGATGTTACATGATCAGTACCTTCCAAAACGTTTGGTTTTTCAGTCCCTGCAATGTTTTTTTGAAAAGTCCTGGTGGATGATCAAAATGTTTTGCTTTTTTGTAAATATTTGGGTAGCAGGAATTTTCAATATGAAACTACATGTTTGCCCAGTCTCTTTCTTATTAGTAAATCATGAACTCTGACCTTAGCTGAAGCAAGTGAGTCCTCCAGAGCTCTAAATATTGTTCTGAGTTCTTTTTCCCCCTCTTCGATGAGTCGTTGATACACTCTTGGGGAAATTTTATCAGGACAGCCACTCCTGGGAATACTCACCACTGTTGCACATTTTCTCTATTTGTGGATAATGATTCTCATTACTTCTGATACTGATTTTTTGATTCGACAGATCAAGTAGTATTTAGGTATGGTTGAGTTTAGAAATTGAATTTAGCTTTGCAAAAAATGTTGCTAATCACAGTTAGGTTTTTACAAAGGCCCAAATTGGGTTGAAGACCTTTTTCACTTAAAAAATTTAATTATCATTTGAAAACAGTCTTTAGTATTTACGTAGAATATAATTTTGTGATTTGATATGTTTTGATTCAATATCCGGTGGAAAGGCCCAATGGTGATTCGTTATCGGTTTTCTGACACAATTCCCTGATTTGCATTTATAACATTGTTGTAAAGGGTAAATGATGCTACTCATTCTAACAAGGTTCCTAGGACCCCTGAAAGAGAATCACGCCCATAGCATCATGCATCCCCCAATGTGCTTAACAGCAGAAATAAGGTATTTTTCCACATACTTACCCTTTGACAGTGAAAGACAAACAGGTGAGGACCAGAACAAGATGAAGGAAAAATAAGGCTCAAAACATGCTGAAAGGAATCCAACAAGTAATAATAGTAATATAAAGTATATATATGAAGTAATATAAAGTAATAATTTAGTAGTGCATCTGAGTGAAAATATGCTAAACAAGCATAATATTTCATATATAAAAAGTTATAATAGAGGCAAATTGTTAAGAAAATGTACTCAAGTCTCAAATGAACTCAGCATTGAGCAATATAATCCACTTTATTAGCAAATACTTGAAGAATGCTTATAATTTGACATCTGTTTAGGAATCCATCATTTATTTAATGGCTCTGTGGAAAAGTCATGCACTTTTCATGTTTTAAATTTTGCTTCCAAAGCCAGCTTTCGTTCAGATTGTTAAAGTGGATCTACAGAAGGCTTACATTTGTAATCTCATATCTAAAGGACTATAACTCAAAGTGAAGATTCAAAGGCATCGACAAAAGCCTAAATCAAATTACATGTCTATAAACGTTTGAGCTGCACTGTATGTAGTTTTATCAACTGATGTACTTTTTACTATGAGATGTATGATGTGTTTTTTTTATTTTTTTTTATTTTATGGTCATGTCTCTGCAAATCTAACTGATTTACCTTCACAAAATGTACCAGATCTCTTCTGTGGAAAAGTAGTTGTTTATTGTGTATTTAGGTCAAAAACCCAGTCAGAACTGATTCAGTAACACATAAAACCACAAGAGGGCGCGTTTTCATCATGATTTACCCTGACTGGCCTTTGACAAGTTTAATAGTTAAAATAAGCCCAAACATGCATTATAAATGGTATCATTCAATGTCAACGTCAATTTTATTGTAAGGTGCATTTTAAAAGGTCCTGCACATTAAAAACAAGCTAAGAAGAAGGAGTAAATATCATTATATCTCTTAGACAGACAAGATAAAATCCAAATGAATAAGATACTTTATAAATATGGTCGCAGCTGAAAAAAATGCTCAGAGGTTTAAATGAACTGATCATCAAAACTTAAAGAATTTGTTTTGCAAATATTTAATTTTTGAGGTATTCCTGCTCTAGAAGCAGGCTAGGCCTTAGAGAAGTATTCATCCACCTTGAACTAGGTATTTTATTGGGATTTTATCTGATAGACCAGTAGTGCATGTTATGGTAGTAGTGCATAATTGTGAAGTGCTTTTCATTTTTTTTTTACAAATAACAATCTGAAAAATGTGTGGTGTGCATTTTTTAGCCCTATTTACCCTGTTCGCCCTAAATTACTACAGTCTGACAAAATACCATTAGTAGAGTCCACCTGTGTGTACTATAATCTCGGTATAAATCCAGTTGTTTTGTGAAGGCCTTAGTGGTTTGTTAGAGAGCATTAATGAAGAAAGTGCATCATAAAGACCAAAATACACAGCAGACAAATCAGGGATCACGTTTTGGAGAAGTTTAATGCAGGGTTATAAAACAATATGCCATGCTTTAAAGATCTCATTGAGCACTGATCAATCCATCATCTAAAAAAGTGAAAAAATATGACCCAACTCTAGAACTAACATATCAGCATCCAGCTAAACTGACAGGGTTGGCAAGAAGAGCATTAAGTAGACAAAAGGACAAAGAGGTCCATGTTGACTCTGAAGGAGCTGCAGAGGTTCACAGCTCAGGTGAGGGGATCTTCCAACAAGACAACTGTTAATCATGCTCACCATTAATGTGTCCTTTATGGAAGAGTGTTAAGAAGAAAACCACTGCGGAAAGAATATAATGAGATAAGCATTTAACCAAAACTGATCTTCTTGGCCAGCATGAAAAATACTGTGAGGCTTAAAAATAAGCCTTTTCCTGCAGTGAAACATGGTGGAGCCAGCATTTTGCTGTGGTGATGCTTTTCTTCAGCAGGGACAAGGAAAATAGTCAGAGTTGATGGGCTTAAGTTTTAAGATTGAAGCTGAGATTCAAAGCATATTGTCAGAATAACCCAGTCAGTGTCCAGACCCTAAATCCAAGGGAAATCTGTGGCAAGACCAGAAAACTGATGATCATAGATGCTGTTTTTCAAATATGGCTGTGCTGGAGCTATTTTCCAAAGACCTGCAGCAGTAACTGCAGAAACGGTGGTTCTAAAAAACTATTACAATTTCAATAGATTAACATATATTATATAATATATCTTGTGAACAAAATTGAAAACCACAAATCAATTTCCTTCCACAATCATCTATAACTTTGTGTTGGTCTATCACATAAAATTACAGTAAAACCCTTTGAAGTTTGTAGCTACAACATGACAATGTGAAAAACCTCAAGCAGAGTGAACAATTCCATAAGGCACTGTAAATTATGCAGACATTGGTGGCCATAATGAATATGCAACATTTGACTTTTTTATTAATAATTCAGGGGACTAATGAACATCCAGGGTGTGATCTGATGTATGTCAGGTGCTTCCTTTGAGGTCTCAGGCGGAGGTTAGGGAATGCAGCTCACACGCCTCACTATACAGCGACCATGACAGACAGAAAGAAAAGCAGGAGCAAAAGCAAAGAGGGAAAAGAGAGGCCCGTGACTGGTAGATGCGTGGCCTGCTCAGAGGGGCATTGTTGGAGCTATAAGAGGACAATGCACTGCCCCCGCCCTGAATACTCGCCATACCAGCTGACCAGTCATTACAAGCACTGCTGTCCTGTCACTGCTCCTACTGCTCTGACACACACAGATGTCCTCCAGAGTAAGTTTAGTCTTACAAGGCTGAAATACTCTGAGTAAAACAGTGAACAAGGGAGATAACCCTGGTGGGAGGCCAGCAGTGCCTGATAAAAAGGTTTAAGCCAAGGCATGCATGGGCACTCATATTGTTTTGACACTACACGTCTGCCTCTGTGTGTGTGTGTGTGTGTGTGTGTGTGTGTGTGTGTGTGTGTGTGATTTACAGCAAGTTAAGTTTAGACCCTCGCACCTATCTGCCCCTTCAGAGGCAACATTTCTGCAGCCTTTAAGCTGCAGCAGCCATCCGGAGAACACAAACACAACCCCTCACACCGTCGTATTATTTCAAGATCCTCAACGGATGTTCTCAGAGCGGACACTGTGGAGGTGAAATGGGTTCTTCAGCCAAACACGGACACAAACCAGTAATACAACTGTAAACAATTACACTTTTAAATTTCAAATTGAAGGGAATCACAGTAAAGGTTAAAAACAAACGACTGCTTATTAAAACCTTTTATGATGCGGAGATACTTCTTCATTTCATTACTGATTTATTTACATGTATTGCATTATCCTCTAGATAGTTACACCTTCAATTTCATGGTTAAACTTCTGACTGATCCTTTTTAAAAAGCAGATGTAAAATAGAATTAGTAAACATGAATAAGACTGTCAATTTTTTTAATAAACTGTGAATCTGAAATGGCTGTTGCCTTGCAGTAAGAAGGTCCTGGGTTCAACTCCCTGCCGGGGGTCTTTCTGGATGGAGTTTACATGTTCTCCCTGTGCATATGTGGGTTCTCTACGGGTACTCCAGCTTCCTCCCACAGACCATGACTGTTAGGTTTATTGTTCTCTCTGAATTGCCGTTAGGTGTGAATGTGTGTACATGGTTTTTTTGTCCTGTGTGTCTCTGTGTTGCCTTCAGATTTTAAATGATTTTGCTGGATTTCTTCTTTCTAAAAACAATTCTTAGTCTCGAAAGATAAAATCCCCTAAAGCAGAAATGTATTAATCATTAATAAATGTATGACAATAAAGTGTTTTCATTTGTGATGCTGATGGGATTTTGGTGGAAATCTTCAGCCACCAATTATTAAACTTTAATCAGTTATATTTGATAACTAAATCCTTTCCTAAAAGGAACAAATCCGACTTTTTCCAGACCTGTGGTTACAGACATATTTCCCCACAAACTTTTAAACTCAAGATTTTATGTGTCATAAAATAACAGAAGTAAAATATAAAAAAAGTTTATAATTTTGTGCTTTGTAACAATAAAAAAAACTAGTTTTGATTCAAAACTGATAGATCAGTCATAATATTCCCATTTTTTTCTAGCAAGTAATTTCATTTTTGGTGCTTTTTAAGGATTTTTGGATTGCATTTATATTCTTTCTACATGTGATTGTGGATTTAGATTTTACATTTATTCAAAATCTGGAATGTAAATGCATTTGTACTCCTTGAGATTTTTCATATTTTGTCACATTGAAGCTGCAAACTGTTATTCATCTGAATTTTATATGATAGACCAAGACAAAGTAGTGCATACGTTGAACATGGTAAGAAAATGAAGCAGGGTAAGTTTGTTTTCCTTTTTTAGGAATTAAAATCTGAAAAGTGCGGTGTATGTTTGTATTCAGGCCTCTTTACTCTGATAACCCTAAATAAAATCCAGTGCCTCAGAAGATATCTAATTAGTACACAGAGTCAAACAGCATACATGTGGGTCAAGGTGCTCTGGTCAAAACTGACCTTTTTGGCCTACATGTAAAACACTTTGTGTGGTAGAAATAACTATAAACAAAAAACTTTACATCTCTCTGAACACACCATTGCCAGAGTGAAACATGGTGGTGGTAACATCATACTCCACGAAGATGAAGGGAGCTAAACACAGGGCAACTTTGGAAGAAAACCATTTAGGAGCTGCAACAAACTTGTGACTCGGGTGAAGGTTCACCTTTTAGTAAGACAACAACCCTAGACAAACAGCATGAAGCTACAAAGGAGTGGCTGTTGAGATTTAGACCAAAGCAGGTTCCCGTGTTAGAATGGCCCAGTCAAAGGTTAGACCTTAAAAGAATAGAGAATATGTAGGAGGACTTAAAAAATGCTTTTCATGAAAGGCAATGTATGCAACACTACAGATTTTATTTGAAAATAATTTTTAAAATCATAATTGTTCTTGTGTTTTACAAATATGCTATATTTTTGCTTGTAACAATACAAATGTGAAAAGTTCAGTTGATATGAATACTTTTGTAGGACATTGTAACAATGTAATTATAAAATGGGCAAAAAACTTCAGCTATGTACATTATATTGCCAAAAGTATTGGATCAAACAACTATAAAATTAATCACTTCCATGGCTGCAGGTGAATAAAGTTTGCTGTTCGAAAAAAGGGCCAGCACAGTGTCCTGATCTCAACCTTCTTGAACACCTTTGGAATGAATTAGAGTGGAGGCTCCAAGTCTGGTTTTCTCATCTAACTATGAACACACTCCTAAATCTTGTGATTCATCAACAAATTGGACCTTATAGGTTAAGAATAGGAAATGTCATCAAAGTTCATGTAGGCTACATGTAGTGTGTTTTTAAAGCAGCAGAGGATCTAAAATCATCTCTAAAGTTGCAGTTTCTGAGGGTAACTAAATGTCTCCCAGCTCTATAAGAAACAGTGACGGACAGTGCCTGCTGCAGAACAGGTGGACATACCTTCACAGGCTTGTTATATTGTTATGAGCTTTTTTACAGACAGTGTGGTGTGTCCGCGTGCGTGTGCGCGCGACAGAAAATGAGGCGCTGGGCGGGGGCACGCAGAGGGGCGCGAACCCCCCCCCCCCCCCCCCCCCCAACCCACTCGCTCTGATATCGGCGACGCGCAGCGCGCTCGCGGCAGTCCTCTCTTGCTGAACTGTAATCATATGACAGGGAGTAGGTCCCCGCTGCCGAATACCGACACACCGGGCGGACAAGAGCGAAGGAGCCGGGGCGGACGACACCAGTTGATGGTAGGTAGCTCTGTAGCAGAAGGAGCACAGGCGGAGGCGGCTGAAGTGTCAAACAAGTGCCAAACTCAACCCCTTAACTTTTTCAAAACTCTGGAGAGAGCCGATCCGAGGGGTTGGGGGGGATAACCGTTGAAGAGGACAGGACTCACGAACCGAAGGACAGTTCGTTCACCCGGAGCTGAGAGTTGAGTCTGATCCGGCGGTGTGCGGGTCGTAGTTGGTGGAACCCCCCCCCCACCCCCACCCCACCCCCTGGGATCGTCGCTTTTTATTTAAAAGAAAAGTCTATATAATTTCCCTGCTAGCTAGGTCGCCTGAATCAAAAGCCATGGTCGGGGAGACAGAGGTGAAGGAAAGACCCAAGTCCAACCCGGACTATCTGATGCAGCTGATGAACGACCGGAAAGTGATGAGCTCCCTGCCCAACTTTAGCGGCATCTTCACGCATCTGGAGCGGCTGCTGGATGAAGGTAACTTCGGCAGGACATATGGTCAAACCTCATAGATAACAAACCCATCCCTTTCATGTTCAATCCAGAGCTGCACCAATCAAACGATCAGGGATTGGAATAGGCCAATTTTCCATTAAACTTCTCTGATCAGTGATTGGCAGGTTGAAACCACATAATCTAGATTTTATTCCTTATGAATTAAAAAAGCGAAACAAAAAAAAATCCCTCTAAATGCATCAAGTAATAACATGTACTTTCACTTTGTTTTTCACAAAAATAAATTTTTAGGATAGGTGTTTTGATGTATAAATGGTGATCAATGATTGTGTTATTCTTTAATTTTCTATTGATTTCAAACCTGCAAACTCTATCAAAGAACCCACAGCTTGTTTTCGCTCTTTTATGCGTTGCAGCTCTTAGAGTAAAAGAGCTGCAACAGTATCTGTTAAATCAGGCTTCAAGAACAAAACAAAATAAGTATTCAATTGGAAAAACCTGATCAGTGCATCTATTGCTTAAATATATTGATTTGATGGCCTCTGACAACAGCTTTTCATACTGCCTCTAAAATATTATAACATATTGATTGTTATGCTTATAACAATGGTATCTCTATGTATTTGCTGTTTTGATTTTAATACATAGTTAATATGAAATAAAAATAAACACCAGCTAAGCTGCTAAATTTGTTTTTCCATGTAAGCGAAGAAAAAGGTGTTCAAACTTTTCCGCCTTCTGACCAACAGTGCACAGCAACATGTCGGGGAGGGGGAACACAGTTTTACTTCACACTCCATACACTCTAAGGAAAACCTGGTCCCTCTGGCCCTTTCTCGGACTTTAAAGAAAAGCATAAAATGGATAAAATTTGTGATTTTAATCAGCTAGCCAAACAACATGGAAAATCCGTATAGTGCAAGAAAAGCCTAATCAGTGCATTTCTAATTGAAACACATTTGATATCTTTTTACATTATACATTACATAACATTCTCTTTTTTGATTATTATTTATACAAATTCATAAAAATACATTTTTTTTATAGCTATTAACCACATTTTTCTGTGCAGTGTGTTCCCCATAATGCATCAACAAAGTACTTCTATTCAGTTATATTTTATTCTACAAGTAACTCGCTTTAACAAATCTGCTGGATTCCTCCCTGAATCATTGGAAACTGCAGCAAACTGATCCCAATGATAAGTTATCAGTTGTCTCCTGACTGTTTTCATTCAAATAATAATAATTCATACAGTTTTGCAAACCTGTATCTTAAACTAGATTTCTGATACACAGAGCTCTCTCTCTCTCTCTCTCTCTCTCTCTCACACACACACACACACACACACACACACACACACACACACACACACACACAGGGATAGTTTGTGATGGGAACAAACAGACAGTTGTTAGTCTTTCACAGTGACCTAATGAGCAGGCTTATGTGAATGCTGCAGCCCATCCCTGTGCAGGAACAAGAGCATGTGAATGTATAAAATATTTGATTTGTCGCTTCTTACATGGCCTCGAGTCTTGTTGCGTGCGCAACATGTAGATACAATCCACTTGGTGATATCCAGCATTTCTCACCAGACAATCACACACAGATATTTGTATGCCTTCCCTAGCTGTCCTCCCTTTTTGAATGGTCGCTATAGGCCACTTAAAGGCACGCTGTGCTGCTTTTGCTGTTGGTGCGCATCAGGATCGTAGTGGTCCTGACTTTGTGCTCCGTAGCAAGTCTCATGACACAGCAGTCGCTCCCATAGCCAGACAACCTCTACAGCCCAACAAGTAGGTCAGCTTCATGTCTCTGAGGACTGACAGCTGAGCATGTTCACCCCTCACATGTGATAATGTGGTCAATATAAACGGCTTTCTCTTCAGGGTTAAGATTTTAGAAGAAAATGTATGTAAGGGATTGCCTTTTTGTTTTAATAAAGCATATTTCTATATTTAATCCCATGACATGTTAAGTCTTGAGATAAGGCTTGTCGCTGTTACCCCTCCTTCATCTTTCTCTCCTCCAACCGACTCTGTTCTTCTTTCACTTCTTGTTTTCCTGCAGCTACTTTTAACTCAAGTGTGACAACAGAACCTGCTTTCCTGTGCAGATTTTTAGGTCTGAGGATGTGTGTTTTAAAAGCAGTTTTTTTTGTTGTTGTTGTTAGCTTTTGTTTTTCACCAGGGACAGGTCTGAATAGGTTATTAGAGGATCATCGTTGTGACTGTGGCTGTAGCTTTAATTATAGTGTCATACCATAGTTATTATGGTCAGACTTATCACTCAGGGAGGCAGGAGACATGCCTGGTGTCAGCCTGCTTAGGTCAGATGATATTTGCGACCCAAGGCAGCTATTCTGCTGTGTGTGTTTGTGTGGTGCTGTAGTCAGTTATTATTGCGCTGGAGTGTCATTACAAAGGTATCAGAGGCAAGCATTGGTCATTGAGACGACCATAAACAAACGCACAGACGGACAAAAATAAGTCTCATTTAGGCCGGTGCTACGGTGGCAAACTTGAGCCACCAACTTGATCGCTTAGGAAGCTTGTTTTATTTAAAAATGGGTTTTAAATTAACTATTTGAGTTAACTCAGAAAAACTGAAAAACAAAATTTTTTTGCTTTAAAGTTTCATTTTTTTTAAGTTGGAAGGTAAAATTTTATTACAAAAATATTACAATCCATTTAACAACATATCAGAGAAAGAACCATTCTGGAGTTGTTATTAAGCTGTTATTAGCTGTTTGGAGCTTAAACAAATGCTGCTCCTCCCCCACATGTTGCTGAACTGCTTATCAGGTGGTTAAAAAAAAACTTCTACTGCACTCTTCTCTCACTTACAATTAAGCTCAATTCAGGCACAGCGGATAGTCTTGCTACTTAACCAGCTTGTATGAGTGTGCAATATTCCCAGGGTTAATCTATGAAGAGCAGAAAGGAAAAAATATTTACTATTGTGTTGTATGGATATCATTGTTTTACCTGTAATAATCAGTGTTGTGTACCTTCAGCTGCATGTAGAAATAATAGCTAATTTTGTGTTTGTAATATATGCAGTTTATAGATTTTTGTTTTATGTTTTTTGTGCTAATAGTGCAATGATGGGAAACCTTGGTCGTTTTCCTAAAGGTTATCATACTATGAGATTCTCACGCCTACTTGTGAACAGATAGCCGGACTAATAAAGACACATGCTGTAAGGAAGGGCAATGATCATGCCGTTTAGCATTAAGTGGAGCAACTTTTTGAGAAAGCAGTAAAAATTTACTCTAATTTACGACCAATGCGAACCACAAAAGCTGGTAGAATACTTTCACTGTTTGAACTGTTTATGCACTTTGTTCTCCATGAGATCAGCAAGGAATTGAAATGCACTGATCAGAGATGGGAACAGGCCAATTTTTCCGCACTCCATTCAGTTTGCTGAAAGATAGATAGATTTTATTCTATTTATTATTTGCAACACAACTAAGAATTCTCACCATTTTAGTCTATAAATACATCAACCAACCATAGACATTGGCTGGTATGATAGTCCCACAGTATAAATAAATAAAACTACCATTGTTGCCTATGTTTAAAACAGAAAATTCTAAAATGGCCTTGCTAAAAGAATATATAGTTCTAAAAAATGTTACCTACAGTAAAAGTTCCCTTTTTTTAATTTAATTTTGATATATAGAGTACATATAAAATATAAACTAAACACCTGGTAAACAGGTGGGAAAGTATGCAAGCATTTTAGCCAGCTGACCGGCAGAGAGCAGCAGAAGAATTGGGTGTGAGGGGTGGGGTTACACTACCCTTCATACATCCCAAAAAAACTCTGTTTGCTCCCTGTAGCGTTTCATTAAAAGGATTTTTAAATTAATGGAACTATATGATGGAAAATGTAAGCAGTTTTGAAACCGTAATGTTTGGTAATCTTAGTATACCTTGATACTTTGATGCGTTTATTTTCGTTTAATGAAACAAGGACTATGAGGTAAAACTACTACGACCATCAATGAACTTGCAGCACTCTTGTTATGTCTTCCAGTCCTTACAGAAGTAAATCCGAATGGGTTAAACTCTGAAACAGCAGGTCAGGCTGCAATGAAAAGACAAAATTGGTATTGGCCAGAAGAAGCCTGACTGGTGTATCTCTATCAGTAAATGTTGCATGCACATTTCAAAGTATGATCAAACACAGTTACTCTGTGCTGTTAGGACCGTAGTTGTACTAATTGGAGTAACTGTGGTAGAGCAGTAGGCCTTCTGATAGTGGGTAAGTTGTATTTTTAGAACCCTATTTGTTTTTGTGTGGCCCTGGCGGTGAGCAGTGACAGATTTGGAGCCAAAAAGGCTGTGATGAATTTCTTCAATACTTTTTGTTGTCATTCCAACACATTATAAGTACCTAACACCTTGATGTCAACATGAAGTTGCAGACGAAGCAACACTGAAGACTAAAGATAGCAAAATTCACAGCCATGTTTTTTCTCGCACTATTTACAGAGTGAAGGGGTTAACGGCCGGTGTGTTGGAGTTAAAGAGAAAAAAAACTGTACGGGGGGTGGGGATTAGCAGCAATGTCGCAGGCCTGATTGTAAAGCAAATGGCACTGGGGTTCTACACGGTGCCTCAGAATATTTGTGATTTTCTTCCTGCATGTCTTTCAGCTGTCACACTCAGAGCTTCCTGTAATTCCGGTGATAGTGACTCATCGTCTTCAGCAGCGGACAGTCTGACGATAGAAATGTGAAACCTGTTCAGTTCACTCAGCATGACGCCACATTTCTGATCTTGCCTTCCTCTGTCTCAGAGATCGGAAGGGTGCGCAAAGACATGTACAACGACACGCTAAACGGAGGCATGTTCAACGGGAGGGACATGGAGGAGCTCCCCGAGGCCATCGGCCCCGTTGCTCAGCTGCAGGAGAAGCTGTACGTGCCTGTCAAAGAGTACCCTGATGTGAGTGGACTAAAATCTGAGACCTTTGACCTTTTGTTAGAAGAGTTTCTGTTTACCTTGCTCTGTTGTCTCTTTATCTTTCTTAAGCCACAGACAGGGTGCCAGCGAGTCAGTGCGGCTGTTAATCATGGGGACGTTTTAATTTAAATTTGGTCTAAAAGCTGATTTCATTCTGAGATCATCTGTGCTCACACCCAGTGATGTAATCTAGAGCTAAATGGGTCAATGATGCATCAGAACCAGTGACTCCATTGAGATTAGATTGAATAAAATAAAACAATTTGTAACATTAAAGTTAATTTTAGATGTTTTCATAAAAAAAGTATTTTTTCCCTTTAAATTGCAGTACAACAACATACAAGTACAGTGCTGTTAAAAAAGTATTGGCTCCCTTACAGTTTTCTTGTGATTTTGATTATTTACCACACTTGAATATTTTAGATCATCAAACCTATTTTACTATTAAAAAACAGCCTAATTAAAAACAAAAAGCAGGTTTTAAGTGATTTTATTTAATTAGGGGGAAAAAGCTATTGAAATCAACCTGGCCCTATGTGAAAAAGTAGTTGTCCCATTGTGAAAAAAATGAAAGTGGGTGATTAATGTAACCAATCATATGCAGGCCTGATCACTACCAGACTTGTAGAATTGAAAAAATGACTTACATAGAATCAGTTTGACATCATAAAGTAGGCAAAAAGATCTTGCTCAGATTTAAATGTCATACAAACAGTCAAACATGATGATAATAGCTTGATGGTCTGGGGCGCTGTTGCAGTTTCTTTACTTTCATCAGTTGTCATACTTGATGGAACCATCAACTGCACTTATATATATAGGATATGGCTAAGATAAAAACAAAAAGGTTTTAGAGTGGCCCAGTCAAAGCCCGGATTTAAGTCAGACTGAGATGCCGTATTAAGCTGTCCTTGATCTAAAATTTTATATTGGAGCTGAATTAAAACAATAATGCAGAGGCTCTTTATTAATTTTCTTTATTAATAACTCCAGTTATTGCAAACACATAATGGCAGCTGTTGCCGCCAAGGTTGTCCCAACTGATTAGGTTTAGGGCCACTCTTTCACCAGGTTGGTTTGGATAGCTTTTTTTTTCCATCATAAATGAAGTCATCATCTAAAAACTGCTTCTTGTAATTAATATGATCTTTCTATGATGTCAAAATTTGTTTGGTGATCCGAAACATTTAAATGTGACTTTCAAAAAGCAAAATCAGGAGAAATCTGCAAATGGGGCCAATACTTTTTCTCAGCACCATAAGCATTTCAGTATGGGCTGGTTGATCCACACTGCACGGCTCACATGATTTTGTCCACGCATCAGCTTGCCAATCACCCACTATAATGCCGGGCTGTCCTGACTCACATGACGGCCGGCTAACAGGATGCACGCAGGAGTCCATTGGAAAACGGTTGACACAAAGGTTAAATTTAGAGAGCGGTTCCTCTGTCTGGATCCGTTTATTGCGGTGAGCAGAGGGCATCAGAATGGGTCGCAACGGTCACCAAAGTAAAGAGCAGAACACATTCAGGGAACTTAGACAGAAAATAAAAGAGGGACAAGGCTGACCAATTGTTATGAAAGAAGCAGATAGAGACATAGGGTGATTGGCAAAGAAATAACACACACTCACACACACACACACACACACACACACACACAGAGGGCCAGCTGTCAAGTTAATCACTCAGCCATAGTGACAGATAAGGTTAAGAGAACGGTGGTGTCCTGTCATGCCGCCAAAACCAGCCAGCACACATATAATGAGCTATTTTTGTCTCTCTTAGTTACCCAAACACTTTACAGCTCCACAAACCCCAAAGGCATCCAGATCACATTTTAAATAAGGCAATTATAGGCTGAGATGTTTAACGTGGCTCACCTTTTCTTACGCGTTGTAATTTTCTGCCTTTTTGTGTAGTTCAATTTTGTAGGAAGGATCCTGGGCCCACGTGGCCTGACAGCCAAACAGCTGGAAGCAGAGACTGGCTGCAAGATCATGGTGCGAGGAAAAGGCTCCATGAGGGATAAGAAGAAGGTAAATATATCGAATGCCAGAAAAGATGCGCACTTTTAACTTCTAATGCATATAAAGTCTGATGCGTCAGTCTGCCAAATTTCTTTTGATCATATGTGACCTATGGGTAGTTTAAATACTGGAAAATATTGTTTACTCCAGTTTTGACTAAAAATCTTCATCTACATCGCTTTAATACCCATTCCTCACCAGCAGGTGGCAATATTATTAGCATTAACAGCATGATAATTCCAAAGATGAAGAATGAAGATCTGGAGAATTGCCAAGGCGGTGCTCAAGTCTTTAAGGGGGAACTCCTAGTCAAGTCTTAAGTCTTTAATTGGAAAGGCCATTACAAGTTTTAAGCCTTTGATGTGCAATGCAAATTTGGATATAAAGTGTTTTGCTTTAAGTCAAACTAAGGTCACACGTTTATGAGGGACAAATCAGAGTCATGTTTCAGGTCCTTCGCATTAAGTCCAGGTCAAGTCTAAGGTCTCCGAGGGGCAAGTCCAAGTCATTTTTGAAGTCTTTAATTAAGAGGTTTTTCAGCTCAAGTCAAAGTCAGCTCTCAGTTCTTTGAGGGCCAAGTTCAAGTGTCTAGTCTTTCATCATACGTTGAAGTCAAGTCTTTAAACTTAAAGGGTCATTTTTTAGTCAAGTTTCAAGCCATTGTGGGATTAGATCAAAGCATTTTCACGTGGTAGATTGGGTCAATCAAAGTCTACACCTAAAGCCAATAGGAAATATGTGGTCAGACTTCACAATGTATCTTTATAGATGCTTTCCATCCATTCTTAATGAGCCTGAGCTATTTTGAAAAAAATAATAGGCCAAATTTTAGAATGTAGGTGTACAAAGCTAGAAGAGACATATCCCAAAAGAATTGACTCTGAGGGGGTGAATGCAGTTCTGTCATTAAGGCCAGTTCTGTTTGTAAAAAGTTTTTTTTCCACTTTGAAATTATGCAAAAGTGTGAGTTGGCCTATAAAATCCCGATTAAATGCACTGAAAATTGTGGTTGTAACGTGGCAAAACGTAAAAAACGTGAATACGTTTTCAAGACCCAGTGTCTATCTTTCTGAGCCGAGTTTTGCTTTCCTGTCCTGGTGTTGGGTCCATCTGTCCTCCTTCTTCTCCCCTGGTGTCTGCTGTTGGATGGAGTCGGCTCCAGCTTTTCCAAACGGCAGGTGGAGCAAGTCCAGCATTCCTCCACCACCTTCGCCCCCTCCCCTGTCTCTCTCTCTCTAACGCTCTTCTCTCCAGAACATTCCCTACCCTGCACGCCCCTCGGAGGGAGACACACAGAGAAACACGCAGAGACAGAGAGGAAGGAAAACAGAGACGCAGTGGGAGGCAGCTGGGGGAGAAGAGAAAAAGATGTTGACTTTTAGTGTTCCTCAGAATGATACATTTCACTTGACAAAACAGACTCAGAGGAAACCGTTTGCAAGATTCACAATTTTCTGCTGTTGCTTTGGCTACAGTGACCCACTGTCACTGACCCACTTCCATTCGGTGCTATCGTCCAGTTAATAATAAAAACTCATACAGGCCGGAGGCGGGAACTCATTGTTCCAAGTCAAAAGTTGTTGTAGGATAATGGAACAAAGAAGCTGTGATGTGTTATTAAGTGCTCTTCAGACGTTGAGGGAGACGGATTCGATCATCTCTGATGATTCAATCACAAGTGGACAGCTATGAGTACATAGGCTCACACCTGGCGCTGGAATGTATCTCAACATCTGTCTTGAGTCACCATTTGTGATCCAATCCTGGCCTCCCCGCTTTGAATGTAAATATACTTCTCTTCCCAAAGAGCAAAGCCTAACCTAGGTCTGCGAACACCCAGAACCAGTCAAACTGTTTTTGCAGTTATCATCTGGATTATTTCCAACTTGTGGGTACAAGTCCTACAAAACTGGCCCATATCTGGAATTTGATTGGAGTAGGCCTGGATAAGCTGGGAAGATGAAAATAGAGAATAAAGATATCTGCATCTTCAGGTTTAATTCTCTGTCAAAGGTCATCTTGATTATTTATCATAATCAAGACAATAAACATCTTAATAATTTGCTCATATCAGTTTGCTTTTATGCTGGGTTGTAAATAAAAAAGCACATATAGTCGTATTTATCTGTCCATCCATCATCAATATTGCAGTCCATCCATCCATCCATCCATCCATCCATCCATTCATTCATTTTGTGTCTGAGGCAAGCTAAGCGCTTGGTTCTTTCCGAAGGTTTTTGGAACCTTGTAAGACTACATGGCATCTGATGCAATCTACCTGGTCGTCATTGGGTCTCTTAGTTCTGACCAAATTAACACAGAAATGGGTCATTTGGAAATTTCTGCTGTCTTTGATGACATGACCAAGACAACAAGTGAAAAATTAGTTGAAAAGTCCTGCTGCATAGATGGAAGGTTTGGGGTCAGAGTCAGAGTACTGAACCTCCACTAAAATGCAACATCAGTCTTGTGCAACCACTAAGGAACAACATGGTAATTTCATGAGATCAGACCCCCCTCCCTAAAGCCACGTTAGACAACCTTGAGTGTTTTGTGTGTTAGTTTGTGCGCAATCCCAAAACCGAGCCAGGCAAAAAGAAGAAGAGAAGTGAAATCCTGTTCCGAGATTGCATGTGGCGCATTTAAATCAAGCTTTTTTAAAACTTTTGTGTGCTTTTCAGGAGGAGATGAATCGAGGGAAGCCCAACTGGGAGCACCTCAGCGAGGACCTCCACGTCCTGATCACCGTGGAGGACACGCACAACCGCGCCAAGATCAAGCTCCAGCGAGCCATCAACGAGGTCAAGAAACTCCTCGTGCCCGCTGTGAGTACCAGTCCCGAATCACGGAGCACAAACTTTTACTCGCAACATTGCAGAAAAACACTGTGACTGGATGAGAGCTCACTGTGTTGGTATGCATGAAAGGGGGAAGGGGACGGTCAGTCTAAGAAGAGTGTGTGCATGTGTGTGTGTCCTTGTGTGTATGAGGGTATGTGTAAGGGGTTAGGGTAATTAGGGAACACGCATAAAGGGGTTGCCATGGCAGCCCCGGGTTGTTTGAAAGGCTGAGGGAATGAATGGAGAGTCTGTTCACTCCTTCTCCCCACTCCATCACTCCTTTCACTCGTTCACAACTCACTTCGTTCCCAACTACCAGCTACAGTATTCCTTCTGCTCCCTGGGTTTTATTCCTGAGTCCTCATAAGAGAACATTTTGATGGCACTCCTCAACATTTCTCACATTCTCCATCCCACCTACCGCCTCCCTACAGACATGCATACATGCATGCCCGTTCACCAATGTGAAGACAAATCAGAACCACATCACAGGAAAGGGGCACACACTCTTCATTATCCCCTGTTTGACTCACAAGAAGAAAAGCAGATATTTCGTAATCACAAGACCCTTTCCTTTTTCGTCTCTTCATTATTTTCGACAATGGAGAGGGGCTGAAAGAACCAGCGGGGCGGGTTTCTGTTGCAACAATTAGCTGTCACTTCCAGTTCCCTCGCAGGTTAGCCAACCCTCCCAGTCTATAGGCCATTAGGAGCAGAGCACCTGTTAATCCGTGTTTGTGCATGTGTGTGTCTGTATGAGCAGCGAGCAAAGTCAATGATATGTGTTAGTTTAACCCAGCTGACCTTTCTCTCATAAGGTAAATCAGTCAAGCTTTTCACCGGGCTGTAACTGGAGCTAAGAAGCGAGCGTGTTTGACACTGAATATGTCCTGTGTGGTGGAGTGGCTGGATTCAAGCTCCGGGCAACTCTGTTTTTGTGATTTGCATTAGTCACAGTAGGAGATTGTCACAGTGTGATGACCTTCAGCAAAAAATAAAATTACACAGAATCGGCGTATTTACACAAAACCTTATAATGTAATCTACATGCCCTGACTACTACGATACACATGCAAGGACCCCTCTTTGCTTTAAGAACTTAATCCTTCTCGGCATAGATTCAACGAGGTGTCAGAAATGTTCCCCAGAGATTTTGGTCCGTGTTGACATGGAAGTCTGCTCCTCTATGTCTGAGGCTATCACTCACTGTGATGTTCAAGAAACCAGTTTGAGATGATTTGAGCTTTGTGACATGCGGCATTGTCCTGCTTGAACTAGCCATCAGAAAATGGATGCACTGTGGTCAAACAGGGATAGACATGCTCAGCAACAATACTCATGTAGACTGTGACGTATAAATCACGCTCAATTAGTACTAAAGGCCATAAGTGTGGCAAGAAAATATCCCCCACGCCATTATACCACCACCACCACCGCCTGAGCTATTGATACCAGGCATGATACCAGGTGTTTAATTTTTTGTACTCCAAATTCTGACCCAACCACCTGATTTTGCAGCTAAAACCTGAGATTCAACCCTATCGCAACTTATTGTTGACCAATTTTGTTAATCCTAGGTGAATTGTAGCCTCCTGACATTGCTTAATCGAAATGTTGCCGAGGTGTTAAAGAAGCTCAGGTTACTTTAATAGTAGCCTTCAGCTCATCTGTATTGTTGGGTCTGCTGCCACTCATCTTCCTCTTGAGCGGGTGCCAGGTGCCTTGTTGGAAAATGAAATCAGGATCTCCTTAAAGGCTTTCATTAGAGGTAAGCATGAAGTGCTCTAAAATGCCCTGGTCTAAGGCTGAGCTGACTTTGGACTTGATAAAACCCAGTGGACCAACACCAGTAGATGATATGGCTCCCCAAATAAAAGCTGACTGTGGAAACTTCACACTGGACTTCAAAGCAGCATGGATTCTGTGCCCCTCTGTGCCACTCTCCCTCTCCCTGGGACCTTGATTTCCAAATGAAGTGATTGATTTAATCTGTAAAATGAGGAACAGTCCAGCTGTTTTCTGTAGTCCAGAAAATATGCTTCTAACATTGTTTCTGGTAAAGGACTGGCTTAACATAAGGTACCCGTCAGTTGCCACATCCTGGATACATCTCTTTGTGGTGTTTCTAAGCACTGAAGTCCTTGCCTTGTGAATCTTAAACCCTTGAACTGTGAACTTTGATTCATAATCCTCTCAAGGCTATGGTTATCCTTGTAGCTCATTTACCTTTTTTTTAGCACACTTTTTCCTTCCGCTCAACTGTCCATTAACATGCTTGGATATAATACTCTGGGAACAGCCAGCTTCTTTAGTAATGATGTTTGTGTCTTGCCTTCCATGTGGAGGGTTTCAGCGACTGTCTGCTGGACATCTGTCAAGTCAGCGGTCTTGCCCATGATTGTGTGGGTCATAAAAATCCTTTTTTATTAATCTTATATAGGAATTTCCTGGGAAATGTAGTCTTGGATTTTCATTTGCGGTAAGCCTTAATCATTAAATGAACAGAAATAAACACTTGAAATATATCAATTTCCGTGTTATAGAATATATGACTTCAACATTTTGAATTGAATAAATGATAAATACATAATGATAAATCAAGTTCCTTCCAATAATCCATTGTCTATATCCAGTTATCCCTGCGGGGTGAGGGGGGTTGTTGTGTATCTTCAGTGGCCATTGGGTGAGAGGCTGGGTCCACCCAGGAAAGGTAACCAGGGCAAGATGAACACACAGGAGGAAGTTGGAGTACCTGGGGAGAACATGCATATCCCAGCAAAAAGGTCCTGGCCGGGATTCAGACCTAAGACTGTCTTATTGCAAAGCAACAGTAATAACAACTGTATAGCCCATACATTGTCTTTTGAATTATATTTTAATTTATTCAGATGCACCTACGTCTATAGAATAAACACCCTCTAAATATAATAGTAGTTTTTAAGTAAATGTCCTAATCCCAGATAGTACCTCTTATTTATGCTGGGAGTTCTAACAAGCTAATCTTAGCTGGGTAATAACAACCTGGGTGGCCAGCTCATGGTTGGTTGTTACAGACATGCTGCTCAGAGAGTTACCTTAACAAGAGTGATGGGTGGTGCTCCTTTAATTTTCACTCCACAATTTACCAATAGGCAACTTTGTCTTTCTTGTGGGCATGAGAAACATGTTGCATCATATTTTCAGCCGGCTGACCGGCAGCAAAGGTTGTGGAGTAGGGAAGGCAAAAAGCCAGAAAAGCGTTGCTCTAACCAGGACTTTCTCTGGCATCTCAATAAAAATGATCTATTAAAAAAAAGAACATCTTAGCCCCTTTCAACTCACAACTTTTTATAGCTTTGGTATACCTTGATAGAGGGAACCAGCCCAAGTCTAGCGCTTTTTATAACTTTCAGACTTTTTCAATCAATGTGACAATGTTTTCTTCGTTTGGCTTTGAGTGGCAAGTTATCTGAGTGATCTGGTCTTGTGCTTTTCTGTTTCACTGTTCTGCTGCAGGCTGAGGGGGAGGACAACCTGAAGAAAATGCAGCTGATGGAGCTGGCCATTCTCAATGGGACCTACAGAGACGCCAATGTTAAGACACGTAAGCATGACTTCATAGTTAACATGTGGAGGAGGGTGAGTGGGTGACAAAGGAAGGTTCTCAGTACAGGACTCCACTGTATATATGAACAATTCCTCTGTTCCTCTTGGTAAATAGATTGTTTGTGCTCTTTTCTTCTTCCCTGTCTATTGTATGTGCTCTCGTGTGGGTGTGCAAACACTCACATTATTGTACGTTTGCTTCACCGTGCAGCCACTGCCGCCTTCCCTCTAGCGACCCCTCAAGCACCTCGGATCATCACGGGCCCGACGCCCGTCCTGGGCCCCACAATGCGAAACCCTGCCCCTGTGAGCACGCCCACCCTCATGCCTCTGATCCGTCAGATCCAGAGCTCGGCCCTATTGCCGGGAGGCAATCCGCACCCGGCACTGGTGCAGCAAGGACCCGAATCTGGAATCATCTACACGCCTTACGAGTATCCCTACACACTCACACCCTCCATATTGGAATACCCGATTGACTCAACTGGAGTATTAGGTACTTACCAATCAACAGTCTATCACTGTCATACCTAGTCAATGGATGTATTACGAGAACTGGATACTGGACTCCAATGATAGCAGTTCGTCTCAACATATAATCAGTGGTCCAACTATGTAGAATTAGCCAGAAGGTAGAAAGGATGGAGCAGTTGTAACTTTAAGGTTATTTTGAACTTCTTACTGAATTCTCCACTCAACAGAAATATTTCATATTTCTGTTGCTTCTTTTTCCTTTTGCATGTCATTTATAACATAAATAAGAAACACTCAGTAAGGCATTACTTGATTGAACTGCACAGATAACAGAACCTATGAAGTACACAATATGTTGTGGTATGTTTTGCAAAAATGATAAAAAGCATTTTGTTACAATAGATTTTATGGTTGTATGTCCCCGCATACAGTCATTTCCATACAAACACAACCTACGTAAACCAGTTACATGAAGAAGGGCAGGTGTACCACCATGACCACATAATACCTGTATGTAATCATATTTTCCAATATATATATTGATATTGATTCATGCTGTCACTGAACCAACAGTGTTGAAAACAATAAAAGTAACTATCCCAACCATACTGTCGGTTTTTGGGGCTTGCAAACATCATTAGTCAGATTTTAATGTTATCAGGTTAAATCACACTTCTCATCGTGCTGGTATATTTTTCCGAGAGCAATAAATGATGCAATAGTTGCCCTTCACCACCCTGAAGGTTTACCGAGGTTTTAAAAAGAGACTGATTCAAAACTACCAACATTTTCCATCATACGGTTTCATCGGTGTAAAGTGCTTCTAAAGGAGATGCCAGAGAAAATGCTGACATAACCAAAATTATCTCAGGCTATACGAAGCATAGGGTAGTGCCACACACTCTCCCAAACCTGTTGCTTTGTACTGCAGGTCAGCTGGCCTACAGAACACTACTGCTAGACAGCGCGTCCATTGCCCTGCCTCTGGCTGCACACTGGTTGGACTGGTTTTTTCAGATTTTCAAAAAATAATTTCAAACTTTTTGACATCTTTACTGTGGTTGCCAATATATTTGTGGTGGACGTCGAACAGCACCAAATGAGTGATTTTAGAAGCTAATATCCTTGTCTTATTCCTTTCGTCATGGTCTTGGTTTCATAGCAGAATTGGGAACTTTTCGTCCTGTTTGCCTCTGGCATCAATTGGCTTCCATGTCCAGTTCTTGTAATACATCCACATCACACACAGAAACTAGCTGAGGCTCATTGCTGGGCTAACAGTCCCTTCTTCCTGTGTTTTTGCAGGTATGGCATTCCCAACCAAAGGCTAAGCGATAGCAACCACTTCCTAGCACACATCTGGACTGGCTTGCAGAGACCCCCCATCCTCCTCCCCCCCTCACACACACCCTTCACCACCATTCACAAAACATAAACACGTGTAGTTATTCCACAGAGCAAAAAGTCAGTTTGTTTCTACTTTAGGATGACAGATTCCTGTTAATTTCCCTCTTTTGTAATAGCAGACTAGCATTGTGGTGTGACAACTACTTACCTTTTTATAATAATTCAGCTTCCGCTTGTAATTTTAACACATTTTTACTGAACCTGTAGATGTTTTAGTGCTGCTGTTTGCGATTTAACAAATGGTAAAAGCTTATTTTGATCACAGAGCTATAAACGTGACTTTTGCTTAAAGCTGATTTTGAATCTACTAGTGAAGCTTAGTTGAAAACTAGAAGTTTGGATAAATAATTTCTTTAGGGAGCAGAAGACCACAAAACAACAAAATATTCTGTCTCTTAGACGCAAAATTTATTTTTTTTTACTTATTTTCACCCTCAGCCTCGAGCACTTGGTAAATTCCTGGTGTCACAGACTTTGGTGCCATGGGTGGGACTGTCTGTTGTCTTTCTGATGAGTAACCCTTCTGTGTTTTGTTTTTGGGGGAAATATCAATGGCTGTTAGCAGGTGCCATGACCACTAAGGTACGACGCCACGACAAGAGAATCCATCCTTACCAAAGGGTAGTGACCACAGACAGAGGTTAGTTAGCTCACCAGACACTCTATGTCTATATGTGTGTGTTAGTGTGTGTGCATGCAGACCAATGGACCAATTTCAGTTTACATGAGTCTGTAATACGGCATGCGTTAAAAGAAAAAGATGAAACCGCACCAGGCAAAAGTGTGAAATTGAAATAAGCGCTTGGGATTGTGGAGGTGATAGCTGCTCACCTGTTTGCTCAAGCCGGACGGCTCGCAGGGCTGGGGCTCACTCATGTGACTTGGCCCTATGATTCCTCAGTACTACTTCTGATCACTTAAACACTGTGGAAACCTTTATTTATACTCAACTTCATTCCACTAGATTTCCACAGGTTTTGATTTATATATATATATATAAATATATATATATATAAATATATATATATATATATTAAATCCTGTGTAATGCCAATTCTTACACAACATTTAAAGTAAAATATGAAAAAACACAGCGTGTGATAACTACTGAAGTCTGTGTTACGAGCTCTTTTGTATGAAATACTGTTGTTTGTGGTCTTATCAGTCGCCCACTGGACTTTATCATTGGGACTGTTTACATCTTTCATTTATTTCCTAGCCAGAGTGGTGCTGTTACCATGTATTTAGCTGCAAAATAAATTTGTATATAGGGATTTTAAAGATTTAAGTGCTTGTATGAAGCTTATGGAATAAGATCGCTTGGAAATACCTGTAGTTTTATTTTAGTTTGTATATTTTTTTGTTTTGTTTTATGATATGCTTTTTATAGATGAAGTGTCTCCATGTAAACTGTATTCAAAGTGTGTAGCTACTACTGTTTTAGTCACCACGAAGGTGACAATGAAGGCAGTGTTTTTCTCTGTGTATTTAAGATGAGGTGACCTTCTCGATTTCGCAGGCCTCCAGATTGTTATATGCAATAGAAATGGAGAAATGGATTGGCTAGCTACAAAATATATAAATGTGTGCGAGCAGTGGTGCTCTTGTTGTATACGATGGACAAAAAAACACTAAAAGGCAATAAAGATGAGTATTGAAACAAATCTCTAAAGCAAACCAAAGCCTGAAAATTCTTGTAGTTTAGTTTGTTTATTTTTAAATTGCTCTTCAAGTCCTTCTAAAGTCATCTCTTAACCTCTCATCACTGTCTTTACTGCAGTAAGTGCTGTTCTAATACTTCATAGCCAATACAGGTACATCTCAAAACATTAGTGTGTCACTGACACTCTTACTTATTTCAGTAATTCAAGTCAAAAAGTGAAACTTTAAAATTTTAGATTCATTACATACAGAGGGACATATTTCAAGTGTTGGAAGGATTATGGCTTACAGCTAATGAGAACCAAAAATCTCTCTCTGAAAAAAGGAATTGTTGCATAAGATGAAATAAAAAATTATTTTAATACAGAAATGTTGGCTTTCTAAAAATATGTCCATGTACTGTACAGGGTTGGGGCCCCTTTTGCATGAATTGCTGAATCATTGCAGCATGGCACGGAGGCGATCAGCCTATTGCACTGCTGAGGTGTAGTGGAAACCCAGGTTACTTTTATAGCGGCCTTCAGTTCATGTCCATTGTTGGTTCTGGCGTCTCGTCTTCCTCTTGACAAAACTACGTAGATTCTCTGTTTGGTTTAGGTCAGATGAGGTTTCTGGCAAATCAAACACAGTTATTTTGGAAATGTGAGCAAGTGCCAAATACTGCTGGTAAAATGAAATCAGCCCCTCCATGAAGCTTGTCAGCAGATAGAACCACAAAGGGCTACAAAATGTCCAGGTCACCAACTGCTCCAACTTTGAAATTGGTAAAACACGGTGGACCAACACCTGTAGATAACATACTTCCCCAAATCCTCACTGACTGTGGGACTTTTGCACTGGACCTTAATCAACTTGGATTCTGTGCCTCTACACTCTTCCTCCAGACTTGGAGACCTGGATTTCTAAATGAAATTCAAAATTGACTTTCATCTATAGCATTTTATTTTTGGTTCATGTGTGGCCTAACAATAGGAATGCAGTTGTGGCCCATGTCCTGGCTCTTCACACACAGACTGCAGCTGTGGTTCACAAGCTTCTCAGGACTATCCATGTTACATTTGCACCATTTTTCCCCATAGAATTTTCTTCCACTAAACTTTCCATTAATACACTTGGATAAAGCACTGAAAGAGTCTTCGTGACTTTCGGTAACTGTCTCCTGGACAGCTGTCAAGTCAGCAGTCTTCTCCATCATTGTGTAGGCCATAACATAATATAATTTAATGAGAAAATGAAGCCATAATCATCCAAATTAACCAATTGCTTGAAATATAACACTGTGTGTGTATTAAATCTATTTAATATATGAGTTACACTTGTTGAACTAAATTACTGAAATAAACAACCCTTTCATTGACATTCAGATTTAATGAGATGGACCTGTGAACCAATAATCAGTTAATCACAACTCTTAATCATCCAGATCTTACTCCTGCTGCTCTAAACAATAGCTCTACCTGTCAGTGAGTGAAAGGCCTAGAGAACTTTTCTTTGGACATAAAGGTCACTCTCTCACCCACATGAAACCATGCTGCCTCCCTCTCTTGTCCATGGTTTCACTGTCTGTCTGTACTAGACGTAGCCCAGCTAGCATGAGTAGTATCACTATAGCAGCAGTCTCACAGCAGGAGGGGAAACCCTGCAGATGCCTCCAAGAGCACATGGATGATTCTCTAACCACCCATTCCTTGTGTCAACACACCAGGGTTGATGCGAATCTTTGAGAATGGTTCTGCAGTGCTCATGAAGGCGTTTTGTAATGACCATGCTGCGTGGACTGCACTAGATCTGCCTTGTTGTCATCCCGACGCCACTAGCTGACACTAATCTCTCTTCTATCTTTTTTCTTTTTATGTCCCCCCCTTTTATGTGCCCTTTTTGTTTCCTTTCCTCGTCTGTCCGTCTCTGTCCGTCTAACTCTAGCTGCCACGGCAACTAACCCATGACCCCACCCCCTTCGCCCCGCCCCTTGACCTTCTGACCTTTCCGCCCACTGATGACCCACCCATCTCTGCCTGCTGGCGTGCTCATTGGCCCGCGGCTCAGCCAACAAGAGACCAGAACATTGGGAACAAGCCGGCTGCTGCTGCTGCCTCTGTCTAAACCAGCCAACCAGATGACAGCGATCCCGGGAATAAACCTGAGGACCCCACCCCATACCCCCTTCCCAACGCCCATCAATTTACCAAACGTGCCTTCGTCCTAAAATCCCAAAGCCAGTCTAAGAATCTTCTCTGAATATCCGAAATTACAATCTGTGACAGCTGTTTGACTTTACAAAGGGGGTGGGCCCCAAACTGGAAAAGGGCTTTCTAAACTGATTCCTGTCTCTCTGAGCTGCCATGCCATGCAATAATGACTATTAATAACATGGTAACTATACTGATATTGATGTTACTTATCAGCACAAAAAACCCTCCATGAACACTAAACTGTGGGACATATGTTGAGATTTTATTGCATTTTTCCCCTCAGTGAGTGCTTCTTTTCAGAGCGTTTTATCTGCAATGTAACATTTATACATTTTGTTAAAACATGCATATATTAACAAATATATCAATTACAGCTTGACACTGAAAAAGTCATCGTTCAGGAAAGGAAAATACCAGCACAGAACCTTTTCTACCATACAGTGGCAGGTGCCCTGCAAGGAAAGATTATTAACTGGAATCCAAAATGCCAGATCCTGAGTTACAGACATATACAAACAGAGAAGGAAAGTTGCTCTCCTTTTGTCGGAATCGCTTTCACAATGATGCCTTTGCCTTTTTCACACTACCGTATTGTGCGAGCTTGAACAACAGTGCCTTTATTTATTGAGAATGAAGGAACAATGTTACATGTAAATCCTTTTTTTTTCAATTGAAACGTCTGGATTCAGTATAGAGGGTCAAAAATGTCATAAAGCATTAGATAAATACTTAAAGGGAACTAATTAGAAATGTGATAATTGAAATACAATTCAAAATCCAATAAATAATACATAAAATATCTAAACCATTAATATTATAGAATAAAAAAATTAAATTGGGAAATAATTACTTAAATGTAAATTCATTATATCTTAAAAATCATGTAAAATAATATCATGTTTCAACTTAATTATTTCACATATTGCAGCATATCTTGATTTTATATTATACGCAACCTCAGCCATGAAAGACAGTGGGCAGAGCTAACACCGCTAAAGAGAAGACGAGTGGTCTGGAGTTACGCTGCTGTGCAGATTAGCCAATGAGATGTTAGCAGCTATTTGGTAAACTGCAATTCAGTCATCAAATGTTGTACAAGAAACATGAAATACTTAAAATACCAGTATGAATGCAAACTTTTATTAAAGTTTTTTTTTTTTAATAATTTAATATGGTGTTACATTATTGACACATTTCCACAATTATAGTCATTTATATATTTACTTATATAAATATTTACTATTTTATTGAAACTATCACAGTTAGTTATTTATTGATTTAATTTTGCCACTTTTGGCCCCCCATACTACCTCTGTTTCCAGCCACAAATTCTATTATTTAGGGATCATTTTGATGAGTTAGGACTGCAGGGAATGTGTCTCTGACTGAATCTGCATTTTTATAGTGCCCTTTATTGTGCCAAAATCATGATGCGTACAAATTTGTTTGCACCTCTTATAAAGATGTGAAAAACCCTTTAAATATATTCAATTTTATTGCAGTATCATATCAATAGTGACAGTTTTTGAATATTCCACCTTTTAATTTGATTACATTTTTTCAAAGAGAGAAAAAGTAATCATACATTTAATTTAAAACACAAATACACAAATACGTCTTCTTATTTGCTTCCATAGTCCAATGTGTTGATCCGGCCACATGTTTTGGATCATTAAGACCAAGTTATGACTCACTAAGTTTTCTGGTCTATCATATTTCTATTTTAAATGACCTGGTAAGTGTTCTCAAAGCTTTTTCTCTCCCATTTTGAGGAGAAATAGGTCTGGGTCAAATTAGATTTGTACTCCAGGATAACGTAAAATGCTAGATTATTGATTAAAAGTTCAAAATTAAAGTATACGTGCAGAAAATAAAAACTTTTGGGGGAGTTCTGTAAAACTTTCAGTCAGAGATTATGGTGCTGCAATGAAAATTTTATGTATTTTAAGAATTTCTACATGTTTCGGTAAGGGTGCCAGTACTTTTTTATGCGTGTGCTCGTAGGAGATGGAGGAATGATGCAGCAACTAAAAAACATCTTTAAAACAAGAACAGTGTTACATATTATCTTTGTTTTTGTGTTGTTTGTTGTTTTTTCTTCTTGTTTTGCATGTGTACCTACTTTTTGTCCAAAAGCACAGTTTAACTTTCACTCATACAAACCCAGTGATGCCTTCATATGAAAAAAAACACACAGTCATAACTTCTGTAACAAGTTTATATTGTATTTTTATATTCTATTTTGTACGCCAGAAAAAAGCAAACATTAAATGACATTTTCAGATAAGAGAAATTATGCCTTATTATGGAGAAAGAATCAGTTTTAGGTCAGCTATCCTTCACGTGTCATCAGTAATCTTTATGTCCTGATAAACTGGAGTTCTCTGTTTTAACTTTTTTGAGCCTTTGAGATCAGCATTGCTTGCCTTTTGTGCCTTTGTTGTATATGACGACGAGTGTGACAATTAACAGTGTAGTACATTAATCTACTCTTTGGTGCCAACTGTAGGTTACTAACTGTTGCCACATCTGTGATTATTAACCACTTTAATGGTATCTGTCTCTGCCTCCTTTTTAAAGAATAAAAGTGTGTCTAAAAAGATGGAAATACATGTGCTGAATGACGATCTCTTTAACTTTTATCTGAGGAATAACTCTTTGTTCAGTATTAAACTCCTAGATGTAAAACTAACACTTTGTTGCTTCTTCTCTGTAGCACTTAATTATGCCATACAGCTTCCTTTCTGCATACTAATCGCCGAACACTCTTAGATATACAGAGGACAAAAAAAAACAAAAAAAGTGGACTCTTTAGCCAAAATGCAGGGAAAAGGCCAAACTGTGTTCTTTCCCACTTCTCCTTTTCTGTTTTGTTTTTGTGCAATTCAAGTGGACATCACACACACATATCCAAGTGGGTAATAAGAGAGAAGAGAAGAAAACACCCAGCTCACCATGGTTTCTCACAGGCATGCACATGTTTAACAGAAAAAAAGAGGGGGCTGCAGGTTTGAAGGCTGAGCTGACCGGGGAATTGAAGGAAAATTGATTGTGCAAGCTTGCCCTCGAACATCTGCAAAGTAAATATTAGACAGGATCACAGCCTGTCCCTAAAGCCTTGGGAAAAACTAAGCTTTAACAACCCACACGTCTTGGTGACTTACATTTGCTTTAGCTTGTCTTTGAAGAACTTTTTGCACAGTTCAAGCCTTATGCTTTCGAGTTTGAGAGTGAAAAAATCCCTTTAAAACCTCATGTAAAAGTTTCACACGCACAAAAAAGGGAAAAAAGTAGAATCACGTGGGGGTTTTCAATGGTGAATACAGCAGTGGGTGGTTCATTCGTCCTCTCCCTGCCCTTCCTGCTTTCATTGTAAAGTTGGGGAGGAGTGGGGATGGGGGGGGGGGCTCTGATGTTGAACTTCATGTTTGGAGTTGAGCCTGCTCTGTGGCTGCAACCCCAACCCCCTGATCACAGACAGTGAAAGGACATAATGTGACCACTGCTGACAATCCTCTGGACAGGAAGAAGCACGAGTGGAGATAGCGAGAGAGGAGAAAAGGGCTGGGAGTATGAAAGTGTGTGTGTGGATTAAAATGGGTGGGGGCTGCATGAGTGTTGGGATGGGTGTGCGTGTATGTGCTCTCGTCTTTGCTTTTCCTGTTTTCTCTCCAGTTTTGTGCTGTTTTTCATCCCCCGTTCTTCTGGAATGAGACCCTCTTAAAAGCAGCTGGTAATGTATTCTGCAGTCAGCTCTCACTAAGGCCAGCACCGGGGGCCCAGCGCTCCCACAGCTCCCAATCAAAGTGTGATTGTGAGCATGTGTGTGTTATTGTCTGTGTGAGAAAAATATTAGAAGTAAGTGAGAGGAAAAGACAGGTTGGTTCAGTGCTGTACAGTGCTGTGAAAAAGTATGTGCCCCTCAGAGATTTGTTCTGTTTTGGCTTGTTTGTCAACCCAACATGCATAAAATTCAACTTCAATATCAGACAAAGATAACCTGAATAACTATCAAAAGCAGTTTTTAAATTATGATTTTGTTTAGGTGAAAAAAGTTATCCAAATCTGCCTTATGTGAAAAATATAATCACTGTGCTTTTTAAACCATAATTTACCTGTGATTTACATTTCCTTTTCGGCACACCTGTAGAATTAAGAAATTGCTAAATGGAGTTGAACTTGAAGTAGGCTAAAATATCTCAAAATGCATCACATTATGCCCTAATCAGAAGAAATTCAAGAACAAATGGTAAACAGTTATTGACAACACTCCAATTTATTAAGGAGGAAAGTCAATCCAAACCAATCTGGCTTTGTGTGAAAAACTGATTCCCCCCCCTAAACCACCCATTGTGGCAACAACTATCATCAAGTGTTTGTGATAACTAGCAATGATTTTTTCACACAGGCCCACTCCTCTGTGCAAAATTTGTTTTAATTCAGCCACACTGAGGTGTTTTCTTGCATGAACGGTCTGTTTAAGGTCATGCTATATTATCTCTATTAGATTTAAGTCCATACTTTGATTAGGTCGCTCCAAAACCGTCATTTTGCTTTTTTTTCATTTGTTTGTGATTTTGAACCATTCAGATGTAGACATGTTGGTTTGCGTCAGATCATTGTGTGCATAAATCTAGTATGCTGGGGCTTAAGGTCACAAACTGATGTCTATAGGATTTTCTAGTAGAAACCAGAATTCATGGTTCCATCAATTTCAACATGCATGTCCTTAATAAGCAGTACAACAATTTCAGATCATGACCATGTTTGACTGTCTTTATGATGTTTTTTTTTTTGTTTTGTCCAAATGCTGCCTTAGTTTTTTAGATAAACCACGACACACACCTTTCAAGTAGTTTAACTTTTGTCTTGTCAGCCCACAGAAAATTTTCATAAGCTTTGGAGATCATGAAAATGTTTCCGGCAAATGAGACAGAACTCTGTGTTTTTGTGCTTAGCAGTGGTTTTCACCTTGGAGCTCTCCTATAGGTGCTATTTTGTTGCCCAGTTTGCTTCTTAGTTTTGAATCATAAACTCTGACCTTAACTGAGGCAAGTGAGGCCTGTAGTGCTTTAGTCATTGTTCTTGCTTCTTCTGTTCCATGTTATCTCCGTTTACAGAGAACTGCTCTTACTGTGGTTCGCTGAATCCCAAAAGTTCAGAAATGGCTTTATATCAGTCATTTAAGTGACTTCTTGATTATACAGATCAGGCAATATTAAGGCTTGGATGTAGCTAGTGAAACTGAACTCAGCTTGTCAACAAAATGTGGTTTAATACGTCTGAAAACCCCATTTTGTATTTACCCTGGTTATCATTGTCTGGTATAAAAAGTTGCTAGCTGATCTGAAACATTTAAGTGTGAGAAAAAAAGCAAAAACATAAGAAATCTGTATGGTAACACCAACGTTTTTACAGCACTGTATGCATTCACATAATGAACAACTCCAGATTTGTATCTGTCTGGTAAATATTTGATGACTAAGCAGAGGAGGAGTGATTTCAGTCCTGTAAGCTGCTCAAAAGTTGTATTTTAAACCCATCGTTCTATCCTTTCTCTCCCTTGTCCTCTTCCCATGTAAATAAGGCCAACTCCCCCTAACTCCACACACCCTCAGAGGCAGTTTAAAGACCCAACACTGTCTCCTTGTCAACCAGCTTACACTGGGGTCCTGTCGTGGCCTCTCTGTCTTTTGTGTTTGGGAGCTCAGAGAGACAGAAAGAAAGAGAGAGAGGGAGAGCAAGGGAGAGAGAGCAAAAAAGTAGGAAGCAAGGAAGGAGAGAATGAAAAGTTCCTGAAAAAGATAACAAAGATGACATCACAGTTATTTCATCCAACAAGTAAAAATGTGGTTTGTATTCCAGTGATGATGATTAGCCAGAAGCACAAAATGTGTGGCAGCCTAGTCTGAGAGTGGAGAGAGAGAGGCCCACAGCTGAATGGGGCATTGTGGGAATGACAGTGGGCACACTGGGCAGCAACACAGAACACTAACTCACACATCATGCCAGAGAGTCTGAAAACACCCACACTGGGTGACAATGGCAAACTTCATCGCTTCGCTTGGCCCCTTCTGAATACACACACACAATGGTAGCATGCAAATAAGACGCTCTGTTATTTGTGAAATCCAACACACTAGATTCCTTCAGAGTTTCTGTCCCTTTGACCGGCAGCAGATGGCCACCGGAGCAGAGCTAGAGTGAACCTGCGTTTTCACATATGTACATGTAAGAAGAAGGTTCCCACCCGGGGTGGCATCGTAAAGGTGCAGAAGGTAACAAGCTGGTCAAAGCCTGCAATATATCATATGGAGGTTGTCTTTAAGCCAATTCAGCACATCTACCTCAATTACTGGCAATGTCAATCTGTTTTAACTCATATCTGCACGTCCTGAACCATATTAAACTAAATTAGTTAATCAAATCAGGCCTAATTAGAAATAGGATCGAGGAGGACCAGGATAAACAAGTCTGACCCAATGTTTCTGGTCTTATCTGTGGTGCTGACTCTTTGCTGCATCCCTGTGTAGCATGTGAGGAACTGCAGCTGCTTTCAAGATGCATTTACAAGCTGCAACAGGTAATAAAAGGAACATGAAATAATATAACCCCCAAAGGAAATGCCTCCACAGACTTTTGAATGGTGTGTGGAGTTTCCTAAGCTTACATTTCCACAAAGATCCATTTAAAATGAATAAGGGCCTGTTTGTTTATACTGATATTTTTGTTAGAACACATCCTCTTAAACTTGTGAGGTGTTGTGGGTATTGTGGAACTCTATTCCTGTAACTGCAATGAAATAATAATAATAATAATATCTAGTTTAAAATTATAGGAAATAATCTCAAACATTTTTCTAAATAAAGAGTTGGTTATCTCATAAATTACAAAACTCTGTTTCATGTTTACCCGATCTCATTCATAAGATAAAACTATTTCATGTTTTATAAAACAAGATTCTATCTCATAAATAAGAGACGCCTTAGATATCTCATAATTATTATCATTATCGTGACTTGGCTATCACAGGTGTATCCAATTCAAGTAAGTATGAGATTATAATGTTCTTTATTGTGACATAATATTATTATTAAAAATTGCCATATGCATCAAGTCATAAATAAGGCTTGAAAAATCTTTTTTGTATTGTTACGATAATAATGATTTCACATCGACCTCTTAAAAATAATGTTTTGACTAAACAAAATAGATTAAATAAACTGTTTAATCAGGATAGCCACGCTATAACTAAATGAAACAAAGTCAGTCAGTCTGTCATTTTCTACCGCTTATTCCAGAGTGGGTCGCGGGGGAGCTGGTGCCTATCTCCAGCAGTCTATGGGCGAGAGGCAGGGTACACCCTGGACAGGTTTCCAGTTCATCGCAGAGCAACACACAAACAACCACACACACATTCATTCATACATCTAAGGGCCATTTAGAGTGACCAATTAACCTAACAGGCATGTCTTTGGACTTTGGAAGCCGGAATACCCGGTGAGAACCCACGCATGCACGGAGAGAACTTGCAAACTCCATGCAGAAAGAAACCAGGACCTTCTTGCTGCAAGGCAACAGTGCTGGCAACAGTGCTATCAACTGTGCCACCGCGCAGCCCCGTTGATTGGAAGGTATTGAGTTTTTTTGTTGTTTTTTTTTTTTACAAAAATAAACATACATGATTTTAGACAAAAATGAGTCATAGGAAATTAGCTCAACATAAGCTTTAGGAGTTGTTTTACTCAGAAAAACCATGTCTCGCAGCATAGTTGTAATTGTTTCTATGATGAACTTGCCACTCACAATATGGCGGACACGCCGTCGTATCATTTCTTCACTTCCGTTACAAATATTCACCGAGCTGTCGTACAATTGCTCGTAATGTTGCTAAGGTAAAAACATAATTTTTTTCACAATTCACTACCACCTTTATTATTCAACAAATACATAAAAAAGTTATGAAAATGTTTTCTTGGAATGGGAGGTTAAATGTTCAATTTGAAGACTTTGGTTGTTGACGCAACAGTCCGTTACCGGAGATCGCTTTACGGGAGAGCATGCTGCTGGAGGTCAGAGACATGATCACAACAGAAGCTACGTAGTTTTTTGTTAAAACAAAACAAAACAATACAAAAAACGCCGATTTTGCGTTAAAGATTACATTGGAGTTTAAAATAATCCCGACCAGGATATATTTCGCTGGTGTTGAAGAAATCCAGGGGAGGTTCGTCGTTTATTTTGGAGTGTTACGACATTTCTTGCTAAGGTTAGCTTGACTCGGCTAGCATCTTCCAGTTTCCAGGCTCCAGTTTGAGTCTCCAGGAGGGGTTTGCAGCCATGGACAATAACTCACAGGGGTCGGGGGGATTCAAAGGGGGTCTCGGGGGTCTTTTTGGTGGGGGTGCACCTGAATACTCCAACACAGAGCTGGCCGGTGTCCCCCGTAAGTATCTTGGGATGCTAGCTGTAACTAAACTGTAATGTTAGCTGCTGTCACGTTGCTCACATGCAGATAGTTTTTTAACACATTTAAAAACAATTGCAATTGCTAATTCCTTTATTTCAGTTACAGGAATGAGTCCTCTTTCCCCTTACCTTAACGTCGACCCTCGTTACCTGGTTCAGGTAGACGTGATCTCACTATTACTTTACACAATGAGTGCGTTTGGTGCCTTTTTTTCTGCCTGTGCTTATCTGAAATTATTGTGTTGCAGGACACAGATGAGTTCATTTTACCTACAGGGGCCAACAAGACAAGGGGAAGATTTGAACTGGCTTTCTTTACTATTGGGGGCTCATGTATGACTGGTGAGTAACGCTGGTTCATTTTTTGAGGAACTTAAACTGGGTTTGTTAGTAAATTAATGTCATTCAATCTGCATGAGCATTATAATGAACTTTCAAATGTTGCCATGAGCAAATGTAAAGACTAAATATAAAATTTATTTATTTTATTTTATTTTTTATTTATTTTAATTTATGTCCCTTAAAAAAACAAAGAAATTACCTAATTGCAAACCCATATATTTTAAAAACATTAGCAGAGAATAATCAAACTTTTTATCAAAAACAGTCCTTGTGGTTACAATATTTTTTGAAATAAAACCAAGATTCAATTTTCAAATTAAGATAATTTTTCTGCCAAGGAATAATTTAGGACACCCCCATAACTATTACCACATAAAATGTGCAGAGGATGAAAACATCATTGCTCAGCATTTTGAAGGAGAATTGTCCTGTTTAAACCACATACATTTTGTTTATTGTGCTGCTGACTTTTAAAGTGAGTGTTAGCACCATGGTGAGATCTAAAGAGCTGTCAGATGACTCCAAAATTGAATTATTTGGACACCAGAACAGAGAATGTGTTTGGCATGTACCTTATACAGCATTTTACAAAAAATAACTCATACTAACTGTGAAGCACAGAGTTGGAAGTTAGACCTGCTTGTTTTGTAAAGTGCCTTGAGGTCACATTTGTTGTGAATCAGAGCTGTATAAATAAACTGAATTCAACTGTGTTTGGGGATGCTTTGCTGCAGCAGGATCTGGCCAGCTCGCCATTATAGAATCAATTCTAAGATGTATACAATATCACAGTTTCACAGCTTTTTAAGAACTAAAACACAAATGAATTACATAATGTTGCTTATTACAGTTGTCATAGTGCATCTTTTATTAATTATTACTTTGATCTCATGTTTGTTGTACTTTAAATTGTTAATTGCACAGAATAGTATACCTTTTTGCCATTTCATATAAATGTCACAGCTGAGTCCAATTGAGGTCCTATTCTAATGCAGATCAGTTGTTATGACTCTGGTCCTGACAGCTTTTTTTAAATAATCCTTCTCTGATCCAGTGATATGTTCTAATGTCAGGGAAAAACCTTCAGAGAAAAGTAGAAAAACAGAAACACTGGTATTAATTCCTGTCCTATTGTTAAGACAAGTCTGTAAATTCCTTTGCAGAATTAATACTTGGGAATATGTTGGGAATATTATGCTCAAAATTCATGTTTCAGTGTACTCATACTTGAGTTTCCTGAGCTTATCTCTTGCCTCACTCTAACACAGGAGCTTCACTGGGAGCTTTAAATGGTCTGAGGATGGGCTTGAAGGAGACTAGAGACATGGCATGGTCCAAACCGCGCAACGTACAGTAAGCATAGACTCCATCCACTTTATTTTATTTTATTTTATTTTACCATGGTTATGTGAGATAGGCCAACACATATCAGTGCGTAATGGTAAAGTGGAAAGAAAATGATTAATGCTTTTCGATTTATCTTTCCTCATATTATCAATTTGATTTAGATCTGGACTTTGACTGGGCCCTTCTAACACATGGATATTCTTTGTTTTAACTCTCCATTGTGACTCTGGCTGTATGTTTAGGGTTGTTGACCTGCTGGAAGGTGAACCTGTGCCCAAGTCCATGATCTTTTGTTGTCCCCAACAGGTTTCCTTCCAGTATTGTCTTGTATTTAGCTCCATCTATATTCCCTTCACTCTGAACAGCCTCTATGTCCCTGCTAAAGGAAAACATGCCCACAGCCTGATGCTGCCACCACCATGCTTGATTACAGGGCCGGTGTGTTCAGGGTTTTTCCATTGATGGGTTTCTTCTACTTTTCCATAAAAGTGCGATTTGTGGAGGTCAGGGTTGAATACACTTTTGAGATCTGAAAAAGAACCAAACCGCCCCCGAAAAACGTACAAGTTAACAAACTCATCAACCTATTCTCACCAAGTAAACAAACTATAGGTGTGAAAATGCTCTGAAATGATTTTTCTTCTCCAGAATTCTGAACATGGTGACCAGGCAGGGGGCTTCCTGGGCCAACTCTCTTGGCTCTGTCGGTAAGATAATAAAGAACCCAAAAAAAAAAAGAAACGTTTAAGTTTTTTTTTCAGATGCAAAGGCTTGTCCTTAAAACTCAGGTTTGTTTTTCAATATCCTTGCAGCCCTGTTGTATAGTGCTTTTGGTGTGGCAATAGAGAAAGCCAGAGGGGCAGAAGATGATATTAACACAGTCGCTGCTGGCACGTTAACAGGGATGCTCTTCAAATCCAGCGGTAGGTTTTTCTTCTTGGGTATTGGTCATTAATTTACCTAATTAATCATTGTAAATGTTTTATCATTTTATTTTTTTACCTTTTTTCATCATTCTAATCTAGAAAAAAGCTACAACAGTGGTGCTTAAAATAAAAAAAAACTTAAAAGGTTTTTTGTTTGAAAACCGAAAAGCATTTATGTAGTTTTTGTTGATTAAATGCGAAGTCAAATAAAAGGTTTGATTGTTGCCATTTGGGGGAAAACTTTTCCTAATTTTGTAAGATTTTTGTGTCAGGCTATTATTTATTATTATAAAGCCAATTTTTGAGTTTTACACAACCATCGTTTACAGGGTGCCAATAATTGTGAAACAAGGTCGATAGTTTTTTTTTTTTTTTTGTGTTCCTGCTTTTCCCTTTTAAAGTGTCTAAGATAAATTAGCCTCTATGTCATATTTACATTCCAAAAACAGGAAGTCTTCAATGAATAATTTCTATAAACACCCATCAACTTAATGCAGTAATGTTTAAATAAACAATGCTTAAGTTATTGGGGATTAAGTGCCCTTTCACACAACGCAATTGTCCTCAGTTGTAAATGGGAGTAGGAGGAGCTATGCAGAAACTACGCTGCATTCTCAAATGAGAACTGACATGTTCTCTTGTCTTTCCTGTTTTGGAAAGAACATCTTTGTTGGGTCCTATTTACACCCTAGAGAAACAAAGAGCCATAGGTTACTAATAAACATTTTCAGACAGTCTAGTCAACTAATTAAAGTTCAAATTAAATTAAAGGGTCATTTACACATATTTTAAAGAAATTATTGGGGTGCTCATTGTACAACATTTTTTTTTGTTTGCAGGGCAGCAAGAAGACAATAAAGTTAAATATGCAATGTAAATGCTTTGTTGGGCATGTTGTAACATACAGATGGCAGAGTAATAATTATGCAGATTCTAAGATCTTTGAAAAGCCTCTAAAGCCCAAACAGAGTTCCCATCCTGACGTTAAGTCTGTCTACTGAACACCTAATATTCTGCCTAATGATCGTTTTCAGAGATAATGATGATTCTGTTTATTTTCTCAGGAGGATTAAAGAGCGCCGCCCGTGGAGGTCTCGTTGGTCTTGCCGTATCTGGTGCATACGCCCTTTACAACAACTGGGAGCATCTCACCGGCTCCTCCTCCACCCGGTTGTACTAACCTCTGCCACGCTTCATCATCAGGTCCAAATATCTGGAGGACTCAGCCTTTAACCACAAATAGTTAGACTGGTTAAATTTGGTGTTTTTTTCCCGTCTCTCACCCGCAAGCATTCTGGGAATTGTGAGAGAAAAGGTAATTCCTCTGGAAATTCCTCTGGAAATCCAGATCATTTGTTAGTCCTTGGCTGTGTTCTGATTAGTCACAAGAACAGTTAGTGAGGATATAATACCAAATCCCAACTTTTAGTTTCATTGCTAATGAATGACTTGTCTGTCTCCACTGATGCTAGATTGTCATGACAGTTAAATGAGCCAACTTATAGGACAACACCTGGTGTGTGGTCCAGATAAGGTGTTTTCAGACTGAAAGACTCTTATCTGTAAAAATAGAGCAAATCCTCACAGTCTGACGACATGTATTTATTAAAACATTGATAGTGGTTTCTGCTCTGTGAGAGAGGAAACCACTGTAAAGCTGTACTTGAACGTCTTACTGTTCATGTTTCTCCATCAACTCTGCTGTTTGATAAACCAGAATAAAACGACAAATGTTACGGATATTCTGCCTTTTATCACTTTTATTGCAGAAATGAACTTGTACATACCGCTGTATGCAGATGAAAACTAGTTGCACGTTCAAAATTTATATTTACAGTGTGAAGTGTTTGATTTGTGGAACAGGAACAAGCGGGAGCAACGACACTGAATAAGAAAAAAAAAACTTTCAAGGGAGCAGAATTAGTTTGCTGAGTCAGCGGTTCCTCCTCAGTGCAGGAAGAAGTCCCTGATGCGGGTTGCCTCGATCCAGGGGATGAAGGCAGCAGTACGGGTGAAGACGCTGGGTTTGTTCTCCACGGTGCAGCCGATTGGCCCGAAGCTCACTACGCCGTGCACCTCCCATCGATCACGGCTGAGCTGGCAGAGCAGAGGACCCCCAGAGTCGCCCTGATAGGAAAGACAAACAATGAGAGACAGAAAGACTTGGTCTGACAGACATAACGTTCCTGTAAATGCCTGGCAGTCCCTACCTGACATGCTGCGGGTGGGTCCTCGGTGTCCTTGAACCCGGCACAGATCATGGAGTCACGGACACGGTCGCCCCAGAACTTCTTCTGCCGGCAGGTTTTGAAGTCAATGATGGGCAGGCGGGCTTGATTCAGCGCATCTGCCAGGGAGACGTTCTCCTTTCCACCTGCAATGTGATCATAGACATTTCAGCATTTAAAGCTTTATGTCTCATTCACAGAACAGCAGTTTTATTTCAGTAATTCACTTCAGAGTGAAACTTCTATATATTAATATTCATCACACATGAGGTGATGTACAGTGTTTCAAGTGTTTGTTGATGGTAATTTTGAAGATTATGGTTTATAGCCAATGAAGAAAGATTCAGCTTAGATGAAATGGCTGCAAGAATGCTGTATAAGACAAAAAAGGATTTTTAATACAGAAATATTATGGTGTGCATAATAATGGGAAGACTGCTGAGTCAACAACCAAGGCACCAGAGTCTGGAGTGGAGAGGAACAGAATCCAAGTTGCCTGAAGTCCAGTGTGGTTCCACAGTCAGTGATGATTTAGGGAGCCATGTCATTTGTTGTTCATGGTCCACGGTGTCCAAACCCAAAGAGGTCTACCGGGAAAATTTTAGGGCACCTTTTTCTCTGCTAACAAGCTTTCAGGACTTGGCACATGCCCAAACTGCCAAAAGTACCAGTATCTGCTCTAATGACCATGGTATCACTGCAGCAAACTGGGCAGACTTAAACCCCACAAAGAATCTATGGAGTATTGTCAAGAGGAAGATGAGATACCTGACGTAACAATGCAGACGAGCTGAAGGCGACTATTAAAGCAACCTGCACTTCCTTAACACCTCAGCAGATAATTACCTCCATCACACGCTGCACTGATGCTCCAATGCAAGGAAAAGTAGCCCCAACTAGGTATTGAGGGCATACACTATACAGTACATAGAGATATAATGAAATTAAATGCAGATACAACGAATTAATGCTCTGGGTGTCAGCAAGATCATTTTCAAACTGGGTGGACTCTCGTCACCCTTGACATCCACATACACCCATTGTGATGATGGAAGAGAGAGAGAGAGCACTGCAGAAAATGTAGGTTAATTGCAATCAATATCCTTTGTAATATTCAACAATAATATCCAAGTTGAATGTTTTAGTAATACTGTTGAGCCCTAATTCAGCCTTACTTCTCCTCAATTTGTATCCCCTGTCCCTGACTTACCACGGGTGTCTCCCCAGCCCGTCACCCAGCAGTAGTGCCCTGGGTTGAGGGGGGTCTGCTTGCGCGGCAGGCAGGCGTAGCGGATGAAGTTTGAAGGCAGGATGTCAGTGGCGGCCTTCACCAGGGCGATGTCATAGTCCAGCTCACTGTGAGCAGGATAACGGAAGTTCTCATGCCGGTAGATCCTCTTAATGGGAAAAATCCTCTCTGCAGACTCTGAGCGCTTCAGCTGGTGCTTTCCAAGGACAATCCTCCAGCTCGCAGGATCTTCAGCTTTACCCCTGAGAGTGTTTGACAAAAAATTTGCAGTTTTATGTCAGTTGTTTAATTTGATTCAGACAAACGTGCACCTGCTTTTAGATGTCAGATTTATGGAGTGCCATCTTACTTCTGGAAGCAATGAGCTGCCGTAAGCACCCAGTTCTTATGGATGAGAGTTCCTCCACAGACGTGAATGTAGTGTTTACTTCCTCTGGGTCGAACCTGTGACAAGCAGCCAGACAGTGTCCTCACTCATAAAAATATGTCAGATATTTAATTTTAATCAAGTTTTATTTGTAAAATATTCAGTAAGTTTACCTGTGTTTACTTGTACTGTTCTCTTTATCTCATTTAAACTTCAATAATGATCTCTCTTCATTACATTTACATTTTATTTCATTCATAAAATATTTATGTTGTACATTTTATTGCATTGTTTGTTTTATTTTAATGCCTTTCATAAAATGTTTTAATGCAATTATAAACTTGTCTTTTAGCTTTCCTTTTAATTTCCTTTCTCTTAATTCACTGTCTTAATTTGATTTAATCCAATTGAATTCAATTAGATTTTATTTTATTTACCAAATTTTAATCAGGTTTTTCTTTGGTTGTTATGAATTTTTACTTTGATCTAAATGCTTTAAATACAATGCATCTTTTAAATCTAGATTTTACCACTATTTTAGATTTGATCAAAATAAAAATGTGATTTTAGATGTTTTTCTGTTTATATGAGTAATTGGTAAAGTTAATTACGGAGTCTTTATGTTTTTATATAGTTTATATCTGTCTCTGGTGTTTCTGCAGTTGTACATTTTGTAGCACATTTTATTTTATTGTCCAGTTATTGTCATTTTATTTACATAGTTAAGCATTTTTTTGTGTAATTGCTGATTGTGGTTAGCATGCTTTGTTTTGAACTTTTATAAAACAGTTTGTGTTACCTTTAAACATATGCAAAGTGCACTATAAATATATCTGAATCTGAGGGGTGATCGGGAGGAATGGCCTCCCCGATCTGAATCCCAGTGGTGTTTTGTTATTGGACTTCTGTGCTAGTCACGGATTGTCCATAATGAACACCATGTTCACCCGGACAGACTTGGCAGGCCCAAGCGCATAGTGAGGGTCTGCTGGGAAAGTCTGGCGGAGCCCTCGGCCAGGGATGTATTCAACTTCCACCTCCGGGAGAGCTTTGACCAGATTTAGAATATAATTAATAAGTTAATTTATTTCAGTAATTCAAATTCAAAACGGTAAACTCGTGTATTGTAATAATGTATTATACACAAAGTAATATATTTTAGAAATTGGGAGGTAATCAGCCTATGGGATTGCTGAGGTTTTAATGAAGTCCAGGTTGCTTAAATAGTGAACTTCAGACCATCTGCATTGTTGACTCGGGTGTCTCATATCCTCCTCTTGATAATATCCATATGGGCTCTCTATGGGGTTCAGGTCAGGTCAGTTTGCTGGCCAATGAAGCACTGTGATATGATGGATGTCAAGCATCTTGGATTCTGTGGGCCAATTAGTGCCTCTATGGTCCTACTAGTGTGGTTGTTCTGACTACAACCCCTAGGCCCTTTAAGCTTGATACTCTGAACCCATGTTAAGAATTTAATAAACCTTTGAGATAAAATGTGAAACGTTTTCAGAAACAAGAGTAGAAGATCTGTTTAAACATGATCGTTATCCCCTGGGTGACTATGAATGTACAGGTCCTTCTCAAAAAATTAGGATATTGTGATAAAGTTCATTATTTTCCATAATGTCATGATGAAAATTTAACATTCATATATTTTAGATTCATTGCACACTAACTGAAATATTTCAGGTCTTTTATTGTCTTAATACGGATGATTTTGGCATACAGCTCATGAAAACCCAAAATTCCTATCTCACAAAATTAGCATATCATTAAAAGGGTCTCTAAACGAGCTATGAACCTAATCATCTGAATCAACGAGTTAACTCTAAACACCTGCAAAAGATTCCTGAGGCCTTTAAAACTCCCAGCCTGGTTCATCACTCAAAACCCCAATCATGGGTAAGACTGCCGACCTGACTGCTGTCCAGAAGGCCACTATTGACACCCTCAAGCAAGAGGGTAAGACACAGAAAGAAATTTCTGAACAAATAGGCTGTTCCCAGAGTGCTGTATCAAGGCACCTCAGTGGGAAGTCTGTGGGAAAGAAAAAGTGTGGCAGAAAACGCTGCACAACGAGAAGAGGTGACCGGACCCTGAGGAAGATTGTGGAGAAGGGCCGATTCCAGACCTTGGGGGACCTGCGGAAGCAGTGGACTGAGTCTGGAGTAGAAACATCCAGAGCCACCGTGCACAGGCGTGTGCAGGAAATGGGCTACAGGTGCCGCATTCCCCAGACCTGGGCTACAGAGAAACAGCACTGGACTGTTGCTCAGTGGTCCAAAGTACTTTTTTCGGATGAAAGCAAATTCTGCATGTCATTCGGAAATCAAGGTGCCAGAGTCTGGAGGAAGACTAGGGAGAAGGAAATGCCAAAATGCCAGAAGTCCAGTGTCAAGTACCCACAGTCAGTGATGGGCTGGGGTGCCGTGTCAGCTGCTGGTGTTGGTCCACTGTGTTTTATCAAGGGCAGGGTCAATGCAGCTAGCTATCAGGAGATTTTGGAGCACTTCATGCTTCCATCTGCTGAAAAGCTTTATGGAGATGAAGATTTCATTTTTCAGCACGACCTGGCACCTGCTCACAGTGCCAAAACCACTGGTAAATGGTTTACTGACCATGGTATCACTGTGCTCAATTGGCCTGCCAACTCTCCTGACCTGAACCCCATAGAGAATCTGTGGGATATTGTGAAGAGAACGTTGAGAGACTCAAGACCCAACACTCTGGATGAGCTAAAGGCCGCTATCGAAGCATCCTGGGCCTCCATAAGACCTCAGCAGTGCCACAGGTTGATTGCCTCCATGCCACGCCGCATTGAAGCAGTCATTTCTGCAAAAGGATTCCCGACCAAGTATTGAGTGCATAACTGTACATGATTATTTGAAGGTTGACGTTTTTTGTATTAAAAACACTTTTCTTTTATTGGTCGGATGAAATATGCTAATTTTGTGAGATAGGAATTTTGGGTTTTCATGAGCTGTATGCCAAAATCATCCGTTTTAAGACAATAAAAGACCTGAAATATTTCAGTTAGTGTTCAATGAATCTAAAATATATGAATGTAAAATTTTCATCATTACATTATAGAAAATAATTAACTTTATCACAATATGCTAATTTTTTGAGAAGGACCTGTATACCAATGTTTTGGATCCCATGCCTCTCCACTATTCCTCCAGACTGTGACTGATTTGAATAAAATGCTACATTACATTTAATCTTCGATCTGAATCCGAGTGGTGTTTTGTTATTAGACTTCTGTGCTAGTCACGGATTTTCCATAATGAACACCATGTTCAAGCATAAGGGTGTCCATCAATGCACTTGGCACCAGGACACCCTAGGCAGGAGGTCGATGATCAACTTTGTTGTCATGTCGTCAGACCTTTGGCCGCATGTTTTGGACACTTGGGTGAAGAGAGAGTCTGAGCTGTCCACTGATCACCACCTAGTGGTGAGTTGGATCCGCTGGAAGAGGAGAAAGCCGGACCGACTTGGGAGACCCAAGCGTATAGTGAGGGTCTGTTGGGAACGTCTGGCAGAGCCCTCGGCCAGGGATGTATTCAACTTCGGTGAGGCCATGGAGAAGGACATTGTTGGCCTCGAAGCCATTCTGGCAAATCGTCCGGCGCCTCAGGAGGGGGAAGCAGTGCTTCGCCAACACTGTTTACAGTGGGGGTGGGAGGCTGCTGACCTCGACTGGGGACATTATCAGGTAGTGGAAGGAGTACTTCGAGGATCTCCTCAATCCTGCCATCACACATTCCCTGGTGGAAACAGAGGCTGGGGACTTGGTGTTAGACTCTTTCATCACCCAGGGTGAAGTCACCGAGGTGGTTAAAAAGCTCCTCGGTGGCAGGGCTTCGGGGGTGGATAAGATCCGCCCTGAGTACCTCAAATCTCTGGATGTTGTAGGGCTGTCATAGTTGACAAGCCTCTTCAACATTGCGTGGTGGTCAGGGACAGTGCCTCTGGACTGGCACACTGGGGTGGTGGTCCCCCTTCATAAGAAGGGTGACTGGAGGGTGTGTTCCAACTACAGGGGGATCACACTCCTAAGCCTCCCCGGTAAGGCCTACGCCAGGGTATTGGAGAGGAGAGTCCGGCTGATATTCGAATCTCGGCTTCAGGAGGAGCAGTGTGGTTTTCGTCCCGACCGTTGAAAACTGGACCAGCTCTATACCCTCTACAGGGTACTCAAGGGTTCATGGGAGTTTGCCCCAACTGGTCCACATGTGTTTTGTGGACCTGGAGAAGGCATTGGACTGTGTCCCTCATGGTGCCCTGTGAGGGGTGCTCCAGGAGTATGGAATCGGGGGCACTTTATTAGAGGCCATCCGGTCTCTGTACAAGCGGAGCAGGAGTTTGGTCCGCAATGCCGGCACTAAGTCGGACCTGTTCCCGGTGCATGTTGGATTCCGGCAGAGCTGCCCTTTGTCATCGGTCCTGTTTATGACTTTTATGGACAGGATTTCTAGGTGCAGAGGGAGATCGACAGACGGATCGGTGCGGCTGCCGCAGTAATGGGGGCACAGTGCCGGTCCGTTGTGCTGAAAAGAGAGCTGAGCCGAAAAGCGAAGCTCTCGATTTACCGGTCGGTCTACGTTCCTACCCTCACCTATGGCCATGAACTTTGGGTCATGAACGAAAGAACGAGATCCCGGATACAAGCGGCTGAAATGAGCTTCCTCCGTAGGGTGGCCGGGCACTCCCTTAGAGATAGGGTGAGGAGCTCGGCCATCCGGGAGGGGCTCGGAGTAGAGCCACTAATCCTCCACATCGAGAGGAGACAGTTGAGGTGGCTCGGGCATCTATATCGGATGCCTCCTGGACGCCTTCCACGGGAGGTGTTCCAGGCACGTCCCACCAGGGGGAGGCCCAGGGGATGGCCCAGGACACGCTGGAGGGACTATGTCTCTTGGTTGGCCTGGGAACGCCTTGGGCTCCACCCGGAGGTGTCTGGGGAGGGACGTCTGGGTGTCTCTGCTGAGTCTGCTGCCCCCGCCACCCGGTCCCGGATAAAGCGGAAGACGACGAGTACGAGTACATTTAATCTTAAAGAGGGATTTTGGACCATTGACAACAATCTATGCGCTTTTCTCCTTATCTCAGGTTGAACACTTTTAGTGTTGCCTGTGGTTCACCTGTAGCTCAACACAAATAATTACATGGTTGTCACCTATGTCCTGGAAACATCTGTGTGTCTGGTGTCCATTGAAGCAGTGGCTCCAGCTGAAGTCCACAATCCAGTATACTGTAACTTCTTTTGCTTGTCTATATTTTTTGCTTTAAATTAACTTTCCAATAATATGCTTGGATACAGCAATTTGTGAACAACCAACTTCTTTAACAAGGATATTTCCAAGCTAACCCTTCTTGTGCAGAATGTCAGTCACTGTCTGCTGGATAACTGTCACCTCAGCTGTCTTCCCCATCATTGTGTAGGCATCAATACATTTCTGTATTAAAATATATTGCATTTATGTCACGTTGATCAATTGTATTACTACAATTAGTTATCCCTAATTCATTGTTTGGATAAGAAACACTGTATGAAATGATCTTGGAATGGGTTAATTACCATTATAAAAGAAGCACAGACCATAAAGTTTAACCAAATGTTCACATTTTTGTCCACATTTAACTGATTAAAGTAATTGTGATCCTTAAAACAGAGAATCCTATGAGTGTGATTTACCTGCAAAGAGACCTGCCAGGGCCAGGAGTGAGGTCTGGCCTCATTCCCAGAGACAATCCTTTCAACCATGCTTGGCTTGAAGTGGGCCGTGCCGCAATCCTGTGGCCAGTCTAAGACGATAAAACCACCACATTCATACATACCGGCATCACAAAGCTACTACCCGAGTAATGTTTTGCTTTTTTTTTTTTGGTGTTGAAAAAGTTTTCTTTCCCTCACCCAGGTGGAGGACTTTGTGCTGTGGGTGTTGTCCAGGAATGAGCGTGTATGCAGCTGCATGCAGGGATGCCTTGCTCAACAGCAGCAGCGGAAGCAGGGACATAAACCGAAGCAGAGGCGGTCCTGGGGCAGCCATCGTCTTCCAGAGAATCACAGACCAGTCCACAACCAACACTATTTATAGCAAGCAGCAAGCAAATGTACGCAAACAGGTACACGTACAGTGTATCCAAACACATACACACACACGAGCACAACAGCAATCCTCTATGGACAATGAGTTAGTGTCACAACAAAGGCAGAGCACTGGATAGTTCTCCTGTAGCTTTGACTTTTCCTGCAGCTGAGAAAAAAAGGATTTCTTTTCAGGGAAGTCCCATCAGCACTTTCACATACATATACTACACTAACAGCACACGGACATGCGCGCAAGACAAAGGCATCACTTGTATACAAACAAGTGTACAACTCACAGGACTAATCGGAGTGACACATTGGCTGAAATCTAACCTTAATATCAGGTAAATCTGAAGCCCAGTCCATCCTGTGTAAACACAGCTCAGTAGATCTGCATCTCAGATGTAAGACCAAGGCCATTTAAACTAAAATTACACACGCTATGTCCACAAAGTCCATGTTGGTAAAAAAAAATGGGCCTCAGATGGGATTGTGTGTGGGTCAGTGGCCTCATGTCATGTTGATACATGTGGAGTAGATGCAGGACAACTCCAGCATAAAACTTTGAACTCATATGGGACCAAAACGACCCAGTTTTATTCTATATTTTGTCACATTACAACATCAAACCTGGCACTCTGTTTAGCTCTGACACCTTACCAGAGGGATGTATCGGCTGAACTATTGCTGCCAAGAACTTAATCTTCTCCTACTATAGATGATACACCCATCTCTGTCTTTCTCTGTTTACACCATCGCTCTCCTGAACAAAGCAACTGAAGGAGCTATTGCTGCTACTAACTGTGTGTTGTGTCTTTCATCCTAAACACTTGGCACATGGCTAAAAAATGGCACATGTTTAGCTGGGTTTCTCTCCCAGATGAAGCCACTAACGAAGCTACTGCTGCCATTAAATCTTTAATTATGTTTAATGTAGAAAATACTCCTAAGCTAATGTTTCTTTGCTTTTCCATCTTAAAATCAACTTTGATCACCTTTCCTGTCTGCTGAAAGAAAACATCCTCACAGCATGATAGTACCTCCACGATGTTTTCCTGTGGGGATGGTGAGCACACAAATGCAGAACAAAAAGTTTAGTTTTGGCCTCAGCTGGGCATCTTCTTCCATGTCTGTTGCCATCCCTATATAATTTCATGATTTCTTATTGCTTTCTGTCAACATAGGCTTCGTTCTCATAACAATAACATTTTATTTTATACATTTTATCTTGCTTAATTTTTTCCATGGGCCCTTTCTTAAAGTCTTAAAGTTTCTTGACATGGATTACCACTTTACTTTTAACAGCACTGCGGTCGAAAGATGTCCCACCCTCACCTCGACTTGACTAAATATCTACACACAAACAGACATCTAGAAGCCCCTGGTGAGCAGAGCTTTTCTTGCTGCAGTGAATAAAAGAGAATGTGCCCGCTCATCTGAATGGCAGGGCTTGAATGGTCAGATCTCACCACTGGGGTTCACCAAGTTTACATACAACTCTGCTTTGTGTGTGTTTGTGTTTATCGGGTGAATGAGGTGAAGTGTGGCACAAGCAGAAAAAACAAGAAGCATATGGACAATTACTCATTAAAGCCAATTGACAAGTATTAAATATAACATATAACATTTATGGAGGACATAACTATTAGAAATGAAGATGCAGAAATCTGAATTTTGCGACTACTTTTTAATTTCTGTTTTTTGTAGCTTTGGCCTGCTGATACCAAGACCAGGTTCAGATATATTCACACAACCCTACTTATATGTAGTTAAATCCCATTTATCCATTTATATCAAGTTGCACCTTGACCAAATGCTTTTTGAAGCCACCAACAGGCTTCAGACATGATTGTGGGTGGATATTTATTCATTCTTTTAACATAATCTTTTAATATGGATAGTTTCCTGACAGATTCTGCTTTTAAGTACAGTCCATACCATTTTAATTGGCCTGAGCTCAGGGTACTTCCAGACTGATTTATCCATTCCAAAATCAGTTTTGATGTATAGTTGGGCTCATTGTCCCACTGGAACACCCAATTGTATCAAACATTCAACCATCTCGATGTTGATTAGAGGATTAGAGGTTAAGTTAAAGATATTGAAAGATATTGACAGTCCTCTGTTTTCATTGTTTCATCAACTTTCTGCAAGGCATGTGTGGCTCTAGCAAAGAAACAGACTCTCAGCATGATGCTACCACAATTAAATATTAAATATTCAGCCACAATCTTGCCAGAGGCTTGTTGATGACTATAAAAAGTGTGCACATAAATTGCAACATGCTAAGGGACTTTTAACTACTTCCAATTTTGCAGTCTATCATTGTTTTTAAAACTATTTGGTTGTTTGTTGAATTATCTTTCCACCCTGGAAAAAGAACAGATCTAGTGTATCATTAAAAGCCCGAAACAATACATGCCCACGAGGAGTGTATGTAAACTTCTGGCCTCAAATTTTGGGCATGCAGTATATTTTTACCATTTTTAAGCTACAATCAGAGCTTGAAGAATCTAACCTGCTAACCTGTACTTCTGGGTACATATAAAACACCATTACAAACCATAAATATGATGGATACCAAGCAAAAATCTAAAGAATTCACAGCTGTTAATAAACTCCTTCTTGGTCTTTGCCACATAATGAAAGCTGAATTATTGTAATACATTACAGTTTGTTTAATTGTTATTCTGTCATGTTGTTTGAAGTAACAAAAACCAAAACCACAAAAACAACAAAATGCACAGTATTGTAACTGGCTTAGAAATCTATTAATGGCCAGGTTTTAATATGAATAACATTAAATAACTTTATAGTTATCTACAAATTACATACAAACGTCTACTGTGACTGAACAAGAAAACCTTAACGATTGAAAGTGATTAAAGGGCAAATCGCTGCCCATTTTAGAACCATTAAATATACAGATATTGAAAGTATGATTGATAAATAAATCCTGATTGGCCATTTTGTTCTTTTTCAAATAGCCTTTGTGCCCTAGCCTCTCCTAAAAAATAAGATGTAAACACCATATATAAATACATAGATACATGTAATCTGGTTCCATAGTGTTAGGTGTATTACAGTTACATAGGACACAAACTGTTTTCTTGATTAAAAAAAGATATTTTCAACAGGAATATGTCAAATGGATGTAAGTGTACTCGTTTCCAACACAATAAATAGATAAAATCAGTCAAACAGTCTCTGTTGGAAATGTTTTTCTCCCCAAGGATTAATGACATTCTAAGATTAAAGGGAAAAAACAACCCAAACCTGAGAAAAAGAAAAAAGGAAACAGCCTAGATCATGCCTCAGTTAGGACAGATAGCTGGGGCACAGTCAGCAGCCAGACCGTCAAGTCCACTGCAACTGTTGTTCGTGAACATAAATTTTGTCAGGTAAAAAAAAAGATTTCTTTTTAACTTTTTATGTGTCATTTTTCAGTACAGTCATGATGGATGCCCTTTTCTTTCTTTCTTTCTTTCTTTCTTTCTTTCTTTCTTTCTTTCTTTCTTTCTTTCTTTCTTTCTTTTGACTTCGTAGTAAATCCGAAACTGGAAAGTGGGAGGAGCAGAATTAAGAAGGCTTTAATCTACCAACAAATAGCTACTACAGAATTTATAGAAAATAACAGAATGTGTGCTGAGGGAAAGCTTTGACCACATCAAACTAAATGTGTCTTTTCCCAGCTCAGTTTTAATTTTTTATGTAAGATTCATAAGAGTCTCCGTCATCTGTCTTTCTGGAACCTCCACACCACCCAGGCCTCCTCAATGATCTGGTCACAATTCTTTTCTTGCTGTGTCCACTCTCATGTGTTGGAGACTTTAAGCTGCGTGCTTTCTTCTCTCCACCTTCTTCCTCCTGTATGTCTTGTGCTTTGCCCTGCTCTTCTCTATTTCTTCTACAATTAGCCTCCTCATTTTCAAGCTTTTTAGCTCCTGCTTCCTGCTGCACCTCCCTTCCTGCTTCTGCCTCCAGGGTTTCCTGACTCTCACCCTCCACCATGCACTTAATGGTCATTGCAGGTGGGCTTGTGTCAGGTGCCATTGTTGTTACCATATTTGACATGAGTGGAGGCTTTGGTGCTTTCTTCTTCTTAGAGGAACACCTCTGTGGTTGGGGGCTGTTCTTAAGATCCAGATGTTTCTGTATAGCGGTGCTGAGCTCCTCGGGGTCCATGGATGCTCCATGAATGTCCCATGTCAGCCCATCCTCGTCCCATAGCACCTGCTTCATGCTGCCCCTCCTGCCAAGTTCATCACATTCTTCAGACTGGGCCTTCAGACATGATATCTTTCTTTCAAGATACTGTGTAGAAGCGGAGGTAACGTTGCACTCTGGGGTGTCTTGTTGCTTCTCCTCCTCCTCACTGCTGCTCACTGGAAACATGCTTGAAGATGCCGAGACCAGGTTGGAGTGGGATCCCACACAAGGCTTCAGGTTTAATCTGGAACCAGGTGGTGAGCCCAAGAGGGAGTGTGAGCCACTGTTGGAATTAGACATGTTCTTCTGCAATTCACAGCAGGAGCCCAAAGGGGAGCCTGTCTGCACCGCAGCATCTATCATTTCCAGCTGTGAGGTCATTGTTCCTTCCTCCTTGAACAGCTCTGACTTTGGATTATTTGCAGTTCCTTCCAAGTGCACCAAGTTGTACCTGAAGAAGTCTCCCAAACATGAGTCACTCAAGGAAGAAATTAACGGTGATCTCCAATTTTTGCCCATCTGGCAGCTTAGCTCAAACTCCAAAGGCAGCAGATAATGGCAACCTGAGAGTTTGGCTTTGAAATCTTTTTTTTCTGCAGAAAGATTTGGCTTCAGCTTGCAAACAGTTGGCAGTGGACTGTTCTCTCCCTTTTCTTCCAATACTTGGCTGTCTCTGGGACTGGACAGGTCTTTACTAACGTCATTAATAAGGTATCCAGGATCTGTACACTGTTCTGCATCTGCTAGGTTTGCATATGAGGGGACAGGGGAAGGAAACTTAAATAAAAGTTTCTCAGGGGAGTTCCTATCACCTGGACAGGTTGGCCGAGGGTGGGGTGAGCATTCAGATAGCTGATATGTGCCTAGTGTTAGTGGTGAAGAGGTTAAATTATCTTGAGGTGGCAAAGTAGGTGTATGGAAAGGGGAAATCAATGGTGAGGGTGTGGTTGGAGGAGAGGTTAGTTTGGATATTGGAGAATCTGGGGTGAAGCAGCCAGGTGCTTCCTGGTTGAAACAACAGGAACGTGATGACCCATCCTTCCATACAACCGTGTCTGGAGTGCTGCTGCGGCTGCTGCACCCACTCCAGTGATGCATGTTGGAAATCCAGCGTTCGCTGAGAGGAGGAGGGCTGTGCAAGTCCTCATTCTGAGTTGTGACCGAGAACTGGTGGCTGTTGTGGTACCATTTGTGGTGGTGCAGCTGATGTAGTGTCACTTGATTCTGGTCAGAGTGTGTGTTGGTGCTGGAGCTGCGCTTCAGGTCCAGTCGTGTCCAAGCTAAGTCTCGTTTGTGAGGTGGGCCTGTTGCTGATACAACATCCACAGAGCTTTTAGAAAGAGAGAAGATGGGAGTTCGGTCATCCTCATCCTCCAAAATGCCAACTTCACTGGTGGAGGACAGTGACTGACCGACTGAACAGCAGGTGGACTGGTAGCTCTCAGACGCAGGGCGACCAGACCTCGCCATGATAGCACCAGACCTGTAAGGACAAACACATATAATGTTTCAATAATACCCTCATGAAAGTATAAGAAATTGAGAAAATGGCTACAGAAAGATAATGTTGTAATGCTGTGAAAAATACTTTTCTTCCTTACAGATTTCTTCTGGTTTTGCTTTTTTGTTGCACTTAAATGATTCAGATCATCAAACAAATTTTAATATCAGAGAAAGACAACTTAACTGAATGCACCCTGAACAAATCCTACTGGTTGTTGCTTTTGTGATGAGTCTTTTACACAATTTGTTTGGCTCACTCTTCTTTGCAAAACTGTTTCAACCATACCATATTGGAGGGTCTTCAATCATAAACAGCCTGTTTAAGGTCACACCACAGCATCTCAATTGGAATTAAGTCCAGACTTTGACTAGGCCACTCCATCTTCATTTTTTCTTAATGCTATTCAGAGGAGGAATTCACTGGTGTGTTTTGTGTCAATGTTCTCTTGCAGAAGATTATCCCAAACATCTTGAGGGATCATTAAGATATTTTTGACAAATATTTATTTATTTTGGTAAATAAATATTTGTGGTCCACTCAAGTCAGAAATGTATTGAAACGGGTTAGCAAATTCTTTAGTACAGAAAAACAGATCTCAGCAACTGGATTTCATCTCTTTTTCTCATTGGTCTTTTTGATATTAGCTTACTTCATGTTGTCAGACAGGTTCAATTTAATAGTTTTCTTGAGTTTACAGGTCTAGCAGTAATCAGGCCTAAGTGAGACTAGTGAAACTGAAATCAGCGATCTAGAAAATATATAAAATAACACTTTTTTCAGGATTTAACATCAACATTTTCAGAACCACATAGTTTGGATAGTCTTTTTCTTCCCTTAAAAAGTGAAATCGTTTGAAAACAGCTTTTTTGTATTTATTTTGGCTAACTTTGTATGTTTTAAAATTAGTTTCATTATTTGAAAGCAGGTATAAAAGATACTTTTCATTAAGCTCACACATCTATATTAAAAATGTTTATTTTTATTCTAAAATCATCATAATTAATAGAAATAAAGCCTTGATACATCAGTCTGTGTGTAATTAATCTATTGAATGTGTTTCATTGAGTGAATTGACTTACAGAAGTAAATGAACTTTTCAATATTCCAATTTATTAAAATGCCCCTAAAAGACTTCTGTGGCCATTTCTGGAACGTTTGTTCAGGGGCTAGCTGTTTGGGGGGACAATCTTTTAAAGAAATATGCTTCATTTTATTACCTTGAGAAGAAAAACAAACCAGGTTCGTATCTCAGAATGGTTTTATACTTGTTTCATCTTAGCCATCTTGGCCATCTCTTCAACAGCTAACATTTGCTGTTCTCGTTAGCTTGTTGCTAACTCTTTTTGTCACCCAGTTTAAAGCCCTGTAAAGCCAATAGAAGGGGCAGGATCAGATCTTAATTCTCTGCTGGTTCCTTGCAACAAGTGGTGTGTCTCACATTGTCCAGATGCACACTGCTCTAAACGTTGAGTCATGGCTGCTCCTTCAAAGGGATTTCTAAACTGTTGGGATGACACATTTCTTGGGGATTTAAATGAGAACATTCAAAAACAAATACACAAACCCACACAAAATCCAGATTAGCCAAATGGGATTACACAGCCCAGATTATTTGATTATTAAGACAAAATGAAGATTATTACAGACAGATTTAAAGTGCATTTGGCCACCAGAAGACAGAGAAAATTAAATATTAGGTCAAAGAGAAGTATATATTAACAAGCTTTTTAGGAAAATATAGTTTTTTCTTTTTTATTCCTCCTGGCAATTAAAAGACGGTTATCACTCTTTGATAAGCACGTCTCACTAGCAGTGAGGATGTAAATAAGTGGCAAAAAATAAAATGCTGTTGTATTCATGTGCAGAAAAAATTTAGGAATCTTCAATAACATTTCATTAAAAGCACAATAATGAAATCCACGCCTAAGAAATGGCAGCAGATCTGCAGACTATGCCCTTTAATTCATTTACAATGAACACACAAAATATTCAAAATGATTTTTCATACACACACGCAGCTACAGCAAAATGTAAGGCAATGAATATTAACCTCTTACCTGAAAGTTCACAACTTGCGTCCTGTTTTGCTCTATGCCTTGTCACAAAGCTGGTAGGTCTAATTGTTGCCTCTCCTTCCTCCCCTCATGTCTTCCACTCTTCCTCACGTCCTTCTTAAATGGCTTCCCTCTGTCGATCCCAGCCACATAAAAAGTCTCACGGCCTGGTTTTCCTCGCTGTGACCCTCCTTAAGTTTGATCCTCTTCATCTACCTCTGCTGGGCCACATGTGATGCCAGTGATGGTGCAACTGGGTTTATTTTTCTTTTTATATGTGTATTGTTCAGTGCATTTGTGCGTGTGTATGACAAAGGAAGGGCCATTACTCTATACCTTTAGCGCTGGGGATTACCAGTCATCTTATTAGCTACTGTCCAATCCGGTCTTTGTGTGTGGAAGTGAGCAGCGGGTGGCTTATAAGTACTTTGATCCAAATTCAGGATAAGGTCATCTGTCAGGATTGTCATTTCACATGATTCTATTTGGCTGGGAAATGCATGGCCTGACCAGAGAAGTGACTGAATGAATACTGAACTTAGCTTACTTTCCTCAACATTTGGGCCATGATCTAACAATGGCCACAATGTTTATTTAGCAGGTTATTATGCTAAATTTGGAAATAAAACAGAGAAAAAACTGAGGCTGATGAAAATGTTTATTTTAGGATGAGTTTAGCATATATTTGGCTAATAGCAGGTAGTTTACAACAGCAGAGTGTTATGTATAGCACATGGCTTCCTCTACCATGCCTGGTTCTGGTTTTGCAGGAAGTTTCTTCCTGTTTAAAGGAAGTCGTTCCCTTTCACTGTTGGGTTGGAATGCTACATGGTCAGTAAATCATTGCAATTAGCTGAGCTACCTTAGATAAATACCTTTTTACTAATTGGCATTAACTGAATTTAACTGCAATGTGTTTTTACTAGGTCTGAATTAGAATTTATAGAATTAAATTAGAATCTGCCCATATAATTAGCTTGAATATTTTAAATAATAGATTTCTATTAATAAACTGGACCTGATTGTGTTGCAAAGTCCCTTGAGAATATATTTCTTTCTGAATTGACACTACATAAAAAAATAATTTAGAATACCTTGTGTATGAATGGTGCTGTACAAATAGATAGAAATAGAACCTGTTTAAACTAATTTTCTTTTGTAAATGTAAGACTAGATGTTAGATTAAATTAGATATAGATTTTTTTTTCTTTATTGTGATGGGTTTGGGGCAACATTAACCGGTTTGGGAACAAAAAGGCGATGTCAGGCCCAATTGATTAATCCTCCTAGGTTCATTCTGACCCTCTGTGGAATGTGCATGTAGCCTACAGCTTACTGCTTCCCACCAGGTTCACCAAGTTCACTAAGCTTCTCACAGGAGCTAAATGTTTGCAAACACAAGTTTGCACATGCTTCCAATTTTGAAACTAGACACAAAGACTGATATGCTCTATAAATTACTCTCCCCAGCAAACAGTGTCAGTTCGGGCTAAAACAGTCTAAGAAAAATATCCTAAAAATTTTTATTTTTTCCTTCCTTCCCTTTAGGAAGTTGAAAAACACCTTCACATAATGGAAAACAACAAACCATGAAAACATGGTAGGGATTAAACAACAAGGAGACAAATAATTTAATAAGAAATAATAGAAATCATATTGCAATAGTGCTATCAAAATATGCTTTGATGTTTGGCCTCAGTAGCAAACAAATGCAAAAGGGACACTGTTGGCTTTATTTAGATTAAAAGACATTTGGAGGATTTGAAGAAAGAGAATCATGATCAATTAAAATTAATCCCAAAATAAACTTTGCCAAAGTTTATGTCGTTTAAATATTTACAACCATGATTATGTAAAAATAAAAATAAAAAAACCCACACTGTGAAATAGCTCAGGAAAGTCAATTACATTTAATAAAAACGTAAAAAAACTAGCTCTTCTGCACTTATTGTGATCTTTACTTAAGAAAGAACAACTACAACTTATTAAAAAAAGAAAGAAATATGGTACAAATTTCTTCCCTTCTGTTAGTCAGAGGTGTGAGGTTCTCAAAATGCTTCAGTGATCCATTTTAGCAATAAAGCAGAGAAGATTGCACTGCTTTGTGAATTTACCCCTCTTTGGTGAAATGTTGTAAATCTTTGTTTTATATTACTAACTTGGTTCTAGGGACTGCTCTAGAGCCTCTGGAGATGATTGTTCAGAGAAGGATGCATCATAAAATCACAATATTGTAGACAATCCTGAGCATCCTCTTCATGGGACAGTAACAAGACTTCTTCAGATCTGCCGTAACACACAGATCCTTCTTGCTACAAATAGCCATCAACGACTATTTTCCTTGAATTTATTTAAGTATTTTTATTTACGTTTAAATTAATTAAAGAATAAAGAAAATCAATTATTTTTACAAAAGTTCCATATGTTTAGTAGTGTCAGCTTTGCTTTGAACGGATGGATGGATGGATCGGCTGGGTCACCTGAAAGCATTGCAGAAAGCATTACTGTCACAACACACTTGATCTTATTTAATTTATTTGATTAAGTATTATTTCATGCTGAGGTTACAAGAAAAGTTATTCTCTAAAATTAACCTAAACCAAGAACTGGCAATTTGTCATCAAAAATCATTGCAACAATTCTCCCTAAACTGGCCAGTACATTTGAAAAATTACGTTTTAAAAATCACATTTTAAAACAAATCCAACTAACCCTAACCCTAATCCTGCCAAATCAGATTATTACTGATCAGTTTTATTTTCTGGTAGCTTCTGAATAAAAAATAAGGCAGGCATTTAGTTCAAAAATTAACAAAAGGCCCCCAAGTGTATTTCTGCCCAGAGGCCCCTCAGGTTTTCAATCCAGCCATGCAGATAGTGGTGTAACATGCTGAGAACCGGCCAGCTGGTTTAAAATTTCACAGCTCTTCATCGTCACTAAAGCTTAAGAATGCTAAGTTGTTGCTTCATGTTTTGACCGCCTCTCAGTTAAAGCTGACAAGAAGAACATTTACCATGACTGGTGAGAATAAAAAGACACTTTTATAACAAGCGTGTGCTGTTAAGAATAAGTTTAGATGTTTGATTGTTCAGACCAGGTGCTGCTGCTCGCTGTTGGTCTGTCCGTTGGTCTTCTGTTGCTAGTGGTGCTCATGATTCTCACAATGTGCTGCCTGAGGATGAAGAAGAAAAAGCATGGTCAATATCAGGAGCTGATCAGTACGGTGCCATCAGTTCCATCACACTCTGCTCCGGTGATCCCTGTATCACAAGGGGTCTCTGCTAGGCAAGTACCTGTCACATATGTTTGGGAATTTATTAGGTGTAACACCAGCCAGGAATAACAACACTCCAAACCTGAAAACAGGACAATGCCAAAGCAAATATTATAAAGAAGACTTAAATGCTATTTTTTTGTATGCAAGGCCTGATGAAATCCCTTTCTCTTTACCTCCTCGCTTCATTCCACAAATTACTGGGTTTCTGAGAGATGATGAGAACAAGGAGAACGAAAACGAGAAAGGGATGACGGCGGACGCCCAGCGAGACATTCTGGCTCACCGTGGGTCACTCTCAGTAAGAAGTAGGTTATAAGTGCTGCAGTTATTGCACTAAAGCAATGCTTTTCATTTAAAAGGTTCTAGATACACATTAAGAAATTAAACCTCCATTATTAACTATCTGAGTGACATAACAGTAATTTGTTTCTAATATCTTATACTGATGCAACTTAGCCAAACCCAGGAAGCAAACGTTTAAAAAAAAAGAATACACATAATTTCTACACTGTGAAACAGATAAGAGTGTGACACATCTGCAAACCTACCAACACCTGATCATCCACCTAAACTGGCATCCATGTGAAAGCAGAAAAATAATCAGAAAGCATCCACAAGATCCACAGCTTAGTTGACAGGGTAACTAGAACCCATGTACTCAACACATCCTTTATGGAACCATGGACCAAAGAAAGCCACAAGATGACTTGTTTAAAGTTTTTCATATGCAATAAAGGGGACCAATATGTGGAACAAGGTGCTGTGCTCAGATCAGGGTTTAAATTGAACTTTTTGGCCTACATGAAAAAAGCTGTGTGGTAGAAAACCCTCACTCTGCATCACTCTGAATACCAACCACATATTAAAACATGGTGGTAGCAGTATCATGCTGTGGGAATGGCATTTAAAGAATGTAAAGAAAACTACAAATACCAACCTGGACATAAAGCCTTAGAGAGGATATCTGTCAGTAGTGGTCCTGGATAAAATTTTAAAATGCGGAAAATATTTAAAATATACATCATTATGATCACAATTGTTTTATTTTAATCATGGGTCAAAGTTTAAAGAGACATTATTTTGATGGTAGTTTTTTCAACATCTAGTTACATAACTATACCTTCACAGAAATGTACACATGAAGGCTTTTTTACAGTTTAATCAGGTGTCTAAAACTCAACTTGAATGAGGTGCAGCTAAAAGTACAGTGTGACTGAGATGTGGGGTATGGTGTTTTTTTATGAGAGAAAGCAGTAGGTGCCACAATTTTGGCTATTTAATCAATAATTGTTATTTCTGAAGTTCTTTGACTGGTATTTCTACCAACAAACAGTTTAATAACAAACCTCAACAGATGGATTTTCTAGCAGATCAGATCTGAGTCTAGCAAAGATTAAACACGAAGTTTTATCCCAGTCTATCAAGGTGGGACTGAGACTGGATCTGAATCAGACAAAAACTGTTTTAATTCTGATTAAATCTTGTGTATGCCCTGTTTTCTTTAGGTTGGTACCCAGTGGGGTCAGTGCTGACAGGTCTGTACTCTGTGACCCCTCTAAACGAGGTGGTGCCCCCCCCTCTGGGCATGGCCACTCGCCTCTGCTTTTCTGTAGAGTATCGACACAGCAGCGAACAGCTCGTGGTCTCCTTGCTCCGCCTCAGCAATCTCCTTCCTCAATTCCACAGCAACCTGACACTGGTGGAGCTCCGGCTTCTTCCTGATGACCGGAGGCCCCGCCAGGCTAAGGCCCGGGGAACGGGGCCCGACCCAGAGTTTAACGACTGCCTGATTTTCCAGGCAAGGGCATGTGATTGAATTTGCAGCTTTGGGTTTACAGGTGCATCTAAAGATATTTCAGTGCTGCTGAACAGTTAACTTGCTTCAGTAACTGAGTTTAAAAGCTGAGCCATTTTCTATTCATTAAACACAGATTAATATATGATTTGTAAATCCAAATTTTTGTGTCTACTACACAATCACAATAAATACTGCTGAGTAAACAGCTGTCCTGCAGTTAGTCAGTGGCCAATAAAACACTTTGTCAAATAAGCTGGTTGTTCACACAGTGCTTTATCCAGGTATATTAATGGAAAGTTAAGTGGAAGGAAAAAGGGCAGTAGAGAAATTGATAATCGCAGTTTAGCAAGGATCATAAAGTAAATTCCACTCAGGATCTTTTGGGAGATACACATGGACTGGACTGCAGCTGGAGTTGATGCTTCAAGAGCCACCACACACGAGCATATCCAGGACATGGACTATAACAGTCGCAAGCTACTCCTGAACCAGACACAATGGCAAAGGTATTTTGCCCAGGGTAAGGAGCAAGGATTAGAGTGTTGCTCAGTAGTCCAAAGGCTTCTTTTTACAAAAATGTTAAGTTTGCATTTCATTTGAAAATTGCGGTCCAAAGTCTGGAGGAAGAGTGAAGAGGTATACAATTGAAGAACATTTTGTAGGTTCTCAGTCATCCAGGATATGACAATCTAAAGTGGTTACGCAGAACTTCTCTTTATTCACCTCTCATCTGAAAGGCTTCTTCAGTTCATAGAATGGGTAAGGGGTATCACGCAGAAGTCAGAGCAGCTATCTACCAGAACATTTTCTCATGCTTCTTTCTGCTGATGAAGATGCTGATTTTCTTTTCCAGTGGGACTTGGCACCTGCCCACACTGCCAAAGGTACCAATACCTGCTTTAATGACCATGGTATCACTGTGCTTGACTGGCCAGAAAGCTGACCTCATCCATAGTATTGTCAAGTGTAAGATGAGAGACACCAGAGCCAACAATGCACCATCGCGACACTTCAAAAGCAGACCCCAAACAATGATACACAGTCATCTATACTGTTAATAATGGGGGCAGCAGTTCTTTTTACATTTAAAATTGCATCTTGTTCAGTGTGAGTGTATGCATGTGTATCTTACAGGTATCAGCAGTGTGTGTGTTGCGGAGCACCCTGACTATGTGTGTGCTAAGTGTGGAGAAGGATGCTAAACGACATGCTGTTGGCAGAGTGTTGTTTCCTCTGGAGGGGGAGCTTGGCCAGGCTGGCAGAGTGCTGTGGAGAGACCTGGATCCCGAGGAGGAGACTCAGGTAAACACTAACACATTCACACAAATAATGACCTCAAAGAGGTGATCAACATGCTTAGAATGGTTCTGCCATCTGACCTCTCTCAGTGTTCAGAGCTGGGTGATGTGCAAATATCCCTTAGCTACAGTTCATCGCTGCAGCGCCTCTCAGTGGTGGTTCTAAGAGCTCGAGGCCTTCAGCTGGTCACAGAGGCAGGTTTGTAAAGTTTCAACGTCAAACTCGAGGCTTGTCTGCAAAAATGGACCAATCAAGCAGCACACTGCAGCACACCCTGTGTCTATTTTTCCCAGGTGTGTGTGTCCAGGTGAGCTTGCAGATACACACTCAGATGGTAAAGACGAAGCGTAGCTGTGTGATGAAAGGTGAACAGGATCCGATCTTCAACTACAGGATGACTTTTAAACTGCGGCCGCAGCACTTGGACGATGCCTGTTTAAGATTTCAGCTGCAGCAGCCAAATGACAGCTGCTCAGGTGAAAAACGTATTAAACATGGAAATATGTAAAAGAAAAAAAGAAGACATATATACATCCTTCTAGTATTTATGTATCAAAACGCCTCAAATCATCTGCATTCATGGTTAAAAAGAAAGTTTTCATGATTGTCAATATGGGAAGAGCTAAGTAAACAGTTTAGCTGAGTGTGGGCATTTTGCTGCTGTGAAGCATATAAGCGTGTGTTATCGTAATGTCAAGAAGGAAATACATCAGCAATCACCTTAGAAAATCAACTGTTCATCAAATCATGAATGTCTCTGAAAATTCACCTCAGGATCATCTGAAAATGACAAATAAAAATAGCCTTTCATTCAAGTTTCATGACCGGACAACTAGAACCACATTAAACATTGCTTGTTTGGAAGCACTGAAGGAGAAAGCCTCCCCTCTCTAGAAAGAGTAGCCATGCAAAGAACTCAGACCATCCGTCAACTGAAGCTTGGCCCAAATTGGGTCTTGCAAGCAGTTAAGGGATGTTGCATAAGAAAAAATATTCTCAATTATCTTTTAAAACAAAGCCATTCAGCAAAAATCACAGTTTCCATTGTTGTGATGATGTATATAATCTAATGACACAAAGAGGTCTGCTTCTAAAATGTAACTAAAAACTGGGAATGAAAAAGGAAACTTGCTTAAAAGTTTGAAAGGCAGGGGCAGACCTAGAACCAAATGAAGGGACTTCACGTCTCCAGAATGAGTTAGGGAGTGTTGCTAGGGAGAAGAAGAAGCAAAGGTTTCCCATCCTAGTTATTTACACAAAAGCTGATGATTATTTAGACTGAAAAGAGAGTTAGGAAGGCAGATGAAGGTGCAGGGTCCAAAGGCCTGCAATATTAATTGAAAGAAGTTTGCACAGTTGATCTTTAGAGCATGTTTTTACTTCTGACAATGTTTTAATCCCCCTTGGATCTTCATCAGGTCAACCATTTGAATTGCAGTGAGGCCATATATAGACATTCCACAGAGCTAATAATTTTCAGGTGTGGATATGTCACAATAAACACCATGAACCAAAAAATAATATACACATGCATCACCACCTCATCACACACCAAAATAGCACAAAACAAAACACATTACTGCAAAAACATTTAGCTGGATAAAAAGTTTCATTTCCATAAATAAAAAAACGGTATTGTATGTAGGTGAGCCTTCATTTTAAAATTTATATTTAATAGTGTGTTTTGTAAACTTTATATGTTAATGGGTCCATTTATGAGATTTATCCTCAACCAATCTACTACAAGTACAACATTAACTGATGATGACTTTTTAACCGAATCTTGCATCAAAAATTTTGAACTATTGCTTTAAAATTAAACCTTTGGCAAAGATCAGCTGTCCTCACTTTTTGTTGTTGATTTCAGACTCTCCGGCCCTACTGGGAGTGCTGATGTTGGGTCCCTTCATGTACGCCAGAGGTCTTCAGCTGCAGCACTGGATGGACATGATCAACAAGGCCCAAGAGCCGGTCAAACTGTGGCACAGACTTGGCACGGCAATCTAAATCCCAACATAGTATACAAAGATTAAAGGAAAAAAACGCTTCATATGTTTGTGTATCTCAGGGGAGCCAATGTCCAGTCCTTGAGAGCTATTTTTAGAGATGATGGTGTACTTGAAGCTGAAGCTCAAGTGCATGTGTCCAAAAAAACAATAGATTGCCTTGTAAGCATTGTGTCAAAGCTTGATTTGTTTAGCCAGAGTCGTGTGATCAGTGACATATGAAGACTCATTTGGGGCATCACAGTGTTGGTAGTTTGGCACCTGCTTTAATGGTTTAATTGGAGGGACTAGTGGCATGCTTTGGTGGTGTACATTCAAGCTGCTCTTCATACTTAGAGTAAGTAATCCTTTTCATTACAAGCTCCAACTGTGTCAGAAAACTTAATTTTGCCATCAATAGCTACTATTGTGCAACTTTTAGATGCATCTCTGCTCCAACACCCTCGAATTAAATGGCTGAACTCCCTCATCAGAATTTCATTTAGCTCTGCAGAGACCTGATAACGAGGCATTCATTTGACTGAGATGGTTGGAGAAGGGACACATCTAAATCTCTCAGGATAGTAGCTCTTGATGTGTACTGAAGAACACCTTCTTCCACATGTGCAGGGCACATATTCTACACATGGTTTGCATTAAACATGACCTCCTTTGGCTTCTTTCGACAATATCTTTCTTCTTGCTGCTCTCTCATAAAGACCTGATTTGTAGAGTGCATAATAAATAGTAGTCCTGTTGACAAATTCTCCCACATGAGATACAGATCTCTGCAACTCCACTTGGGTCTCATGGCTGCTCCTCTGGTAAATGCTCCTCTTGTTGGACCTGTTTAGGTTGATGGCTATCGTTTTAGTAGGTGTGTAGTTGTGCTATACTTCTTCCATGTTCAGATGAGATATTGAACAGAACTGAGATGATTTGGGGCCCCTCTTCCTGTTAAGATCATCACCACCACTAACAGCATTGCCAGTAGTGGGAATTATATGGGGGGGTAAAGTTTAACTAAGCTTAAAACAATCACGGATAGTTTGCTGAGATGTTCTTGTGAACAAACCAAGCTCAAACATAAAGAAAACTACGTTAACACAACAAACAATGAAGACTTTTCTTTGTACTTTTACAAAATGAAGTTGCCAATTTAAATCTTCAATACAAGTTTAAACAATTCAAAATCTTTTAATTTGTCTATGGTTAAACTATCAACTCAAATTTATTAGTATTCTCATTCTCAATAAACAAATCTAAACATTTTAGATTTATGGTTTGTGTTAAAATTCAAGCATTGTGAGAGGCCCTAAGCAGTGGCTTAATTCGCTTATGCCTGGGGCATAAGTTTTCTATATGTGACACAACTGTTGTAAAAAGGAAAGGAAGTCTGCTGCTCTATTATTATTCACATGATTTAAGAAAATCTCATTGAGATGAAAAGTCTGTTTTTTAAGAGTGCCCTGGACACATTCTGAGGTTCTGGATTAACAACCTGGCACCATCAGTGAGGCCATGGCATATTATGATACAGGAATGTATACCCAATGAATATATTACATGCTTGCTTAACTCCTCTATGGACACTTTCAACTCAATCTGGGATCCTTATCTGGAGGACATTGAACCTGAGTTGGCCTCTCAGATACTTTGTTTTACTGACTGGATGATTATACCTGATATTCGTTGTGATGTCCTAAAGTTTGGTATGAGCTACTGTGTATTTATGTTTTGTAAATTTGAAAATGATAATAAAAAAGAGTGCTGTGGATGCCCTGGATGACCTGAACAACAATAGATATACATATCTGCACAATACATATAAGAGATAAGTTCCAACAATCAAAGTGCACGTACATAACGAGCATTCTTTAAAATATAAAGAAATTGAAATAGCTTACAAATGTTTTGTTGGACATATGCACTTTTGTGTTGGTGTTTTGCCACCAAAAATAACAAAGCAATGTGCTGTTTTACTTAGATACACAGCATTTTAACTTGATTCTGATTTTTTAGAATAAATTTAAAATTGCATCAAATTGGTCTCTTTAGACACAATATAAACATGGCTCCCAATGACTGGATTTTAAAGTTTTTTTGTGTAGTGCGTTTCTGTGATTTTTGTTTGTGAATTGAACTAGATTTACATTTTAGAATTTAACTGTCTTGCTTGTGTTGATGCCTGCTATTTTGTGCTTATTGACATGTGACTGTCTAATCAAGGAACAAAAATGAGATATAAAGCCAAAATCAGCAAGAACCTACACGTTTCTCTGGACTTGCTGCTGCTGTCCAGCAGGTGGCGCCTCGCATGTTTGGTACACTGAGCGCAGCCGCAGTAAGAACAGTAGAGTAAGAGTAAGGAAGCCGTCCACTAAGTTTGTGCATCATGAAGATGAATGAAAATACTTTACTGGAGGGACACAGAGCGGTACTGGTTCCATACAATGAAGAGCATGTTCCCAGGTCAGTAAAGGATGCTATCCTGCGTGTTATTTTGGTCCGTGAAGGACCCCGTAGACGCGATACGTTCAAGTAATTTGAATCGTTTTTAAGTAAAAGGATATATGATCCGTTTGGTACCAGATGTAACAGAACCACATGTACAAATCAAAGTGTGCTTCAAATGTACTTGACCCTCCTCTTAGTTTACCTTCAATTCAATTCTAGTTCTAATAATATAACTGTATTAGGCTACTTTGTCTAAATATGTATTTTAAGAATAATTTAACAACAAAAGTTACAATTTTAATAAAACATACAAATATTAGCTATTGTTATTAATCAGAGATGCACAAATACAGAGATCAGTGCCAGAATTTCTTTCCCTAGTCATTAAATGTTTCAAATCTAAGATCTCCCACCATTTTCGGTTTATAAACGCATCAACCAACACCATGTACTTTACTGCAGTTTTATTGAGTAAAAAATAAGACAAAGGTTAGGGAGAAATGCTCCGATCTTTGAATATAGATAACCTTGTTATTTGATTTAAAGGTAACACCTTCTACTACCACTTTTTTCTTTTCTTTTATGTATTATTGTCCATTTTAAAAAACAAACAACAAAATTGGTCAAAGCTGGAGCAGAGTTTCAGACCTGTAAGAAAACTGGATATTATTATTGGCCAGAAAAAACTAATCAGGTCATCTTTATTACCCTTATCTTTACGTCCCTCCACAGATGGGGGTTTGTAATTTAGACAACCAAGACAATACAAAGATAGTAACAGTTTCACAAAAAAAAAGAAAATTAACTAAATGTACTTCATGTTCTACTGATTCCCAAATTCGACATTAATTAGTGTTACTGTACCTCTGCTAGTTTTCCTTGCAATTATATGTATATTTAAAATGTTAGTAGAGCTGCACAATTTATTGAAAAGCAAGTGTCAATCAATACATTATCAGTGTGTGCAATATCACAAAAGGCAATCACTAAGAACTATTTGCATGCGATGTTTGGTAGGACAAAATATGTCAAGTGTCATGTACTCAGTCTGCCTATCAATGATATATCTGTCCAGTCGAATGGAGTCTAACTAGCCTGTATTAACCCTGCTGTGTGTTTGTCATTAAACATTTAATTGTGAAAAAAGAAGGTGCACTGGACTCTATCTTTATGTTTTGCTGGTACATCCTCCTGTTTTCTCCAGATATCATGAGTGGATGAAGTCTCCTGAGCTGCAGCAGCTGACTGCTTCGGAGCCGCTGAGCCTGCAGCAGGAGTATGACATGCAGAAGAGCTGGAGGGAAGACAATGACAGTACAGGGCCACAGATGCATTGAATAAGTAAAGATCAGCCAACATTTGACAAACACTTCATGATCTTTTAATTTTTAAGCTGCAACTTTACAGAGTGCACGTTCATCATCTTGGACAAGCAGCGTTGGGCCGAACCGAGTGTTGAGGAGGAGCAGTGCATGGTGGGAGACGTCAACATCTTCCTAACCGACCCCGCAGATCCGTCCTTGGCAGAGCTGGAAGTCATGATAGCAGGTGACACATACTGTGTTTGTTTTTGTTCTGATTTTTTACTCACTCGACCTGTTGATCTGATGTTACGCTACAAAAATAGCTTTGAAGATAAAGATTTTTAATGATTTCGTTCCTCCCTCACACAGTGAACTGTCTCGTTTGAACAGAGTCGAGTTACAGAGGGAGAGGCTTTGGGAAGGAGGTGACTCGCATGATGATGTGCTATGGTAAGGAGCTGTTTGTCATCTTTGAACCTAAACCTTCAATGCATTTTTTAGAGATTTTATCTCAAGCTGAACAATATATCTAATTGGCTATAATATTTCAGATGCCATGCATTATAACTCAGGGGGAGTGGTGGTGGCACTGTGATAATAGAAAACAAAGAGAGCAGAGAGGAAAATGTTGGTTAATTTGTCAACTTTTGCAGCATTCATGTTGTCCAAAACTTGGAAATTTTATGACAGACCAACACAGATGTGTAAAGTGGAAGGAAAATGAAATTTGATTATTTCTTTTTTATTTAATCTGAAGTGTAGCAGCGTCCTTTAAATTTGTACATTTGCGGTGTTTAGTTTGTCCTCTGGAAGAATCATGTCAGAAATCATCACAAAGACCAATGAACACAACAAGCTGGTCAGAGTCGATGGGAAGATGGATGGAGTTGGATCCAAGACCTGAGACTGGGGTGAGGGTTGCTTTCCAGCAGGACAACAACCCTGAACATACAACCAGAGCTGCAATGAAAGGATTTAAATTTGAGCTTCACAATATATCGAATCACCATCATCTTCTCAAAACCAGTGTGTGCAATATAACAACCGCCAAAACCTACTTAGGTGCAATATTTTGTAGGCTATTATATTTCAAGTGTTATGCATTCAAGCTCTGCATATTGATAATATAGTTGAGCAGTTGGAGGGACTCGAAGTTCCCTTAATTCCAACATTTGATGTATATTTTCAGTGCTTGAGACGGTAAAACTCACGTGGATCAGAGGGGACATCGTCTAATGGTAAAGAATCAATATCATAATCGCAATTTTCAGCATTAGTACAACAGTTAGATACCTTCCTGATTTGGTGCAGCGCTAATTTAGAACAAAGTGTATTCATGTGTCAGAATGGGCCGAAGTCCAGACCTAAATCCAACTCAGACGTTTTTACTTAAAAATGAATGTTTTTACAGATGCTCTCCATCAAAGAATACGTAGATTTGCAAAGCTGGTAAGAGAGTTGCCTGAAACACTTTCAGATGTAAATGCAATGAAAGGTGGTTCTGCAAAGTATTTATTCCACTTTACAATTCTGGTACTACTGTGTTGCTCTATCACATAAAATCCCACTAAAAACATAGAAGTTTGGGTTTATAATGTTTATAATGTGACAAAATGAGAAAAAAACTACACTCTTTATGCTTCTTCCTAGACAATGTACGTTATCCCTTTTTAAATAATTACATTAAGTTGGAAATTATTCTTCATCAGGAATCACCAAACTCGGAGTCAAAAAGTTTCAAGCCAAAATTGGTCTGGACAACCAGGTTAGCATCTCCATGTTCAAGAAGCTGCAGTTTCAGGAGGTAAGAAGATAACGCTAGCTCACATGAGATGTTTGGACTTTCACAAAGGAAAAACCAGTCATGACTGTGCCTGTGCAGGTGTCTGTGTGTAACGTGTTCAAAGAGGTGACCCTTGAGCTGGCGGTGGACGAGTCAGTTCGGACCAAGCTGCAGGAAGATGTGGCTGATATGAAGGAAAGAGGCTACAAACAAACATGCAGCAACAAACATGAACTGGTTCTGCAGTGAGGCGACCTAAGCTTTTCGCCTCCAGTTCCAGATGAAGGAAATCTGGGATACCAAGCTGAAAGCTGGCTCAAGTTAAACATGGACAGATTGGTAAAATGTTCAGTTTTACATCTGTGACAAATACTATGGCTCAAACAAAACTCCTGACATTCAGAAAATGTTCAAATATGAAGAACGTCTTCATGAAGCACAACAGAAACATTTCACTTGACAAGAGTTTTTACATCTCCTGCTCCATCATCCAACCATCACCTATGAACAAGGCACAAAGATGCTTCAACTCCTTCGCTTGAGGCAGAGAGGCTCTTGCTGTGGTTATACAAGGACCAGGTAGCTTTTTAAGGAGCTACCTGGTCCTTGTATAATCCTTGGTCGATCTACAGCGGTCATGGTTTAGATCTGGAATCTAATAAAAGAAAACCACACAAGGTTAAGGAAGATCAGTGGATGGACCGACAAATAATTGGGCTAAGAAGATGGATGAACAAGCAAATACGTGGATTGATATACAAATAAAGCTTTATGATGTTAAATGGAGACCTGATATGGGACCTTAGCTTAGTGCACTGAATTAATTTTATGCTCTCCATCATTGACATTTGTGGTCCAGCACCCTGTGGAATTTTACACATTTTAAAGTCTGCAGTTCTTGGCTTGTTATATTTATAACCTGCTTTGAACTTCATTCTTGGTCTGTCTGTTGTGCTCCTTGGTCTTCACAATGTTGTTTTGTTCACTAATGTTCTCATAACAAACCTCTGATGCCTTCACAGAACAACTGGATTTATGAGAATATAATTAGGGTTGACTAAAGACTAGCATAATGTAGTCTCTTTAGCTCTTTGAAAATTTCTTTTAAATATTTGATATTTAATGAATCGCTGTTAAAGGAAAGTAACCTTTAGGCTGCAGTGAGAATTATCATTTGCTCTTCAGAAAAAGACATGAAAACAAAGTCACCTTTTGCATTTTTGGCAAAAATTGGCCTGTGTTTTTATTTGTCATGTATTAAAAATGACTCATTAAATCAAGCATTTACAGTGTTTACCCATGAGATTTGACAGGAACAAATTACCAGATGGACAAGGCACTGCACATGCTCTGACACGACACTCCAGAGCAGACGTATCCACTTCACATTTAGATGAACAGCTCAAGTGTAGCCTACGCTTTCGATAATGCAGCTGTCTGTTGGTCAATGTGTAAAACGCTGTCCACAGGGAGATTTTTAACTGATGTAAAAAGAAGACAGGCCGTAGTACAAAGAGGGTGCAAGAGTGACAATAATTCCATAGGAATAAGACATCTCTCCCTATACGCACATCTCTGTGCGGGCCTTCCACATCCTGGCATCACAAACAGGACAATAATTTCTGCGTGTTAAAAAACATCCCCGAGAAACCAGGATCGCGTGGAAAAGCCTGCACCTCTCATCTCTGATGGAAGCATTTAGTTCTTCGATGTTTGCGTGGACTCAAGAAGGTCCTTTGCAGCAGATGACAGATTGTGGACAAGTTGTCTGACCACACCCTCTTGCACTTTGGCCCAGGATAAACAGTCGTCCACGGCAGCATTGATCGGCGTGCAGAAGTCTTCCTTTTGCAGGTCGGTCAACTGACAGGCAGCAGCAACTCCGGCCAATCCCACTGTCAGCAGGAGGAGGAGCTTGAGGATTAGGCCAATGAGAGAACGCCGTGGTTTAGGTGCTGCTTTCACATCGACCTTTTTATCTGTGAAGACAAAAAAAGTGACGTTACAGCCTCATCTTCTGAGGCTGGAGATGTGTTTATGGAAAGAGTCAATAATCAGAGTAAAACTTTTAAACCCACCTGCGGCTTGTCCGTTCTTTTTCTTCTTCTCTTCGCTCTTCTTCTTGTGTTGCTCCTGCACAGCCAAAGCTGCCATCTGAGCATTATACTCCTTCCTCCTCCTCTCCTTCTCCTCCGCCTTCTCCCGTTTACGAGCTTCCCTTTCTCTGGCCTCCCGCTCCTTCTGCTTCGCTTCTTTCTTCCTCTCCAGCTCTTTGTGCAGAAACAAAATAAGTCTATCTCACTTTTGATTGATCATCACTGCCGATAAACAGGGTTCTGAAACATTTCGGTCCATTTGGCAAATGCAAATCCAAAAGAGAATTTGTCAAGTTTCTTTGATGGTTTCAGGCTTTAAATATGGAACCTGAAAAACCCCAGTGTAAAGAGAAAAGTGATGGATGGAAAAACTAATGATCGATAGATGGAGAAAGGAACAAAACTGAGCATCTCCAGTGGATGTCATATTTAGATTTATGGTTTTCATAGAGCTCCCACAATAAAATTCTCCCTCTTAAAAGTCAATTTAGCTGAAAACATTCAGTCACCTACCTTTTTCTTTTAAAAGGCGCTTCTCTCGTGCTCGATCGGACTCCTCCTGTATAGCTCTCATGTGCTGCAGGACCTGAAACACACAGATGCTTGAGTTTTCATTTTAAGTTTTTGACCCTTTACAGATTTTCTCTGGTTTTATCTTTTGTGACACATAAATGTTTAAAATTAAACCAATTTTAATACAAAGACAACCTGAGTAAATACAAAAAAGAAAAAGTGTTCAAATGATTATTTCATAAAACAAAGACTGTTGAACCCTGAACCTTCATGAAAATGTAATATTCACCCTGTCTTGTTAAATTAGGAATTTACTGTGATTAAAAACCTCTTCCGGGGCCACACCCAGTCCTGATTATTGTCTGATATGTCGACTCAGTAAATCAATTCAATAGAGCCTGTCTTGACAACACGAAGTAGGCCAAAAGACCTCAACAAGCAACACGTTTTACCACGATCCAATGATACTCTAGAGGAGATGACTCGAACAGAGAAAACCCAGATCAGTGGTGAACAATTCTAGGAGTGTCTGGTCCACTTAAATTACTCCAAAAGGACATATTCAACTCATCTCGGCGTTCACAAAAGATCCCAGAACAACGTCTAAAGCTCCGCCAACCTTGGCTGCCTCAGTTAAGTTCAGAGTTCATGGTTCAACGACAAAAACAGACACTGGGCAAAAATGTCCATGGGGAGCCGCTGCTGCTCAAAACAGACACAAAGGCCAGTCTCACATTAGCCAAAGTAGCATCTTGATGATCCCCAAGACTTCTGGGAAAATATTCTTTTGGGACTGATGAGAGAAAAGCTGAACTTTGTGGAAGGTGTGCATCCCATTATGTCGGCTGTAAAACTAAGCATTTGAGAAAAGGACATACACAAGTCAAACATGGTGGTGGTAGTGTAATGGTCTGGAGCTGCTTTGCTTCTTCAGCTGCAGGACGACTTGCTGTAATTGATGGAAAAAAAATGAAAGCCCTATTTGAAAACTGCATTTTGCATTTACTGCAGTTATCTCTGTCTGATGTTAGATTTGTTTGATGTTTTGAACAAACAAGAAATCTGTCAGTGAGCAAAAGCTGAATGCGTTGCAGTCACCTTTGAGGCACACTGTTTGCACTGCCTCTCATCCAGACAGTCTCCTGCTGCTTTGGCCAAACTGGGCTCCAGAGGATTATCCTTCAGATCGAGCCACTTCAGACCCTAAACAAAAGGAAAAAAACACAGCTGCTTCTGACCATGAAACACACAACAATACTCCTGTAATCACACATACTGACACTTTTTAGCAGAACAATCATTACACAAATAAAACATGATCACCCACCCTGAGCTGGGAGAAGCTGACAGGCAGGATGGTCAGCTTGTTGTTGTAAAGGTCCAGGTGTTGAAGGTTCACTAGATTTCCCAGGTCATCTGGCAAACAGGTAAGCTGGTTTTTACTCAGGTCAAGCTTCACTAAATGGGTGAGGCTGCAGAACTCTGGCTGCATAAAATAAAGGGTGGAAAACAGACAAAAATCATACAGCTGAACTATATAGTGTAAAAAACGCTTCAGATGAGAAACGACGAGTCAATATGTAGGACCTCCTTTCGCTGCATTTACAGATGCACTGTTTTGGAGTATGTCTGCACCTGCTAGGCTCATCTAGAGACCAAAATCTTTGGCCATTTTTTGCAAAAAAAAGCTCCGTCTGATTTTTTGGAGAGCATCTGTGAATATCAATTTCAAGCCTTGCGACAGATTTTTATTTAGGGTTAGGTTTGGGCTTTCACTGGACCGTTCTAACCCCCTCTGTAGTCCCATGCCTTTCGCAGCCTCTCACTGGGTTTCCTCCATCTTTGCTCAGCATTAGGCTCCAGTCATCCTCCCATCAACTGACCAGAAATGTATTCCCCACAGCATGATGCTGTCGCCACCATGTTTCACCATGGGGATGCTGTGGTCAGAGTTCTTCCATGCACAGCGTTGTACATGTAGCCTTAAAAGTTTAATTTATGTCTCAGCTGACCAGAAAACCTATGAATTTCTTTCAGCAATGGCTTTCTTTTTGTTATTTTTAAAAGGGCATATTTGTGGACTATGTGATTAATAGTTTTCCCGTTGACAGAGCTCCTACTAGAGATGTGAATCACTTCACTCCAGCTCCAGTAACCTGGGGCTTCTTGAACAGTGCTTGGGATATTATTTTATAACTCAACTCTGCTTTAAACTTCATCACACCCTTCTCCATGGCCTTTCTGTTTTGTTCCTTGGTCTTCATGATGCTGTTTGTTCACTAAGTCCTTCACAGAACAGCTGCATTTATACTGAGATTAAATGACTATTGACCAATTAGGTCACTTCGTATAGCTACATACTGTGAGGAAAATAAGTTTTTGAACACCCTGCGACTCTGCAGGTTCTCCCACTTAGAAATCATGGAGGGGTCTGAAATTTCCATCTTGGGTGCATGTCCACTGTGAGAGACATAATCTAAAAAAAAAAAATCCAAAAAAATCTCCAGACATAAACCCTACGGAAAATCTTTGGAGGGAGCTCAAACTCTGTGTTTCTCAGCGACAGCCCAGAAACCTGGCTGATCTGGAGAAGATCTGTGTGGAGGAATGGGTCAAAATCCCTGCTGCAGTTTGTGCAAACCTGGTGAAAAACTACAGGGAACATTTGACCTCTGTAATTGCAAACAAAGGCTACCGTCCCAAATATTAACATTGATTCTCACAGGTGTTCAAATACGTATTTGCAGCAGTAACACACAAACAAATTATTTTTAAAAAAATCATACATTGTGATTTCCGGATTTGATTATTTCTCTCACAATGGACGTGCACCTAAGATGAAAGTTTCAGACCCCTCCATGATTTCTAACTGGGAGAACTTGCAAAGTTGTAGGGTGTTCGAATACTTATTTTCCTCAGTGTACATATGCAAGCGACATTTTCAGATTTGTTTTACTTTCCTATTGATGCCATCTAGAGGAGCAGGCATCTGTGGAAACATCTTAAAATCATTTAGGTTATGGACCCACGTTATATATTTAGCAACATGTGTGTTTGATTCTCACAGGAAGGGAGATGATGTTGTTACAGGACAGGTCCACGACTGTGGCTTTAGGAAATAAAGCCTGTAAAGAAAAAGACAGTAAGATTTAGATTAATAAAGACAATATTCTTAATCATTTTAACTTATTAAACTGTATAAATAACATCTTAATGTCAAAGGATTTAAAAGTGCGACATGAAGATTAAGTTTGACATTTGCAAAGGTCTTGACCAAAAGATGAAGATTCAAGGTTACACATCCATCAGGCATAACATTATGACCATTAAAGTGAGCATCGTTGATTATTTTAACTTTGATTCATTTATTATAAAAAGGATGATACACATTAGCAGGTTGATGCTATTCACAAAAACATAAGTAAAAGCAGAATCTTACAAAATTCCTCTTGCATCGCTGTAGGACCCAATTATTTCACGTTGTCCATTAAAGAAAAAAATTCACCGTGCTTGTCAAGGTTATATATATTATATAGCTGCGGAAAGCTATATAATACAGAGCAGAGCACCTTTACATACCTGATCTAACCTTAATCTTTTAATGTTTATTTTAAATGCAGACAGACAAGAACTTTCCACTGCTGAAGGAGATCAACTGTTCCACTATAAAATATAGCACATTCTTACTGCAGGAACCTTGTTGGACCTCTACTGGGCATTCCAGGTATGATGATTTGACACCAACACATCGTTTCCTATTTGGGATGTGAAGGTAAAGCTTTTTTCTTAATCATTGTGCCTTCTTGCAGGTGGCTGTGCAGTGCTGTCAAAAGTATTTACAATATCAACAAATAGAAAAAACATGGAACTGTGATAAGCCTTATTTTTCCACACAGGGCCAGGTTAGTTTGGATAGTTTTGTGTGTATTGTCACAATGAGTCATAATGTTATTACTGATGGATAGATGTTGGTTACAATGAATTCACAGAAAAATAAAATAACTGGAGAATACAACAAGAACGTGCTGGAATGAAGTGTGTAAATGCATAACGTCAGATTTTATTCGCAGACAAATGATTAAATGAAAGCATCTGGGAGACTTACGAGCTCTCTGACTGGTACTTCACTGAGGTTGGACAGGCTCAGGTCCGCCTCATTCCCGCTAATTTTATCCTTCAGGTTTAACACTTTGGTTTTACTCATCCTGCAGTCTGGGGAAACACAACAACAGAAACACTCTGAGTTTAACGGATTCAGAACCGAGTAAAACGGTTGCATTGCACATACTTCTTATAAGCAGACAACAGGAAACGTACATTTCAACGTTTTACATAATCGCTCACCTAGTATAACAGCCGGAGCAGAACTAAAAACAATAATTGCGACCAAGAGACAGAAAATAAGCGGTTCGGGGCATAAATTTCAAGGCAGTCGCAGGGAAATCTGTGTTAAGGTTGTATATCTGGCAGCTCTGACTGCCTCTCAATGAAAATCCACGTCATTGGTTAAGCAACAACGTGGTGACGCTGACGCGACAGCGCCCTCTACCGCAGAGGAGGAGACAGCATTAATACAAGTTGCTGCTTCATTTGGGTTTTTCCTCAAAGCTTTCTAAAGATTTTATATTTACAAAAACTAAATAATGGACAATGTACAAACAAAATATGCAACTAAAAAGAAGCAAAATCAGGAAGGGTGTGTGAATAACCTATGGAGAGATTTTACAACCATATAAATCCTAAAGTTTTGAAAAACCTGAAATCTTTCAGGCTTTCAGCTTTTTCTGTTAAATTAACTCTTAAACACAACATTTCAAACAAATATTCAATTTCTGGATTGTTCAATTTCTGGAAAGTCTGGATAAATAGTTGCATTAATGCAGTCCTAGTAAAGATGGACGTGGGATTTAAATGATTTCTGCATTTTGAGGGAAAGAGCTACAAACTTAATTATTTTGAATTGAAACTAAGTGTGAAATATATACTGGTTCTAATATTTCTACATATAAACCTACAGAGAGAACCTGAATTTACATCAAAACACATGATTTGTTAGCAAATAAAGCTTTCTTATTATAAATTGAGAACTTTATCTTATCAAATGCTGACATACGTAACAATTTTAGGACACACAAAACAATTTCAAAATGTTCTGTAACCCAGAAACCATAAAAAAGTCAAACTGAAATAATTATACTGGTACATATCAATAATACCTTTGAAAAGCTCATTCATTTCAGTAGTTTGTGCACACAAACAAGAAATTTCACTTTGGTTTCACACATTTACAGCGTACAGACATTAAATAAAAATATATATAGATTGGATGAGATTTAAAAAAATGAAAATAACATTCATATGAATATGTTCATACATATATGTGCGTGTATCTGCACCCGGGTATTTTATTTTATCTTTAAAAGACTAAATGTCTTCTTCCTTAAAAAAGACTAAATTAAACTTGTATATTATATAGATTCATTGCACACAGTGATACATTTAGAGGTATTACTTCTATTAATTTGGATCATTACAATAAATGAAAACCCAAGATTTTGTTTTGTGAATATTAGAAAATTACAGCAGTGCATCTGCATAGCTGGGTGTGGCGTCTCTGGCCACTCTAGCACTGTGAAAATCTTAGCTGTTTTGAAACTCTACCTTTTTAAAATCTTGGTGTACTTTCACGGCAGTGACTAGCCCACGCCTTCCAGTGACTGGAAACTTCACTCTGGACCTCAAGCAGCTTGAATTCTGTGCCTCTTTACTCCTACTCCAGACTCTGAGAACCTAAGTTTCAATAAAAATGCAACATTTATTTTCATCTGAAAACAGGACCTTGGATCACTGAGCAGCATTTCAGAATTTTTTATGTTTATCCCAGGTAAGAAGCTTCTGATGTTGTCTCTGTTCCAGGAGTGGATTAGCACAAGGAATGCAGCAGCTCTATGTCATGTCCTGAATACAGCTTGGTGTGGTGGTTCTTGAAGCATTAATTCCAGCTGCGGTCCACACCTTGTTATCTCTGTTGCTTGTGCACCTTGTCCTACCACATTTTTTCTTCCATTCAACTTTTTATGATTGTGCTGTGGTACAACACTCTGTTAAAAGCCAGCTTCTTTAGCAATGACCTTCTGTGGCTTACCTTTTCTGTGGGGACTGTTAAGTCTGCTGTGTCCCCAGGGTGGTGTAAGCCAATATATGGTCAGAACATATTTGAACCAATCTACTTAAATAAATGCTGACATTCAAATTTGCTGAAGTGCGCCTGTACAAATTGGCAGAAGAATATAACTCTCAACTTGAAGATGTTAGCTGAAGAAAACAACATGCAGAGTTTACAAACTCTGAGCATTAGGAAACACAATCCAGTTTATTAAAATGACTTTTATATCATGTTGATTATCATAAAAATGAAGAATGCTGCAAATGAAACCATAAACCTATCCAGACAATTATGGATCATTTCTTGCTTTAGGATTTTCTCCTCTAGTTAATATCCAGAACAATCAATCCTCCTTGTAGTGGGGGAGAAATGATAGAGCATGAATGTAATAAACAGACGTGCAGTTTTTGGCTTCCTCAAAACCCAGGAGATTGTGGTACTAAAAGTTTTTTCCAAAGTAATCAGGGGATTTACCACATCTCATCTGCCTGAGCCAGATAAATTATGTTACATCTTCCTTCAGACTGACAGGACCAGATGGGCAGTCAGTTTACATGTACTGTAGAAATTTCCAAAAGGAAGGCCTGGAGACATTTCAGAGTCTCTTAAATGGAAATGAAAGTTGAATTCTTGACTAACTTTTCCACAGTTGCATCTGAAGGTGGTCTCATCCGCTGCAAAGAACAACCTCTGTAAGCTTCACACATGACTAACATGGTGAACATAAGATCATCAGGAGGAAACATTGGTTTTCTGCAGTTGTTTATAGGCAGTCTTTATGTTGAGAGGAGTCATCAAAAAACTCCTAATGCAATGACATTTTAGCTATGTAGATAATAATTTATTGCTGTTTAATTTGATTAGATTAATTGTTAGCATCATGGATGTGCAGGAAATAAATCAGCCACAAGCCTGCCAACTGCCCCCAAAGCCCACAGATGGCACAACATGAACTACAGGGCCAAAATCCTTATTTTAATTATTTGACATCAGATTTATATGTAGAAAACATATTGTAGAATCAAATAAATTAGTCAAAGACCATGCAGCTCCACATTTGCATCATACTGTAGCTGTAGCCAAACCATTTAGAACCAAACCTTAGGCAAAAGTGTTTTATTTTATTCCAATAAAATAACATGAAGCATATGAAGCCTGTGTAGAAGAAAAAGCTCCTCTGTGTATCTTCAGACCTCATTTGGATTTTAAAAGTTAAGCCAATGATCCTACCGCAGCACCAGGCTCACAGTGAACTCCAACTGCAGGATAAAACCAAAATAATCTGCGGCCCCACAGCCAGTGGCAGCTGTTGCCCCAGGCACATGTCCAAAAGAGGAGGAGAAGGATGGCACAAAGAGTCGCATCCTGCCAACACATCATAGATGTGACTGTCAGTAATTCCAGTACTGTTTCCCAGAAGCTAGATGCTTTCTCGCCTTGGTGGTAAAAGTTGTGTGAGACTGTGAGACCGCAGTAAAAGAAGGCTGACACAGGGATGCATTGTTTTATGTGCCATGACCTTTGTACACAGGCTGATCTGTACCTACAGCTGTTTGAATTCGCTGTTACTGTTGTGCATGCTGTCCCTTTTCTTTAAGACAAAAAATTAAATATGTAATACTTTCCAGGGTTTAATTCAGTCGTAAAACTAATAGCGTTTACAAAAATATTTACCTTAATTTTTATCTTTGAAAACTTCTGTAACTGTGCATCTAAATTCCTCAGTAAAAGGTACCTACAGTCCCATATTCAACATTACATTTTTGACAAAAACATTTTATACATGGGATTATTTTAATACAGTCTCTTTAGCACTTAATAGTAACACAAATCTGAGACAGCAGAAGGTTTTAGAAACTGTCCGTCTTTAACAGTTGTTTACCAGAAACTTCTATCTTTGAATTACCAAATCTTACAGTGTTTGGCTTTGGGGCTATGCTTGACCTCTTAATACCAATATTAACTGCAAATGTACGAATGTTTGCACAGCTCCAGAAGCCCGCATCCTTAAAAAAGGTGTTTTCATAGGGTTAAAGTCTTCACAGCAACAAGGCTCTTAGAGTTCACACATCATATAGTAAATGATCTACCGTTAGATCACACATTTTGTCTTCTATAATTATCTAGACCTGAAAAATATTAATACCAGGTTCCATACTTTCAAAACACTTTTCATGACCACTCAGGGACCCTGTTTGTAGTTTTTGTGAAGCTGTACCTTTTAGTAACTTCATGGAAATGTGGATATTACAAAAAAAACAAAAAGATAATCTAATGTAAAAAAATTGAATTTCTCTGAAACTGTCAAAATAGAGGAGTAGAATACTTTTTTCTTTTTATTCATTTATTTATTTGTATTTGTAGTTTATAAAACAAGTCTCTATATGGACAACAATAGTTGTGTCTTTAGGGTCATTGTTGATGTCTGGCAGTCTTGGCATCGCGTTAACACACACCTGTGTGCTCCAGACCACCAAAGCAACAAAACTGCTGCTTCTGTGAGGTACTCATTTATGCTCATAATCAACTCGGGACCAATTTGATCAGGAGTACCTGCCTGGTGCTTGAATGCATCATTTCCTGAGGACAATTGTTGGGGGTTTTAACAGTGCCTTGCAAAGCTATTAACACAGCTCAAACTCTTTAACCTTTTTCTTAAATTACAACTTTAAACGTTTTTGTATTTTATTGGGATTGTATGTGATCGACCCATACAACGAAACACACCATGGTAAAGTGAAATGGAAATAATAAATTGCTTAAAAATATTTTTAAAATAAAATTTTGAAACCTGTGTGGTGGATTGTGTTCAGCCCCTTAAATTCATACTTTGGAGAACCTCAGTTTGTAAACATCATGTCATTTCATGTCTTGGCAAAACATTTTCTATTAAATTTGGGTTTGGGTTTTGACTGGGACATTTTCACACATGAATATGTTTAGATCTAAATGATTCCAGCGTAGCTCCGGATGAATTTTTAGGGTCGTTGTACTCTTGGAAGGTGAACCTCAACCACGGTCTCAAGTCTCTTGCAACCTCTGATATAAGTTCTTCTATGATTGCCCCGTTTTTAGCTTCATCCATCTTCTCATCAACTCTGGTGAGTTTCACTGATCCTTCTGAAGAATACCATCCCCACAGCATGACGCTGCCACCACTGTGCTTCACTGTAATCATGATGTGTTAAGATTTATGTGCAGTGTTAGTTTTCCACAGCACATAGCCCTTTGCATTCGGATTAAACATGTCTATTTTTATCTCATGTGACCAGAGCCCCTTCGTCAGCATGTTAAGTTTGTCATCAACATGATGTGGAACAAACCGCAAATGGGCTTTTTTCAGCAATGACTTTCTTCATGCCATGCAGTTCTACTGATAGTTGGCAGGTTTTCCTAACTAAGCTGTTGAGCTCTGCAAAGCTCCTCCAGAGTCACCATGGGCCTCTTGGCTGCTTCTCCGATTAATACCGTCCTTGCCAAGCATGTTAGTTTAGGTGGACAGCCATGTCTCGGTAGGTTTGCAGTTTTAGCCATACACATTTTTAGAAAATGGATTGAACAATGCTCGGTGAAATTTTCAAAGTTTGGAATATTGTTTTTTAACTTTGTACTGCTTTAAAATCTCTGCAGCTGTATCCCTGACCTGTCTGCTGTGTTCCTTTGTCTTCATGATGGTGTTTGTTCACAGATGTTCTCTGACAAACCTTCGAGGCCTTCACAGAACAGCTGGATTTATACTAAGACTAAATTAAACACACTATTTTCTAAGTAGATGTATTCTAAATGAAGTTGGTTGCAGTGAATTTTATTTAAGGACACGCCCCGCTCCCAATGCTTTTATTCTTAGAAAAATTAAAACCAGCCTATAATTTTCCTTACTTTGTGCCGCTCTACCACATAAAATCTACCCATTAGTTTGCATGTACAGACCTAGTAAGAATCATCATTAACCCTATTACCTAAATAAGACGTTCTGTTAAGTTTTTTTCTCTGTTTTTTAGCTCCTTTTTATTCTAAAACAGGTCATGTCTTTGCTGCTGTTTATTTAAATGACAGCAGATGGCTGATGTGAGCAGACAGGTTGCATTTCAGGACGGCGCTCCGCTCCGCAGCGCCCCCCTCCGGCCTGCCACTGCACTGCGTGGAGAAGCTGTGTGTATGTGTGTGTTTGTGTCTGTGTGCGCACCCGGTGAGCGACTGCCGCTGAGGAGACAACACCGCTGTCTGCTGTCAGGTAAGAAACACGCCGAAACCATCCTTTCATTTAAATCAGAGGGTCATCATTTACGGATCAAAAACAGGGATGCATGCGAGCAAGACGCGGCGTCGTCTTTTCTCCATCGGCATTCGTTTTCTTGTCACTTCGTATTTTTTGCGGGAGGTGGGAGAGGTTCGGCCTCCATGCGTCTCTAGGTTCAAAAACATTCCGCACACGATTAAAAAAACGCTTTTCTTGCACCGTCTGTCTGCAAATCTCCTGCAGCCGCTTTTTTTTCACATGTTTTGGCTTGTTTTTATTGTTATGCACCATGCGCGGTCTCCATCCACATCGATCCTCGCCCACAATAAAGACAGAAAGGTGTTTTTGTTGCAGCCATCATCGCTCCAGCCTCGGAGCAGCAGTCGTATCCCTATATCCACGGCATTTCGCGTTTTCCACTCATTCACAGCTGAAAATATATAAAATGTCTCCACCATCCTTGTCGGTGCAGGTCCCACTTTTGTCTCCGTCCTTGAACGCTCTAACAGCACTAATCCGGCGGAATATTTATAATCTTATTATTGTGAGGTCTCAGGAGGACAGTGATGTCATGTTTTTCGGTGATATTTACTCCAGTTTGGTGCCTGTGCGCGGTTCTTTTGTTTGTCTGTGCTGTCTGCTTTGAGCTCAGTGCGTCAGTGTTCATTTCTAGGCAGTGAAAGCGTTCACGTTGCTTTCCTACTGCCCGTTATTCTGGATCTTTCGCTTCTTTCTTGCATCTCAGGGCCCTAATGGTTTCTAATGCGCGTTTAATAAATGCATCCTTTTTTTCTATAAACATACATTCAATTCTAAATCTCCGTCTTTACAAAACACCACCCGATTGGTTATTTGCGTCTTTTCCTCTTTTTTATTACATGATATTCATTTAAGAGCGCAGACAGTGTGGGCTTGGCACAGGCTCCCATCCTGTGCCAAGCCCATTTTTCATTTGCTCAACAGTGCACTGAGCCAGCTTGCTTATCTGTCGCATATGGGCTCCACAGTAATCCACCCGAGGTCAGTGGACACAATCTGAGCCAGAGAACCTTTAAACTTGACCCCTTTGTGCGCTTTAATTGGCTGTTTTTAATGCAATACCACCTGCAGATTTATTGAACTGCATGGATTTGGCCTCGGACGCACCTTTTCCTCCATCCTCGCCATCTCTTACTTGCAGTGTATTGATTTTTGTGCAGGAAGCGGGCATGTTGTAGTCTGTCACCTGGCAGCTTGGAGCCGCTCCAAGCTTCCAGGTGAAAGAAGAAAGAGACACTTCAGTGCCATTTTGTTAATACTCTGGTAGACAAATTTTCTGCAGCACTTTGGCTGGGGTTGTTGCTGCAGAGACGCGCAGGAATGCTCACACACTCCCCTCTAAACTTTAGTAAAAACATTAACTCTTCTGGACAGATGTGAGGCAGAAATCAACTCAATTTGTTGTATAAATGAAAGTTATTCTTCTTTGTTTTGGCCTCTCATCAGAAACTGGTCTTCATATGTTCTAGTCACAAAGCAGTGCTATCTCTTTTTGTTTTGCATTCTCTGTTTGCTTTATTTCATTATCAGATTCACAAAGCAGATTGCACTAAATATATGCAGACATAAAAACGCCTATCAAGTTCAGCAGATAGGTGCAACTTTCAGCTATTTTGCACCAGGTCGTTGTCCCCTATTGAGATAAAATGGTGTTTTTGAATCAAAAAGTAACAGTTAAATGAAGCATCAATGAAACTGATTATTTTAGCGATGAAAAGCATTGCTTGAAGACTACATAGCAGATTATACAATTATCACATGTAGTGGATTCAAATATAATGTGTAATTACATCAGAATAAATAAAAAAACAGCGTCAGATTATATCTTGTTAATTCCATTTAATAAAAAGGGGCTTTGGTTTCTCTTGTGGGGTGCGACCTTGCCTTTGCATGTTCCCTCATCTCACTTTCCGAGCAAGAGCAGCAAAAAACTGAGCTTCCTGAAATCTTCTTTACAGAGCTAACTTATTTGAGTTGTGTTTATTAAGTTCTGCATGTAAAGAAACTGTTTTAACGTTCCACAGTTATAAGGTTTGGATTCTGTTTTGAGAAAAAAGTGTCAGCACAATTTAGACAATTTAGTTGAGTGGAGAAATCATTTGCAAAAATAGCAGGGAGACCTCAGGGGAAGAGAGGATTTGTTCACATTCTGTAACATCTCTGACCTGCTTTTTATGAAGCCAGCACCAAAGCAGATACAATTTTTCTCATTCTTCTCTCCTGTTTTAAAATTAGTATCAGCTTTCAGAAAACTGTCTTTTGATGCAATGTTTAATGCAAACGGCCCTGTTTGCCTTCTTACCTAAGTTTAACATTAAGAAGCACACAATCTCAGGTTGGCACACATTAATCATCAAACAAAGTTGGGTTCTAGATTTTTGTCCAAATTAGAGTTCCCTGACTGCAAAGCAGCAACAAACGGTTTTCGTTTTTGGTTATCCCTTCTTACATTTAGTGGCACTAAAAATGTCATCATTAGTAATTTCATATAATTAAATTTAAACAACAGTCATAATTTCCCCGAATTTTGAGGTCTTTATTGCAAAAAATAGTGGAAAAGTCTTAACTTTTAATTAAATAGCAGCCTGATTAAATCTTTACTTTCCAGTGAAGGGAAATTGTCATTAATTGTAAAGTCCATATCATTGGTCCCCATAGTTGGAGCTGGGAACCAGTGCTGTGGATGCTTACCCTCCATCAAAACTAGTAAGATAACTTTACACTGAATTTATTAATGTTCATAGTTCACTCCTTAACTTCTCTCCTAACATGAACTAGCTCACATTCATCATTCAGATTTTTAGTTTCTTTAAAAATGTTCATCCACAGAAATTAAAATTTCTGCTGAAAATTTTAATTGCCTTTTTGTTTAAATGCTTGCAAACATCCATGAAAATAGATTTACATATCCGCAACCCAAGGATAAGCAGGTATAGACAATGAATGAATGAATGGATTAAAGATGTTTTTGTTTTCTCGCTTTCAACATCAAAATGTTTTCAAATGTTACTCAACAAGTATTTTGGTGAGAATACTTTTGTTTTTGTTGTTCCTGATTTATTACTAATGTTTCAGCAATCAAATGATGTGTCCCAGAAGCTTGAAATTGTACAACTTTAAATGAAGAGACCTCTTATGAATGACTAATAATTTATTAATAAAACAGTTATTAATCAAGCTTTGAAGACTTTTAAATTAAGCAGATATAGAGCACTAGTAATAGCGTGAAAGAGAAGTGAAAAGTGGTCGGTTTCTTTCCAAATATTGATTGTGCATCAGTTTTTGAACAGGGCCTGATTCATTAACTGTTTAAAGCTAAATTAATAATGGGCTTGTTAACTGTTTATCCTTTAGAAGGCTACTCTCAATGTCAAGGGAACCCTCCTAACAGATTTTGTATAATTATGGTCTCCTTTATAAATCTGACTCCATTTCTGGATGAGTCACCCTCTAAATGTATAATCATCATTTGGATTTTTCTATATTTTATTTAATAGATGTTAAGAAAATTGTTCAAGATAACAGAATGTTGAGAATATATTTACCATTTCAGTTGCTACCATCACATATTATTTCCAGATAATTACATGTTTGTCCCAAAGGTAATTAAGTTTTTTCTTTTATCCCACCTCATGTTAAATATCTGTTGGGCACATGCAAAGTTTCACTGCAGCTCCACTCCTTGTGCTGTTTGTGGAGCAAAACCATTATGAGGATGCCATTACCAGATGCCCCTCCTAGTTGATAACCCACTGCATTCCTGCTCTCGCTTCATCCTTTTGGGAGGAGCTGCAGCATGTGGGTCATGCAATCATCGTTTCTGTTGTTACGTAATTCTTTCAAACATTTCTGTTCAGACTCCTCAAAGGAGGAGGGCTCTCACTTAAAAACGCCTCTAAAGTGGAAGATTTGTAGTGCTTGCTGAACGTTTGGTTTGCACAAAAAAGGGTATAGCTCAGTTTTATAATTCAGATTCAGAGATCTTTTTTGCTCTAAGTTCATGTGTTTCGTTGCGTGACAGGCAAATTTATCAAAATCACTTAATAATGAAAACATATTGTGTAAGAGAGCTTAAATATTTAAATTTTGCCACACTTTTTCTGATGTATAATGCGGCGGATAATGAGGTTTCTACAAGTTTTCTACAAGTTAAAGGTCTTAAAATATTATTATGGAATTTGAATGTAGCATCACAAAGTTTAATGAAGCTGGTGCATACTTTGGTTCGCCATATTTGAAACCAAAGATTTATTGCTCTAACATCATATTTTGTTTGAAAGAATGGGATATTTCAAATTAGAGGGCTACAATCTTACAACATTGCAGAAATAAAAAAAATAAATCAAACATATTAACACCTTTAAATACCAAAGAAAAGATCATTCTGGCACAAAAATAGAGATATAGACTTTCTGATATGAGCTGACAAGCTAATTTTGTTTCTCGTTACTTCCACGAAGGAGGTTATGTTTTCAGTTGAGTTTGTCTGTCTGTCTATGTGTGTGTGTGTGTACCTGTTTTTGCAGCTGTGTGAGGACAATATTTCGTATTTCACCATCAAAGTGAGGACCGTTTGTTGTAAAGTAAGGACATTTTCATAGTCCTCACTTGCTATTTTGCTAGGGATTAGGTTTAGGACTAAGGTGTGAATTGGGTTAAGGTTAGGCTTAGGGTTACTAGCCTAACCATTAATAAATGGTAATGGTTAGGTTTAGGGGTAGGGTCAGGGTTAGGCCATAAAAATGGTTGAAAATGAATGGAAGTCAATGAAAGTCAATGCAAGGTTCTCACAACATATAGTAGGACAAGTGTGTGTGTGTGCGTGTTCTTGTACTTGTTGCTGGGTGAGAACCCTTTTTCGTATTTTTATTGCAAAGTGAGGACATTTTGACAAAGTAAACTTTTTTTGTTTTAATGTCTGAACAGATGTTTATGGAAACATTAAGTACATTCAGCCTAGTAACGTCGTCACACCATTAAAAGTTTGGACATTAGAAACTGTTCCAAATGAGTGCCGCAGCTTTCATACTCCATGTATCCCACATACTGTATGTGCACCACTGCTAAGAAATAAAGGAAACTGAAACTCAAATATCACAGAAATTACCTGATAATAACATTAGCTAATCTCACGCTTTGCTATTCAGACACTGACAAATCAGATGTTTGAAAATGAAAGTGAAACTAACAACTTAACCTGATTTCTAATTAGTTTGGCTAATAGTTTTCTGACCTCTTGGGGGCACTGATAGAGCACTGATATTTCATTCCCAGTCAGTCAGTTGATTCTTAAATATGGAAAAAATACAACGAGACAATGACATTATGGCAGAAGTGATGTAATATGTCCTGACACAGTAGAATACTGATTTCCACACCCTTGATCCCAATATACATGCACCTTTTAGAACAGGAGTGCATCACAAGCCGCACACATACTTTTTTCCCATTTCATTTCACCGTGTCTCACCTGCGTAACATGCATCTTTCAATATTCTAGCATACATGTCATTTTAATACTCATTTGCTGAATCCTATAGGGGATGTTTAAATGTATAAAAATATTAATGAATTAAAAATTTAGATGAACTAACATTTTAACTTAAAATTTACATTTAAGCAAAATACAATTTTTAAAGATGCTTTTCCAGGCCTCTAAACAAAACTTTCAACTGCCTGCCACATTTAGGATGGTCCTACCTGAAGACCTTAGGCTGGTAAAACTGACAACGCCGCTGAAATACTTACTTCTCTGGATCGTATCTGGGAAGTTTGTTCTTTTTTCCAGCCTTTATGTCAGAGCTGGACCATTGAAGAATTTTTTTACAAAATGATTCTTTTATTCTTATTCTAAATACAAAACACCAAATATTCTCTGGTTTTAGCATATTAAACATGCCATCTTCCTACCTCTTTCTGTTTTGTATGATATTAAGGAAGTATTGCCACTTTTTTTTTATTTGCCAATAAATTTACTCTAAATTAATTCTCTGTTAAAATTGTTTTCCCTCGTATGCTTCGTCCTGTGTTTGCATTCTGTCCAAGTAAAAAATAGAAAGAAAAAGCTGACAAGAGTTGTAATGTCTGCCAGAAAAAGCTTTGCCTTATTAGACAAGAAACGAAAAGGCAAAGCAGGTTTAAAATGCTCTATTCTGCTCGGGTTATTAGCAGCATACTGATTGAAGACTTCGGCTCATTGCACCTACAGAACAGTGCGTTTGGACGTGTTTTTGTCTTGTGTACACTGAGCATTTAGCAGCTAAATGCTTTACACAATTAAAACTCGAGAGTTCATCATGTTTTGAATTCCTCATTGATAGACTGGTTTAAAAATAATCTAAGTGTCTGACTCCCCTACAAACTGGAAGTGAAAGTCAATTATGTTGCATTTGTTTTAATTAAGAAGGGCATAGTAACACTGAAGTAGAAGAAGCATGTGTAGAAAGGGTGTGGTTGGCTTCATTAGACAGAAAACCACAGCATTGAGGTGTTTGTGTTCATCACTTATGAGCAGAAAACAATGCATGCAGGCTGGTCTTGCAAGCTATTATAGATGGAAAATAGAAAAGTGCCCCACTTTCAGCCTCTGCAAAAGGTTTACCCACTTTGGAAAGGTGGAGCTAGCATGTAGATGCTGGGATGGTGAGCAAGCTGGCTGAGAGGCAAATGATGAGGAAAGTAGGTCAGAGATACAGAAGCAATCAAGCATGAGAGAAGAGCAGCATCGTCGTCTTTCAGCTGAGCTTTGAGCTGCACTGGTGAAGAGACAGGCACACATCCAGCATCAGAAAGTCTACTGTTGTTTTCAGGTTTGACCTGATGAAGCTCTGAGGAAACAATTAGTGAAATCATACAACACAACCTGTCAGGTTTTACTTACACATCAAGTAAAACCACTAAGTATATTATTTTATTTTTGTTTATAGTTAATATAACCCAGACTGACAAAATAAGCCTGGACTTAGTGTGTTCTGACTAAATCTGGGTTTCAGTATAGATTCAATAATAGCTCAATCTACTCTAGATAATTTCTACGATCTAATAGAACCTTCAAAAAAGGGTTTTCCTGACTTCTGCCATTTTCCATTTCATAGCACTTTGGTTATCCAATCCACATGTGTTTTGAAGATTTCAAGAAGGCTTACAACCATGACTGCTGAGGCCTTTTGTGAGGGTGCTGTAAGACTATGAGGTGCTAGGGTTGTTTTTAGGACCATCAGTTCCTGAGGACATGAGGATTGTTGTCCTCGTTGCCATCCTTTTTGACTGTGGACAGCATCTTAAAGCGTATGGTCATGGAGAGGAGGGTGTCTCATTTGAGAACTTGCTTTTTTCTGATTATGTGGTTCCGTTGGTGTCTTAAAGACGTGACCTTCATTGTGCGTTATAACAGCGGAGTGTGAAGAGACCGGCAATAGAGTGTGCACCTCTAAGTGCGGGGCCATGGTTCTCAACTGCAAAAGAGGGATTTATGCATTCAAATGAGGGGTGAATTCTACCTACTTCTGACTTGGTGCCTTGCTCATGAATGATGGTAGAATGGATCAGGAGATGGATGGATGGATGGATCCATCGATCCTCATGTGTTGTAATGTGAGTACTGCTCCAGTCTCTTGTGGTGAACAAAGTGCAAAAACAGTGAAGCTTTTTGATTTACAAATCTGATTAGATGCCTCCGTTGGATTTTTTCTGTGATTATATTTCCCTTCTGGCCTGGGAGCGCCTTGGAATATCCTACAATGAGCTGGAGAATGTCGCTTGGGAAAGTAAGCAATGTATGGGTTTCCTTTATGGACCTGTTACCTCTGAGACCTAATCTTAGAAAAGCTGTTTTCACCCCAACAGACTGGAGCAGTCCAGTGCAGAGATTCTATCTTTTTGTATTTTTTCACACATGGTGGGTTGAATAACTGATCAGGAAGCTAAACTCCACCCTTTGGAGGTTTGCATATCCATTTGGGAGGAGAAACCAGGGCAGACTCAGTGGAGTTACTGTATATTCGTTCTGGCCTAGAAATGCTTTGGATTCCCCCGTGAGGAGTTGGAGAGTGCTGCTATGGACACGATCTTGGAAGGAAGAAAGGACGGAAGATAGGAAGGAAGGAAGGAAGCCTTATGCTGTTTAGCTTTTGTAGGCTTTTTAGTCTGTATCGAGGAATAAGATGAAGTCCTAAAATGTTAAACACTGACATGAACACACTTTCTTGAACAATAGCATTAATGGTAATCATTTAGCACCTACAGGAGTTGGACAATGAAACACCTGTCATTTTAGTGTGGGAGGTTTCATGGCTAAATTGGACCAGCCTGGTAGCCAGTCTTCATTGATTGCACATTGCACCAGTAAGAGCAGAGTGTGAAGGTTCAATTAGCAGGGTAAGAGCACAGTTTTGTTCAAAATATTGAAATGCACACAACATTATGGGTGACATACCAGAGTTCAAAAGAGGACAAATTATTGGTGCACGTCTTGCTGGCGCATCTGTGACCAAGACAGCAAGTCTTTGTGATGTATCAAGAGCCACGGTATCCAGGGTAATGTCAGCATAACACCAAGAAGGACGAACCACATCCAACAGGATTAACTGTGGACGCAAGAGGAAGCTGTCTGAAAGGGATGTTCGGGTGCTAACCCAGATTGTATCCAAAAAACATAAAATCACGGCTGCCCAAATCACGGCAGAATTAAATGTGCACCTCAACTCTCCTGTTTCCACCAGAACTGTCTGTCGGGAGCTCCACGGGGTCAATATACACGGCCGGGCTGCTATAACTGAACCTTTGGTCACTCATGCCAATGCCAAACGTCGATTTCAATGGTGCAAGGAGCGCAAATCTTGGGCTGTGGACAATGTGAAACATGTATTGTTTTCTGATGAGTCCACCTTTACTGTTTTCCCCACATCCGGGAGAGTTACGGTGTGGAGAAGCCCCAAAGAAGCGTACCACCCAGACTGTTGCATGCCCAGAGTGAAGCACGGGGGTGGATCAGTGATGGTTTGGGCTGCCATATCATGGCATTCCCTTGGCCCAATACTTGTGCTAGATGGGCGCGTCACTGCCAAGGACTACCGAACCATTCTTGAGGACCATGTGCATCCAATGGTTCAAACATTGTATCCTGAAGGTGGTGCCGTGTATCAGGATGACAATGCACCAATACACACAGCAAGACTGGTGAAAGATTGGTTTGATGAACATGAAAGTGAAGTTGAACATTTCCCATGGCCTGCACAGTCACCAGATCTAAATATTATTGAGCCACTTTGGGGTGTTTTAGAGGAGCGAGTCAGGAAACGTTTTCCTCCACCAGTATCACGTAGTGACCTGGCCACTATCCTGCAAGAAGAATGGCTTAAAATCCCTCTGACCACTGTGCAGGACTTGTATATGTCATTCCCAAGATGAATTGACGCTGTATTGGCCGCAAAAGGAGGCCCTACACCATACTAATAAATTATTGTGGTCTAAAACCAGGTGTTTCAGTTTCATTGTCCAACCCCTGTAAGTTGAAGTATTTCCCTGGTGATATGGTTCATTGTTTTTTTCACAAATTGATTAGAGGTTTCATAAACCAAATCTGTGTTATAAATGATCAAAATTTCGGAGAACCTGAATTTTGGGCTTGACATAAATGTACGCTTGTAATAAATCACTCTGTGTGTAATGAATCTTGTATATCAAATATGAGTTTTAGGTTTTGAACTGAATTACTGAAATAATGAGAACATGTCAACAATATCTGTTATTTATTGAGATGCACTTGTATATCTACTTGGCTGGACAAGACTAAAATTGAGAATAAAGTAGTTTCAAGACTTCTATACCAACTCGGCAAACCCATTCAGCACTTGCTGTCACCCTGCACCATGTGCTGATAGCTCCTGGAGCTGTGTCAACATCCCTGTTGACCGAGCTTCTTGCAGAAGCAAAGTCTGTGCCAAGGTCTAATTTTCACATGCCCCTGAGAGGATCAGACTGCAGCAGCAGCCCTTTTTCACCCTTTTCCTCTACATGAAGCTGCAACAAACACTGTTTTCATGCTCTTTTTCTGCAGAAGCTGAAATGTGTTAGATAAATTTGTAATAATTACCACAACCCTCTCCACTTAGTAAACCTGGTCTTTCAGTAAAATGTGATCCATGGCAAATTATAATAACACAGACTTGAAAAACCTTTGTTCAGACTTTAACCTCTCAGTCTGGCCTGGGATAAGGTGTGGGCAGAGTGATTTTGTTTCTGTTTTTCTAATATGTGAATTTCTTCTTTTACTGATTACATTTTTACACGTCGTATTTAGCAATAGGTGATTTTTCCTTAATAGTTTCTCCAGTTTTTTAACCGTTTTACAATAATATACTTATAGATTCTATGAGCAGATGATGGATCCAGCTCTCCTTATCAGCGCCCAGTTTGTTTGCTCTCCAGCTTGTCGGAGCTCCCGGATGAAGCGTGAACAGCCTCTCGGAGGGATTGTCTTCATTGGCAGTGTTACAGCTTTCTTCTTCTTCTTGTTTGGATTCTGTCTTGCGTGAAACCACAATACGAGTTTTGTCCCACAACTTAGTGAGGGTACACTATTCATTAGATTTTCAATACAACACAGACTGCCATTTATATTCAGCTGGTGTCTCCCTTATTCACTTTAATAACTATTTGCCCTTTTTTAAATACAGAAGCTGCTTTTATTCTACAGTTTTCTTGCAGTATCATTTATATACACTGAATCAGCAAAAAGCGATAAGGCTCTGCTGTAAAAATACTTATTTGCTAAATTATGATCAGAACTCCACTGTTGTGGGGTAGTAGTTTTAGCTGTTTTTATTTGGGGGCCTGACGCAATTTTATTAGTGATTAACAAATAGTCTAACTTGAACCTTTATTTTACAGTTCTAAAAAGCTTAAACAAAGGGGAAAAGGTCCAATGGTTAAAAGAAAAAATAAAATGAAAGGTCAAAGTATAAAATATTAAAATTTTGTATTTTTGTCAGCCCTAAATGAACTAAGTGTTAATTTGTTTATAATAATAATTAAAGCTAAATTATTGAGATGTGACATGCAGTTTTGGCTCTTTAATTGTTGCATAAAAAGTTTAAAAGCAGGAAATCACATTTAGCAAGAGTTGCTGGTGAATTATTTGACAAACATTTGTTGTTTTTTCATTTGGAATTAATAATAATAATAATGCATTTTCTCATTGGAAGAAAATACATTTATTCGATTTTCATATGGTTTCAAAAAATTGTAACTATAATGAGGTAAAAGATTCAGCATTTAATCTAAACATTTTTTAAACATTTAATTAATGTAGTTAGTTTTAGAAGGACCCACAAAGTGGATTTTTTAAATGTAGCCTGCTCTCTCGACATCCTACCAGCGTGCTTGGTTAAGAGTGTTTTTCATTGCATTGGTCCTACTGTACTTATCTTAGTAAATGCTTCTTTAGCTTCTGCTCAGGTACCTGTTTGTCATCCTCCCGCTTTTAAAAAAGGTTAAATTGGATCATTCTGTCTTTAGCAATTACAGAACCACCCCAAAGCTTCCTTTTCTGGCCAAGATTTTAAAGAAGGTTGTGGTCAGGCAGTTAACTGGCATTCTTGATCAGTACAGCTTTATGGACCATTTTCAGTCAGGTTTTCATAAATGTTGGAAGTGACTTCAGGTTCTGATACTGTTGACTATCCAACCCTGCAAAATAAGCTCAGGTGTCAGACCGGTATTTCAGGTTCTGCTTTTTTGGCATCTATTCATAGATCCCATTCCTGTCCTGTTCAATTTGCTGTTCCACAGGCCTCTGTTTTGGAGCCACTGTTGTATTTGCTTTATCTGTTCCTTCTTGGTCCCATTCTGTTACATTTTCAGGATACTTCCTATGCAGATGATTTTAAAAATGTATGTTTATCTATTTTCAAATTAAGCTTTGAAACTGAACATTTCATTAAAAATGATTGGCTTGTTAAATTACTAAAACTGTACGATTAGTAGGGTATTATGTACACCTTCCTGGAGGATGGCTTTGGCTGAGCTACTGTTGCCAACAACCTTATGTTCTCCTTCCTTAAATGATACACTTGACCCTATCTTTGAGTGGTTAACCCTTTCTTTCTTCTAGACATAGCCAATGGTTGAGCTGTGTGCTCACTTTATCCTCTAGACTTGAAAATTAGCTCAGAGCTTATCTGCTTAGCTGTCTTTCTCTCCTGGATTAAGCCACTAAAGGAGCTACTACTGCTATTAACTTATAACTTTTTGTAACATGGAAAGTACTCTTGGATTGGTGCTTCAACATTCTTGCTGTGTCTCTGCTCTGTCTTATCAAATCACTAGTCGGTCGTGGCAGAAGGCTGCTCCCACTAAGCTAGGTTCTGCTGGAGTTTTCTTCCTGTTAATAGGGAGCTTTCCTTTCCACTGTCCCTGCATACATGCCCATTTTGAGGGATTGCTGCAAAGTCAACGACACAATGCAACGACTGTGCACTGTTGCTACATGCTCATCCAGGAGTGAATGCCGCAAGTCACTGACTCGATGCAATCTGCTGGGTTTCCTTAGATAGAAAACATTTTAACCAATTTGAATAATAAATTGAATTTGACTGGATTATCTGATAACTGGGTGCCTTGAGAGAACATGTGCTGTAGATATTCAAAATGTCCCAGGGGAGTCTTGAATGCCGTCTTCCACTCATCTCCCTGGCAGATTCTGACTAAGTGGTAGGCATTTCTGAGGTCCAGCTTAGAGAAAACAACAGCGCCATGTATAGGCTCAAACGCAGAAGCTAACAAAGGAAGAGGATATTTATTCTTTACTGTAATTGCATTCAAACCCCTATAATCTATACAGGGGCGTAAACCTCCGACCTTTTTCCCCACAAAAAAGAACCCCGCCCCTAAAGGAGATGAAGAAGGACGGATAATTCCCACGGCTAAAGACTCCGCAATATATTTCTCCATTACCCTTCTCTCCGGCCCAGAGATGCTATGGAGCCGACTGGAGGGCAAAGGAGCACCTGGGAGGAGGTTAATGGCGCAGTCATACGGTCGATGAGGCGGCAGAGACAGAGCCCGAGATTTACTAAAAACCATTTTGAGGTCGTGATACTCGGAGGGGACCCTGGTTAATTCTGGGAGTTCCTCCTCTTCACCTTCCTCACCAGGGGTGGTAGGGCCGACGGCTGACTGCAAACATGAACTGAGACAACCCTCAGACCAAGCCTCTACCCGCAATTCCACCCAATTACTATGGGGATTATGACGCTGGAGCCAGGGGAAACCGAGTACTAACGTACTCTGAGCAATGGGAAAAACATAAAAAGACACCTGTTCTCGGTGATTACCGGACAAAACAAGCTCAAGTGGCTGTGTCTGATGGGTGATCTCATGTAGTGATAACCCATCCAAGGCTAAAACCCGACAGGGCTGGGCCAACTTCTGTGGCAATTTGTTTCTTGGAAACAAAATCATAATCAATCAAGTTCAAATCGCAGCCAGAGTCAACTAGGGCAGATAAAACCTCAGCGTGATGATTCAAAAATAAGGTAGCCGGTAACGTGAATCGAGGGGTTTTACTACTGGAGGATTGGTCCGTCGGTTGCCCCATCACATGTTTACTATTACGCGACTTCTGGTTCCACTGAATTTTATTATTTTACGGTTTATCAGTCAAGAGGGCTGAATAAAAAAAGCATTCACAGTTTCTTTGTTTTTAAAAGTAAGGATGTTAATTGATTTTGAAAGCTTACTTCTCATCTTCCAAGCCTTTATCAAAGAGGATTTATTGTTCTTTATCAAACCAATTTGTGCCCAGAGAGTATTATCTGTCTTCTGGTAGCCGATGGCTTTAAGCAGTAATGGACCTCTGAGAGATTAAACCATCGTGTTGATTTGCCAACATGGGCATCAGAGAGAAAATAAAGGTCAGATGTTGGCAAATCTGCATCACAGTTTGGATGGCGAGGCTGATTATGACATGACTTCTCCACACTGCCAGGGTCTGCAAGTTTGTGTGTGAGAGGGCATTAAAAAATGTTATTTGAGCGGATGTAACCAGAGGCTTGTGTTTAATCTGATATGTAATCCTCTTTTTTATGAGCTTTGCTGTTATCTGGGCTGGTTGAAGGAGGGTGTCTGGCCTAATAGGTTTGGGTTTCCTGTGGTGGTGGAGGAAGTATTTGTACAGTGATGACTTGTTGGGAGTTTGGCTTCTGTAAACTGTAAAAAAAGAGACTGCTCAGGAAGTGCAGCTTGTCACAGTGAGGACAGCATGCACATGAGCTGGAGGGGGGGGGGTATTTTTGTCTTTGAGGCTGTAACATGAAGCACTGACCCCACGTCAGGATGTATAAATAACCTGGTTTTCACAGACCCAGTGTCTGTTTACATTCTGAGGTGATGGACTGGGTCCTACATGCCGGAAGACAAAGTAACCAACAAGTCCGTCATTATTACCTTTAATCCCCCCAGCCAGGTGACTTCGTTCATCTCAGCTGCTTTGCATGTGAAGTTTATGACTCCCTTAACGTCAGACCCATTCTGGACTTTTCTCCTGACCTTCATTAATTTCCTCTTTTGCAGCTTGACCTGTGACCGGCAATGGAGTACATGAACAATGCCTCAAACAGCTACGGTTCTGGAGACACTGTTAGTGCCTCCTTAGCGAACATGACGATTAACGACCAGCACCACCAGGAGAACGGAGTCAAAATGAAAGGTCAGACATCAGCAACTAAACCAAGTACTTCATGCACTTCAACACTTCTGTGCGTTTAAAATCCACATTCAATAGTACATTCATAGATATGCTGTGTTAAAAAAGCTACAGCCACAAGTAGACAGGAAAATCCTAATGCCTTTTGGGAAAAGTAATATACAAATATATTAATGTTTGCAATTGCAGAAAGTACTGTCTGTATTGCAAAGCACATACTTTCCTGGAACTTACAGGTTACTTTCCCAGACCTCACAATTTATTTTTCTGCAGCTTACAGTGAACTTTCAAGAAGCATCTGTTTTACGAGGTGACTTGTAGCTGGGTGCTTTTAGTGACTTATTGGGTGTTTTCTGGGAGTAACCTTCCAAGTACTTAGAGGGTACTTCCTGTAAACTTATAAGGTAATTTTTCTGGAACTCACAGGGCCCCCTAAAGGAGCGAAAGTATTGTGTAAGTTAAATAAAGAAAACCGAAACTTACAAGACTGTAACCATCATGTTTGGGAAAGTAACCTGTAAGGTTCTTGGTGGGTTTCAAGACTACTAGAGCACACTCAAACTATTCAGTTACATACGGTAGGGATGAATTTATGTAAAAAGACAGAAGCAACAACATTTTATTTTGGCCTTCTTCATCTGATAAAATCTCTGCATTAAATTATCCAAACTGTGGCAATAAAATCAAAAATATTAACATATTTTTGAACATTTCTGAAACATTTCTACAAAATTGTTTTATTATAATGCAAAAGTTTCTTCATTATGAATAGTTTTATCTCAACAAACAGTTTTTCAGGACTGTATTGTTTTCTTCTGTTACAGTATTAATACCTACTTGTTAGACAGGTCAATAGATGTATTTCATATAGTTGTCAGGGTATAAAATATCTTTAAAAAGAAAAATTGCTCTAAAATTTACATCAGTAATACTAATTAATATAATTCCATTTAAATGTGCTTTAACTAATCCTTTTATCTGTATTTGTTGGGCTTTCCAAATTTGACGCCCACAGGTTGCAGATTAGTCCCTTTTTGTTTTCACGTCAGAGCTTTAATCCCTGAACACAGACAGATTATTATGTTAAAAACAAGACAGTGAATGAATAGTTTTGTGAGGGTCTGGGTACAGTGTGGGGGCAGGGTCAGACTCGCTGACTTTCTGCTGGCTTTTTGTCTTAATCTCTCTCTTTACATAATGGATACAATACATGCTTGACTGCAGCTGGACTGGGCTCTGTGATCCGGGTATCTGGGTCAGACTTTCATGAACGAGCCCCGTTTTAGTCCTTTTTGTCGGTTTTAGTCATCAATCAGGCATTTAGGGCTGTAAAGAGAACTGCTTTCTGTAATCAGCAGTTTGGTTTTTTGTATGTGTGAAATCATCAAAGGATACAATAAAAAATACATTTCTAAAATTATAAATTTTATCATATTTCTTTATGAATACAAAAACTGCCATGACAAGTTTTATTGATGTTGGATCTTAAAATATCTATAACATTTCTTTAACATTTGTTTTCTGATATTTTCCACCACCTGCTTAAGCTTAGTGAAGCATATTTTATTCGACAGTATAATATACAGATGCAAAGAAATTTGTTAAATGTGTCTTTTATTGCAGTAGCATAATCTCACCCTGAAAAATTTAGAAAATTGCAACCTTTAATTTGAGTACATTTGCTCAGTGGGGGAAAACTTACATAACCAATAAATGCTCCACAGTTAGTATCACCCCAAATAATTAATGTGATATATCTGTAATTTACAATTATTCTTTAAATTATACTTCGCTTTTTAAGTTAAAAAGGGGTCCAGGAACATCTAAGTACTTCTTTATGACTTTCCGTTTCCCTGGGGTATAAATATGCTGTGACACAGATGCCCAAATAGGATGGAAGAATAAGACTAAAATTGAAATTTTTTAGTAACACATATTTCAGGTGGGTTTGGCATGAAAAATAGATGATGTTGAATGTGACTAGGCAAACAGGTCCAATTCATGTCCAAATATAAGGAATCCAATTCAGTGCTAATTAAATTCATGTCAATACAATTAATTCCAGTATGATCTAGTAATATTTAGATATTTTTACATACAGACCAACACAATCCTCTTGTAAAACAATGTATGTCAGGAAAACATGCAATGTCAGATTATTTAAAATAAATAAATAAACAAACATGAGTATGCACTGTTAATGTCTGACTGCTGTGGGTTTTTTGTAATTGTAAACCCCAGTTTCAACTAGTCAATTTAAATACTAACAGCAGAACATCTTGGTTGCATGGCAGCACCGTTTCTTAATGACTTTACCAGAACATTGTCTTGTCCTCTTAAAACACCAAATACAGTCATATTCAATAAACTGGATTATTATAGTAAGTTCATTTATTTCCCTAACTCAATTCACTAAGTGAAACACATTATATAGATTAATTACACAGTGGCTGATGATTTCAAGCCTTTATTTATGTTACTTATGATTATTTTCCACTTTCTGCCAATGAAAAAATACGACATTTAAGATTAGAATATTACGTCAGATCGGTAAAAGAAACATTTTTATACAGAAATGTGGGCTTAATGAGAAGTATGTTTAATACATGCTTAAAGATTTGGTTTTTTTAAGAATGTACTTTTAATCTGACAGACCAGCCCCACTGAAATGCATATTGCAATTTGTTCAATATCATTCTATATTACTGGCATACAGAATCGATGTACTGCATTTCATATATTAGCTGGTATTTATGGTTGTGCAAACAGTTCTTTGCTATACTGATACTGCACACACTGATACCAGGGTGATGAGAAATATGCGTCATATTGTGCTGCCATGATATAATAAAGTCAAGTTTGATTGATGATTGAAGCCAACTAGTAATAATTTATCTATAAGGAAGCCCACTGTTTGGTATCACTGTTTATTTCCTCACACAAAGGACATTTTTTTGTTTTGGTCTGTCTTATCACCTTATCACCTGCACTGTTGTATTGCTCTTGCACCCAATACTGCTCTATATTAACTCTCACTCACTTAAAACTGTTCACATATATTTATATTATATTGTAGATATGTTTATACTGTTTAATTTGTATTGTATTGCACCGACTACGCCAAAATAAATTCCTTGTAAGTCCAAAACGTACTTGGCAATAAAGCTTTTCTGATTCTGATTCTGATTAATAGGGATTGATTGCCTTGCTAATAATCTTTTTTAAATTAATCAGAAGTGTGTTTACGTACTGTTTTTATCCCAACTAACCACATGGCCACATAGTACGTAGCCTAGCTTTTCCCAGTTTACAGCCCTCACTAGTGCAGTCGTTCTACCCATTTCCAATTCCCATTATCCCATGTACTAACAGGACACGGCGCACAGAGTCAAGTTTGTCTGCAGAGCTTAACAGCTTATCAATAAGCAGTGAAACACAAAGTGAGTATCTAATCAGCACATTTAAGTAGGAGATGTAGCATCCATAGAGTGTAGTGGTTGTAGTGTGAGGTTAGACTGTATTGGTTAGTTTGTTTGAGTTCCTGTATGCATACTACAACCTTTTTTTCTCACTATACAAATATCAAACATATATCAACATAAGATTAAGATAACGTAAAACATTTCGTTATATGATTTAGAAATGAATTGTTTCCTTGCAATTAAATTTTAAATTATTGATGTAAAGAAGTTTCTGAGAGGTTTTTTTGTTACCATCTGATAATCTCATTTTACTCATCAGAACATTCTATTAATGACAAAAAATATTCTAATATATGTAATTTCCCCAGATATTAAATGTTCTAATATTATCTCATGTTTATAACCAATATTTACATTGAAAATGATCCAAAAGTTTTATTATTTGTCTTAAAACCACATTAAATTAATCTTCTTTTATTACAGAATGCTTATTTTCTCAACTTTCTTTCTCATATTTACAGAAAACCGTGCCATAACTAATAATGTCCAATTTGCTTACTTGTTTTCCTAAATTGTGAATTGAAATGATTGTAAACATAAAAACACTCTCACTGTCTGTCTCATAATTATAAATACATTTATTGTCTCAAAATCTCTTGAATTTTAATCTACTGTCCTATATGTTTAACTTGTCCTTTGAAAGCAAGAAAAGTTGTCAAACAAATATTCTTTATCGTTTTTACACATAAAAGCAAACCAAAAACAGACAATATTGTTAATGTTTCAAAGTACTATGGAGCTGAATTTAGGTGAAGGTAATGTTTTCGTAAACTTTAGTCTAAATGTTATTGTTTGTGTTAATAATTAGTTTAAAATTCTCCTTCACAGTTTTAGTTTTAAGTTTTCCTTTAATAATAAACTTCGATCTTGATTTTTCAGATAAAGAAGCAGTGGTCACTGAAAATGGGCTGAAATCTGTGTCTGACGTTTCTCAGCCAGAAAGCAACCAATATGATGACGAGTTGCATCCTGGTACGAACGTCTACAGTCCCCATTTCCTGACGCTTGAAAAGCTGCTTCAACTCCCATTTTTGCTTGGTTTACTTTGTGTGCAATTTATCCCTTAATTCCTTTCTGTTTTTACAGTGACCTTTATCTTTTGCAGAGAGATACAACCTGTGTTGTTTTATTTCAGTCTCCCACTAATTAAAATTTTTGTTTTCTTGCTATAAACCGACTCTGCTGTTCTGCTACTGTAAGACATTGTAATTGCATGTAGAGTAACCACTTCAACAGCCACAGATCAGACACTATTATAGAAAATAGTGGCTCTCTGTGCTTGTTAGAAATAACCGCACTAACGCCACTCCTCCCTGGGATCAGCTCGCTTTGATCACAAGTGATGAGAGCGAAGGCTTCTCCAAAACAAAGAGGCTGGAAAGGTTATGAGGTTGAAGTGGCCTCTCAGTCGGGACGCATGACAATTAACCACTTGTAACAGAAAACCTCAGATAAATAGGCAGAGCAAATCTGATAATAAAGTGATCTGGATTTATCACATCTTATTTAAAAACTGAATGACCTTAATTTTATCTTGCATCAGATGCTACGGCAGAGAAAGGAGCAGAAGTTGTTTCTGAGCTCTCAGAAAAAGAAAGCACCTTGAGAGGAGACAAGGGGCAAGTTGGTATGCCTTTACCTATTAAGCACCTTCTTCTTTTCAGCCTCTTGTGCTTCCATTAGTTTTTCCAGCGTTATCATAAATAAATGCACTAACTAGCATTTTTATAAGAATAAGATTCCACTTTATCTAAATGCACATTAGCCGGTTAGCTGCCAATGGATAGCACATATTTAGCTAGGTGCAGAAGGACATTCATTTGAAGGAAAATTAAAAAAGAGATCATGGTATTGAAAATATATATTTAAATTAAACATTTGCACTTAATTTACCCTGTTTGAGTTTTTAATTTGTTTAGGTGCTTGTGCTATGCACACCTTTGACTTTCTGAGACATAGCTTTTAATGACTAGTAAATTCAGTTTTTAATCCACTTGATGCAACATATCAAGATTAAGATATGCTTTATTGTCCTGAGGAGGGTAAATTTGTCTTGGGCAATAATAGTACATACAGCTACAGACAGTCCAGAAGAAACATAGAAAAATATTGAAAAACCAACAAAACTAAAAGGTTACTTAATTTATATTTTACAAAAAGTGGGGTTACTAGTTTCTAACAGGAAAAAATACAATAAAACCTTTTTTCTCAAGGTATCATACTTTTAATTGCTTTGAACAAAGTTGTTTGCTACGCTTATGTGACCAGATTGCATAAGAATATGGTTTATTTCTGTATACCGTAAGTGAATCCAATTTGGTTTCTGTATGATCTTTACTCTTTATATGTTTTTATTCCTTTGGCTTTTTGGTGTTTTTGCTTTAGCTTGGCTCTTTTTGATGCTAGCTCTCTAACGCAGTGTTTATAAAGAACAGCAACACACTCACCACACTTAAATAGCAAAAAAGTCCTTTTTAATATAACTGTACATGATGGTTATTTTTAAAAGGAAAGAAGTGGTCAAATCACATGCAGACTTGTGTGATCTGTTACACGGATGCACAGCTCTGAGTTGTGGTAAAGGCCAGACTTACATTAAACACAGCTGAAACACCAGCTAGCATGGTCCACATGTAAGCCTCTTGTGTGTGTAGGAAGCTGTTGCACTTGTTGTCCTGGTTTACTTTAGCATATTTACCCTTATACCTTTGAATCTTCTATTACTCTGACTAACAGGTATTGGCAGCGGGCTTTCTGCATTAAATGAAGACATGCTGTTTGCGGGCTTATTGATTTCCTTGCAGTGAGTGAGTGCATTAATCGGTCATGAACAACAAAAACACATCACTGACTGAGCTCTTGTGTCTTCTCCATTTGTCTCATGCTGGTCAATAAGCAGCAGGAGCAGCATCTTCAACAGGTAGGCTGCTATATTACTCATTGATAACACTTAGAAGTCATTTAGTTACTGCTGAAGATAGATACACATATGCATACAATTCCCGTGGACAAATAAAGTAGCCTTAATCAATTGAAAGGTCTTCTGATGTCAGCATTTTATAGTATGTTGTATAGCTTTTGTAATTTATTGTATACAATTATTCTGCTTAGACTGATGTGTGATGACAGAATACTTTTATAAGATTTTAATAAGTAAATCACATAGAATGAATTATAAACGTATTTTTATGTTTAAAGTAGCTTTAACAATTCTGCTTATGAGGTTTTATTGCATTCTGTACGTTGTTTATTTTGTATATATATATCTATATATATATATCTATATATAGATATATATTAGTTTTCAGTTTTTGGTTGAAAGGATTCAAAACAGATAGGACCTATTTTTAATCGCAAAACCAATGTACAAAAAATTACTGTAATATTTGTGCAATTGTGTATTAAAGAGATGTTTAGTCAATTTAAAAAAAGTTTTTTCTTTGTATGTAAATGTGATATTTTGTTTATTATATAAAATCTACAAATTTCCACCAAAGTGAGCAGTTTTGTAAAGATAGATTTTTATTTTTTATTTTTGACAGCAGCGTCAGACTTATAGAAGCAAATTAATAGAGTTTTTGTGTTCTTTTATTCACTTTAGGCAACTAAATTCCTATCGTCACATGGTTGGTTTTGCATTATAAATTATCAGAGGTTTTACAACTTGTCTTTAATTTTTTGTTCAGCCTTGTGGCTCACTATAATTTTATTTATTTCCATGTCTAAAATGAAGAAATATCTAAAAGAGTGTGAGCATTGGGCAGCTGATAACGCAGCTGGAAGTTGTAGAAGTGTGCTGACATTATGTCTTGAATGCTAAAGTTAGCATTCAATGCATAACATATTGGACACCCAGGACAGCAATAGCAATTATTGCAAAGTCTCCAGCTTATACTTGAACTCATAAAGGGAACATATATGTGGTAACCTCTCCAGTGAGGAGAAGGAAGAAGTTAAGAAAATAGTTTGAGAACAGCAGCTTGGAACAAACTTGGTCCATATATTAAGATTTAAAAGTGCTCTGTGGTGAGTTCAGTCTGCCTGTAATGCACCACAATGAAGTATGAACACATGTGACAAAAACTGTGACTTAAATTTCTAAAACTCTGGCTGCATTTAGGTGACGTGCAAGGTCTGGTCCTGTTCTAACCAGCATTGTTCCTCCAAGGTGTTTTTCTAACAACATGACATGTGGCTTCGAGCTAATGCTACCCACATGGTGCTTGGAAATTAAATATTCAGAGGTCAACTACGGTCAAACATTTTTTTCTTCACTTGACTGATCATCCTCAGACACATAAATAATACTGTTTGCTACAGCTAGTTTGCTGTTAAAAAGCATTTCTTTACCTGATAAACGCTATGCTCAAAAACAGGTCCCACAGTTTCATAATTTTGAGGCAAAATGTTTTTTCAAACTGTTTTTGATCCATCCTCCCTACCTGTGTTTACTTTTACAAAGCTCACCCACATTTTCTGCATGGATGATGTTTGTAGCAAAAACATATTTTTTCCTGTGTAAAACTGGGTAGCCACACATCCATTTGATATATAGTTTTTTTTTTTTTTAAGACAGTTGATTTTCTGCCTACAGACGTGGAGTCACAGGTTTTAAAATAGTGCTGTTACAGATACAAGGTGTTCATTCATAAATGGATGTGTTCCCATTTTAGCTGGTTTGACTCATACATTTTTCTGGGTCTAAAATATAATAAAATAAGCAAGGCACTGATGGTGGAGGGGTTAAGCATGTGACCATATACAGAGGCTACAGTCCTTGAGGCGGCCGTCCCGTGTTCAAGTCCCGGACCTGGCGACATTTGCCAAATGTCTTTCCCTCTCTCTTTGTCTGCCTACTGCCTAAAAATAAAGGCCAATAGTGCTGAAAAAATATCTAAAATATAATAAAATAAATGCACATTGACCAGTATTCAAGTATAAGATTGTGAAGGTAAACTAACCTTCCACAAAAATAGTTTTATAGTTTAATGACACTCAAGCATTAATGCGTCTAAAATCCATGATGTGTTTTAAAACTCCTATCACCATCTCTGTCTTCATCTCAACACGGGACTGAATTAAAAGGCCAACATGTGATGCAGTTTTGGAAGCAGCAGTGATTTTAGTGGTACTTTTAAAAAATAAAATAAAAGCAAACATCTGTTTTGATTTAGTTTAAAACTGTTCATACCTGTTCCATTAACATGCTTCAGATCATTAGCTTGTAATTTTATTGAGGCAATAGTTTTGGAGATATAGGCGTTATTGCAATTTGCCAGAATCAGATCAGACTATTGTACCTTGTTTTACATACAAATGCTTAATTGTGTGGTATTTTTTCCTGGAATGCAACATGTTTTGTCTCTCACTGACATTTTGTGTATTATTGTCCAAATCCATCTCAGTTTGCTTTTAATCTCAATTTTTAGTTCTCAGTTTATGTTTTTTTTTCCTGTGATTTCATGTTTTCTCCTTTTTACATTTTAATTTGTATTGTTTTAATGGGGAGGTGGAAAACAAGTGCTGTAAATGTTTTGTAATCTGTTTTTAAGACAAATTATTGAGGCCTGCTAATGGAGCCCACAGTGAGTTTGCGCCTGCTGAGCATGGAGCTGCTGGGATAACACTTGACTTCATGGAAGCTTCCTCTTCCCCAGACTCAGGAAAAAAGACAGTGGGAGAGTGTCAGAAGAGGTCAAGTGAGTCTTTATGGGCCTCTGAAGATCTCAGCTGTAGGTCAGGGATAAAACAGGACATAGATGCCAGCAGGGGGAGCCCTGACTGGGCTGGAGCTACTGATTCTCAGAGGGCAATAAGTCTTGATGCATCTGAGTGTCTGGTGGAAATGAGTAATCTGCCTTGGACGTCTTTAGTCCGCAGCGCAGCTTTGGAAGACCTCACAGCCATTGAAGATAGAAGCTTGTGGGTAAACCAGGAAGAGGTCGTCTTGGAGCAAATAAAAGATGGACTGACTGCAGAGGGAGATGAATTAAAGCCCTACAGTCACTCTAGAAGCAAACATATCTCTTCAGAAACTAAACAAACTCTTCATAAACAAAGGCTGTCAGAATCTGGGTTTGATTCACATTCAGAAGATCTCCCTCCAACACACATCACTGGGAGCATTTCTGAGAAACATCGTCCTTTCACCAAACCGCCATGTGACGCAGAGGCTGAAAACAACAGTGAGTCATCATCACACAGGGCCAGCGACTCAAAGCCTGACATTTCCAAAGACTTACAGAAGAGCAGTGTTGCTCAAACCTCCCAGCTCCAGAAATGCCCCTCCCAAAGCCCTGCAGCCAGAAGGTCTCTGGTGCCGGTCGCAGTTTTCAAAGGTCTGTTTGCTGTCATGTTCACCAGTACAGAACCAGCCCTGCTTCTTTTAACTTCTTCCACATATTTGATTTACAAAAATGCAGCTTTGCCTCTCTGTTATGCAGCACTGTTTCTCCAAAATAATTTCTAAGGACTGTACCTTTAAGCTGAGGAGCTTGTTGTCCCCCCCCACCACCCCACCTTGGCTTTCTGTTTCCATCTCTGCCCACCCAGCTGGTCATGCAACCCGAAACAAGACACGTTGTGGTTGTAAACACATGCGTTTTGTATCACGCTGCATGCTGCATACCCAACACCATTCATTTCATGTTTTGCATTTTCATTTGTATGCCATGATGGTGATTTGAGACACACTCTTAGAGGGAAATGTGCCAATTTATGTATCTGGATGGACCTTAAACCGAAACTAAAGCCATGGTCTAAAGCTGACTTCTGTTTTCTTTTGTAGCTCAAGGAAAGACAAATAATGGAGATAAGGTATGTAACCAAAAGCATAATTTGTCTGTAATTTGTATAAGAGTTTTGTACAAGGATTATTCTGGAGTATTAAAACTTGGGTCTAGATATAATGAGGCATTCAAATTTCCTGGCACTGGAATTAAGGGGTTGAGCCTATATCAACATATATATGCATATATATGCATGTATGCATATACATAGCAATATATTATTGCACATAAACATGAATTCTTAAAATGAGTTGAAAGTACATTTAATCCTTCTTCTATCTTGGAAAATCCAGTTTCCAATCATAGCTGTATTAGTTCTTGAGGAAAACTTTTTACTGAGAATAGGCATACTTGTTTTGTTTTGGGTGTTTTTGTACTGCTGGCATCAAGAGTGCAAATCAGGAATCAGCATTTTGGGCATACCTGCAGCAGGCTCATGGGGTCACAGTTATCTCCTACCATAAAACCACACTTTATTTATTTTATTTTAATTCCTAACAACATGCACATAAAGTATTGTCAGCCTCGTCAATACTCGTTGTTGACTGCCATGATGGAAAGGATATGTAAACATCTAAAATATGACAATTTTAGTACACCAGAATTATCCGTAGACATGAAACCCATACATAATTTGTTTTCACCATCTTTGAGTTGTTAATTTATTTCCTTTATTTTGTGTTTGGCATCATTTGAGTTTTTGTTTTCATCCATTTCTTTCCTCCTCATGACAAAGACTCAAACTGTCACCACACCAACCTCTTTCCTTAAAAGACCCTCTGTTGTCACCAAGAGCAACAAAACACATGGTTCCTCCCAAAACGGCCACAGCTCCATCCCCATTAAAGCCAGCAGCACCCCAGGGCCCAGGCAGCCTGGAGTAAGTACTGGTCCGACAGAGATTACAGGTCAGGGGTCTGGACTGAGGCTCTGTCTCCTATTCCACAGAGAATAAAAATGTTCCTTCACCAAGATTTTCCAACATAATACATCATCATTTTTAAATCTCTGTTTATTTTTTTCAGCATTTTATATAAATGCCCTGTCCAAACTAACCCATCTTTCATTTTAGCTGAGGAGTTTTTTTAAGGACCCCTTCCACTTTCATCCTTGCTGGAAACTAACCTGCTGTGCTGCTGATTTTTAGGGTGCCGGTGCTGCAAAGCCTCAAGTCCAAGGAGCCAAAACTACTGCCAGAAATGCAGCTCAACCAGGTAACAAAATGAGAAAACCACAGTTCATTTTATTTTATTTCATTTGATAGACTTAATTTTAAAGATTGAAAGACATCTTATTATATGTGATACAGCTAATGCCAAGAAACCCCCACTCCAAAAATTGAAAAAGGTAACCTAAATGAGCAAATGTTTGGAGATTGCCTCTAGCTTTGCACAGCCAAAATAAAAAAGCCAAAGCCTCTGTTGGATCAAACCTGGTCAGCCTTTAGCCAATAGAGCTTCTAGTTAGCTTTGACTTTAATCAGTAACCTTAACTCTATTATTTATCCTCCACTATTATTTAAAACCATCTTATTTCCAACTTCTTTGTTTTTTTAAGATGCCAGGAGTGGGCAGAACAGCCCGGGTACGCCCAAGTCCCCCGGCAGTCAAGCACTTTCTGCAGCCGAGGCCAACAAAGTGAAAAAGGTCGCGGTTGTACGTTCCAATCCGAAATCTCCGGGGTCACTGAAAAGCCGTTCTCCGGCTCCTCTGGCTGCTGCTGCACCGCTGCCTGACCTGAAGAATGTCAGGTCAAAGATCTGCTCCACAGAGAACATTAAGCACCAGCCTGGAGGTGGAAAGGTAAGTGATGACAAACTACCTAAAGGAGTTTTTCTACATTTTTTTTCTGTGAATTGGTTTGGGTTCCCACACTCAGCAGCCCCTGGTTCCAGGAACCGTTTTAGTGCCACTTTGATTACAGTTCTGAACTAAATGACAGTGTTTGTGCCTCTGTCCTGGTGATTTTTATGCAGTTCAGTCACACTTAGCATATACTGCCTAGCCGATTAAGTCAAATATGTGAATGAGAAATGGCTGCAGTGTTTTACAGGGTGTTTTCAGGACTGATCAAACCCAGTCTATAAAGTTGTCTAATTAAGTAGGCATGTTTACGTTCACCAACCCATTCTCAGCAGAGTTTACTCAGTAGGTTTAAGGTCTGGCCAAAATGTGGAGTAAAAAGCCTCAAATCAGATCATTTGGAGTATTTTATAACCACAGAATGAGAAAACCACAACATCATTCTACCCAACAAGTCTAGTTATGAACCCTTTTTCCTTCATAGCTACAATTTTATCCTGATGGAAAGAAAGTCGTTGGTAGATCGCAACCAGAAGCAAGTTTTTCATAAACTCTTTAGACCTTAAGATTGGTTTGTTGAGCGTACACAAACCAATGGTGCATTTTTTAAAGACTTTTTTTCAGCACTAGAGGCCTTTATTTTTGATAGTAGGCAGAATGGAGGGGAGGGCCAAAGAGAGGGGGAGACATTCAGCAAAGGTCGGGACTCGAACCCGGGACGGCTTCTGTATGTGGTCATGCGCTAACCCCTACACCACCAACGCCGCACCCCATTGGTGCATTTTTATTGTTTTCTTTACATCTAGCTTGCTTTGTAACTAATCTGGCCATATGTTGGGGCTTATTGACTATTTGAAAGACATTTTTGTGGCCAAGCTTTAACTTTCTGGCTGAAGTCTTAAAAACGTTGCTTCCATATTTACACTAAAGGTTACTTCCTCATGATGCCATCTAATTTTGAAGAGTACCAATCGCTCATACAGCAAAGCACCCCACAGCATAATTCTTCCACCCCCGTACATGACAGTTCAGATAGTATTTTCAGGCTTGCAAGCTTCCTCATTATTTCTCCAATTGCATTGATGGCCAGATCTTTGTCCATGGGAGGATTTGCAAACTGCAATCTGGCTTTTTATGTTGTTTTTGGAGTAGCGGCTTCTTCCTCTCTGAGCGGCATTTAAGCCCATGTTGGTACAGGACTTTTTTTACTAATATTTAAAAATAATAAATCTAATAAAATCTTATTCTGGCATTAAGCAAATAAAAACATTTTCTCGGCAGGAAAGGTTTAGTCAGATTTAATGTGAAACAGTCAGAAAAATGTTATGGGGATTTTATACTGTGTATGTAAATATCTGGTTTCAACTGTATCTCAGTCCTATTATAGTTAATAAGACAGTCTAAGGAAAGCTGCCGGTTTCTTGTGTATTGCAGTTCTTGCAAGTTTAGCCTAGTTTTTAGGTTGGATAAAGCAGGCTTCAACTGATATGGATGAACACCATCTAGCCACAAGAAATATGATCATTGTGGCAAAAGACATACATTTACGATCAATCTTAAAGTTAACACCCACCAATGTAGCCTTCACAGTGAGCAACTGCAGCTGCCTGAAAGATAAATAAGCTCAGCCCATCAAAGGTTTAACAAAACCTCCCAAATGAGAATGGTGACAAAATACACTATTTCACTTTGCTTTTGGTAAAACAAACACTGAAACTGTACTTTGAAGGAAACATCATGACCCACAGCACCAGGACTAATTATAAAGAATTTGTCCGATTTGCTTTAAATGATCTGACCTTGTTTAATAAATTCTGACATCTCAGATTTAGGAGTGGCTAAACAGAAGGAATATGACGGAATATTATTTTCAAACCATTCCTTTTGTTCTTGTGAATTATTTCTTTTTTTTTTTTTTTTTTATTCGATTAGATTTTTCTGACTGAAATTAAAATAGGTCCATCTTTCAGCTTTACAAGCAGCTAGTATGCCTTACCAATGCTTGTGGAAATTTGTCTTCATTTCCATTTCTCGTTTGAATCTTATGTTCAATGTTATTGTGTGACTGCTTGTTAGATTGATAAAGATATGGAGGTTTATTTTAGAAACAAAGGCACTGCAAGCCTTTGGTCTAATTTTATTTTGGCTTAGTCACGTGTCAGGTACTTACTGGTTAAATTTAAGCATCACACTCTCTAATATTCAGGAACCAAAATAGATAAGCTTATTAAATAAATTCAAACTATATAACAATTAAATTTTTTAAGGAGCTTAAAAAAAGTTTTAAAAATCAAACTTAGTCCTACTTTTGGTTCTGGTCACCTTTTGCCTGGTAATATTACACAAAGGGATGTTTGATGCATCTAAAGATATAGTATCATATTCTCCAGCCTGCATGCGATTGCACAGATCACTGCCACACCATCTAACGTCCGTTTCGTTCTCCACAGCTCAAATATTAAACATGCTTTCTTTGCTTTACATCTAAAAGCTGCTGTTTTCATTTTTCCAGGTACAAATCCTGGATCAGAAGTTGGACTTAAGTAATGTGCAGTCTAAGTGTGGCTCCAAAGACAATGTCAAACACAAGCCAAGTGGAGGAAATGTGAGTAACTGGGAGATGAACTCAAAATTCTTGAGTTTGTCTGCAGTTATGACAATAAAATCCAACCTTCGGATAGTTAATTGAACTTCTTTTGTAATTCTAAAATTCCAAGTTCCAATGAACTCTCACTAAACAGACTTTATATAGTAACATAGTATTTATCGTTCAGGTTCCTGAAAAATCAAGGTGTACGACAACAATTGCCCACTTCTTTAATGAAATAAAGCTGACATAGTAAAAAAAGAAGCAAAAGCTAAGCATTAAAATTAAAGCAAATTAAAGCATCTGATTTTGACAAAATTTCACCAAATAAACTGCAAAATCTTAGAAGACATCGTACAGCAACTAAGCTCTTCTTCCTGCTGTCTCGATCTTTTACCCACAGCTTTCCTTAAGAAACCTTTGCCTGTAATAACATCTAATTTAACACAAATAATAAACACGTCCCTTTTGTCAGGTGTTTTACCCCAGGCCCTAAAAACAGCAATTATCAAACCTCTATTGAAAAAGAGCAACTTGGACAAGCTGCTACTACAGAACTACAGGCCTATCAAACCTCCCCTTCATCAGTAAGACTATTGAAAAAGCTGTGTTTCAACAGTTAAACAACTTCCTAACAACGACCAACCGCTTCGATGTCTTCCAGTTAGGCTTCCTGCTCACCACAGTACAGAGACTGCTCTTGTCAAGGTGTTCAATGACATCCGTATAAATGCAGACTGTGGAAGAACCACAGTGCTGGTATTATTGGACCTTAGTGCAGCATTCAACACTGTTGATCACTCCATTTTATTAGAGCGCCTGGAAAACTGGGTCGGCCTTTCTGGTACAGCACTCAACTGGTTTAAATCCTACTTGAAGGACAGGGACTTTTTTGTGTCAGTAGGTAACTTTACATCAGAGAGTACAAAAATCACATGTGGTGTTCCCCAAGGGTCCATCTTAGGGCCCCTCCTCTTCAATATCTACATGCTCCCCCTAACTCAGATTTTAATAAACAACGTAAGTTATCATAACTATGCAGACGACACACAGCTATACGTTACGATGTCACCAGGTGACAATGAACCCATTCAACCGCTGGGTAAATGCTTAGAAGAAATCAATGCGTGGATGGGCCTAAATTTTCTTCAGCTGAATCAAAACAAAACTGAAGTAATAATCTTTGGACCAAAGGAAGAGCGTTTAAAAGTTAGCACACAGCTTCAGTTATTACAGCTAGAAACCACCAGTCAGGCTGGAAACCTGGGTGTAGTGATGGACTCAGACCTGAACCTTCAGAGGCACATAAAGACAGTAACAAGGTCATCCTTCTATCACCTAAAGAACATCTCCAGGATTAAAGGACTAATGTCTCAGCAGGACCTTGAAAAACTAATTCATGCGTTCATCTTTAGTAGAATAGATTACTGCAACAGTGTCTTCACAGGTCTGCCTAAAAAGTCGATCAAACATCTGCAGTTGATCCAGAATGCTGCTGCCTGCGTCCTCACTAGAACTAAGAAAGTGGAGCACGTCACCCCGGTTCTAAAGTCCCTACACTGGCTCCCTGTAGCTCAGAGAATAGACTTTAAAATACTTGTTAGTCTATAAATCACTGAATGGGTTAGCACCAAAATACATTACAGACTTGTTGTCAGTGTATAAACCAGCCAGACCTCTCAGGTCATCTGGCTCAAATCTACTCTGCATACCCAGAACCAGAACTAAACATGGAGAAGCAGCTTTTAGTTCTTATGCTCCACTAATCTGGAATAAACTGCCAGAAAACTGTAAAAGTGCCGAAACCCTAAGTTGCTTTAAATCAAGATTAAAAACTTATTTGTTTAGAGTGGCCTTTGACTGTGCCATTTAGGCATGATTAGTAGCGTTTTCAGTCCAATTTTCCTTTCATTTTCTTGTCAATCATTCTATTCTCTTTATTTTTATTTTATTTTACTTTTTTAAATTACCTCTGTTGTTTGATTTTATCATTTGATTTGTTTTTCTGTGTCTGTATCTGTGTTTATTTGCTTTGTGATTGTATTGTAATTGTATGTACAGCGCTTTGAGTGTCTCGTTGCTGAAAAGCGCTAAATAAATAAACTTACCTTACCTTACCTTAAAGTCATCTGTAAAATATTATTGTTTTATGCTTATTGTTTTATGCTGTCTGGGATTGTGTATTTGGCTCTAAATTAGATCTAGAACCTCTGATGTTTGCTGGTCTTAAAGTAGTAAAGTAGTGTTTATATGAATAAACTCATGCTGATAATTATATTTGAGTGAATTCTGGACCCCAGATCTCATTGCAGAACATCACAAATATTAATATAAATTGAATGATTTTTTTCACATTTGAATGCAAAAAACTAAATTCTGCCTAACAAAAAACAGATGTTTACATACAAAAACTCTTACTCTTGCTGTAAAGAGGGAAATAAACACCATAAATTATAGCTACAACATCTGAGTGACTGTAGTCTGGTGTCAACACAACAAGCAATTGAAAAGTCATACATGTTTAGACTTTTTTGCATGGTGTTGGAGCTGTGGTCAGTGGATGTAAGTGGAAGTAGACACTTTCGTAGAGGAGTCTCAGATGAAGATCTGGACATATGACAAGTTTGTGTCAGTCTCAGAGTTAGTAAGCCACAAGCGTGTTATTGTTGCTAAAGAGGCCAAGTCCCCTTGTAAGGGGACCCTAGGGCTTAAGAGGTTAAAGCAAGGTTGGGTTATAAAACAATATCCGGAGCTTTGAATATCTCACAGAGAACTGCTCAATCCATCATCTAAAAATGGAAAGTTGTATGGCACTATGGAACTGAAAACCTACCAAGACATGTCTGTCCACCTAAACTGACAGTCTGGGCAAAGAGAGCATTAATCAGAGAAGACACTATCTGGCCTACAAGCAAAATCCAATGTCTGGTGAAAAAGCGTGATCATACCATTCCCACAACGGAAATTGGTGGTGGCAAAATCGTCCTGTGGCAATACTTCTCGTCAGCATGGTCAAGGAGAGACGCATAGAGCTAAATATATAATAATACTGGAAGAAAACCTTTTAGTGGCAGCAAAACCTGAGACTGGGTTGAAGTTCACTATCCAGCAGGACGATAACCTTAACCATAAAGCCAGAGCTACAGTAGAATAGTTTACATCAAGTATATACATGTGTTAGAATTACTTAGACCTAAATCTATCTGAGTTTTTTGTAGGACTAAAAAATCTACAGTTTTGACTCAGGGGGATACAAATGGCCCAATTTTCACATTTTTTTCTCCCTGTAAACAATGTTTATTGAGAGAAGTAAATATGAACCACTGAAAACCATGTATCATTTATTTCCATTTCACAATTATGCACTACTTACTTATTGATCTGTCACATGAAATCCAAATAAACCTTTTTTTTTTTTTTACAAAATGTGAAAAAGTTCAAGAGACATTTAACCTTCAGCAATGCACTGTTAGGTTAAAAGTCTCTTCTTAGGCTTGTTTTACTTGAATTATATTTCAAACATTTTAATTTATAGTGCAAATAAACTGTTCAAAAAGAAATATCAAAACCTTTAGCGTAACTTATTGAGAATGAAGTTTGATTGGATTTAAATGAGCAGAGAAGTGCAGCATTTTGTCTGATTCTGTTAATTTTTTTAGGATTGATCCAAACATTGAAAGTGTCCTTGGCTCAGATACCTTCAATAACCATCTCAAAGCATCAGAAATTCCAAAAGATGTCAGCAGACGTCCCTGAAGCATAAATATCAATAGGACACATCAATTATTAAGATGGTAATGACACTGTTGGAAATAGGCCACAACAGTGTTGCAGCATGTCTGCTGTAAATTCAAAGATTAACAATTATTTGATCCCAGACTATGTTGTAATTCTTAGGCCACTTGAATATGAAAGACAAATATGCAAAGTTATGAATGGCAGCTTTAATGCAAGGAGTCCATTTAACATTATTTCCTATTTAAACATACTTTCTCGACCTTTTTCACTATTCTTTCTCTGCAGATCCATTTTTAACAGTCTCTTTGTTGTTTTTTTTTTTTTACACCTTTCAGGTCCAAATCCTTGATAAGAAGCTGGACGTATCCAGCGTCCAATCTCGCTGTGGTTCTAAAGACAACTTAAAGCATAAGCCCGGTGGAGGAAGGGTAGGAAATCTGCTTCACTTTTATATCACTTGCTTCTATAAATAGTTTCAGCATGTCTTGCTCAGACGAAGTTCAAACTATCTGTAGTTATACTTCAGGAAAATTATTTGTGTCGAAACAAGTGTTTTCAACCTTTTTGGATTTTTATTTTTTTTGCTGAACACAGGGCTGCTACTCTCAGTGATTCTGATGATAACGGCCTCTTCCCCTCACTTCTGCACTTTTCCAGGTTAAAATACTTGATCAGAAGTTGGACTTTAGTACTGTCCAGTCTAAGTGTGGCTCCAAAGACAATATAAAACATGAACCCGGTGGAGGCAATGTGAGTAACAGAAGTGATGAAGTCAACACCGTGCTGAGCAATTTATCAACCAAAAAAAATCCCTCTCTGATCTTTTAATCACCTATATCCAAAACTCGTCAGAGGTTTTCAAAGTCAGAAAAAGGTTAAAAGGTGTCCACATTATACCCCAATGCACCCCTAAACTCACATTCACTAACTTTTAGCAGAAAAAAAAACAACTTTTCTGTTTGCAGCTTACATATTACCAGATAACCTGTTAAATAACTAAGTAAAAGGTAACTAGGTATTCAGAATTTAAATTTGTGAAATTTGACCTAATTGGGCGTAACTCTGACCACTAGCTGGCGAGAAGGTGCCTCCAATATCATATTGGTGTATGTTGAATATGCATCAAGAGGCATTAGTGCAACCCTACCAAGGAGTGGTTGTTTGAGGTGAACCTGCAACAATAGACTACATGGTGTTAAGGCCTTATTTCCATTTTTTACCAGAGGTGGTAATATGTGTGGGAGGGTCTGTAATTATTCATCAAAGAGCGGTACATCTTGCTATTCATCTTCTTAATAAAATATAGCACTACTTCTAAAGTGATCACCAATGCACCTGACTGGAATTGCTGGATTCCATCCAAAAAATTATCTCAGTGATCCAGTCAGGACCCAAAAAAGGATCTCTGACTAACCAATGTAATTAGCTACCCGTAACAGTCATGCATGCACACTTGCTTCCCAGTTGGAGTCCGTCCTATGCAAGCACGTTGAAGGTGCTCCTGAGCCAAAGTCCATCATATTTGGCATTTTAAGAGTTGATAGTGTCTTTTCAATTACATCACCAGCCACTATGATGTTGAAGGATTAACAGTGTTTAGATTGGAGGGACATGGAGGAATACAGAAATAATGGAAATGCAGTTATCAGATGTTGTTTTAAAAACATGAGGTGGAATTCATTGAGTTACTAGAACAGTGGTTCCCAGAGTTGGGGTTGGATCAATGTTGGGGTTAAAATAAATCAACAAATGGGATCATAAGAGCACAGAAATCAGAAATCCCACAGCCATCAGCATCTACAACGGCTCTTTGAGGAAACCTTCATAATATGAGCTATAACAACATTTAATTTCCCTTTGGGATTAATAAAGTATTTTTGAATTGAATTGAATGAATAAAAATGATAACAGTAATGCATGTGTATGCTACAAATCTTTGAAGATTAAAAAAAAAAAAAACAGTACTTACAAATCACTAAACACTAGCCTGTTTATTCGGCTTAGTAGAACCACTTGTCTACTCAGCCAAGAGTCTGGGTCACAAGTCTTTTCCTCTGTTGTTAGGGGGTAAGGAGCTGGAAAGTTTGGCAGGCACTGGTTTAGGTCCATACTAGATGCCAAAGCACAAATTGAGTCCAAACATTTTATTCTTTACTAACCATTTCATCTTCTGGTATGGTAAAAACAGCCTTTTAAGCAAAATAGATGAAAGTCTTGATCAACCCAACACAACAGTTTACATTTGGTTGGATAAGAGATGTATCGGTTGCAAACCCAAAGAAAAACATGGCTTTTACTAAATGCTGGGTAAGAAATGTTATTGGTGTTTTTCTTTACCAGCTGTTACACATTATCAGTCACACACTGAATTTGAATATGTAAAGCTTGTGAGTCTCTGCAGACTGCAGATTGCTTGGCCAGTGGCCACTGCTGTAGTGTAATAACGCCGCTCTTATAATGCCTGGTTATTGGGCTGTATTCTGTCCTTTAACATGGTAGACTGGCAATCATATGAAACCACGTTATATCTATAACAGGTGGGAATGGGCGAGGGCATTGTGGGCATCATGCACATGTGAATCTAACCTCAGTGATGACAAGCTCAGCATGATTGAGAAGCTCTTCTTTGCCCAGTGTTTCCATGCTGGGTTTATCATAATTTGGGATTTTTTGTGTGATTTCTATTTTGAAAATTTAATGTGTGATAGTGTGGAGCTCCAGACTGGGAGACGAAGGGAGCAGAAGATCAATAGAAGAAGGAGATCAGGGGAAGCTGAAGTCTCACTAAGAGATATGAAAAGAAGCTCATAGGAGAACGACTCCTTTTCCTCATTAAAAGGAGCCTGTTGAGTTAGTTTTGACCTCTTGTGAGAATGCCTTCTAGATGCCTCAATAGGGACGTTTTTTCAACATGTTCGACTGGATGGAGGCCGTGGGGCAGACCCAAGGCCCGCTCCAGGGATTATATCTCTTTAGGAACGCCTCAGAGTTCTTCCCTGGATGAGCTGAAGGTGTCAGGGGTCTTGTATAAGTGTGGGTATGACTACTTACATAACTAACCATGAACAACTGACCTTTGGCCATCATGATGGTCTAGACTTGATTTACTTTGTGGGGAAAATTAGGGAACATACATTTTTTGAAGTGTTTTCTGGCTAATTGGTGGGAAAGAATAAAAACAACTTGCATCTTGACGATGTTGGCATGGATGTTTCAGCATTTGTAATCAATTCTTTATATATTTCCTTGATTTTCTTTTTTTTTTTTTTTCAAACGAAGGGTAAAATATACCTTAAAATACTTTTATTATAGTATTATTGTGGTCATGCATCCCTAAAAGTCCTAAATGTTTGACATGTGTTTTTCCTGAGTGGTTTGAAAACCTCTGAAAGCCAAAAATGAAAACTTTGACTCCAATAACGAACAAAAATATTAACCAACACTATCATCTGTTTATAGTTATAAGCCTCTTGTAAATGTTTTTCTTTTTGGAGTATGTAAAACACATTTAATCAACTATTCTCTGGTTTTTGACTGACTCCCCTGAAGTTCACTTTTTTCTCTTCAAATACTCACCTTAATGCCATGTCTCTTTCTGCAAGATAACAGTATTTTTCTCCCTCCACAAAAAATTCTCCAGGTGGAAATTCTTGATAAGAAGTTGGACTTAAGCAGTGTTCATTCCCGCTGTGGCTCCAAAGATAATATAAAACATGTACCCGGTGGTGGCAATGTGAGTAAAACAAGGCGTGGCCACAGGTGTGCTCTCTACCTGCTTCTGCTGAATGCATCCTGAAGAAAGTGATGGAGTGCACAAAACCTCCAGTCTGTGTCCAACCCACTCTGACCTCGACAGTCCCAGCACTTTGACCTGTTAACTCTTGCAAATAACAGTTTTATCCCTGAACCTATGAGCAGTCATGAGCATTTTATCCTGCGCCTGAAACCACACCAGCAGACCTTATCTTTTCCATGTCTCCACCCGTAATTAGTTGATATGAACTGTTTTTGTCAGTGCACGGACCAGTTTTGCAAATAAAATGCTCATGGTCTAACATAAGCTTGACTGCGACCAACCCCCCGAACTGAATCCTAAACCAGCATCCATGAATCCAACGTGTGTCCCGGTTGGTTGTCTTCAAACCTTTTGCTAAAATGTAGTTGGAAACATCTGAATGAAGTGAACTAATTGTGCATCAGGAGTTACAAAGAGCGTCTGTCCTTACTCTCCTCTCCAAACTAAGGCTCTTGTCCTCGACCTCAGAGAGGAAAGACTGGGCGCTTTGTTTCTACACAAACCACCATAAGATGAGGTCACTTCAGGCTTGCATTGTGATGCACAGATGAGGACTATGGCTTTTATCTTCAAATGTATAAAGTACAATCTGAACACAGAGTTCAACTGAACTAAACATTGACATGTACCATCATTTTTACAACTTTTAATTTTCAGCTGTGTTGAGGCTTGTACCTTACCGTGGTTCCACTCATTTCCATGACTGAAATCAATAAATATGTAAAAAAATAAAAAAAAAAGCTTCAACTGAACTCCTTGCGGTTTTAATAAAAACAAGATTTTTAAAGCAAAAGAAAAAAGACTGATAAAAAAAGCAAACATAAGGCAGCCAAGAGTGCAACCGAAAGTTGCCCAAGAGTGACGCTATGTTGCGTGTGGACTGAATAACATAATGAACACTGAAAACAAAGGAAGGGACATCAACATCTGCAGCTCAAATTTCCGATTGTAAAATTGATTTATCCAGTGAGGTTTGATTGGAAACTTTAACAAAACTGGCACCCTAACCAGGGATTTAAAAGCTCTCCGTGGTGAGCTTAGTTTGCTTTCAGCTTTTGGGAAGACAACATTTCTGCTTCTCTTCTGACCAGCATTTTTACTCTGTTTACTTCCATGGAGCACAGCCACATTTCCTGCATAGATTATCTTTTTTTTTAAGACAAAAGACAGGTGTTTTACATTGTATTTATGTAATAGTCATTCCTGTTTTCCTCATCTGCTTTGAAAACCATTGGAAAAGTGGTTTGTATTTTAGTAATATTTCATACTTTCAAAACGTCTAGGTTTTCTGGCTCTGAAATATGATGATAAATGCACTTTAAGCTTGGTCATTTTTAGTGTCGCACTAATACTAGATTTAATAGCAACAGTTTGTTATCTAATAGTGTTTTATTGACCAGTTTCTATCTCCTTGGTGACAAATTAACACACCTACAAAGGGCTACAGCTTGTAGTGACATATTTTTTTTATTCTAGGTTAAAATAGCTTCTTTGCTTTCTGCTCTGCTTCCTCTATAGGTTCAAATCGTGCACAAAAAGATTGATTTGAGCAACGTTACATCAAAATGTGGATCAAAAGACAACATTCATCACAAGCCAGGTAAATTCAAACATCAGCTGCTGTTATATGTGAAAATATATAAAATGCCAATTGAAAAATGTTAGTATTTCCAGAAAGGCTTGTTTTGTTCCCCGAGAGCCAGAGGATGAATATGGAAAAGTGATTGGGTGTACTGGTACCAGTTTTGATCAGACCTGGTGTTCCTGGTGTCGAACCTCTGTAATGAATGCACTGTTTCTTTTAAGGTGGTGGAAATGTGGAGATTAAAACCGAGAAGCTAGAGTTCAAAGTTCAATCCAAAGTCGGCTCTCTGGGCAACATCAGTCACGTCCCCGGGGGTGGACAGAGGAAGGTAAACATGTCTCATCCTTATTGCACCTGAAGATCTCTCTGGTTTCTTTTTCTTCTCTTACTGCTCCAGGTCTCTGTGTTGATCTGCTGTGTTATTTTATAGAAAACTGTGTAAGCATATTTCGTTTTTTAGTATCTAAAACAGCCTCCGCAGCGAGCAGTTTCAGAGAATTTACCCCTGATAGTTTTGCCTCTAGGCAGGTAAAAATAAATGATCTTGCTCTATATGGTAATAGGGTTTAAAAGGATACCAACATTTATGGTGTAGAGCAAAACTGGATCACATTAAAATAAATATGAATTTAGTAATATTTAGTATTAGTATTTTGTTTGTGTTTTTTTTATTTTTAACATGGCAGGTTTTCCATTAGTTAGGCAACCTTTATATATTTCCAAAAAATAAATGCTGGAATATAAAATAAATTTGAATAGATTAATTTGTATGCAGGCAAAACAGTTTTAAAATCAATTCTGAGGAGATCGCTGAAGAAGAGCTGATATTTGTAAAGTGAGAGATTCGAAAGATTTTAAAGAAAGGTTCTGGTTGTATCAACTCCTGTTTTCTAGCCAAATGTAATGTGAGAATAGCCTGTGATAATATTCCAGAGGTTTTAAACACAATCAGCAGATTTTCTGCAGCGCTGAACCTGCAGAGTCCCCAAGGCGTAACAGTTTCTCATAACTGCTTCCTTCCTCCTTGTTTCATTGCATCTCGTCCATCCAGCTCCTTTTTTATTATTTCATAACAAAGGTGTTATTATTTGCATTATTATTTGTCAAATATTGTTTGTTTTTTTTCATTTCTGTTGAAACCATCCTGTGTGTTTTCATTGCATGCATTGTCATTTCCCCCCCGTCGGGGCTCCTGTGTAGAGGGAGAAGGGAAAGGACACAGAGGGGAGTGTCTCAGACAGCATCTCCATCCCCTCCCCTGTTGTTACCCCCCCTCAGTCACCTCAGACTGTCCCTTCAGCACCCACCACACCCATCTTGACGAACCCCCTCATAAAGATTGAGGACTCCTGTAAGTATCTGCGAGCTGTTGGATTTAACAAGAACACAAGTTGTTTTCGAAACCTAAACTGTTTGGGTTCTACATGGGGTTTGTCGTGGTAATATGACTGCTGTTCCATAAGAAATTCACCTACAGTTACATATAAAATCACCTTGAACTTTGTAGTTTAGAGTTTCATTTCATGAAAATGCTTCTAAAGGTTCTTGCACATTCCTGCAAGGTTTCACAAATGATTAAAGCAATAAAAGTCAACAAAGAAGCCTGTATTATACAGTAATAGTGAGTGTTGTCAGTATTTAAAGCTGCACATGTAAATACATGCCAATATTTATTCTGAGAATAAAAGTACATTTAATAAAAAACTAACAGTTGTATTTATTTATTGTGTTTGAAAAAGAAGTCAGCATTTAAACTCAGCAATAAACCTTGCTACATTTTTTATGATAAAGCTGTTACAAAAAGGATTGTATTGCAAACATTGTCAAAGTCTTTTATCAGAAACATTTTTATAATATGAGCTTTACATTTTTGGGACCTCACAGCATTTGCACGTGTTGTCCAGCAGAGGGGGCTCTGCAGCATGTCACGCTGCTGCCTCCTTTCGTCTCATAACGTAAAGCATTTTTGTAAATTTAGAATAAGAGACTGTCAAGTAACAGTTTTTCAACTGTATAAAAAACATAGCGATATAATAGTTATAACTATAAACTTAAAAAACCTTGACAAACAAGACTAATTAGTTGCTTTTTGCAGTTGGGTGGTTTACATTGATATCCTAAAGTATTTATTCGCCTTGTCTGATGGTTGTCTTGCTACAGTCACAAACTTCAGTGTATTTTATTGAGATTTAATCATATAGACCAACACAAAGTAGTACATAATTGTAAATTGGAAGGGCAACAATACATTGTTTTTATACTAAGTCAATTCTTCAAAGAACCACTTTTTGAGGTCTACCAGCTTTAAACGTTTACTCGTTCTCTTGTGCAAAATAGCTCATGCTGAGTCAGATTGGATGCAGAGCCTCTGTGAACATTACTTTTCAAATTTTACCACAGATTTTGAATTTTTTTTTTTTTTGGCACTAGTGGCCTTTATTGACAGTAACCAGACAGTAAATCGGCAGAGAGACAAGGGGGGAAGATATGCTGTAAAGGTCTCTAGGTCGGGAATCAGACCGGACGTAGAGTGGGCGCACAGTATATGGTGCGCCCACTCTACTGCTACACCATGCAGATTATCAATTTCATTTAGCTCTGGACTTTGGCTAGGACATTCTAACACATGAACATGCATTGATTTAAAGCATTCTGTTGTAGCCATGGCTAGATTTGTGTTGGCCTAACAAATAAAATCTGAAAAAAATGCATTGAAGTTTGTGTTGTATGAACAAAATCAGAGAAATTTCGAAGGCTGTATATTTTCCAATGACCTGAAACTCCTCAGCGTCTAATTACTGCAGCAGGGTTAATATATCGGACTTTTTCTGCTGGTCTGATTGCAGATTGAGAGCCACAAGCTGAACTTCCGTGAGGTGGCCAAGGCACGCACTGACCACGGCGCTGAGATCATCTCTCTGGAAGACTCACCCCAGCAGCTCAGCACTGTGTCCTCCTCCGGCAGTATCAACATGACCGACTCCCCACAGCTGTCCACGCTGGCCGACCAGGTGTCCGCCTCTCTGGCCAAACAAGGCTTGTGAACGTGCCCCACGCTTCCTGCTCCACCTGCACCACACCACCATGTAGAGGAGTTGTAATGCCTTCCTTATTACTTTCACTGGACTTTTTTTAAGCTGCCCATCACTGTTTATCCTCCACTAACCTTTTAAATTTACTGAGGCATTACTTTTAGAGAAGAAAAAAAACTGAATAACAGGTAGGCCAAAATGTATTGATTTCTCTCTGTGGTCTTCTTGGAAATATTTAAACCTTTTGTAGTAAACATTTAGGATTTTATGCACCCAGCATAGCAAACTTTCCCCAGTGAATCCTGATGAAAATGATTTGGTTTCCTGTCACAGACTGTAAATCCTTACCCATTTACCTTTCATGGGTGTTGGCTTATGTTTTTTTTTTTTTTTTTAGATCTACAGAACATGAGCCTTGAGAGTAGAGGGAGAAGCCGACTATTTATACTGTTTGATGTAAAGGAACAATGATGGGCTCTGATGGAGGTTTCGGAAGAAAAATGTCAAAAGAATAGTAGCAAATCTCTTGCCCAGGTAGAAGGATTTGTCTTTCAGATCTCACTGCTTTCTTTGCTTTGCGTACCAACATGTGCTGCACCTCCAGCTACAATAGGTGACTGTGGTCGGTGGTGTGGTGAAAATAAGACCACTGAGGAGCTAAAGGAGGCGCTCTCTGAGCTCATTTTGAAGTCCATGACTGATTTATGCCCCAATGAGCTGAAAGAAAGCTCTTCTTGTCACCCACTGTTGGAACTCAGATGTTCATCCAGACAGTCATGTGATACGCATGCCTCACTTCACTAGTCAAAAGTGTTCCTCAGCTTGTCTATTTTATTCCTTAAGAGCATTCAGGACACATGACCCCACACTGCCTGGTCAGAAAAAGGCCATACTATTAATTTAGTAGGGAAATATATGGTTTGAGGCCTTATTTAAATGTAATTACACGTTATGTATATTTGCCAATTAATTACATGAAAACATGTCTTAACACCCATTTATCATTAATTATTTAATTAACGGTTAGCAACCTTTAGGAAATTGATTTGACGAAAGCAATGCTGTGCTTGTTAGCCACTCCTATGAGAATCAAAAGCATTAAGGTGAACTTAAAAAGGTTAATGAGCAACAAATAATATAAATAAGAAGATTTGTAAGCATAGATAGACCCCAGGGGTAGTGAGTGGGAACTCAAAAAAGTATTTGTAACCTAGAAAATTTAATGACAATTTAAGGAAGTTTTTTACTTTTCACAAGCAATGTTTTGACTCTGGATGCTAACAAAATGTTGCTAGGGGAGACCATATGAGCCATCGATGGTTGTCGTTAATGTATTAATATATAATATAATCTTAATGATCCAGCTGCAAGTCCGAAAACCAGTGAGAATCCATAACGTTTGTGCTAACCGAGCTAACTATTGTTAGCAATGCAAGCCAATAACATATTTATCAGGATTTTATTTATTGAAAAACTGTTGCATACTTTTTACTAAGGTAAATTGTGCAGCTTTATATGTGCGACACATCCTTTGACATTGGAAGTGCAGAGAAACAGTTTATCACTGCAGCTATTTATACGTGTGGCAGCCATAGTGGATTTTGACATTTGCGTGTCAAAACAACTATCAGACGTCTAAAACTCTTTCAAAAGTTTTAGACGTCGCTGGAAATGTATGGCAGAAAAATATGTTCATCCATTTTCTACGGAGACACACAGGACAAACAACCAAGCACACACCCATTCACACCAATGAACTTTACAGTCATGTTTTTGAACTGTTGGAGGGAGCTGAAGTAACCAGCATGCATGGGAAGAACACACAAACTCCATGCAGAAAGACCCCAGTCAAACCCAGGACCGTCTCCCTGCAAGGCAACAGTGCTACAGACTGTCTATCATATGATAAATTGGCTTGACATAGTCTTCAGAGATTAGTTACAAACCCACTGAAAAGCTTAATGTTAGGTAATCATGCCATCTAAAACAACTCAAATGTACCTCGAGCAGACAGTTAAAATGAAAATCCGAGCTAAATGAGGGGGACAACTTTCTGCCTCACGTACTGTAAATATTTACTGACACAAAATGGCTTCAGTGGTCTTATATTTGACACACCATCTTGAACACAGGCGATTGGGAAGTTCGCTAGACTTAAAAAAAAAGAATAGCTAGGAAGTTTGGTAGCATTGGGTCAGTTTTATAATTGTATTCTGTGCATATATGACATGTATTTGATATGAACAGACATTTGTATCGTGCCTGCTACTGTCAGTGTTTTTCTTTTTTTTTACTGCTCCTATTGTACATGTGCTAATGCTTGATTTATGGGGAGGAAAAATTACCTTAATACAGGATTAAAGGGAGGGAATATATCATTTACTGTCTACAGTATTTAAACTTCTGTAAGGACTAAAATAAGCAGGAAAATGCTGATTAGTCTTTAAAAAGGCTCAACTTAGTAAGGGGCCGATAAAGGCTTTACTGGAAGTAAATTTAAGGTATTATTTCAACCTTTTATAAGAGTGAAATAGGAAAAATACTCTGTTATTGCCAAGTAAATGGGTGGACAAAGGGGTTTTGTGTGCACTACATTATTACTGCATTATTATGGTAAGCAAAACTAACTGTAAAGCAACATTTCACCTCTTTAGGCACTTTATGCATACCTCTGCACGTCATCACTAACCAAGTAAAAACATTATCTGGTTGCTTTTAGATTCAGATACATTTAAATGATGTGGACACACTTCAAGCACATTAAACCTTAAAACTACAGATTCTTTTGCATCTAAATGGCTATAAATCCCTAAAGAGCCACAGTATAGATTACCGATGTTATGTAACCACAAACAGGGTTTCTCCAAGTTAAATTTTATGTTATTGTGAAATACATTTTAGATCTACATACAAAAATAAACTTAAGCGCGTATAGCTTCACACTGTAAACTATTTACAGATTCGTTTGAACTATTAAAATACCCACATTTAAAACCAATCCTTAATTCTTAAATGAGCTGTTATGGTTTAACTAGCAAGAACATCTTTGGTTTTCATTCCCTAAAAAACAATGAATCACTTTTGGGTGAAAAATACAGAATTTCTGGCTTTGATGCCCTGAATCATTTAGGTTAGTTTCATCAAAGCATAATGCCCCAATTTATCAGCCAGAATTACACCACCAGTAATCAAGGGTTTCATAAGACCTGGTATTAAAACTCTGGGCATATAAATTTTTTTTTTTTACAGCTTTAAACATTATACTTTAAGACCCTACAGAAACCCTGCATATAATTTGATACAGAGGCTCAGATCTTCATCTTTTCTTTCAGGAAACCAAGAGATTCCTTTAGACTCCCCAGTTCCCTTGTGATCTATTTTGGCACAAATAAAATAGATTCATGCATGCATTTCATGTAAGAGACAACAGTCTGCTTGTTGCTTCCCTTTCACAAAGTGATCTCCTTGTATTTCCTGTTTATGCTCCAAATTTTGGAAGGGATTGCGGATGAAAAGGGTCAAAACCAGCAGATATAGAACTCCAAGGCGTGCTCGCAACATTATCTGCATGCTGACGTCTTTAGTTGCAATAGAGCACGTTCGGTCTCACAGATCAGGATAGAAATGAGGGGGATGAAAGTTGATCCCCAGCGTGCTGTAAAGAGGTTCCTGCGGTAACACTTTTATTTTGTTTTTGGTTACTTCTGACGCTGTATAGATGTGGAAATGTGATTGTTCTTGTGCACTGATCAATAACTGGTTTATGATTATTCTTGTTGCTGTATGTGTGTATTTGAAATAAACGCTGCAAAGTCTCAGAGTCTGAATGAATCTCTTAAAAAAAATAAAGTAAATAAATGACAAAGGCAGGGACAATAGTGCCAAGTTAAACATAAATGTTTTAATGGTACTATTTACAAGAAAGAAAACAATTCTGCTTTTTGATTAGGTTATAACTGCTGCAACAATCGAACAGGTACATTGACATCTTAACTATGAAAGAAAAACAGTGACTGAAGGGTTGTGGTGTACAAAGGAGGCAGAAAATGAAAACAACCATAGATTTTTTTTTCTTTTTTTGCATAGCAATTAGTTACATAAAGTGGAGGAGGGATGAGGTGAGAGCATAATTACAAGGATGTAAAATTGAAAAAAAAAAAAAAATCTGGATCTGAAGTGATCATTGTGAAGAAAAGTGTAGTTGAATTAATGTCCAGAAAAACCTGAGCTCGGGTGGCTTCTGATTGAGAGCTGCTACATTTTAATTGTTTCTTGTTAAGCTTAAACAAAACAAAAAAAACAAAAAACAGCTGGGAGGTTATTGTACTCATGTCACGATTTGATTTACAGCCACAACTGATTGCAAAGGAGTGAGAGTAGTTTTCAGTATTAATGTTGTGATAAGACTAACTTCAGCCGTTTTTGTTTGTTTTTAGCATGCAGCAGCTTTTCTGCCAGGCAAGTGCTGAAACGGGAAAATAAAAATAGAAAGCAGCTCCCGGGTCTGTGCCGTCACCCTTTTTGTAAAAACAGAACCGGTGGTGTGAACCTAGGGGAGCGAGACGGGGAGCTCGTGGAAGAGACTGGAGGAATGATTTACTCTTCAAATGAAAACAAAATTAATTAATGTGCTACAGACAGAACAAGATCAACAAAAACATGTCAGGAATGGAAAACAAACGAAGAAAGCAAACCAGCAGAACTAGACTTGGCAGTACAAGAAGTGCTCTGGTGATTTCAGGCGACCTCTAGTGGTGGTGGTGGTGGGGAGGGGGGACCACATCTTAAATGTACCTGTTTGTGTGGATGAGGAGCAGGAGGAGGGAAGTGGTTTTTTTTTTGTCTTGTTTTGATATTTGTCACTCCACTAAAAATGTACATGGGGATTTACAAGCAAACTAGTCAATAGAAAACACCCTTTGGCCATATGTTGAGGAGTCGCTACATAGTGCGCTACAAGTGTACACGCGACATATGAACACCACTAAGCCCCCATGTACATTGTTTAGCCTACTACAGAACTCACTTTTTGTAATGTGTTTTATACTTTTTTTTTTTTTTTACATTTATCCTTTTTTTCCCTGTGACAAAAACAAGTGAAGGGAAAGGCTTCTATCTCCATAATGTTCACTAAAAACTGTGAAAATATTAGACTGATGTTTGAATATCAAACAACAGGAACCCATTTAACATCTTATTCAGCTTTGAGGTTCTGCTTGTTAATGCCAGAGAGGAGCTGCGTGGGGCGGGGGCCGCCTCCACCTGTCTGTCGTTCATCGGTGGGATGAGGCCCTGAGCTTGGGCCCACCGTCGTCGCCACAAGGCAGCTCCGCGTCATCCGAGTCCAGACACCCGTAGGCAGAGGCTCGGCACCCTGAGATGCTGCGAACCCTGGGCCTGATGTGTTGGTCGGTTTCAGGCTCTGGAGCTGGGTCTTCTGGCAGAGGGAAGCTGCGACGCTCCCACGGCGCTACAGTCTGAAAACATAACACAACTCAACAACTGGACCAGAATTTTTTTTTTTTTTCTGAGGTCCTTTTTAATGCTCAGATACATTTTTATTCAAGTTAAATAAACTTCCAACACGTTCAAACTAAAATCCACTTTAATATGCACATATAAAAATCCTTCAGGTAGTTCAGTATTATGTGATCAACTATCATGTATATCACTGTCAATGTGATCGTGGGGAGCAGTTTTCTACACACCCGTTCCTCAAAGGTGAATTCGGGTGTGGAGCACCGCGTGTCCTCATTGGACATCAGCCGATGGGAGTCCCGGGAACATGGCGTCTGGGGGTTGGATGATGCGTCGGGGCTGGGGGGGCTCATGGGTGACGGCACGTGGCTGTAGTCGTGCAGCGAGGGGCAGTGGCCTGGGTCTGGCGATGCGGGTTGAGGGGTGGGTGGGTTGGTCCCACACAGCAGAGGCGTGGTCCGCCCATCCACAGATTTGTATGACCTGAGGGACATACGTGTTAGTGTCACATCAATCAGACATAAGGAAGCTTCAGTAATGTGGTGGAAACAGGTCTAACCTGCTCCCCCTCCTCTTAGCAGGAGCCAGAGCCATCCAGGTCCAACGGGACCGTTCCTGGTCCTCGTAGGACTGATGGAGCTGAATGAAGGCTGCGTCTGAGAGGTCCTCCACCTGCAGGTGTACCGACATTAAATAAAAAGCCTTCTAAGTAATTATAAAGGTACCTTTAAAGTTTCTATAAGAGTTCTCAAGCATATTACAGTAATAATCTATTTAACCCCACCCCCCCAAAGTTATGTAGTGGGTACAGTTTCATATTGTCAATGCATATTTCCCCCAGATGACTATTACTGATTTATTTTTTTATTAATGTATCCATCTATAAAAGTGATTCAGTGATTTCATATGAAATCTGATGCTTTTTGGCCTTTAAAGAACCTGAATCATGTTTTATGTCAACAGATCAGAAAAGAAAGGAAACATTGTAGCTTTAACACCATATATTTAATATTGGCTATACCACGGGGGCAAAGTTTAATGAATAGATTAAATTGTGATTCTAGTAAATTGTGATTCCTCACATGAATGTGATAAACATCCCAGAATCTCATGCAACAGTACTTCATTAAAAACATGTTTTACTCTAAAATTCACAATAAAACCGCTGCCTTGTGTTACTCAAAGTAGATTAGTTAGGTAAAAGTGCCTTTTAACTAATTTAATTTCAGTTAATTAACGGTCCTTGCAGTCCATCACTTTTATGAGCCTTAATGTGATAGACGAAACATTAAAGTTACAGTATAGACATGCAGAACCAGAGGCTGAGTGAGGCTCATGAGTCATCTCTCTCTCTCTTTAGAATAAAACGCCATCTGCTAACATAATAGCAATGATTGTGTTCATCTATTCAAATCAACCATAAATAAGGCTTTTTCTCAAGTCAAGAATGAGGAACAGATGTAATAAAATGTGAAGGTGTACAATGCAGAGCAAGACGATTTGTTTAAATCTAAATCATGTCTCAATTTTCTCTGCAGCATTTATAAACTAAACATTAATCAGCAGCAAAAACAGCAACTCCAACATACCTAAAGATCAATTTCTGACTAAAAGCTGTCCTGACCTTCCCTGATAACAGATTTTAATCCCTGCATCCATCTCATCCAAATTTTATATAAATATATAAACATTTGACCACCAGATGTCACTGTTTAGACATCCCTAGATTAAAATAAAGACCTCCCACCACCTTCAAACAGATTTAAATGTTTAAATCAGAAGAAATAGGAGCATTAAAACTTGGTGGGAGTACCTACCTCTCGTTCATTTTCCTCTGCTGTTATCGGCTGACAGAAAATGTCCACCGATCGCCAACTAGCAGAACAACGAAACACGTTAAGCATAAAAACCTGGCAGCTCATGAGGATAAGCAAAGCCAGAGAAGGCAGCAGGAGCCGTTTACCTCGGAGTGAGGATCTCTTTGTACTGCAGCTTCTCCACTCGGGTGGTGGCCGCCACAGACATGGGAATCACGATGTTGTTGATGTCGAAGGAACTCTCCCCTCGCCTCCTCTTAATTGGCTGCTGCTGGAGGACACAAGTAAACATCAACAAACGTAGTGCGGTTGTTCAGTTTCATTTCAAGCTGTGAAAGAGCATTGATTATGCTTAATGCCAATCTTTCAGGGATCTGTGAACATTTCTAAAACTATTAGGGTAGTTTGTGTTAAAACCTTAAAAAAAAAAAGCATGGTTGAAAAGTACACGCATCCACCGCAGCCAAACTAACTTGAGTAGTGTTGCTAACTTGGAAGATGCTAACACCAAATCCATGGAGGCGCTAGCAGGTGCTATGCAAACATCTATGGACTAGTTACGAGAGGAAAGCCGGGCGTCTGCTACTTCTTTACACACATCACTGACTGAACTTGCTCAGAGAATTACCAGCATGGAGGAAGGGCTCAACGGGCTGGAGAAAAGACTGGATAGTATGGAGCACATTCAAGCCACGCTGACTAAAGAGAACCGTGAGCTGAAGGAAAAAGTTTCACATCTGGAGAACTACATGCGAAGGCAGAACATCAGAATCATGGGAATAAAGGAAAATATCAGAATCAGCTTTATTGCCAAGTTCGTACATACAAACAAGGAATTTGACTCCGGTACACTTTGCTCTTTTGTTCTGTTTTTGCATTACAGAATATACAAATTTACAATATACAAATATACACATATATAAATAAAAAGGTGGATTTGCAACATCTGTATGTTGTTGTTTTGTACTCTATTGAATGTTCATCAGAGAAACAGCCTGGGGGAAGAAACTGTCTCTGTGGCGGCTGGTTTTATTAAACGGTGCTCTGTAGCGGCGGCCTGAAGGTAAAACTCTAAACAGTTTATGTGCAGGGTGTGTGGGGTCTGCAGAGATTTTAGCAGCTCTTTTCTTGACCCTAGACCTGTATAAGTCCTGGATGGAGGGAAGGTCAGCTCTGATTATTCTCTCTGCAGACCTGATTATTCGTTGCAGTCTGGACCTGTCCTGTTTTGTGGATGAGCCAAACCACACTGAGATGGATGAAGACAGGACAGACTGAATGATGGCAGTGTAGAAGATGACCAGCAGCTCCTGTGGAAGGTTGAACTTCTTGAGTTGCCTCAGGAAGTACAGTCTCTGCTGGGCCTTCTTCTGAACAATGTCTATGTGTGAAGACCATCTCAGGTCCTCAGAGATGGTGGTTCCTGAGAACCTGAAGTGGTCCACGGCCGATACAGTGTTGTTGAAGATGGTGAGGGGGGTGTATGGGGTGGTGTTCTTCGAAAGTCCACCACCATTTCCACAGTCTTGAGTGGGTTGAGTTCAAGGTAGTTCTGACTGCACCAGTGTACCAGCGGATCCACCTGCTGTCTGCATGCAGACTCATCACCAAATATGGAAGGAAGGAAGCCAACAGAGTTCATCACGAATCTGCTTGTGAAACTATTCGGAGAAGACATCTTCCAAACGCCGCTACCTGTTGCTAGAGCTCACGGAAGTGCCGCACCCAGACCAGCGAAGGGCGACAAATCCCGACCTTTTATTGTGAAGCTGCGTCATATTCAGGCCCAGGAGCGGATCTGGCGCCTTGAACGAGACAAGGGCACGCTCACATACAAGGGATCAAGAATTCATATTTTTCTGGACTTTCAGCTGCAGATGTTTACTGCACACATTAAGTTTGGAATTTACTACCCAACTACACCCAATGCATATAGTAGCAAGATCCATCATAGGGATATTATGGATATGTCCTCCAGGATAAAGACTGTCAATGAACTCATATCAATGGGTCCAACTCCTGACCCGATGAAAACCAGAATAACCCTGCAAACTGAAGCAGATCTGTTATTGTCTACTGAAGCAGAAAGGCTAATACTTACTATTTAATATAATCTGTAACAAACCGGACAAATGGTCCCAGAAGTAGTCATATCATTAGATGCTGAAAAAGCTTTTGATAGGGTGGAGTGGGGATACCGTTTCTATACAGTACACAGATTAAGTTTTGGCCCTAACTTAATTAAACTAATAAGATTAATATACACTAACCCCACCGCCTTAATGATAACCAATCCTACCTCCTCTAAATATTTTAGACGACAAAGAGGGATGAGACAAGGTCATCCCCCTAAGCCCACTTCTCTTCGTTCTAGCCATAGAACCACTCACAATAACCTTAAGAAATAACAGTAAAATAGAGGGTATCATGCGTGAGGTCCTAATACACACCGTCTCGTTGTATGCGAACGATCTATTATTATATATCACCAACCCCAGAACAAGTATTCCCAAAGTCTTAACAGTCCTTGACAATGTTGGAAAGATTTCCGGGTACAAACTTAGTTATAATAAAAGTGAGTATCTTCCCATCAATAAAATGGCTGAAAACTATCCCAGCTTAACTTTCAAACAATCAGTTTCTTCCTTCACATATATAGATGTTAGAGTTAAAAATCCTTTCACCATTTAATTAAAAACATAAGTTTGTCCCACTTCTAGAACAGACCAGACAGGATAATAAAAGATGGTCAGCTTTACAGAAATCTCGTATTGGTAAAGTGTGTATAGGTGATGGTAGTACCTAAATATCTTCACTTTAAAAAAAAAATTTAAATTGGCTGATCTCTCCATTTCTAGGAAAAAAACAAATCGGTCCGTACAAGAAGGGATTTTCACAATCTAGAATTTAGAGACTTTGTCTTCCTGTTTAGAGACTCTGTTGAAGGTGAATCCATTAAATAAAGGAAGAGTGTGAATGAAAAAAACAAAGATAATGGAAAAAGTAAATCCCTCTTATTTAAATAAGGGAAGAATGGCCTAATAATATGGGGGTTCAATCCTATGATGAGAAATGGGACAAAGCCCTCAATAAAGTACACACGTCATCCATCTGCTCACATCATTCGCTAATAAAGTTTAAAATCCTACACTCTACATTATTCAAAAGTTAAACTTGGCAGAATATTTCCAAACATTGACGCCACGTACCACAGATGTAACCAGGCTCTGGCAACTACATATCATATGTTATGGTCTTGCTTAAGGCTAGCGAAGTTCTGGAAATGTTTCTTTAAAACATCATCCCAGTATTATACCATGCCCAGATAATGTGAATAATCCTCCAATATACCTACACCGTGTCATTGCTGGCTAGGTGGGTTATTCGTCTTAATTGGAAAGACACTAAACCTCCAACTTATAGTCATTGGATAAGAGATATGATGCAGAATATAAAACTGGAAAAAAATATCAGATACACCATGAATGGCTCTACCGACAAATTTCATAAAATATGGAACCCATTTATTCAATATGTGAATATGTTGCCTGGTTTGGACCCATAGTTATGCGTAACATTTCTTATGTATTGTTGATCAGTCTTGCCTATGTTGCAATATGAATAAGATGCCCAAGGTTTTGCTTTTTTTTTTGCCCGAGTCTTATTTCTCATTTATGACAAAACATTCTATAATTGTAAAACTGTAATTTGTTAGATGTTTGTCTGTTTGTTTGAAAATCAATATAAATAAAATGTGTACTGGAATAAAATGCCTCAGGTTAAACTAGAAACATCTGAGTTCATGTAATCAAATCAACTGGATATGGTTTTCACATTTTCTGGTGGAAGAGCGGAAGAAAAGCAAAGAAACAAAAACAGTTTCAGTTTGAGTCTCAACTGAGCTCGTTTTACCTGAAACTTTTGTGTGGTCTGCATCTCTTTCTAGGCTGTGATCTGTATACAGTCTGAAACTTTTACAGTAAAGACGCACCCAACCAGGCGGAAGCTTTTAAAAGACAGGTCAACTACTTGATGAAAACTACAGTCAAAACTCCACAGAAGGACCTGCAGTGCTGCACTGAACACATTTACTTTAGAACTGAAGAGAAAGTAGATCAAGATTCTTCAACCATTTAAACAAGGACATCAACAAGGACAGCTGCACTCAGTGTTGACAAAAACAGATATAAATAGTATGTTTGGGTGAATCTGAAACTACAATCGAGTTTAAAGGAAAGAAACATTTACAAACATTCAAAACAGACATGTTTGGTTTAGAAGACAGGTTGAAAATGCCAAAGTGCAAAACATTTAGTCAGCTATATACATCAAAAGGTTTGTTTCTTCCGGTTTGTTGTGTCTTTTGCTACCCCTATTTTCAGTACATTTAAGGCAACAAGCCTTTCGGCAGTGGACTACTCCTTAAAGAAGCAGATATGCCATCAGGTCACTGATTATTTGCACAGAAACCTCTTTATTGTCATATAAACACAAACATCAGCAGACAGCTGTATTTTGTTTAAGGAAAAATGACATTACCACCTAATTTTACACATCAGAAGACTTGGAGCTGCAGTGGCTTTTGTGCCAGTAAAACATTATTCACCCCCTCATGCCCCCTGTTAAATATGGTGGACGATCTGTGATGCTTTCTGACGTTTTTCCAAATGCACTGGTGAATTACAGGGGTTGGACAATGAAACTGAAACACCTGGTTTTAGACCACAATAATTTATTAGTATGGTGTAGGGCCTCCTTTTGCGGCCAATACAGCGTCAATTCGTCTTGGGAATGACATATACAAGTCCTGCACAGTGGTCAGAGGGATTTTAAGCCATTCTTCTTGCAGGATAGTGGCCAGGTCACTACGTGATACTGGTGGAGGAAAACGTTTCCTGACTCGCTCCTCCAAAACACCCCAAAGTGGCTCAATAATATTTAGATATGGTGACTGTGCAGGCCATGGGAGATGTTCAACTTCACTTTCATGTTCATCAAACCAATCTTTCACCAGTCTTGCTGTGTGTATTGGTGCATTGTCATCCTGATCCACGGCACCGCCTTCAGGATACAATGTTTGAACCATTGGATGCACATGGTCCTCAAGAATGGTTTGGTAGTCCTTGGCAGTGATGCGCCCATCTAGCACAAGTATTGGGCCAAGGGAATGCCATGATATGGCAGCCCAAACCATCACTGATCCACCCCCATGCTTCACTCTGGGCATGCAACAGTCTGGGTGGTACACTTCTTTGGGGCTTCTCCACACCATAACTCTCCCGGATGTGGGGAAAAACAGTAAAGGTGGACTCATCAGAAAACAATACATGTTCCACATTGTCCACAGCCCAAGATTTGCGCTCCTTACACCATTGAAACCGATGTTTGGCATTGGCATGAGTGACCAAAGGTTTGGCTATAGCAGCCCGGCCGTGTATATTGACCCTGTGGAGCTCCTGATGGACAGTTCTGGTGGAAACAGGAGAGTTGAGGTGCACATTTAATTCTGCCGTGATTTGGGCAGCCGTGGTTTTATGTTTTTTGGATACAATCCAGGTTATCACCCGAACATCCCTTTCAGACAGCTTCCTCTTGCGTCCACAGTTAATCCTGTTGGATGTGGTTCTTCCTTCTTGGTGGTATGCTGACATTACCCTGGATACCGTGGCTCTTGATACATCACAAAGACTTGCTGTCTTGGTCACAGATGCGCCACCAAGACGTGCACCAACAATTTGTCCTCTTTTGAACTCTGGTATGTCACCCATAATGTTGTGTGCATTTCAATATTTTGAGCAAAACTGTGCTCTTACCCTGCTAATTGAACCTTCACACTCTGCTCTTACTGGTGCAATGTGCAATCAATGAAGACTGGCTACCAGGCTGGTCCAATTTAGCCATGAAACCTCCCACACTAAAATGACAGGTGTTTCAGTTTCATTGTCCAACTCCTGTATGTCATTAGTTTTTGTTGAAAAATGGGCCATTTTTATGGCTGCGTGATATTAGGAAGTCATGCAACGTTTATATCTTTAAATATTTAACGGGCTAAATTTCTTGCCAGTATGCGAAGCATAAAGTCATGCCACTTCAAATATAACAGCCAACAAATATTTTACTCAAAGAATACTCTGCGATTGTTATTTTGAGATGGCATTACATTATATACACTACTCACAAAGTTAGGCATATTTGGCTTTCGGGTGAAATTTCAGCATGAACCTCAAATGCACTCTAACCTTTACACGCGAACTTAATGCGACGAAGACGACACCTAACAGCCATTGCGAGGCTTCAAACAGGATGTTCTCAGACAGAGGTGGCTGCTGCGCTTAGATTGTCAGCAGGTTGCAACAGAGATACAGAGAGACTAGAAGAGTCACACAAAGGCATAGAGGTGGATGTCCTTTGGCCACATCCCACACTGATGACCGCCTCATTGTGAAATGGGCCCTGCGGAACCAGGTGATTAATGCCATTCAGCTCCATGCTCATTTCGGGGAGGTGAGAGACACCCACGTGTCACACAAGACCATTTAAAACAGTTTACATCAGTTTGCTAGACGACCTGCAAGACTACCTGACCACACCACCAGGCACAGGCATCATCCTCTTGCACAGGTCAAAGAGCATTTACGCTCGACAAGGGACCAGTGGGCCTCAGTGATGTTCTATGGCCAAAGTCAATTCGCACAGGCCTTTGGCACTTAATAATAATAGTTGATGATAGCCAAATCAACCTACTGATGCACAACAATGTAGAACAGCAGCTAATAATTTAAAACGTGAAGATACGCCCATGGTGATATGCTTATCCAATCATATGTTTCCCTTTAGGTTACACCTTCCCCTAAACATCCGATCTGGGTTTGAACAAAAGATATGCCCATAAGCTAAAGAAAGGCCCATGGAAACAAGCTCATCCAATCACGTGTTCCGCTTTATTATGCCTTTTCTTACTTTGGATAGGTCCTTATTTTCAGTGCAAAATTATGCTCCTGTAATAAGAGATTAAATAATGATGTATTTTAAAGCTTTTTACACAGATTTGAAGAAAAGGTTAATGCTCTTGTTTCCAAATCTCTTTTTCTTAAGCAGCAAATCTTTTTTTTTACAAGTTATAATGCTCTCATCCTTTGACCTACAACTACATCAGCTCGGACACCCAACTACTGTCATGCAGTCAGGAGGAAAGGAAAGGTAGGATTTTGAACAAGTCTGAATCAGAGGACAGCAGCCGACCTATAATTTACCTCCTCTAACACTTTTCCCAAACAAAAACTCATTTAAGAGACTGAAATAACTATATCAAATATATAATTTCCACACGCAGTCACATGATTACAGCTCTGTGATACAATCTAAACATCTATCACCAGCTTCTTGATATCAAAACACTTTTAATCAAACTGGACAAAAATCAACTTTTCCTTCACGTGTTTCCCAGTTAATGTCCCACCAAACTGTGGCCCGTGGTGTGGGGTGTCGTTACCGGTGTGTTGGGGACACTCTGGCTGCCGGGGCCTAGCTGCGTAGAGGTATCGGACGACGTGGACAGCTGGCGCGTCAGGGGGCTGTGAAGCGACGAGTGCATGTTGGCCAGTGTTGTGCAGGGGCTGCTCGTGTCCAGGAAAAGTTTCGGGGAAGCTGCGGGGCAAAAGACGAACGGATGCAGATGTGTTTTAACCATAAATATGTTGGTGTGTGTGTGTGTGTCAACAGGAACTCACTGTCGGCCCTGTCCAGCGAGTGCTCTCTTAATCTCTTGCGGCTGTAGTTCTTGTCGTAGGGCCCTAACGGAGTGGAGAGGGTGTGCAGCCGCTCGGTTTTGCACCCACCCTGGTTGTCCAGTCTGGGCATGCTCAGTACGGCACTGCTGCTGCTGTTACTGCCCAGGCTGCCATCCACGGTCCTCTGCTTGTCAATACGATTCTTATAGTGGCTCAGTCCTGCAACAAGTAAGCCCAAGTTCAGTTATTTAATGTATTAAATGTGAATGTTCAATTACTTAAAGAAGCCCCACTTATACCATGTATTAGTCTTATGATTTGTAGGTCTACTTCTGGATTTTCCTCTAACAGTTACCAGAAATGTTGGTTAATTTCTTAAGCGATCAGTTGTAACAACATGTCCCAACTTGTATTTCTTAGAGAGCAGATTTTCAGATGGAAAAAACAGTTACAAATGGGCAAAATAGCTTTTTACTTTTGTTACTTCAAGTGTTTTTACTGTAGTATTGTAACAAATGTGGTTACATCCTACATCCAAGATGTGGCAAATTAAAGATAAAGGATGTAAATGAAATAAAAATCGCTAAGACAAACAATTTTGTTTAGAAATTCTGAATTTTGTCTTTAAGATAAAAGACTATGAATAGTTTGGGAACTCAAATATTTTTCCACACTTATCCTCTCCCCCGGATTCCTAAGTAGGATCCATGGCTTTATGAAGGAACCTGTTTGATTTCCAGAATCAGAAGGCCATGACATTATGGCCGTCAAGTCACCCATTTAAAATGCAGATCCGCAGCAGAGGATCATGGTACAGAAGGGCCGTTTATCTACACAGAGCATTGTTCTTAATATCCCTGTAAACTCATATCACCACTTTAAGTTTATAAAGGTGGTTTTAAATAGCAGATGGGGTCTGTGAATGCTCTCTACAAAGCCAGATGGAATATCTGAACCCTAAATGCATTTATGAACAGTTAAAAACTAAGTGACAGGCATGATTTTAAATAGAATCTATAACGAGGTAAAAATGTCTAACTTTTAAAACAATAACATCAGTATTATTATTATTAATGTTCAGAATATTAGTCTAAAACTGTGAATGCAGCACTGTGAGTGGCTCCGGCTCTTAACCAGATGGTACCAGAGTGAGTCTGTGAAAAAAAAAAAAAAAAAAAAGGTTTGGTTTTCCACAATCCAAGAACCCAGCCAGAACCATGCAAGTATCAATGTAAGCAGATGCACTAAAAACATCTTCATTTATTAACAATGTTTTAAAAAAACAGTCAAAAAAAAAAAAAAAGAGAAATCTCATGGGCACCAGCAGCAGTGAAAAACAGGCATTAAATGCATCTTTTTCTGCAGGATTTTATAAACACCACCTAATAATGTAAAAAAAAAAAAAAAAACTGCTTAAGAGGTGAGTTGGAAATTAAATTCATGGCTTCACAGGAAAAGAAATCCACTATCAGCACAGCTCTATGCGACACCCTAACCTACCCATACTACGTGATAGGTTGTATCAAAATGAACAGCGGCTAGATCACAGAGCTGCTCTTATTCTGATTCTGATCCGACTTTTACTGTTTTTGTCTTAAATTAGATTGAAAAGCACAGGAGTTTTAAACACAGCACTCTTTGATTGGTTGTCGGTACATGTTGAAGCTTGGCGTTTCACCTGTTTGTCTTCGTGATGAGCTCACATCTCCCTAACTAGCGGTTCATGTGGACAAGAGCATTACAGAGAGCAGCTGAAACACCAGCTGTTATTTTAGATGATGTGCAAAGCAAAAAAACCAAACGCAGAGGAATAACCTTTTCTCTAAGTTTTGGCCATGAGCAATTAACTGGAACTGCAATTAATTATTCAGTATGAGATTAATCGAGACATTTTAAAACAGAAAGCAAACATGCTAACGTTAACATAGCACTTGACCAACTGCCCTGCATTATCACATTGTCAGCAGGACCATACGCAGGTTTATTTAGACTGTAGAAGTGTGTGTTGAATCAAAAATATTGTTAAAAACAAATCAATATCCTGCAGGAACTCCTACTGAGACAAAACATCTACTGCTGTCAAGAAAAACAGGTCCCACAGCTTCTAGAATGTCATTTGAGTAAGCTAATTATGATGAAATGTACTGTTTATTTTACTGCACTTTCAAGCACTGACTTTAAATGATATATAGTGGATGTGGTGTCGATTCTAATGAGTTGGCTAGGTGTTAGTCTCACGAAATGTCTAATAAATAAGTTCGATCTGCATCAGGGACACAGAAAATCCTTATCCATCCTTATCAAAGATCAAACTAAAGCAGCTTATTGGGAAACACCCTCAGAGAACTTGACAAAACATTTGAAGCTTTCCCAACGCGTCTATACTCACTGACTGCCATGAGGGAGTTGGTGAACTTGTGCTTCTCTTTGGATGAGGAGAGCTTGTGTTTAAGTGAGAGTTTCTTTAGCGGTTTGCTCCTCTCGAGCGACTTGGACTGCCACTGGCTTTTCATCACCTGCTGCAGACGCAGGCCTACAGAAACATCTGAGGAAGAACGAATGAACAAAGTCAAATGGTGATGATTTGATTATATAAAGAAGGAGTCAAATGTAATCTACAGAAGGATATGTTGCCAAATCTGTCATTTCACATTAGTTATAAGCTTCTCAAAATGTCACAAAAGACAAATTATTCACAAATAAAACCCAAGATTTGTTCCAATCTTATTGAAAATAAAGACATGAAAGACTGGCTTGTAAAAAATTAACCGAAGTAGCCACTCAGAAAAAAACAAACCAGACATTAAAAGACAAAAAAAGAAATGTTGTCTAAGAATTTCCTGCCTCTTTGCGGCCACTCCTTGCTTGCCTTCCTCTCTAAGATGTGAAGTAGGAAATGGCTGCGTAAACTCTAGCCCTGCACTCACCGTCGGGGAAGGAGAGGATGGGATGGACGCCAAGATCCAGCTTCGACAGGCGCTCCAGGGTGGGCAGCTCGAACTGGGGTTCCTCTCTGGGGGTGGACCAGCCACCGCACATCACACAGCTGGGGTTTACCCTGCAGTTACACTGCATACAGCTGCTTCTCGGGGCCTGTCAGGGGACAGCACAGCGGTCCATTAAAAGGCCACTATATATACATAAAATTAAGAAGGGATCCGATATGCAGTCAGAGTAGCTAATTTATCTGTTTTGGTCCAAACAACACAGAAAAGTGATTTTTAACTCAGGGTTTCTGCAACTTTCAGCAAGTTCAACCAAATACTTTTGAAGACAATTTTAAAACTAGTACGATTAAAATTTAAGAACAGCTGGAATGATGAAAAACAACTATTTAAATCACATGATAGCTTACACAAGTGGAATATAACCATCGACTTGAATTAAGAGTTTTTCAGCCCGGCCAAGTGACTGGAGAGGTTTTACTTCAATGCAATTTTACAGCATAGAGCAAGCTTGGAGACAGTTATTGATGACAGGTTATAGCCAACAATTCTTGGTAAAAATACATTTGCCCATAATGACAAAGCAGGTAAGAAGATCATTAAAGAAGAATATTGTTATTAGTTGTCTAAATGAGCCATTTCAAAGACATGAAGTCATTTTTAAAAGCAGGACTCTGTTGAAGGTTTGCCGGTAAAAGTAAATATCTGGAGGTTGATTCCTTTCGACATTCATTGCTTCTCTGGTTCATAGGATTTGTATTTTTGTGACAGTATAAAAGCATCTAAATCCCTCAGGTTACAACTGTATAAACGAATGCTGCAGACGTATAAAAAAATAAAAATAATAATATGGATGCATTTTAGAAAAAGTCTTTAAGTTTAGATTAAATTTAATTGATTTTTTTAATACCCTCCTGACACTGGGCTATTCTTTCTGTAATATTTAAATAAATGAATCAATGAAATGAAACCAAATAAACACGGAAAAAAAACCTACTATGAGAGATCTAAATATTTTAATGAGCCAACACAGAGATGATTAACTTTATGGTTTCTATAGACCCTGCAGAGACCCTGTAAGCCTAAGAACCGTATAGAAGGATGCATTTACAAACTAATTTCTGTCTGTTATGCCCCTTTTCCACTGGCTCGTTGATTTGCAAGCGTTTCCATTACTGTTTTTTTGTACCGGTACCTACTTTTTTGGGCCCTGCTCCTGAGCAGGTCCGACCGGGACTAAGTTGGGACTACATGTGACGTGAACAGACTGCTGTTCACTGATTGGCCATGGGACCAGGAGAAATGATGAGGTTTTTTATGAGGTAGTACAGGGAAACGTTAATAAATCTCTAGAGCGACTACAATAAAATTAAGGGCCACAATTGGTAGAGCGAGTCAAACCGAAATATAATTTTACTATTTACAAATCACAAACCATCCCTGAAGGCTGAAAGAAAAGAAAATGGACAGATCTGAAATACATGCAGGTGGCTGACTGGATTTAACATCGTCAATCAGCTGAACCCACATAAAATCAGCTCCTTAGACGCACAAACACAAAAAAATACCACCATAAAACGGCGTGTTTGGTTTGGAACGTTATTGACAGTCCTTAAGTTCTGGCTGGGCTGTGGTCCAGATAATTATATACATAAAAAACATATCTTTGACATCCTTGCATATACAACATTATTATTATTATCGAGTTAATTTATGTTTATATTTCTTTTTTAACATTTCCCCCAGATTACTTTAATGTGACAATGTAACAGTATCGTTAATAGCAGCACAGCGCACTGCACTGATGGCTGGAGGCGGAGCTTCAGCCGCCACAGCTTCAAACAACGGCGGAGCGAAGCCGTGCGGCCTGAAGCGAGCCAGTGGAAAAGGAGTACTAGAGGTTCACAATCGGCTCATGTTTCCAATTCTCTCAATTAAAGCCTGCGAAAGCGATTGCCCTCTTTTGTTGGGCGACTCATAATGAAATGTGTTTCCATTCACAAGTCAGCCATTCCTTGTTTACTCTGTTATTAGGTTACAGGCCAGAAGGCACTCAGTGCAATGTAATAACATGTTGCGAGAACAATAGTCCAATCATCGTTGCTGAGCAACAAATACTAGAAGATTTTAGAAAACAAAAGCTGATTCTCTTAGTTTTTAAAGTAAAGGTGTTTAATGATAAACGATGAATCAAGAATATGCTGCGTTAAGGCTAAACAACACAAAAAAAGAGAGAAAACAAGGCTGGGAAGGATAGTCTGGCTCACCTTGCCGTTGAGGTTCGTCACCGTGTTCGGCTGAATGAGCCGCCGCCGCCGGCAGCCGACAAGCGGCCGCGTACGCGCAGCCACGCACGTGCTGTCATAGGCCGGCTGGAGTTTGCCTTCTGCACTGTCCGCCATCCTGCCACAACAATGAGAGGAGACGGTTTATTAGCACAGCTTTTACCATGGCTATATTAAACCTTTTCTCCCAACGTCTGTGCTGTTAACAGTCCTGCAAGAATATAACGGTTTAGAGATCCACTGATTGGGCCTTCCCTGACCGATCTTTAACTTTCTTTGAGCTCTGACCTGCAGATCCAGATTTCTTTAGGACTAAAGAAGAGAAAAAAGGTTCCAGCAGAAAACTACCCTATTAAAAAAGTATCCCAGTTTAAGCATCAAAGCAAGCGACTCAACGTAAATCTATACTGTTAATCGATGTGTTAATAGACCAAAAATAGTGGGTGTTTTTTCTTTGATGCATTTAATAAATAAGGGAAAGACAGAAATTGAATTTATTAGTATTTTATCTTCCGATCACCAATCAATTGGCCGATTCCAATCCTTCACCAATTGATGGTGCATGTGCCTTATTGTTAGCATTATGAAGTCACTCCCTCAGGAATCAACATGATGTATTGAAGTTAGAAGTACTCATAGTAAAACCTTTCTTCACAGCAAACACTAACAGTAGCATTTTTAAACACCCCAGTTCTACTGAGTGTTATGACGATCAAACCTTGAGCTAGAAGCCCCTTTATCCTGCACATCTAAATGAAATCAGTCATTTATCGAAAACAGCGCTGCTCTTTAGTCATGACAAGCCACATGTCGCATGTAAAACAAGTTGTCAGACTTTCCTGTTGATGAACAGATTCAGAGTTTAATCACTGGAGCATTCAGTAGCATCAGAATCTGATAATCACACATCCATTAAAGTGAACATCCTGCTCTCCTGTTTCTCAGAAATCCCCACATGGAGGTAATCATTAGCTGTACCTGCTGAGGACGCCGTTCACTGGCTGCCCGTTCTGACCTTTCCTGGGGCCCTGCTCTGTGCTGGTGACGTGGGCGGGGCTTGTGTTGTCCAGCCGTTCTGCACCAACATCCTGTGTCGACAGATAAGACAGAAACCAGTTGAGACTACACCTCGTTGTGTTAACTGGAAGGGCCTGACTCTGCAGCAGCACCCAACCGGGCTGGGATTTTTAAGAAAACAACATAACAGATGAACCAAACCCTCCCCAGTCATAAATTATTCAGAGAGACTTGTTAAAAGGGCTGGAATCTCCTCAAGCTAAAAAATCTGCTCTCCATCAGAATTCACAGCCTGCTCTACTTCACAAGTTTTAACTGATCTTTCATATGAGGGGAGGGGAGGGGGGTGGAAACAAAAGCATGATGGGAAGACTCACACGACGTCTGAGCGACATTCTTTCAAACATTTTCAATCAACCCAAAGAGAAACTCATTTTGCGACAAATGTAGAAAAATTCATTGCATAAGAATGCTGAAAGAGCTTATGACACAGCTCCTTCAGACACGTCTTTCCCATGTTTTATTTGATTTGCAGGAACAAAGAAGTTTATTGTTTCTGATCATCAGGGAAAACTTCTGGAGGCAAGGGAGTCAGGAAGTCCTCACACATTTTTAAGCTAGTTTGCATTATGGCCAAGCTCCTTAGTGAGTAAAAACCTTCTTATAACAGCTACAAGATGCAATTCAGAGCTCCTCTGAGCCTTTATTATTTATTTGTATCATAAATGTTTAGTGTTAACATTTTCCAACCAAACTCTTTAGTTTAAGCAGCTTAGCTTAAACTGATTTACAACACACGATCCTACACTGCTTTTATTTACATAAAACACAGATTTAGGACAGATACAACATTAACAGATTCATTAACACCAGGCAATATAAAAACGTCCAACTAAACTAGAATGGGATCTTAGAAGGTGCCAGTTGTCTGTTATAATACAGGCGGTCTTTCTAAAGAACCACTTTCAGTTTTAATTTTTTTTAAAAGACGCCGTTCAGAGTTCAAAGGTTTATTTGACAGCACCTTATGATTCTTACTGAATGGTACATGAGTCATCTAGCCTGCGGCTCTCAGTGGACCTGCAGGGCCACAAGAACCAGACGAATACAGAATGCAGATCTTAAAGCAAGATATGAAAGTTAATTAGTTTCAGTTTAGATATATTTTAACCAATTAAAGCCAATAATAATAACGATTACAAGCTTTATGGAGATTCTGGTTACTTTTTCCAGTAATGACCCTGGTATCACTGTGCCAGAAAACTAACCTGGCCTAAACCCACAGAGAATTTATGGAGTTTTGTCAGGAGGAAGATGAGAGAGATTAGAGCAAACAATGCAGATGAGCTAACTGCCACTTATTAGAGGAATCTGGGCTTCCTGAACACCTCAGCGGGGCCATAGGCAGATCGCCTCCAAGCCACACTGATCTGATGCAGTAACTTATGCAAAATGAGCGCCGCCCAAGTATTGAGTACATACTGTGCAACTTCTCTAGGCAATTCATCTCTCATGGCAATAATATGTTCAGCCATACACCAGACAGATTAAGTAGATGGAAATGAGCAATATGACACATACAATTTACTGTAAAACCCCAAATACTGTAGAATCTGGTACTAAGTAGATGTGTGCTAACAAATACAGGGTTTCCCTGAGCGTTATATCCAAATTTTCAAAAGGCTAATAATCCGTGGAAAAAATGGTTTCATTTTAAAACTTGGAGAAATTCAATTAATGATAAATTCTGTTTTTCTTCTTAAATATTAGTTAAAGCTGATTTGAATTGATGGTTGCAGACAGCGTTAGCTTAAATGAAACAAAATTTGAAGCCAATTCCTTCTTCAAACAAGTCATGAATTCCTGTAACAAGGCTGTGTACCAACACTCCTGCTATTTTAACACAAAACATTTGAGATCTCGTGGGGACGAGGGCTTTTCTCAGGCAGATGCTACCGAAAAAATAAAAATAAAAACTGCAAAACATTTTAGTTACCTGAACATTTACAGCGTCCGTCTTCACTTCTGTCCCACCTGGGAGCACAGGGCTGGGGGCAGGACCTCCCAACTCTACAGAACCCTGTGGTTTAAAAGAGATGAGTTTTAGATTTCAACCACTGAGATAAATGATGGCAATTGTGATCTTGTTAAACATTGCGCTCAAAATATCTATTCAAATATTCCCACATTTTCCTCCCTACTCTCTTTCTCATCCGTCACTAAGATGCTTCCAACACACACTCTGACCTTCAGCTTCATCTGTGGCAGGTGAGAGGATAAACTGCAGCGAGACTCCAAACAACACACTGAATATAATATACTCCTCATACTAGGGGTAAAAGTTTAAACTTTGTGCAAAATTAAAATCACAAAGAACTTTTTATAAACACTGGAATGCTAGAAATGATAATCATGGATAGGGTCATACTCCACTAAATACCCAAACCTGACAGATGATGGTGCCTAAGCTCTGTTTGCTAAAAGCTACACAGCATCTTACAAACAGATGACAAACTGAGGTTTATATAGGGCTGCAACTAACGATTATTTTGCTAATCGATTCATCTGTTGACTATTTTTTCAATTAATAATTGGATAGCAAAAGGTGCTAAATAGGAGATTTTGTACAGTATCTGAATTAAGTTGGCTAAAGCTATGCCGCTTGAGGACTTTTGGGAGCATATTTATAGACAAAGAAGGTTTTGTATTTTAAATGCAAAATGTTTATTTTTTTGTACAATTTTGGCCCAGTTACTGCTCTGAGTGGGTTGTTCTTTCAGCCAGTGGCATGTTTAGAGATTGTATACACCAGTTAAGGATTATTCAATGACTAAATTAGTTGACGATTATTTCAATAACTGATTAATCTGATGAACTGTTTCAGCATAGGTGTAAAGCAAATGGAGATTTCTTCAGACTAATATCACAACAATATTTAACAATGGCAGCATTTTGCTATTACCTTAATATAAAAAACGATTACATTTTTCCATTAACATTTGCGATGACCTAAAACAGCCGAGCAACTCTACTACACTCATTCAGCCTTCCTGTTATCCGCTGAAAGTCTAGATCTGTGTTGTCTAGTGATAATATACTACATCAAATACTAGTATTAACAAAATGACAACCCAGATCATTCTAACTCGGTTTTCTTATTCAAATAACTAAATTGTAAAATACATTTTTAACTGTGTCCTATGCAGCAACAAAACTACAATTTGAAGTTACAGTGTATGATTATTCAGCAGCCTCATGCAGAGAAGAGGCAGAAACAAACAGGAGGAACTCACCTTGCTGGCACGGATCTGTCTGTAGATGTCCGTCTGCTGTCGGATGCGGTACTCCAGATCCGATATGTGGGCCTGGAGCCAGTTCCAGTGGCTGATGATGGCAGCTCTCTCTACGGTGTAGCGGCTCTCTGCTCGCTTCCATCTGTGGGGGGTGGGGGGATATTTAAAGCTTCATCGTTATAGGACACAAATACACAAAATACATACTTTCTAAAGTCATCTTTTCACTCCTGTGGATTTATTAGATGGTTCTAATAGTGTAGAGGCAAGTAAGGTCATGTTTTTACATGTGAGATAGTACTAATAATACATGTGGATCATTAAAGCATTTCCCCTTTCAGACTGCAGAGGTCAGTGAATCAGCATTACAGATAACACCCACGAATGACAGCTGCAGGGAGCCTAGACATGCACTGAGGCCAAAAACAAAAACATTACAACTGCTTAATAGATGAACGAAAAAACAAAAAACAAAAAGGTATTTCTGTAATGCTGCTGTCTCCCAGTGTGCAAGCTCAGAGCTGGGTACTCCATTTTACCAGTATGACACACAGAATGGGCATTTCAAAGGCAGACATGAGAGGAAAATGTCTGCTCCTGCACTGAAAGGCAGCAACCACAAGGGGTGCTGTACTTCTAAAATGTAGGACAGTGACTGCAGCTGAACAATGAAAATAATGACTCAGATGCTAGACAAAGATAGGCATAGCACTTCTGTGCCTTCTCTCCCTTCACACCCCATCTCTGTTTTTTAAGTCTGAACAGGAGCCGTTTAGAGACTGGGGAAAAAAACAATAGTACTGCCGAGAGCGTGAGAGGCGAAGGAAGAGGGGTGGGAAATGGGGACAACAGGGGCTGGGAAGCTCTGGCAGTCTGCAGAGGAACAGACGGGCTTTTAAAGCAAATCTACAGGCCACAGAGTGCTGGAGGGGGTGGGGCTGGGTCAGGAAACAGAGAAGCAGACACTGGGATAACCAATAATCCAAGCAGGGATCCTGCCTTATTGAGAAGCTGATCAGAAAGAGTTCCTGCGCCTTTAAAGCAGACATCAGCCACCAATCAGCTGAATCAAGGATTACTTGATTCCTCCCTGTTTTCAACTGCAACATTTGCCTATCTATGACTCGTTCATGGCAATACAGTATCAAGGACAAACAGCTAAGAATTCAGCTGCAGTATTTCCTGCTAGCACCACTTCCTTTTGCTCTTCTGCAGACTAAATCCTGTTCTGCTGAGGTAAACAATCATGCACTCCTTTCACAAACTACACGGTCACAGATACTGCGACAATCCTAGGCAATGTAATGGTGAATCAGATAGGTGCACTGTTAAACATCCAGATGCATTTCTGGAGCCCAATCCCAAACAGAACCGGCGGTCTAAAGTGTGTTTTGTTCCTTCAAACTGAGTCAGCCTTTATGGTGCGATTTAGTGAGAGCTGGGTGGACATCTGAGGCAACAGAGGGAGAATGAACCTGGTGTAAATTCCCTTGGGGGGGGGGAGGACTGGAAAATGATCACAGAAAATCATACTGAAACAAAAGAAAATAAACTCAAACTTCTGAAGCAAGAACACAAAGCAACAATTACCTGCGTAAACAAAGAAACCAGAGTTGTCAATAAAAGTCACAGAATAAAGGCATTATTAGCTGAGATTTATTTCATACAGTGGATCAGAATCGCTTGCAACCACTGATATTGTTGCACTTTAAATCTTATTAAATTTACATATCACCTCCAAATTTCAAAATAGGGCAGTATTTTTGTACTTGGCAACAGCCGGGGCCACCACATGCGACCATCACAATCCTAAACAGAGAGGCATTTCAAGCTAAAGTATCTGACCTGACGATCACTATGGTTGGTGAACAGCTCGGCGCATTACTGCCAGCTTGTGGTTACCGTTAGGATATTACTACCTGGTGAGGATGAAAAATGACAGTTAAAATCGTCAATCCTGTCAAACATCGGAAGCAAAATCTTTTACTATAAAGAGTATAGAGATGCAGACTTTCAATACAGATTGTGGTAGCGAATCAGCTTGCAATGTTGTAGTGGTTGTATAATCCAATCCAATGAAATTGAGACATTGTGTAAAATATAAACAGAATACAATAATTGGCAAATCCCGTTGTCCCTGTCCCAGTTTTTTTGGAATCTGTTGCAACCATCAAATTCAAAGAGTGAATATTTGAACAAAACAAAAAAAGTTAATCAGATTAAACATTAAATATCTTGTATTTGTAGTGTATTTAACTGCATATAGGTTGAATAGGATTTGCAAATCATTGTATTCTGTTAACATTTTACACAACGTCCCAACTTCATTGGAACTGGGGATGTACTTGACAACCGAGCAATACCTGTTGAGCTTTCTAAATCTTGTAAAACATGAGTTGATGTAGCCGAGAAAATACTGAAGAACCATTAACACTGGCCACTATATTAGTTTCACCTGCTTGTGAACACAAACTGTAACCAGATCAGAACACATGGCACCAATTCAATGCATTTAGTTCAAACCTTTAAAGAAAATCTGCATGCTAAGCTATAACAGAGCTCCAGACTAACTGGTTGCACCAGTAGGTGCTATAAAGGGCGTTAAGAACCAGCTAAAGGTTAACTGACCAGAGCATTATCTGAATACAGAATGAGTTGAGGCGACAGGTGGAGGTGGAGGGCTCAACTCCCTTAACATTTTTGTTCTTTTCTCATCATCTCATTCCTTTTATCTTCTCATCATCGGCATGTAGGGGCAAAGGTGGCGGCGCTGAAATTCTCACCGAACACTTTATTGGTTCTATTTGAATGCAGCCAAAGGTTTAACACAAAGTTTTAAAGTATAATGCAGCTGAGAGATGGACTGGTCCTGAGAACAAATACAGAGTTCAGGACAACTTAGACGAAGGCAGGACCCCTCACCCCCCCGCCCCGCTTTGTATCAACAGATGAGAGACGGATGATGGCGATGAACTGGTTTCTTGAACTTGACAATGAGTTTGTACAAAGTGGTTTCCACTGTCACCAGATGTCAAACCGATAGAGCACCCTTGAGACGAGATGGAAAATGAGATCAGCTTCATAGTTGTGCAGCTGACACCTTCAGCACCTGCGTGATGCCATCATGTCAATATGGAGCAAAATCTTGAGGAATGTTTTGTTAAATCTATGCTACAGAGAATTAGACCGTTCTGAAGGCAAAACGGGGTCCAACCTGGTACCTGCAAGGTGCAATTAATAAGGTGGCCAGATAGTGGGTTTTGCCTGAGAATCTATAAACATAAATATGCTGCTATTTTCATAACATAAATCCCCAAGAGGCCCTGTTCACACAAAGGAATTCACATAAACAGGACTGACAATTGTTAACTTGAAAGAAAATAATCACCGTCTGTCCTGTTTAAGGCCGAAGTTTGTCAAAACAACCTGAACTCGTTTCATTGCACTACATTTATCTTTAAATGAATCTCCTTTATCAGATATACTTTGCAAGTTTCAGAGTAAATTATCTGCTTTGATTATTGTGATTTTGAACCTACTTCAGTACGTACCCACACATAGAAGTAGATGGTCAGTTTAATAGCTTCTGTTTAGGCTTCATATCTTTTGCCTAATTTGTGAATAATTTGTAACTGTTTGCTCTTTTACGCCGTCTGTACTGGCAGATGGTCTAAAGGTGAAATGTGAATGTAAAAACACTATTTTCTGGTTTGATTTTTTTTATTAACTTTTGGTTTTTCCCTTTATATTTTAACTTTTACAACCCAGATCATAAGCAATTTACAGCCTGAGAGTGAATGAATCTCAGTTATGCTAAGTTTTCAGATCAAAGCACATCTGTCTATGATAACAGATTTTAACTGCATTTCCTGCCAGCTGATGTACACAATTCTTTACAGATTGATCTAAAAACATTCAATTTCTGTTGAATAACTGAAAATGACAAAGTTGCTGAGAAATGTCGTTGAGCCTTTGTACAACGGGACACCTAAAACACTACGGTGAGTAGAAAACTAATCTGCTCTGCGTGAACTGGATGAAAGTGGAAGGAACACACTAAGAGCCTGGATCTAAATGCAGTCAAACATGGGACACTTGAAGGCCATTACACATCCAATCACCCCAATCCTCAGAAGCGCAGAGAAGAATGAGGAAGAGGAGGGACTGCTTAACACCCCCCACCCCCCAACAGGGACGTCCTCTCCTCGCCCTGCTCCAACACACAAAGCACCAACGGCGGTCACTACAGCTGCCGTTTCCTGGCTGTCAGCACATTCTGCAGCATGGCGAGTCTCTGGATGCAACGCACATGTGGTTTAGCACTGGGAACCAGTATGCCGTACCGACCCTGAAAACCGTTGCCCAGATCTGAGCAAAACAAACCGCAGCGGGCCGCTAGCATGAGAGCTGGCAAGTATTCTCGTGGACACACCACATCTTTATTTATTTAGCCCTAATAAACTGTTCCCACACTTTGCCTTTGTTGCCTTGTGCTAAATAAATTATGTATGTGCACATTCATCCTTTAAACGTGATTTCATTTCAATCACAAACCTCTGCTAAATGAGGATCAGCAGAAAGAGCAACCTCTGTTTAATTCCGGTACTATTATTACCACAACACTGTGCCTATATACACACACAACTTACATATATATATATATATATATATATATATATATATATATATATATATATATATATATATATATATATATATATATATATATATATATATATATATATATATATATATATATATATATATATATATACATATACATACATATATATATATATATACATATATATATATACATACATATATACATATACATACATATATATATATATATACATATATATATATATATATACATATATATATACATATATACATATATATATGTGTATATATATATATATATATATATATATGTATATATATATATGTGTATATATATATATATATATATATATATATATACATATATATATACATATATATATATATATATATATATATATACATATATATATACATATATATATATATGTGTATATATATGTATATGTATATATATATATATATATATATATATATATATATATATACATATAAATACATATATATATATGTGTATATATATGTGTATATATATATATATATATATATATATATATATATATATATATATATATATATACATATATATATATATATATACATATATATATATATATATACATATATATACACATATATATATATATATATACATATATATATATATATATATACATATATATACACATATATATATATATATATATACATATATATACACATATATATATATATATATATATATATATATATATATATACACACATATATATATATATATATATATACACATATATATACATACATATATATATATACATATACATATATATATACATATATATATATATATATATATATACACGAACATCTCAAAAAATTTCAATATCACGAAAAGGTTAATTTTGTCACTCAGTGTGAAATATTTCAAGCCTTTATTTCTTGCCCAGGTTGCTTTGATAGCAGCGTCTCTCATCTACCTCTTGACGATACTCCTTAGAGACTCTATGGGGTTTAGGTAAGGCCAATCACGAGCAGTCACACCACGGTCACTGAACCAGCTTTTGATACGTTCAACAGTGTGGGAAGGTGCCAAGTCCACCTGGAAAATGAAATCAGCACCTACTTAAAGCTGGTCGGTTTAAGTAGATGGACCAACGCCAGCAGATGACATGGCACCCCAAACCATCGCTGACTGTGGAAACAACTGAACTTCAAGCCACGTAGGTTCTGTCTCTCTCCACTCTTCCTCCAGACTCTGGGATCTTGATTTTGAAATGAAATGCAAACTTTACTTTCATCTAAAGAGGTCTTTAGACCACTGAACAACAGTCCTATCTTCTCCTTAGACCAGGTAAGACGCTTCTGACATTATCTCCAGATCAGGAGTGACTTGACACAAGAACTGCAACATTTGTAACCTATGTGTTTGATTTGTCTGTGCGTAGTTAATCTTGATGTGCTGATTCCTACAGCCTGAATGGATTTTGCTTTATAATCCTCTCAAGGCAGAAGTTATCCCTGTTGCTGGTGCACCTTTTCCTACCACACTTTCTCCATCCACTCAATTTACTATGGATACTGCTTAGACGGCATTCTTTGAACAACCAGCTTCTTTAACGATTACCCTTTGTGGCTTACACTCATTGTGGAGATGTGTAAATGACAATCTTCTGGAAAATCTGTCCTGCCAGCAGTCTTCTTCATGATTGTGTGGCCTAACGCCCCAGACAGAGACCATTTAGAGATTCAGGAAACCTTTGCAGGTGTTTCTATTGTTTAACTTTTTCACAAAATTCTCATTTTCTGAGACACTGAATTTTGGGTTTTTATTATCTGTAATCAATAACAAATACAAGAAATAAAGGCTTGAAATATTTCACTCCATGTGTAATGAATCTATACAATATATGAGTTTCACTTTCTGAAATGAATGAAAAAATAATGAACTTTTTCACTATATTCTAATTTTTTGAGAAGTGCCTTTATCTGCGGTCTAGACATCATACTGAAACAAACACTAAACTGATGGTATGTTGCTATACAAGGGAGGAATAACTGATCAATAGACTAACAAGTCTTTACAGGCCATGAATGGGAGCAACAGATCATCTCCTACAAGTGTTGCAAACATGTGTGACAAGTTCGTTGCCAAGATTAAACAAGCAAGTATTGCAAGTTGTCGCCTTTTTTGTTAATTTAAAACAAACTGACTGAGCGCTAATGGAGCAGCTCAGAATATACGCACAGAGCATCAAGTTTTCAAAGTAACCACACATCAAACTTCCCATCAGCAACTGTAAAACCAGCACCCTCTGATGTCAGATAAAGTGGGATACACAGTATTTAAGCACATCTAAAATATGTACCGTACAAAGCAGGGTCCCCTGTATATGGCTGTACACTGTATTTTGCTATTTGTTTCAAATATAGTCATGGGCAAGTTACAGATACCAAGGTGTACCAAGGTTTTAGAAGGTTACAGTTTAAGAACCAGAGAAGGAACTGGAGTGTACAGAGCATAGAGTAACGCAGCACTTCCCTCCCCCACTTGTTGCTGTGCACTGCTGACTCAAAGAAGTCTACTATACTTTCCCTCTGCTAACAAGACAGATAAATGTGGCTGTTTGGAAAAGGTTACAGTGGTGAAAAACCAAACAGTCGCTGTATGGAAACTAAGGAGTGCCACCCATCACTCCTATGAAGGCATGCATGCTGCTCATGTCTGTATAGCAGGTCACTGCAGGCTGGCTGCCCTAGCAACCCACCCAACCAAATAAACCGATAATATAAGCTTTATATACTTCAAGCAGTAAAAAACTGAATGGCCAGAATGGATAGTAATTTGTAAAATAAGCACTTAAGATCTACTACTAAATGTTGCAGAACTATATACTATATTTTTGATTAAGTCTATGAATAAAAACATAAAATCCATTTTATAACATTATTATAACTGCAATATTAAAGGCAGTTATTTTAGCAGCAACAAGAATAATGTGATTCTTAATAGTTATGTGTAAAAAGCAATTTTGCTTTGTGTTAATACAGAGTCCTTACCGTTCCATGTCTAGCCATGCATAATGAGACATTTAGCGTTTATTTATGATTTGTTAGAAAGATGCAGCTGAGTTTTCAAATAGAACATTTTTGTTAAGGTCATCAATGAAGCTTATCTGCAGCCTGATAGATTTGGATTTTAAACGCCTTTCCTCCCTTACTGCTATTTTATTAAATGCAACGTATTAACTGGGGGAAGGACATTTTCAACCATGTGTTGTATGGAAATTCAAACATTAGACAGAAACTCACATTGATTTATCTTCAGTTACTCAGAACAAGAACAGAAACTTAAACTTGAGAAAGGAAGACAATCAGAGAGTGCATTTCTGGGTTACTGTTTTGCGTTTTCAAGGCAAGGTTTTCTTCAAAATTTGCACACTTGCAACTGCATGAACACAGAAACAGCACAACAAACATGTGTTGGACATACTGCATTGTCATAAGAAATATCAGCTGAATGCATCGACAGTAGCTTCAGCTGTATATAAATGGATTAAATAGGCAGCTATCCTGTGTGATCCACATTATGGTCTTTATTGGTCATCTATGAATCAATGCTCCCACTTTTTAACACAAACATTTTTCAATTTTAAGTTCTAGCTCAAGAGCAGTGTGCATTTGTGATTTTAACTTTTGTGGTTTGTCTAAATTACACTTGACATGTTCAGCCCTCATCTTTCAAATGTCAGTCAGAGGGTTCCTCCCATTAGCTGCAACCATCTGTACCAGCCTCCATCTTCACCCACTTCATATAACAGCAGTCCAGCTGTGCGGTGGGTTGGGGTGTGAGCGGACACTGCACCTATCGATCTTGCCATCTTTTATGAGCAAAGATACATTTACTTTTCTTGAGGAAAACAAAAGTGTGTACCAGTCACATGTTGCTCCTCAGTTCTCCTTGTGACCACTGAACGTTTCTCTGCCTTTGTGTCAAAAAGCGTTTCGGGTTTAAATTTTTATTTTGGACAATCATTTCCTTCTTTCAGCAGAGTCTTACAAATGAGCAAAAGCTTATAATTCATTGAAAGCTCAAATCTCTACAACACAACCTCTTCCCTGCAGAATAACTTCCCCTCAAAAAAATTACACACTTCAAGAACAGCTGTTTTTGGTACCCTTGAAATAATTTGTTTACTGCACTGCTCACGTCTAATAGCACTGAACACAATCGCTGTTGTTCTTGTGGCCCTTTAAAGCCCTTTCAAAGCTCTGCCAACTAGCAGACGCATCATCTACCTCGACCTCTTTCCTCCTTTCGCTGCTGTGGTAATTTCAAGTGTTGGTCAACTATTTCACAACATCATCATAAAACTAGCTTAACATCAAGTTACTGCTGTTAGTGACCAAAGTATAAAGCACAAGGAGACACGTCAGAAAACCCTGACAGAAATCAGCAATTTGAGGGTCTTGCTGCAGCCTGACGCAAACACATTGTTAAAGGTTTAAGTGCTCCTGATTGTGAAGGTCACTTATAAAGGCCTTGCTTTTGGCTCTATGACAATCTAACAAGAGTTTGATGTATTTTGCCAAGGCTTACAACAAGGAAGTTACCTTTTCGTCTCAACTATGAAAGCAAACTCCTAGAGAAGCAGCGGTTCAAGGGTGAAGCCTGTTTTTTTTTTCTGCAGATTTTGAAAAATGCAGGATAGCAAAGAACTGTGGCACATTACTTGCACAATAAAAAGTATTACACTTTAAAATAAATGTAATGTAAACTGACATTTTTCAGACACTAAAGGAAGCCTGAAAACAAATGCTAAATATCAGAGAAAACCTAAAATAGGAGAAATTGTCTGAGGAATCAAACTGGACAATTTTAAGCTTGACCGGCCCTGATCAGGACAGAAGCTAACAGGACATTTTTAGGATCAGTGAATGCACCATAGTTAAGCTCCTCCAGGCTAGACTGGCAGCAACAAAATCTTCGGTGTAGAAGCATCAGTGAGTCGTTTAAACATTAAGTCAGGAGGAAGCATAAAAGGTGCAAGAAGCTTTAAGAAAGGAAACTATTTTCCTGGAAGGCGTGTCGGCTGTTTGTTCAGCCAACAAAATGAATAAAAAGCAGCCGTCATCTTATTCTCTTTACTCTACAGTCAAGGATTTGTAAACTTATTTACACAGCTGAAAGACTCTCGACTCCAAAACATTAACAAAACTGAAAAATGTCCTTTTCCCCCCAGGTTAAGATCCATGTGTGTCAGGATGTCTGCCAAGAGCAGGAGTGGGCAACTTAGATGTGTCCTTGGTCCAACATATGAAGCAAATGACTGAATTACCCCCTCAGTATGCAGTCATTTCTGCACAGGCCTGGTAATGAGCCATACATTTGATTCAGGTGTGTTGAAGCAGAGACACATCTAAAACTTGCAGAACACGGCCCTCGAGGACTGGAGTTACCCACCCCTGGCCTAGAGTTTTACAGGAGAGCTAGTCTAATTCATCTTTAAACAGGAAGAAGCTATTTGGGAACCAGGATTACGGGTGAGGCCAACCAGCAGGACAAGGGTGTGGGGCAGGAAGAGGGCAAATTCAGCCGGAGAGCTGCAGCAGTCATTACATAAAAGAGAGGGGTTATGTAACGACTGTGGGTTTGTGTTGGGGAGCTCGGGTCGAGCTAAACACATCCAGATGTGTCAAGCGGGACTGAAACCTATACAAGCACTCGAGTGCATACATACATGCATACATGGACAGCGGTGATGAGGGGAAGGAACAACACACCCAACTGACTCAGACTGCAGCGTAATGCTGAACCATAAGCATGAAAGGCACTCTGTAGTCCCAATTACCCTGCAGATCATACAATCAGCACGTTGCCTGGATCATCGGGTCCTCGTTTTTTTTTTTTTTTTTTTAAATCCCTGGAGACAAGTTTGTTTTTAATGATCAAATTACAGAAATGTAGAAATTTTTATTGTTCCATAAGCCATTACGTAAGATCTGAGATTTCCTGATGAGCATTTTTGTTGCCTCAGAAACAAGAAACTGTGCCCACTCGTTTCTTAACACAGAACATGCCGTGCTCCTTGCAACATGCTTAATATAATAAATACAAGTGATTCTGCGGTTCCAGTTAAAGAATGACATTAACATGATTTTCTGGAACTAGCAGCACCCACCGACCAGTACAGGCTGTTATGGATCTCTTATTTACAACAGACACTGGTCAGAAAAAAAAGAAGAAAGAAAGGCCTGCAACATAAGCTTGTAGCAGATGTTGGCTGAACACCAATCCTCTGAGATACAGGAAACCACGTCTATGGAACAAGCATGGCTGACAGGATTAGATGTAAGCAACACGACCAAACAAGCAAACAGGTTATTTTCTCACACGCCTGTGAATCCTCCTGTTGTAAAAAAAACGAAATTAAGAAGCTGTTGCTCGAAGAAGACATTAAATTGTAAGTAGTTAGTGGGGTAGTCCCTTTAAGCCAGTGATTGTTAACCGAGACCAAATGTTAGATGGGAAAGTGTTGTATAACGGCCGTTGAAAAGCATACACCTCACTTCCTAGAAGACAAATATGTTAACAATGAATAAAAGGTTAAACAGAACTGGGAACCAGTTTTCAACCTGTTGAATCGCTAGCTGCTTGAAGGTATATCAACTGTACTTTCACATAGTTCAATAAAACTCAAATGACAACGCTAAATGTTTACAACTTGGCTCACATAAGAAACTCAGTACATTTAGGTAATCTTAGCTCCTACTGAAGCGTAGATTGTATTGTACAGCAAATACCTGCGACTGGTGACACTCCCATTGTCTCAAAAGAGCAAGTTTTAACTAGCTGCTCGTAGCCTCAGATTACATTTAGGTAGCAGGATTAACGCCATTTGAGGGAATGTATGATTACACTACAGACTCAAAAGAATCTGCCTCCATGGGCCGTCATTAATAACTGATTTTACTTCCTCCACAAACAAAAGACTCTTACATAAGCACACATGATCTACTGTGTTACAGATAACCATAATTAAACGTTACATCTAACTGCAGACTCACTTACTGCACTTAATGACGTTTGATTTCGGAAACGGCAGCAGTGGAAAATGTGACTTTACGAGGAGATCTCCCGACATGCCGAAGAGTCACCACATGTTGATGGTCACTAAGTTTGCAGGAAGTTTTAGCTGCCTCACAGTAAAGCCGTTTTAAAAGGGTGGACACTAGAAAGTTAGCGTGGTTAAGTAAAGCAGGAACAAGCAATGAAACATTTTGCTGTGAGGAGAAATGAACCCCTGATCAAACAGATGCAGCGATGGAAAAAAAAAAAAAATCAGCTTGTGAATTTAAAAATATTGAGTGAGTCACATTTGTAGATAGCCAGGAAAAAAATTGTAATAAATTGCCTTCTGAGGTTTATTTGCTTTGACGGCATAATAAGGAGTTCGTTCTCTTCCTACAAAATTCCCGAACTAGTTATCTTCTGAGCCACAGAACGTATGCAAAAGTATATGAATAATGCCAATAGTGATTGGTAAATTAAAAGACATAAATGCAACACATGTAGCCTTGACAGCTGTCATGATGCCTTTTTGACATTGATTTTTATCTCTTGTACTAACTAAGGTATAAACATTATTAGCAACTCGTAATTTAATTAGTTTCTTCCCACCTGTTTAGAAGGAGGTTTAGCTGCTAAGTCAATGGGTCAATGCCACTGGCAGGGCCTCCTTAAATAACTTATCAACTGGTATAGTGAACAGAATTTTACAGCCTTGTAATATAGCTATGCAAGTATGTAATTACATTGTAATCTGCCTATATGATTGGATTGATTTGCTTATATAGTTCTGTTTATGAATTGTATCCGTTTATACCTTAAGATGGCATTTGTTGTGGACTGACGTTATATAAATAAACTAACAAGTAGTGAATTTCTGGAGACCATCTTAGGACCCCTCTCTTGTTGTTTCGTGACCCAAAGTGGAGTCCCCGAACCATACACTCTGGAATCACTTAAACATCGATTTGCTTTGCAAGACAATCCGGAAACTTTTTAGGCTTTCTTTAACATCACACTATGTAACATCACACTATGTAACATCACACTATGTAACTGTGATGGCCTTACAAAATGTTACATAAACAGTTTTACTGCTGGTCCTTCACTTTCAGTGTGTCTCTGATCTGTTCCCCAGTAGAATCTAAATTTTTATTTTTATTTCAAAAGACTCAAGTTAGCTTGTTCTTTTGCAGTTTCACAGTGATTGGCAAATAATTCAGAGCTTTTATGGCCACCCTGTTGTTGTAATGAGAAATGGTTTACTAGCAGCGTAATAAAAACAAACAAAATACCAGAGGATAACAATAGTTGCATAAACTGTTAAATATATCTTAAAGCCAACCTCATCCTTTCAAGTCACTATAGATCACATAATCAGTTAGAAGCACCTCAGAGTAAAACTTTTTCTTATATTATTTTTTACAACTTCTTGTGGCATATTTTACAATCAACTACGCTTCTGCTTGTGTGCCCAACTGTGCTCCCTAATCTTTATGATCACAAATAGGCTGTAGTGTTAAATCCATTAAGAGTATAAACTGTGTGTTGACTTTGTTCTGTTCTAATCCCATGCTCAATAAACTGACTACAAAAAAAAAAAAATGGATTGATATTCAACACTGACTTTAGACATTTAACACTGACAAGCCATGAGGCGAATTTACTATATACATATATCCTGGCCAGGAATAGAAGACAACTGATAAATCTATTTTGTTTAAAAATGCATAATTATAAAGTCAAGAAGTAAATATTTAAAACAAAGTCAGTCTGAGATGCATTTTTAAGTATTTGCATCATTAAATTATAAAACATATCCTTTTCAGAAGCATCATATTTTTTCATACTTTCTAAGTGCATAATCATATCTTTAAATGGGAGTTTTTGGGATTTAAATTTATGACATACTTGCTAAAATTGCATTTAAAAAGTGCTTCGAGATGTATTGTAAATTGCCGCTATATAAACAAACTGAATCGAAGTCGATGTCAACCAGTCCTATTTACTATGCCTGTTTACATTAAATCTATAGTCAGCTTAAGTTTTCCCCCTAAAACGCCCCATATCAATATTTGTCATTGTTATTTACTCTATTTTTATTGACTCTTCTCTCATTCCATCTTTAAAATTGTGTGAATAACAAGCATCTAAATGAAATGTTTTCATGGTTATGCACACAACAAACACTTCCTGTTAGGATATGATTATATTTAGGTCAAAGATCATCACAGAGTAGGATAAGAAAGAGCTACTTTGTTAATAATCTACCCAATCTCACACCAGCCAATAACTCCATTAACACACCAGACCCGACCTGCTATGTAGCCCCCGCCCCACAGCCTGTTAAATCGGATGACACCGAGATCTGCACTCTGATGTGAACTTCCTATGGAATACGTGTTCATGCTTCTGCTGACACAAACCCGACGTTAAAACAGGATGTGTGCAAAAACAAACACGACTTCTCTGAATCCACTGACCTCCACCTTGATGTTCGCTCAAGGTTTTAATCCAAAAAATTAAAAAAAATGACTAGCTCTGCTGGATAAACGGAACATTCCTTTTTAGCCTGGCCCTCCTCAGAAGGAAGAACTCTGACAAGAAAGCTTTTTATCCCATGGTCCATTCGAGCTTGTGCTTTCTCTACAGCATACCACCCACACAGCTACACATGCTCTGTGGGTGACTGTATGTCTACCCCTCCCTGGAGTTTGACCCAAGCGCAACTATGATTGTCATTAGCACCTGCTATGCTGGAGTAGCATACTGCAGCATTTGGAAATGGGGGGACTTTCTTTGGACAGTTGAGCAGCTCCAAGTACCATGACAGGCGTGAGTGAGGGGAGATGTCAACACCACGCGGGTCTACCTAAAACCTTAATACAACTGAGTACCGTTATGAAGTGTTTCTTTGAAAATGAACGCTTTCTACATTAAGTACTGAACTTCACTGAACACAGTGTGTGTGAGGACACTGCACTTACATTTTGACATGTCGCTGCTCAATGTCCACTCTGGACAACTCCTCCTCTTCCAGGTCAGAGTCCCCACCAGAGCTACTTTCAGTTACATCAGAGTCAAAGGCGCTTTCTGCTGAATGAAGGTTGGCTGACCCGCTCAGATACAGCCTCTCCAGCTCCAAGGGCACAGAGCCGCTCTTCAGGAACCGGCTGAGACTGTCCCTGTTTGACGAATAGTGCCGTCCAGTCCTCCATGCAGCCGAATGTGGGGCCACCTCTGACTTACGGTTACCAGCTCGTAGCCTGCTAAGAGCCGAGTCCAAGAAGCCTCCCAGCTGCTGCTGGATGTGCCGCTCCACCTGCTTGGCCTGCACCACCTGAAGACGTTTGCGCAGGCGTCGCAGGCGGCTTTCGATTTCAGCCTGGCGCTTGCTGTTGAGAACTGTGCGCTCTCTGACATGAGCCTCAAGGCTGTCTGAGGAGAAACTGCAGGGTGGAGGAGGCTCTGGTGTAGCTGTGCATTTTGGGGATCCCTGCTGGCTGCTGCCTGGCCTCTCCCCATCAGAATCCTGTGGCTGACCAGTAGGCGTCTCCAAATTAGCTTCGTTTAAACTAACTTGTTCAGCCGAGTTCGGGTTGTCGTGGTTAAAGGAAGAGAGAGCAGCAGAATGAAGCGCTGGTGGTTCAACATTATTTCCATCTGCATTCTGAGTAACCCCAGAGGAATGCTTCTGTTTGAGGCCTTCTTTTACTGGGATGTGCCCAGATATGGTAGCAGTGAAGGTCTCTGAGTCCAATGGCAGGTTCTGGGACTGGGAGTCTGTGGTGGCCGAAGGCTTATCACCGTTCACCGTTACCACGCAGCCAGAGCCTGACATACTTGCCAGCTTCTTGGCCAGGCCGTTGACAGGTGCCAAGGGCTGGCCACTCCCGTTGGTGCTGCCACTCATGAAGCTTTTCAGTTGGCCACCAGAGAGTTCAATTGCGTGCCTCCTCCTCAGGAGGAAGTCTCCCCCACCGTTAAGCAGAGAACTGGGCTGAATTCTGTGGCTTTTCAACACAGACTGTTTGATGAGGACTCCTTGCAGCTTGATTGACTCCTTATTTGCAGGGACAGATGTCACATCTGAGCATAAATAAGAAGCCACCAGTGGCTGGAGTTTACCCAAGGCTGAGGCCTGAGACACTGAGTCGGTCTGGGGTTGCTGTTCCTGATGTTCCTGGTCGCCGCTGCAGAAATCAAGAGGGCAATTTTCGGAGGTGACCTTGCACTTGCCGGGGCCGCTGCTATGGATGAGGATGTTGCTGGCGTTACCGTTGTTCTCTGCACTGGCCGGTGAGAGACTTGAAGATGGGGCAGCCAGTTTGAAGCGGATGTGGTGAGCTTCGGCTGGGGCGTCGGTGAGAGCGGGCGCCATCGCAGCCATGCAGTGCAGAGGGACGGGCACCTCGGCCTGCTCCACTCCACCCGCTTACTGCCCCACCTGAGAAAAGCCTGGAGACAACATGGAGGCACAATAAGACAAGAACAGAATAAGACAAAAGAAACATAAAAAAAGAAACAGACAGGGGAGGCTAAAAACAAAAAACAAGTTATACAACTTTGATTTCACAACACCACCAGCTACGCTAGCTGGTTTAACTTATAGGAGCATGAAACCAAAAACTTGCTTTAAAAATTAAAATATTATTGATTTAGAATTAAAAAGGCAAAAAACCTTAATTCCTTACCAATCTCTCTGTATTACATACTGATCTCAGAACTGTAAAAACAATATGACCAGAGCTGAATCTATACACAACATAAATAAAACATTTGCGCAACTGGTTATGTAGGGCTATACCGTGACTGGAAAATTACTAACCAACACAAGTATTGAAAAATTAGGGACCAATAATCAAGAGTAAATTAATAAAACTAGTGACCAATATCCACAGCCCAACATACTTCCTCTTACTTAAAAAAAAAAAGGCTTAAGTAAACATAATTATAAATAAATGAACTGGGGACTGTCTGGGATTCATTTCCAACCTACAAATTCAAAGTGAGGCAAAATAAATGTCATCTTATTTTCAATTCATTTGCCAAGTTATTCACTTTGCACCACATATATTTTTATTACAATTCCAGAAAATATTCTAAAAAAGTAGGACTTCAAACAAAACTATAATAATAATAATAATAAAGAGAAACAGGAACACTATTAGTGTGAATGCCTACTGCATTCACACTAATGAATAGAAAATGCTATGCACTGACTTAGGGGAAATAACATGCAAAGGGCACTGATGGAATAACAACCCTCACCCAAGGCCACTAAATAATTCCCACTACAACCATGTACGTGCAAACAAGCCCTCAGTGTCATTTACTTATAAGGCGTTAAAACAGAAACTTCTGGTGAGGAAAGAAACAGGAGAAACCAATGCAAATTGCCCAAACCCCACTGCCCTACATGTACCCTGGCAAGTCTGCATGCATCAGGGTTCCTTGCAGGCCGTGTAAGTAGGTGGATTTAGGCCCAGCATTAGCTCAAAGCAAATGATGTCATCCTGCCAGGGTTGCTATGTCATTTCATCCTAACTCGTTGTTAAAATCCCTCTTTCTCTGATATTCCAGCGTGGAAGCTGCTTCAAAAAAATCCATTATGCTAGGAGAAAGTCGATGGCAAAGGCATTGTTTGAATGATAAGCATATCTTTCATGCCAGCCGCATGCGTATTCATGGGAAACTTTCAAACAGACTGCCTTCAAATTGTGAAAGATAAGAGCTGCATCTCCGCGCATCGTCTGCAGGCTCAGATGAATGAGGGGTTCAGTATTTCACTGCAGTTTCTCGTCGGCGCGCACTACGCCATGTTGGTGTTTCCGAAGCAGATTATGCAATGCAATTCATCCATCTAAAACCACCCATTCGGCTCCAAAAAAAAAAACGCCGAGCTACTCCAGGGACATTTAAATGATCATCGTAGGCCAAGATGCTACGATAATTCAACGTTTTTGGGTTTTTTTTTTTTTTTTTTTTCTGTAAACGTGTGGTTTGAGATGCGACAAAAATGTCCACATCCAACGTTAGCCAACCATAACGTAATCGTCAAAATGTCTTCCTGGTGTTTACAAGAGCATTTGTGCATGTAAAAGGCTGCTTTGCGCCTCAGCGTTACGTGTGCACCATTTCATTGCACTACATTTCAATTAGTTTAGGCGCAAAGGCAGCACATGGTCACTTCGTATCATAACGAGGTGTAAGAAAAAAAAAAAAAAAGGGGAAGACAGAAACACGATCAAGCAAACCCAGGAACCAAGAGAGAAATATCTGTTGAGTCAATAAACTGCGTGGAAATTAATGCGCTTTGCTGCTGATGCAAGAAACAACCTGCTGGCAAGTTGGCGTGTCTCTCACAAGCCAGCTGCAGTGAAACGACACTGACCACACTGTTATGTAGCTTTAATACTAAACAATTTTATTATCTGGTAGAGACCAACTTTAGAGTTTTACACAAACCTCGTTAGGCGAGTGAACGTTTAAAGTGCCTACGTAACCTGCGTACACTGTCGGTAATAGTTTGGAGTAAATTATGCCTAAAGTTAAAATGTTTAATAAGGTAAGAGCGTCCCTGAACACACAGCAACAATAAAAATAAAACAAGGCTCTGTTGCACAGCAGATACTAATACGGGCCATTATAACCAGACATTCGTGTGTCTGATAACTATTTATATAAACAACGTATTGCGACCGATTGCAGAGTGGAGACATGGTCTGCATTGTAATTAGACTACAGAAATAAACACAAGTAGCTTGTTTTTTTGAATCTACAGCACCTGTCCACGGTCTTATTTTCGCACAGAAGCTGAAAGAGGATCGGGCGGTGGGTGTAGTTATAGCGTGTCTCTGAAAAGCTGAGAAGTTGGGAGTAGACCCAGGCAGTCTGGTTAGCTCGCTAACAAAGAAAAAGGAGGAACCTACCACGTGACGAGTTTGCACTATCCGAGGGAATTTCGGCAACAGTCCCCTGCAGTTAGGGTGGAAAAAAACCAAGAGTACCAACACAACACACGGGGCTTTTGTCGATCACTCTGCCATTAATAAATCCAAAAAAATATGCAACCAGGGTGCGGAAAGGGCCCCGCTTCTCGGAGTCTCTCGGGTTCGTTCCGGATTCAGCAATGGGCGAATCACCGATCTACAGTTCGCCTCGCCGCCACAGCGAATATTATAACCCAAGGCCGCAAAACAGTCCGCCCTATTCCCGATTACTCAAATGTAGGCGATTCCACGGCAATCCTGATGCGAAAAAAACTGATTCCCGAGGAGAGAGAGGTGATCCAGATCGCGGTTTGACGCGAGGCTTTTTCTCTCGTTTTAGGGAGAGACGTTTAGAAAATGGCGGCTAGCTCCTCTCCGTCGGATTGAGTCTGACAAACATAGAAGAGCTCTGCGCGCGCGTGTATGTGTGCGTGCGCTGCTGTAGGCGGGAGACACTTCTCATTCTCACCACTAGAGTAAAGGGGAGACAAGAAACAACAGAAAACCTCAAAGAAGAAACCACAAGAGGGCATTGTCTTCCCTAAAACACCGCGCAGTGTCACTTTCACGCGTATTATCAGAATGCTATGAGATGGTGCTGCTGGTTTAACTGGAAATATCCTCTGCCAGACGTATCCGCATGCTCTAAGATCAACTGTGTCACACACACTCAGCTTGTTACTGCACACAAACCATTCACACAAATGAGATTTGTTGTTACATTATCTGTATCATTCATAATTCACACCTGAATCAGTTAATACTATCAGGTCTCCTTATTCCTTTTAAACTGCCACACCACTACATCAGCCTTCTGTGGAGGTGTAGCCAGAGACCACATGAAGGAGCTCTTTCCCTTCAGTGTAATAAAACACCTCATGGTGTCTAGGAAACAGCACCAAGCAGACCAAACAGCTCTGACATAAAAGCTACTGCACCTGGACTAATGACTTAAATTAACCCTCTAACTTCAGTATATCACATTTCATTTACAAAATAAACCTAGGAAAATCGTTGTAATTTCATCCTGAAATGATTTTAACAAATTGAGCCAAATTAAAATGGACACAACATACAACATATTTTAAATTACTAGAGATGTGTTTTGTTAATTTACTTATAACTTGATGGGTTTAAAGCCAGATTTCTTTGACATTATTCAAATTAAGAATTTAACATCTTTAATTGGATTTTGAGGATGTGTTTTGCTTACACATACAAAATATATTTAACCTTAAAAACTGTAAATTCCTATTTTTCTTTATTTTCTGTTTCATGTGTTGATAGCGGTTTTATAACATCTGCTTTTAAAATCTTGCTGATGGATAGAAAATTAGACTGATTCATTTGTAGAGCTAGCTGTATGTTAAAAGTAGTAATTCCACTAAAAGACTAGGTTTAATGTCCTCTGTTAACAAGAGTAACAACAGGAATTGTGAAGTCGTACCATACAAAACTGCTTCCTTTTAAAATTATTTAAAATTTTGGCCTACCTAAACCAAATATTATCCGCAAAGCAATAATTCTGTTATTTGAGACGAGGTTGTGTTGAGACATTTAAGACTGTTGACATCTTACCTTCAGCAGCTAACAGAGTTATAGGAAACACCCACCCCATGAAAAGACAACTATCCTTCTAGTTAGAGAGGGGGCCGAGACAAAAATGGACTTTTGTCATCTCTAAACAGCTACAGTTTCAAAATGTCCGTGGCTAATTTTTTGCATTAGATGGTTATTTACATAGAATTTACCTAGAATTAGCTTACAATGAAAACCAGCATTGATTCTCAGTCTTTGGGTCACCTGGAGGCTATTGATTTTTGGGGGAGCTTTTTGTTTACGTGTGTCGATGGACTGGGATTTGTTGATGGTCCCTAAGAGTGTGACGGCCCTCATGCTGTGACAGCACAGGGCATGAGGGCAAATAAAAATCAGATTTTTAAAAATTAATATGCAAAAGTGAATTTACTGTAATTGTTTTTACATGCAACATTTAAAAAAAAATTTAACACTGGGCACCGTTTAAGGGTTCTAAGTAGGAAAAAATACACTATGATTACTGAAGGGGGCAGCATAGATCATGACACAATTTCCACCTCACCAGACAATAGTCTGTTCAGGATCTTACTCTAGCATTGGGTTTTGACCATAAAAATAGTTTTTCATTGGATCTTTTTTCTTCGCATATCAATAAATGAATAAACACCCATGTAACCTTATACTAGTTTTATAATGATCATCACTCTAGATTAATAGACATCTATCCATCCACTCATCTGGGAAAACGATAAAATATCCAGCAGTCAGTGAAGGTCATTCCAGAACTTGTATTGAAATCATGAATAGCTTGAGATAAGGTGTTAAACAGTTTACTGTTTTCAGTTGCATCATTGTAACCTTAAATACTGATCAGAAGGGGCTCATTGCAGGGGATGTCATTCCCAGGTCTGAGCTTCGAGTTCAGACTTGTGTCTATTAATTTATCTCTCATGTCTGCTGCCTTAAATAGATATTTGACATATGCCGTTTTACTTGTAAGGCAGCACTGAACAATTTTTTGCCTTTTTTAGACGGAGCTTTGTAATGACTTTACCAATGAATCACTCTACACAAATGATAAATATGGACACATTTAAAATTCAATAAATGCTAAATAAATAAACAACATAAAGAAGTATCTTGATAAATGACAGTATCATCAAAATTGTAATTTATTAAAGTTGTTCAGTTTAAAATATAACCTCAAATATTTTATTCAATTTCATTTTATTTTGTTCATTTATAACCAGTTAAATTTCACTCAAACTTTATATGACAAATCAATCCGGTTTAATTCCCGAAATATAAATTCAAATCAATACATCACATAGACAGACTTAATTCAATTACAAAAAATATATATAATTCAAATCTAGTTGTAACACATTAGCATTTTATTCCATCGAAAGCCCCAGGATTTAAAGCCCCAGGATTTGTTTTACCCAGGTAAAAGGAATCCTGGGGATTTGGGTGCCTTCTGTTTCCACTGCTCAGAGAAATAGCTGGTCCTATAAATCTAATAGAGCGTGTTTCTGTGAACAATGAGCCAAAGCTGAAGTTTGGCTGCAGCTGGAAATGACTGAGGTGAGTTGTGTGTACTGAAATCCTAAGGTTTATTAAAAGGAGTTTACTCTGGTATTTTGTGGCTTGAATCTGCTGTTTTTTTGACAGGTCAACAAAATTAAAATAGGCAAAATAAAGAGAGAGAAAGAATATCAACAGTGATTGGGTCAGCCACAGTACATATGTATATGTGTGTATGTTGTGTATGTGCCTTCAATTCAGTCAGAAATTTGGCACTAGTCATTGGATGGATCTGTCCACATTAGTATTTCAAAACAAACATGGTGGATGGATCATCTGATTACTTTTTAACAAGCTGGATTATAAAAGTTTTTCAATGTTTTTAAAAGCTGAAGTGGTCTAAGTTAGAGAAGAACTTCAAGTTGAGAGACGATAAATGGAGGTCTGGATGATCTGCAAGTTTTGTTACAAACCACAGCCCAGAGCACCAGGGATCGACCCAGCAATGTTGTGATGACAAAATAAACTCACCCAGAACTAAAATTATCTATTTATTTATTTTGTGCCTGAGCGTCTGAGACATCAGACCAGAATGGAAACTCCAATCTCTGTGTCGGAGACCACCCATGAGCATAGTGTCCACTCCTCTGTTCAGGGCACCTGGGATGTAAACTGCTCTGATGGGAAGCAGATTCATGTGCGCCTAGCACAGCAGCTGTCTGGTGATATTTAACAGCTGAGCTGAGCACATGCCCACCTGTAGATTTATGTAAGCTTCTGCAACTCTGTTTAATGTGTGGATCAGAACATGCTGATCCCAAAATGCTGTGCCACCTTCCTTTACTGTAAGGAGCTCCAGCACATTTATGTGGAGATAGGTGTGATCTGGCCCCTTTCCTCTCACTGCCTCAACAGACAGGTGCCTCCCCATCCTGACAGTGATGCATGTGTGAACCCTGGGATGTGTGACCCAGGTCTCTGACAGAATGTAGGATTTTCCCCAGTGGGCCAGATTGGCTCCCACTGGAAGAAAAACAAAAATCATACACCTCTTCTGATGCATAGGATCCATGACCTGGCCGGTGAACCATCTTTGAAGGAATCTCATATGAAGCAGACCCAGCGGAACAACCATGTTAGCTGCTGATATCATTCCCAGTAACTGCATACCTGACAAAGCTAACACCACGTTGTGAGGTTTGACATGGCGGAGAAGCTCTGACATCACATCTGCTCTTGGCTGTGAGAGTTGGGCTCTTATTGTGGCTTAGTTTAACTCCATCCCCAACTAAATAATTATCTGGGATAGCAAATTAGAACTCTTTTACCAGTTTATGTATAGTCCAACTTTAATTGATGTGCTACCAGTGCCATTGTCTGCACATCTGCTTCCTCTCTGGACCGAGCCAGTAAAAACCGGTTGTCCAGATAAAAAAGGATTCTCATCCCTGCCGTGCACAGCAGTTGCATCGCGTCTCCACCAATTTAGAGAATGTGCACCAGCCAAAAATGTAACCAAAAGGTAGGAGGTTGTATTGATGTACAGGGGTTGGACAATGAAACTGAAACACCTGTCATTTTAGTGTGGGAGGTTTCATGGCTAAATTGGACCAGCCTGGTAGCCAGTCTTCATTGATTGCACATTGCACCAGTAAGAGCAGAGTGTGAAGGTTCAATTAGCAGGGTAAGAGCACAGTTTTGCTCAAAATATTGAAATGCACACAACATTATGGGTGACATACCAGAGTTCAAAAGAGGACAAATTGTTGGTGCACGTCTTGCTGGCACATCTGTGACCAAGACAGCAAGTCTTTGTGATGTTTCAAGAGCCACGGTATCCAGGGTAATGTCAGCATACCACCAAGAAGGACGAACCACATTCAACAGGATTAACTGTGGACGCAAGAGGAAGCTGTCTGAAAGGGATGTTTGGGTGCTAACCCAGATTGTATCCAAAAAACATAAAACCACGGCTGCCCAAATCATGGCAGAATTAAATATGCACCTCAACTCTCCTGTTTCCACCAGAACTGTCCGTCGGGAGCTCCACAGGGTCAATATATACGGCCGGGCTGCTATAGCCAAACCTTTGGTCACTCATGCCAATGCCAAACGTCGGTTTCAATGGTGCAAGGAGCGCAAATCTTGGGCTGTGGACAATGTGAAACATGTATTGTTCTCTGATGAGTCCACCTTTACTGTTTTCCCCACATCCGGGAGATTTACGGTGTGGAGAAGCCCCAAAGAAGCGTACCACCCAGACTGTTGCATGCCCAGAGTGAAGCATGGGGGTGGATCAGTGATGGTTTGGGCTGCCATATCATGGCATTCCCTTGGCCCAATACTTGTGCTAGATGGGCGTGTCACTACCAAGGACTACCGAACCATTCTTGAGGACCATGTGGATCCAATGGTTCAAACATTGTATCCTGAAGGCGGTGTCGTGTATCAGGATGACAATGCACCAATACACACAGCAAGACTGGTGAAAGATTGGTTTGATGAACATGAAAGTGAAGTTGAACATCTCCCATGGCCTGCACAGTCACCAGATCTAAATATTATTGAGTCACTTTGGGGTATTTAGGAGGAGCGAGTCAGGAAACGTTTTCCTCCACCAGTATCACGTAGTGACCTGGCAACTATCCTGCAAGAAGAATGGCTTAAAATCCCTCTGACCACTGTGCAGGACTTGTATATGTCATTCCCAAGACGAATTGGGCACAAAAGGAGGCCCTACACCATACTAATAAATTATTGTGGTCTAAAACCAGGTGTTTCAGTTTCATTGTCCAACCCCTGTATCTCCTTGTTGAGACCCCAGCCAGAGATTACAACATGGATGAACATGGACTCTGGACTATACATAATCAAAGGCCAGTATGAACTTTTCTACACCTTTCAGTGTCACACTAACTTGCACCTAACCCAGCCCAGGAAGAGGAGGAGTCATAGCTGACTCCCCATGATGTCACTGTTTGAAACAAAACGCCAACATGGCAGCCTCTACCACACGGATTTCCAGCAGGAGAACCGAATGGAGGGACAAAACGTGTGAATGTCTCCTTGCTGGCGAGCAGACATGGCTCTTGAACTTGGATCCAAAAGTGACTACAATCACACCGATTGTATGAACAAAGTTGAGTAAGGAATTGCCCCTGAAGTTGCCACAACGTGCCTTTGTTGCATAGCTCAGTCCACACGTAGATGACCGGACAGCTTCGCTTCCCTGAACTTGTCAGCCACAGGACATTTCCTCAGCACGGTTCACGTAAAAGGTAGAGTTTGGGCAGAAAAGGTTAGTTTAGAATGAAATACTCTAAACAATGTTCATTTCTTGACGTTTGGTTTTTGTTTGTGTTGAGAAAACTCTGTTAAGTGCTAGCAGACTAGCTGCTCAACTAATGATGTGTGCTGTGTTGTGTTTTTTTTTAAAGACAACTTTACTTAAAGGGTGGTTTTTAAGCACAGGTTGGCCATAACACGCCATCAATGCTTATGTATTTGCTCCTTTTATTGATGGTATTTTAAAAGGTACATGTTTGATTTCAAAGGAGTGGTAACAAGCTATAAGCTTCTTTGGTTAGCTTCGACACATGACCTGCTGCTATCTTGTGAGTCTATTAAGAATCTTTTATCCATAAAGGTTAATTTCCAAATAATATTTCCCTAAATATTATTTTACTAAATAAAGGCAGTTAATGAAACACCATTGAGAATTAGTCATGATTGGGTTGATTTTATTCAGCAAATCATTCTTTGAAATATTATTTTATTAAAATAATGTTTATCTGATCTTGCATTGTTAATGGTTGTTTGAAGGTATGCAAATTATTGCCCAAGTTAGTCCCAATACTAACTTAACTTCATTTCCAGATTCCTTAAGATAATCCTTGGTTCAAACATAAATAACATTGAATAGTAATGTTGCATCACTTTATTGGTCATGGTTTTTAACCATCTTTGATTCATTTGTTTGTATTGTATATAGTTGGTCCTCCTTATTCTTTCATTCTTCTTGGTAGTTTAGTTGGATTGTTCTAGTAAAGTTTATTGATTGAAATATGTTTGACTTTGAGTTGACTTATTTTTGTTAATAAATTCATGGATTTTAAGAAATTGTGTGAATTTATTCCACGTGTGTGCAGAGTTTTGTTGTTCAGTAATGTTAGAGCTTGGCTCTCTCCTTTCACTACTACCCTAATACCACCGCCTTATTGGGCTGGTATTCATTGGACAACACTTAACAGACCGAATTCATATTTAATAAAATATTAATATTAAATAATATATACATAATAATAATTACAACACCGTGCAAGGTGAAATGCTGATATTTGCGGTGTTTCTGAATGATGGGGATGTGAAAATATGTGTCTTTCAGCTCTATGGAGGTGAACCAGACATTCTGGTAAACTTTCTCCAGCACCTGCCTAATTGTCAGGATGTGAAACTGCCTCTCTATGATCAATTTGTTGAACAGGGACAGATGGGTCTCATTCCTCCTGTTTTCTTTAGAACCAGGAGATATCAATAATAAAACCTCATGCTTTTCTCTCTGTGGGGAACTCTGGAAATTAAATTTTTTGCCAGGAACTCCTGCAGTTCTGATTGGAGAGCAGAGCAGAGCTCTGATTTGGCAACGCTGGCACAATTTCCACAATCCCTCTGAACGGTGGGGTTTTACAGAAACTGCAGCGTGTAACCCCTGTTGATCAGTCTGTCCAGCCATCTGTCCAGGGAGGGAGTGGGATGCATAAGTGCTGCCACTGTGAGTAGTGCTCTAAGAGCGGGCAGGCATTTATCTGCTGTGACATGGACTTCATGGACATATGCCAGTCTAGAGCCCCTGCCACTATTATTCCCCTCGGATAATCTCTGGGCGTAACCCATGGGGATCTCAGGTCAAAAGGGCTATGGAGTAGCCTCAGCAGAGGGTCTAATGCTTGGGCTCGGGGCTGGGGCGCAGTTTAAGAGAAGACTCGTACTGCACATCCTCTGTGTTCACACACCCTGACATGTAAGGAAAACAGTATGGAGAAAGTGGAAAGGCTGGGTATGCACATAGCAGCATGGAGTGCTGTTGTGGGCTCATGTTTGGGATGAAGAGATGGAGAAGCAGAAAAAAGTTGCTTAGAAAACCTGATATTATGGAAGCCCTTTTAAATGGACATGTGGAGGATGTATATGAGAAGATTATGGCAGGGTGAGTGACAGGTATTTCAAGGAATCTTGCTCTTAAAGTAAATATTTTATTTCCATTTTTTTCCCATTTTTACACACATCCCTCCCAAAAAGTTTTTTTTTTTGTATCGTCTCCTGTGGAGGGTTGGACCAGCTGCCAATCTCTGTGATGCTGCACTGGGAGACTGCTGGGGCAGCTGCGACTGGGTGGCCTCGCTCGGGAAGCTGCAACGGAGGCCATGGATTGTCTCTGCAGATCTCGCCAGTCCCACCAGCAGCCGATAACAGAGGTCTGGATGCGAGGGTGGAATGGAGTCCCATGGCTTCTGACTTACGCCAGCTCGTCATGAGACATCTGCAGCTGCTCCAGCACAGACTGAAAATGGGGAACGATGTGAGTGATCAGTGTGTCTCGCCATAATTTGATCGCCAGGGGATGGAGGCACAGGCCATCGTCGGGCTGGGCTCCAGTACCAGAGCAGGCGGGCAGCCATGACCTGTCAGGGACTCAACCCTATTGATGGGTGAGAATGGTAAATGGCCTGCACTTGTATAGGACTTTAGCAAGTTCTGAAAAAACCCATCGATTTATATATACATTCACACACTGACAGTATTGGGGTTGCCATACAATTTATCTGCCCCTGGATTACTATTGGCCCACCATGTCCAGTCTTGGCTTCCTATTGGCTCCTGTCTCTTTTAGCCAATTCCCATAAAGTGGAAATGTGTACGAAAGTGTCAGAGTTAGACACACTAATAAACTCAGAGAAGGTATGCAATGAAGACACAAGCAAGTCAAAGTTATCTTTGTCTGGCCAGGGAGAGACAGTCCATACTCTCAGAGGAGCTGCCCTGTGTCACAGCCTTTTATTAAAGAAAGAAAAAAACACTCATGGTACAGCATCGTGGGTGTGGCTACACACAGTTTCACAAATACAAGTCCTACTGAATAAAACTGGTTCTGGCCAGATACTGATACAGCACACACGTCCACATCTGGCATTCAAGGACATGTAGATTGGCTGGGGTGCGAACAGACTGCTTCCCAAACTCCTCCACACACACACACACACACACACACACACACACACACACACACACACACACACACACACACACACACACACACACACACACACACACACACACACACACACAAGTTCCTGCTCAGTCTGCATAGCAACTACCCAAATATAACTCTAAGACAAGATGACAATTCTGTTAATAGTTCATAAAAGTACTTCAAAGATAAATGTAAAAAGTATTCAAACCACTTCTATCAAAATTCACCCAACTAAATAAATGAAAATGTCTTTTAATGGTAAATCATAAGGATAAAGAACCTTTTTAAACTAAGTAATGATAATTTATGTACAAATCTTCCAACAGAAAGTATACATCATGAAACTTCACCATCCAAAAAATATTGTTTTTATATAAAAAGATCCAGTTTAATCACACAACTCCCTCTGCATTCATAAAAACGTGCTTTGGTTTTGGCGCACGGAAGTGTTGTTTTCAGCGCAGACATGCTAGCTGCTCGCTGTCCAGCCCGTGTTTTCCCTAAACAAGCTGTTATTTTTGCTGCTTTGTTTTCGAGGCTTGACGCTGCAATGTGCCATCTATTTTTTCATAGCATATTTCATGTTAAAAACAGAACATTTAAGTGTATCAAACTCTTAAAACGAGTCCCGTTTAAGTAAAAGACGCTGATACATATGTAAAGCTAAGCGAGAGAGGATGGGTATAAATATAAAGTTGTGTTTCAGTAATGTATTAGAGGTACAGTATTTAACACCAGAAATTGGAGTTATAGTTATACACTGATTATTTCACTTATTTTAATTGAGAATGTAAATCACTAACAACACTAAAAGCCTGACTCATCCATTTCGAGTATTCATAGGAAAAATGCAACATATTTTTAAGCTGCATGAGCCTTATTTCACATACCAATAAGAAACTGTAAACACCCAGCTGTGGTCATGCATGTGCTGTGGGTCAAAACTGAACGAATAAAGCAGTGTATATTTCGCCTACAGGTTTTTCAATAATTAAATCAACCTCTAAAATGTTAAAAATAAAGACACCATACAAGGCTGGCTATATTTAGTTTCACCACTGATCCAGATGTGAAAGACGCCTTAAATTACAACTGGTTTACATTAAGAGATTATTGTTTCTAGCAAAATAACATTTCTCATATGTATGAAACAGGCATACAGTATGATGAACTTCAGTAAAAATACCACAGCTTAATTATACTGTAGTATATACACAACAATATTAAACAAAAATATCTAACATAGTGATTAAAATACTTTTACAAAAAATACATAGCCACAGTTATTACTTATGCTGCTAAAACATATCTAACACAGTTATAATAATCTTATCTGTAACAAATTTTTCTTATTTTAAATTTAATACACCTTTAGTAGCTGACTGAAGCTGACCCCCCACCTACATGAAAAATTTGGTAAAATACACTGAGTGGATAGTGATTTCTTTGTCCAAGTTTGTGCCCCTAAAATTATTGTTTGTGCTGGTATGGTTTCTAAGATATTAAAAATATTTTTTTTAAGGTCATTCAGAGGTCACCATCCCCTCAGTTTGCTCCAAAATTAACCAGAGTGGTCTCATTTTTAGTGATTCATTGTGCTGGTTAGTGCTGTTAAAATTTTCGTTTGTGCTGCTATAGTTTCTGAGATATTATTAGTTTAAATTTTGGCCGATTACATTATTAGTTATAATATATATAGAAAGACATAAAGATATGAACATTAACTTATAACAGTTGGACACCATAGGGGTCATCAGTTTGGGTCAAGGCATGTGAGGCTGCAGCCAGTGCTGCCATTGGGCAGGTATGCCAGAAAAGTACAAACTTACACATTTCAATAAAATATGTTGTTGCACTTTTATCATTAGTTCACTTATTTTAAAATGTAGAGAATCTGTCAAAATTGACATCGTCAATCAGTAATAGTTATTGGTTAATCAAATATCACTTGTACTCGGACTCGTACTCGTAGTCTTCTGCTATATCCGGGACCGGGACCCACACGTCCCTCTCCCCAGACACCTCCTCCAGCTCCTCTGGGGGGAGCCCAAGGCGTTCCCAGGCCAGCCGAGAGACATAGTCCCTCCAGCTTGTCCTGGGCCGTCCCCTGGGCCTCCTCCTGGTGGGACGTGCCTGGAACACCTCCCGAGGAAGGCGTCCAGGAGGCATCCGGTATAGATGCCCGAGCCACCTCAACTGACTCCTCTCGATGTGGCCCACCCGGATGGCTGAGCTCCTCACCCTATCTCTAAGGGAGTGCCCGGCCACCCTACGGAGGAAGCTCATTTCAGCCGCTTGTATCCAGGATTTGGTTCTTTCGGTCATGACCCAAAGTTCATAGCCATAGGTGAGGGTAGGAACGTAGACCGACCGGTAAATCGAGAGCTTCGCTTTTTGGCTCAGCTCTCTCTTCACCACAACGGACCGGCACAGCGTCCCCATTACTGCGGCAGCCGCACAGATCCGTCTGTCGATCTCCCGCTCCATTCTTCCCTCACTCGTGAACAAGACCCCAAGATACTTAAACTCCTCCACTTGAAGCAGGAACTCCCCTCCAACCTGAAGAGGATAAGCCACCCTTTTCCGGTCGAGAACCATGGCCTCGGACTTGGAGGAGCTGATCCTCATCCCAGCCGCTTCACACTTGGCTGCAAACCGCCCCAGCGCATGCTGTAGGTCTTGGCTAGAGGGGGCCAGCAGGACGACGTCTTCTGCAAAAAGAAGAGACGAAATCCTCTGGTCCCCAAACCAGACCCCCTTGGCTGCGCCTAGAAATCCTGTCCATAAACGTTATGAACAGGACCGGTGACAAAGGGCAGCTCTGCCGGAGTCCAACATGCATTGGGAACAGGTCCGACTTAGTGCCGGCAATGCGAACCAAACTCCTGCTCCGCTTGTACACAGACCGGACGGCCCCTAATAAAGGGCCCCTGACTCCATACTCCTGGAGCACCCCACACAGGGCATCACAAGGGACACAGTCGAATGCTTTATCCAGGTCCACAAAACACATATAGACCGGTTTGGCAAACTCCCATGAACCCTCGAGTACCCTGTAGAGGGTATAGAGCTGGTCCAGTGTTCCACGGCCGGGACGAAAACCACACTGCTCTTCCTGAAGCCGAGGTTCGACTATCAACCGGACTCTCCTCTCCAATACCCTGGCGTAGGCCTTACCAGGGAGGTGAGGAGTGTGATCTCGCTATAGTTGGAACACACCCTCCGGTCACCCTTCTTATGAAGGGGGACCACCACCCCAGTCTGCCAGTCCAGAGGCACTGTCCCCGACCGCCACGCAATGTTGAAGAGGCTTGTCAACCATGACAGCCCCACAACATCCAGAGACTTGAGGTACTCAGGGCGGATCTTATCAACCCCCGAAGTCCTGCCACCGCGGAGCTTTTTAACCACCTCGGTGACTTCAGCCTGGGTGATGAAAGAGTCCAACCCCAGCCTCTGTTTCCACCAGGGAATGCGTGATGGCAGAATTGAGGAGATCCTCGAAGTACTCCTTCCACCGCCCGATAATGTCCCCAGTTGAGGTCAGCAGCCTCCTACCTCCACTATAAACAGTGTTGGCGAAGCACTGCTTCGCTCTCCTAAGGCGGCAGACGGTTTGCCAGAATCGCTTCGAGGTCAACAATGTCCTTCTCCATGGCCTCACCGAACTCCTCCCAGGCCCGAGTTTTTGCCTCTGCCACTGCCCAGGCCGTGGCAGGCTCGGCCTCACGGTACCTGTCAGCCGTCTCAGGAGTATCAAGTATCACTGTAAACTATAATAGTTAATGTGAAATGTAAACGACCTTAATGGGGTTAAGAGTTCAGCTGAGCTACACTGAGGTGCATTAGCCTAAAGCCCTTTACTGACTTTATGCTGAGAGACAGCATCATGCTGAAAGGGGAAAATACAAAGAGATATACAGAAAGGAATGAGAGGCTGATCTGGAGCTAAAATCGTGGATTGCCCTTGTCCCAGATGATGACTCAAAGCTTGTTGAAAGTATGGTAATACAGAAATCTGACTGCAACTTCATAGTTTAAAAGAACATGGGGCTGCATTCTTTATTATGAGGTTCAAGGACAAAAAAAGACAACACTGGCCTTTTTACTGCCTTTATATGTTAAAACGTCAATCAGTTCTTCATCATTTTTAACCAAAGCTATTAAGAGCAACTGTGGAGCATCTAAAGAGCCGCTTGTGGTTTTGAAGCCACAGGTTCTGGCCCTCGTGTTCTATTCTGCACATAGTTTGAGAAAATGCCAGTTACTGTGGCCCTTTCTCTGGCATCTCATTAACAGGAATTTAAACCATATAGTAACAATATAATTAATAATTTAGTGGGTTTGAAACATTAACTGCCTAAAACCTCTATGTACCTTCATACCAATAATCATCCCATAGCTGGGTGGACCTCTCTAGATCATCTAGATTCCTGGGTCCTCTGTCATGCTATTTTTGATTTAGCTCACTCGACAGGTCTCGATTATTTCCAAAAGTTCAAAATGCCATGCACTCCTGGGTAATTTGAAACGGAAATAAGGCCACAGCATCACAAATCCGCCACCATGCTTAACAGTGGGTATGAGGTGCATTTCATATTTGTTTCAGATTGGATACCCTGCAGTCTGTGCTGTTGAAAAGCTCAATCATAGTCTCATCTGGGCCATAGCACACAGAAAGTTCCTGTAACGTTTTGGATACTCCACATGTTTATGTTTATGTCATAATAGGCCTTGGCATCACTCCAGAACAAGTTGACATGTAGGCAGCGTTTAATTCAATTTAATAAATTTAAAAAATGCAATAATAATAGAATAAAGGGAAATTAAATGTTGTGGTGACTCAAACTTTACACATTTCTTAAAGGAGTCATTATAGATGACGGCTGTGGGTAGGAAGCATCTGCAGCAAATGTTTGTGTTACAGTGGATGTAAGGAACCCTCTGCTTGAAGACACTCCGCTGTCATGTAACAGTCTTGTGAAGAGGATGCTCAGGTTTGTCCATTAAGTTCATTTTATGAAGGATCCTTCTTTGTACAATCATCCCTAATCATCATAAAGCAGTTGACCAGCTGGCTGTGTATATGTATGTAAATGCACATATACCTGCACTTTCACATCACTATTAACCCTGTTAATAGTTAGAGAATTTCCTAATAGATTATCTACTAATCATGCAGTGCATGAATTCTTCAGAAGTTGCCAGTAGTTAGTTAAGTCTTTCTGTTAATCCTTCTAAAGTGAAGACCATTTATGCTTTATTAAGTATTTGTTATTGTTGACAACCACTGAAGTGCCACAAGTTCTTTTTCAATTGTAGAAATCAGGCCAAAATCAGTCAGAATCAACAGGTAAACAAAACATGTACTGTATCTCGGCTAATTACAGTGATTTCACATGTACCAAGTGTATGACTGGATAAAACATTGTGTAGTCAACAATAGAAGACAGACAACAGAAATTGTACATTAAACATATTACAAACATGGCTCATTAAACACTCAACCTACAGCAGGTCACTAAAGTGCCAGGAAAATGTGCAATTAAAATTTGTGCAGAAACATTTTGTGTCACAAACACTGCTATAGTCAATAATATGCTACGTTACTTGAATTTTAGACATTCTCTAACGACTAAATCATGTCTAACTTATGATGTGAACAGGGTTTGTGCAGCTTTCCCACAGTAAAATTCAAGCACTAGTCAAGCATTTTTAAGGTTCATTTAAAAAAAATGTTCCAGTACCAAACTTCAGAGCAGCCTTTATCTCTGTGCACCTTTCTCTCATTCAGCTTTATAACCACAGCGCACACATGAAAAGGGAGCCTATCAACAATCTAAAATGCTGTGCAACTGATTAAAGTTATAGCATTAATATAAAACGGACATATCGGCAGAGGGAGCCCAGAAGACATCAGAGGCACAGCATGCATGAAGAAACATTGACAAGCCACAGCTAGTTTTTGCGTATTAAAACTATTATCTAACCACCTTTACTAGCACACAGAATGTTTTGTCATTGCACATTTTAAAGTACTGTAGATGATATAAAACCCTAGCTTGATCCATCCTTCAAACTCCTGGACGCCTTCCTCGGGAGGTGTTCCAGGCACGTCCCACCAGGAGGATGCCCAGGGGACGGCCCAGGACACGCTGGAGGGACTATGTCTCTCGGCTGGCCTGGGAACGCCTTGGGCTCCCCCCGGAGGAGCTGGAGGAGGTGTCTGGGGAGAGGGACGTCTGGGCGTCTCTGCTGAGTCTGCTGCCCCCGCGACCCGGTCCCGGATAAAGCAGAAGACGACGAGTACGAGTACGAGTACATTTAAGTGTTTCTGAAGGCTTAACACATAGTCTCGCTGCTGGGGTGAGATTTGGCTGGTCATATTGGTTATTGGTAAAGCAGGCTAGGAGACATAAAAGCGGACAAACAAGAGTCCCGTTTAAGCTTCGGCCTGGCCCTCAGCCTACTTTGGACTAAACCTTTGCTATGTGTAATCTATCCCTCCTCCTGCTAGCATTCTGCACCTCTGTTTGCTCCAGCCTGGGCCTCTACTTGTTATAGCTTGGACCTCAGAAAGCTCCAGCCTGGGCCTCTGCCTGCTTCAACTTAGACCTTCATTGGCTTCAGCCTGGCCCTCCACCTGATATGGACTAAACCTCTGCCTTCCTCCTGCTAGACTTCGGGACCTCTGCTAACTTCTGTCTGACCTCCCAGCTGCTACACCGAAGATACCTGCTGGCTTTAGTTGGCTCTGTTTCTGAAATTATATCATATTTCTTCATCTGGTTCTTGACTGGGTGAGTCATCAAACTCTTACTATGTTTAAGCCTAAGCTCGAAAAAGAGAGAGGTCTGCTCCCAAAATTTGACCTGATAAAACTACGGGTTCATTTGGTTTTATTTGGACATAGAGATATTTGTAGTCAAATGAAATTACACTGAGAAATTCAAGCAATATGAATAAACAATTAAAACTAAAGAACATAACTACCTTTCACTAGCAAGAAATTTGTATAAAATATTAAAATAGAAAATTAATGGGAAACAAATACCTTGAGGTTCTGCGCAACAGTCAGAAAAAAGCTATCGGGCTCTTTGTCATTGTCAAGAACCATTCCAATAATGTGTTTCTCCCATTACTGTGGGATGGCAGGTGTAAAAAAGGGGCCAATAAATGGCTTAACACAATAAATCTACTATTTACTGGAACGGAGCTCAAGTAATTTAGCCAGAAAATGAGGCAGTAAGAACAAATCTAAATAGTAATTCAATTCAATTCAATTCAGTTTTATTTATATAGCGCCAATTCACAACACATGTTGTCTCAAGGCACTTCACAACAGTCAGGTTCATACATTCCAATTAATCCTAACCATTGAACAGTGCAGTCAGGGTTAGTTATTTATTCAAATTGGATAAAAAGTTTTTCTGTCTAAGGAAACCCAGCAGATTGCATCCAGTCAGTGACTTGCAGCATTCCCTCCTCCTGGATGAGCATGTAGAGACAGTGGACAGTCCCCGACGTTGACTTTGCAGCAATCCCTCATACTGAGCATGCATGTAGCAACAGTGGAGAGGAAAAACTCCCTTTTAACAGGAAGAAACCTCCAGCAGAACCAGGTTCAGTGTGAGCGGCCATCTGCCACGACCGACTGGGGGTTTGAGAGAACAGAGCAGAGACACAAAGAGAACAAAGAAGCACTGATCCAGGAGTCCTTTCTATGGGAAGGAAAAGTAAATGTTAATGAATGTAGCTCCTTTAGTTGTTTCACCTAGAAAGAAATAACAGATAAACTCTGAGCCAGTTTTCAAGGTTAGAGTCTGAAAGAGAGCACATAGAGTTTGTTACAGTTAAGCTCAGTCAATCACCATGTCTAGGAGAGAGAAAGGGTTAAACACTAAAAGACAGGGCTATGTGGATCATTGGTAGAGGGTGAGCATTAAGTTGTTGCCAGCAGAATCTCAGACGATTCCCCTCTCCAGAAAGGTGTCACAGGTAGACACAGAGCCAGGCCAGGTGTAGCTTCTAGGAAGAGAAAAGAGAGAACAAAGTTAAAAGTTGAAATAACAGCAAACAATGCAAAATTGGAGAGTAGTGTGAGAATGTAGCAAAGAGGGTGAAAGTGGTCATTATGTCCTCCAGCAGCCTAAGCCTATAGCAGCATAACTACACAGATAGTTTCAGTTCAGATTATTTAATTAAACGGCGCTTATTTACAACAATGTTGTCTCAAGGTGCCCCACAAAGGGTCCCACTGATGGTCATTGTTATACTAAAAACCACAAGGATTGGGATACCTCTCTCTGTCAGACTGATTATAACCATTGGAGAAGAGAAGGGGTCATACAGGTAGCAGAAATAGTGTAGAACAGTACCTTATACATATTGCAGAAAAACACTTACTCATTAAAAAAACAAATTATCTAATTTATATAAAAGATTCATAACGGACATATACAATACTACACAATATACGGTATATATCAAGGAAAAATGGAAACTAAAATGAAATGTATTGACTGGGGATAATGAATGGGAAGGGTTGTGTAAAAATGGTCATAAAAGAGTTTATAGTAAATTGTGGAAAGAATTTGATAATAAATAAAAATAAGGTATTTTAACACACCCCTTGTGTTCTCGTATGTGAAAGAGCCTAATATGGAACTTGGTTGGAGGAAATGTAGAAAATCATATCATTAGACTCGCTGGGGGTTCTGCTAGGACACATATGAAAAGAAACATGCAGCCTGGAGAAAATATACATATTTCAAGGATTATTTTGTGAATAGCCAAGAAAATGAGAACAGTAAAAGGGAAGAAAACAGAACCCCCATCCTTTACTCAAAGACTGAAATGGGTCTACATAATGGAGCAAATCACTGCAAGTTTGCAACTGAAAATGGACATTTTTATGGAGGCGGTCTTGTGTAACTCTGCAATATTTGAATAAATGAGGAACGAATGTGAACTACTACAACAAGGGGACTACAATAGAATGTCAAATCATTGGACCAGTTTGTAATGAACACTGAATTGAGCTGGACTCCTCCTATTCATACAATTCTTGTTTCATAGTATTATTTTATTATATTCTTGTAATGAATATTTTTGATATGGTGGAGTCCTACGTCAGAGAAGGTTATATTGTGTACATAAATGAAAAAGTAAATAAATAAAAAGTTATAGAAACTGAACAAAATACCATTCTGTAAAATTCTGTAATATATAATAGGTGGTAGGAGATCAATGAAGGCTCAAATAACTGAAATCAACCCCCAACCCCCCCCCCCCCCGTAAATAAGAGGAGTCTACAAGTCAAGCACATTCAAAACATCTACCTAAATGCCCTCGTCTGGCTGTCCAAGCAAGTTCACGCTGAAAGCAGAAGACAAGATACTACAATCTCCAAACCCTAAAATGTCATCAGGGGACCTACAGCAAGCTCTCGCAACTGTTAATGTAAAAGTGCATATCTGAATCAGAAAGAGCTTACACAAATCTAACTTTCACCAAGAGATGTGTAAGGGGAAACCTTTCCTCTCTTAGAGAACCACGAAGACCGGACTGAGGTATACCAGAAAATGTGGAGAAAGTCCAGGACTTCTGGAATAAAGTTCTTTGGACAAAAGAGTCTACTTATATGGAAACCAGAACAGAGGACATGTTTGGTAATGCATGTTACCTGAGAAGCATGGAGGTGGACGTGTCATGGCTCAGGGATGCCTTGCTGTAGCAGGACCTGGTCAGTTTATCATCATGTACCAGAGGGTACTTGAGACGGTGTGAAAGTTGAAGCAGAACTGGACCCTGCAACATGACATTGACCAACATCATACCAATGAACCCAACAAGAACTGGCTGAGAATCAAGAAACTGTAAGTCCTGGCCTGAGTCAATGTCCAGATCTTGACCTCACTGGGATGCTGTGGGTTGACTTGAAGCAGTCTGTACAAGAGATCACCTCAAACATCTCACAACTGAAAGTAAGGAGTGGGACACACTTTTCTCATACTAAGAGAGAGACTGAGAGACTGTTAAATGGCTACACACAACGAGTATTAGGTCTGTATTTTTCAGAAACATTTTTTCAAAGGAAATAAAATAACTCCAGTTATGTCAAAGGGATTGTCAAGATTCAAACTTTGTGAAAAACGAAGCACAGAGGTGTAGTTGCAACTAGTGAGCAGTAGATGGAGCAAGGACGCCATACAAGTTTTAACTGAATCTCATGAAGGTTAGTTTGCTGTGACTCTATCTGGAATTTCTTTTTATCCAGAAAAGGCTTAAAGCCCAGCTTTTAAAACAGCACATCTAACAAATTATTTATGTCACTTGTGTTCCCTTCTTTATTTTTTGTTCAAATATAAAGGTGTTCATCCAAATCTTCAAGTATCCCCTCTTCTTGCTGGAACATGGACCTTGCAATAACTTCATCTACAGACGTTTCATAGATTATTTGTATAGCAACAGGTCTGAATAAAAAACAAGAAGAATATAAGGTGAATTCACTTGTGTATTTAATGGGAGACAACACTGAGGATGTACTGCTGTATCATTGACTGATGATAAAGAAAAACAAATACGATGTGGTCGAATCAGCGTTTGAACAGCATTATGTTGGAAAACACATTATGATTTCTGAAAGAGCACAATCTAATTGAAGATGTCAACACAATGTTGAGAGTGCCAAAGCCTTCGTAACTGCTTTACACAAACTTGCTGAAAAATATGGCTTGGAGGGCTAAGCGGTGAAATCATAAGGGACAGAAATGTTTGAAAGACAAAAAGCTGTCAAAAAAACTGAACTGTGAGTTACCACAAACAAACCATACAAACAGTTAGACAAAGAGAAGTAAATATGCTTTTCTAGGACAGTTAGTAGCACACACATCAGATCCATGGATAGGAAAGGTCAGTATAAATGGTGAAGATGTCATATTTAAACTAGACACAGCAGCAGATGTTACTTCCATTCCATAGGAGTTATGCAAGCCAGAACAAGATGGTAAAGTTGTTGGGTTTTTTTCATTTGCTCTTTTATTGTTTTTATTTCTTGATGAAAAGCACATTGTGTTTTTTTGCACATGAACTGTGGTTTTTAAATAAGTTTTTAGTTTACCTGATTTTCTTTGCTCCCTGGGTTATAAAATGTGTTGGAATCTGTTGGTCAAACCAATGGTTGAGTTTATTATGCCTATAGAAATGTTATGATATAAATACACTGCTCAAAAAATTAAGAAGGTAGGTAGAAGGTAGGTATTGATCCGGTAAGGTAATCAGTAGAGTGGGTTGTTAATCAGTGTCAGCCATTTTTGTGTTAATAAAATGAATAACTCCACTAAAGGGGCAACGATGAGAAAACCCCAAAAACAGGAATGCTTTTTCAGGTTGGAGCTACAGACATTTTTCCCTTCTCATTTTTTTGAACTGTTTTTCAGTAATTTTACATTTGACCAGGGTCAGTGTCACTACTGGCAGTATGAGGCGCTACCTGGACACTACAGAGGTTGCACAGGCAGTCCAACTCCATCAGGATGGAACATAAATAGGTGTCATTGCCGAAGGTTTGCTGTGTCACCCAGCAGAGTCTCAAGAGCATGGAGGAGAATCCAGGAGACAGGCAGTTACTCTAGGAGAATTGGACAGGGTCATTGGTGGTCCTTAATCCATCAGCAGGACCGGTCTCTGCTTCTTTGTGAAAGGCGGAAGAGGATGGAGAGACACACAAACATGTAAAAGGATAAACGATGGCACCCTGACTGCCATTAGGTACCGGGATGAAATCCTTAGACCCATTGTTAGAGCCTTTGCTGAGGCAGTGGGACCTGGCTTCCTCCTGGTGCATGATAATGCTGAGCCTCATGTGACAAGATTATGCAGGCAGGTCCTGGATGATGAAGAAATATTGATACCACTGACTGCCTCCATGCACACCTGACCTAAATCCAATAGAACATCTGTTGGACATCATGTATAGGTCCATCCAATGCCACCAGGTTCCACATCAGACTGTCCAAAACCTCAGTGAGGCCCTGGTCAGGATCAGGGAGGAGATACCCAAGACACCCCAGATCCCCAGTTCGGGATGGTGCCCTGAGGAGACACCCCAGGACACCATCATCTCATAAGTCTCAAGGGGATTACCTGTGTAGAAAAGTTTAAACCTTAAAAAAAGGTAAGAAATTAAGAAATTTATATAAATTCTAAGATCAGAAAAAAAACAAATATCTTGAGACAGTGGAGGTATGTGGCGTAAATTTCATTTTTGTAAAGCAAGAAAATCCATACAGATTTTATCCTTGTGGATTTCCTAAATTTGTTTTGTTTTCTAGGACCATTGACTTACTGAAAAATAGAAGTTAAACAAATGGTGATATACTTTAAAAACCCAAATTAAATTTGTGCTCATAAACTCAATGAATCAATAACAATTCAATACTCAATAACAGCTACATTGATATATATATATATATATATATATATATATATACACACTCACACAGAGATAGTGGGACCAAAGGGTATGTAGTCAGCCATTGATTGTGCAATGATTGTGCAAGTTCTCTTACTTAGAAAGATGACAGAGGTCTGTAATTTTCATCATAGGTGCAACTATCAGAGACAAAATGAGGAAAACATAGTCAGGAAATGATGATTTAAACATGTGCGGTGTGCAACCAATTGCCTTCAGAAGTTGCCTGATGATTGCTAATGACTAAATAGAGTCCACTTGTGTGTAATCTAATCTCAGTACAAATACAGCTGCTCTGTAACAGCCTAAGAGGTTGGTTAAGAGGATGTTGGGGAGCAAACGGTATCATAAAGTGCAAGGAACACACCAGACAGGTCAGGGATAAGGTTGCAGAGAAGTTTAAAGCATGCTTGGGCTAGATAAAGATTTCCCAAGTTTCGAACATCTCACGGAGCACTGTTCAATCAACTGTAAACTTTAGGTTACTTTCGTAATCCCGGTTCTCTGAGTAGCATGAGTGAGTGTCTCACATTGGGAACGCCCTCGGCGTGACCTCATCTGACCTATTGCATTATGCCAGCCAGGATTGGCTAGAAATAAGCATGTAAGTGTCAGAGAGGCCAGTATCCCTCCTTCTATTTATAAGGCTGTTGCTGCGCTGAGTTTATTCAAAAACATTCACCTCTTCCTCGCAACGTCAGAGCAAGTTGGGTGACTTGGTGAGACACTCACTCATGCTACTCAGAGAACCGGGATCACGAAAGTAACCTAAAGTTCTCTTTCATAGCATTCGTTTCATGTCTCACAATGGGAACGAAAATATACTGACTCCCGTATTGCTCAGCAGATTACACACTGCATGTCAGCAGATTGTAAAACAATTAATCATAGTTCTCTATAGTGCTTGGAGCTACACAGAGTCCTGAATGAGCCAGCGATGATGCTGTGACGTCAAGTTTGTAAAACCGAGCAAACGTGTGAGGAGCTTGCAGCGGCACAAATCTCTCGCAGAGATACTTCCTCTGAGCAGGGCCCATGAAGAGCATAAGCCCCTAGTAGAGCGGGGGGGATTAAAAGCCACCAACTCAATTGGAGAGTATGACCCCAACACGTTAGGCTCAAAAGCAGGGTTGGGGAGCAAAACCACCCTAGTTTTGTACGGAGAAAATTTTATATACAATATAAATGACATACAGTGCATCCGCAAAGTATTCACAGCGCTGCACTTTTTTCCACATTTAGTTATGTTACAGCCTTATTTTAAATTGTATCAATTTAATCTCTTTCATCTAAATTCTACACAAAACACCCCATTATGACAATCTGAAAGAAGCTTGTTTGAGATTGTTGCAAATTTATTAAAAATAGAAAATAAATCACATTTCCGTAAGTATTCACGACCTTTGCTTAACACTTTATGATCCACCTTTGGCAGCAGTTATAGCCTCAAGCCTTCTGAACATGACACCAAAAGCTTAGCACACTAGTTTGACCCATTCTTCTTTGGAGAACATCTCAAGCTCCATCAGGTTGGATGAGAGAGGTGTGTGCACAGCTATTTTCAGATCTCTCCGGATGTTCCATCAGATTCAAGTCTGGACTCTGGCTGGGCCACTCCAGGACATTTACAGGGTGGTTCTGAGATCTTGGCTGTGGGCTTCGGGTCGTTGTCCTGCTGAAAAATGAACCGTTGCTCCAGTCTGAGGTCAAAAATGCTCTGGAGAAGGTTTTCATCCAGGATGTACATTTCTGCATTCATCTTTCCCTCTATCCTGACTAGTCTGCCAGTCTCTGCTTTGAAAAACATCCCCATAGAATGATGCTGCCACCACCATGCTTTACTGTAGGGATGGTATTGGCCTGGTCTTTTCCAAACATGACGAATCTTTGTGTAATCAGACCAGAGAATTTTGTTTCTCATGGTCTGAAAGTCCTTCAGGTGCCTTTTGGCAAACTCCAGACAGGCTGCCATGTGCCTTTTATTATAGAGTAGCTTTCATCTGGCTACTCTACCATACAGGCCTGATTGGTGGGTTGCTGCAGAGATGGTTGTCCTTCAGGAAGGTTTTCCTCTCTCCACAGAGGAATGCTGGATCTTTGACAGAGTGACCATGGGGTTCTTGGTCACCTCCCTGACTAATAGCTCAGTTTAGATAACCATCCAGTTCTAGGAAGAGTCCTGGTGGTTTCAAACGTCTCCCATTTACTAATGATCAAGGCTGCCAATTGTGGTGATACATCTTTAAAATGTGGAAACCTATAAGTGGTTTGAAAACATATTTTAAGAGTGTTTCATCACACTTTTTAGTCTAGTTGTCATTCTTAAAACACTGGTAAAAGTATTCATACTCCATAGATTGTTCCACAAGTGATGATGTACAACCACATATTTCAATATATTTTCTCTTTATTAAGCAACACAAATTGCACTGAAAAATTTGCACTATTCATACTTATTACATGTTTATCTGCTTTAATGCTGTGAAACCACAAATTACAATGCATTTTGGTGGAGTTTTATGTGATGACCAAAACAAAATTCAATGATAAAAACACTTTGTTTCCTGCTGTTAAACTAAGCAAAACCTGAAAAGTGTGGCCTACATGTGTGTTTAGCTCCCACCAGTCAACACTAATAGAACCACTGGGTTCTTTACAGCTGCAAATGTTTTGTCAATATATTTCTTTCAATTTGAGGATGTAATAATGGCTCAAACAAATCTTATGGATTGTCCACAAAAAACTTGTCCTTTCTAAAACATGAATATGGTTTGATATAAACCCTGGATCACCAATGACCTGAAGGACCTGCTTAATGAGGAAAAAGGAACCTTCAGGGAGGAAGACAGGGCATTATTGATGAGTATACAGAAGCAACTTAAAGTCAGGATAAGACACAGCAAAGAGGTGTACAAGAAGAACAATATCAGAGATGTGTGGTCAGGGATGAAAAAGATCGCAGGCTTCAAGCAGAACTAAGATCGGACAGATGGAGGTCTGGACAGAACCAATGAACTAAACACATTCTTCAATAAGTTCAGTTCAGAAACAAGCTCAGCATCCTCCTCTCCTGCTCACAGCCAAACACACACCCCACCCCCCCTTTGACCCACAGCGTTTCTGTCACACCTCAAATGTTTTATCTTCCACCTCAGCCTAGACCCTTCTGATTCTACATGTTGGCCTTCAACCAAATCAGAAGATGCTGATGCTCCCTTAGCCTCCCCCTTCCACCTGTGTGTCTCAAGAAGTCAGGTAAAAACAACAACTGGAAAGACTGAACCAGAATAAGGCTGCAGATCCAGGTTGTGTCAGCCCTAGAGTCCAGAAGGCCTAGGCAGAGCAGCTCTGTGGGATTCTGTAGCACCTCTTTAACCTTAGCCTGGACCAGAAGGTTCCAGTGTCGTGGAAGACCTCCTGTTTTATTCCGGTACCAAAAAAACTCACCCATCAGTCCTCAATGACTATAGACCTGTTGCCCTGACATCTCACATCATGAAGGTCCTAGAGAGACTCCTGTTGGCCCACCTGAGTAAGCAAACAGTAAACCATCAGGACCCCCTTCAGTTTGCTTATCGATGTGGAGTTGGAGTTGAAGATGCCATCATACACCTGCTTCAACAAACCCACTGTCATCTGGACAAAGCCAGTAGCACTGTGAGGATCATGTTCTTTGATTTCTCCAGTGCATTTAATACAATCCAACCTGATTTGCTTTGTCAGAAACTCCAGAAGACTCAGGTGGAGGCCTCAACAATCTCCTGGATCAAAGACTACCTGACAAACAGACCACAGTTTGTGAGACTGAAGGGTTGTGAGTCTAACCAGGTAGTCAGCAGCACAGGAGCACCACAGGGGACTGTACTCTCACCATTCCTTTTCACTCTGTACACCTCAGACTTCCAGTACAAGACAGACTCCTGTCATCTGCAGAAATACTCGGATGATTCTGCAGTCGTGGGGTGGATCAGAGATGGACAAGAAGCTGAGTACAGGAAGGTGGTGGACCGCTTTGTGGCATGGTGTGGAAACAATCATCTCATCTTGAACGTGACTAAAACAAAAGAGATGATTGTAGATTTTAAGAGAAACAGGAATAAGTCAAAAACTATTTCTATCATGGGAGAAGAAGTGGAGGAGCGTAAATACCTCGGTGTTCACCTGGACAACAGACTGGAGTGGAGATGCAACTGTGAAGCCATCTACAAGAAGGGACAGAGCAGACTGTACTTGTTGAGGAGTCCTAGGACCTTCAGTGTTTGCAGCAAGATGCTGCAGATCTTCTAAAAGTCTGTTGTAGAGAGTGTGATCTCTTCTCCATCATCTGCAGGGGTAGCAGCATCAGAGCAAGGGACTTAAAGAAGCTCAACAAGCTGATGAAGAAAGCTAGCTCTTCTCTGGAACCTCTGAAGATTATTGTGCTTCAGTCAGAGGCTTCTTCAGATCTGCTGTAAGACGGAGTGCTACAGGAGATCCTTCCTGCCTACAGCCATCAGCATCTACGATATTAACAGATCCAGTGTGATGACTGATAGATGGCTCCATGTCCAGTGCCTCAACACAAACAGCATAGAAAATGACAATGCAAAGTAAGGATGGAAATGTCCATCATGCAAGTAAGGTGCAAAGTGTGAAGTTTGTCCAATAATGTTAGAAATAAATAATGTTGGAAATAAAACTGTAGATCTGTTAGATTGCTTTAAGACTGTCTCATCTGTCATGTTTAGTAGAATGATTTAACATTAGTTTTGTGAAAGGCATGTTACCTCAAAGCCATTGACAAAAAATAGAAGATGCAATTAAATCAGATAAAAAGAAATGTGTCTCATTTATTCAGTCTAATATAATTATTTAACAGTAGTTCTGTACCACTGGGTCACATGACATAGAAAATGCTGGCGTGGCGCTGATGGTGTTTGGGTTAAGTGCACAACCATATACAGAGGCTACAGTCCTCGAAGCGGCCGTCCTGGGATCGAGTCCTGGACCTGGCGACATTTGCCGAATGTCTCCCCCTCTTTCCTGTCTGCCTACTGTCAAAAAACAAAATATAATAAAAGACCACTAGTGCTGAAAAAAAAATAATAGAAAATGCTTAAAATGGAATAAAAATGAGTGTGCCTCATCTATCCTGTGTAGTAGAACAATTTCAGATAGATTCTGTGTCAGTAGGTCACATGACCTGTAAGCTTTTGAAGAAAAATGCTAATTTTGGACTAAATAAAATCCCCCCAAAAAATATAAAAATGCTTAAAATGGAATAAAAAAGGTTTTGCCTCATCTATCCAGTGTAGTAGAACAATTTCAGATAGATTTTGTGCCAGTGGGTCACATGACCTGTAAGTTATTGAAGAAAAATGCTAATTTTGAACTAAACATATTACAAAAAAATGTAAAAAGGCTTAAAATTGAATAAAAAAGAGTGTGCCTCATCTATACAGTGTAGCAGAACAATTTCAGATAGATTTTGTGTGAATTGGTCACATGAACTGTAAGCTATTGAAGAAAAATGTGTGTCTCCCAGGTGGCTTGTGGCAAACTTTAAACAAGACTTTTTATGGATATCTTTGAGAAATTGCTTTCTTCTTGCCACTCTTCCATAAAGGCCAGATTTGTGCAGTGTACGACTGATTGTTGTCCTATGGACAGACTCTCCCACCTCAGCTGTAGATCTCTGCAGTTCATCCAGAGTGATCATGGGCCTCTTGGCTGCATCTCTGATCAGTCTTCTCCTTGTTCGAGATGAAAGTTTAGAGGGACGGCCAAGTTTTGGTAGATTTGCAGTGGTCTGATACTCCTTCCATTTCAATATGATTGCTTGCACAGTGCTCCTTGGGATGTTTAAAGCTTGGGAAATCTTTTTGTATCCAAATCCGGCTTTAAACTTCTCCACAACAGTATCTCGGACCTGCCTGGTGTGTTCCTTGGTCTTCATGATGCTCTCTGTGCTTTGAACAGAACCCTGAGACTATCACAGAGCAGGTGCATTTATACGGAGACTTGATTACACACAGGTGGATTCTATTTATCATCATCAGTCATTTGGGACACCATTGGATCATTCAGAGATCCTCATTGAACGTCTGGAGTGAGTTTGCTCCACTGAAAGTAAAGCGGCCAAATAATATTGCACGCCCCACTTTTCAGTTTTTTATTTGTTAAACAAGTTTGACGCATCCAATAAATTTCATTCCACTTCATGATTGTGTCCCACTTGTTGTTGATTCTTCACAAGAAATTAGAATTTTATATCTTTATGTTTGAAGCCTGAAATGTGGCAAGAGGTTGACCAGTTCAAGGGGGCTGAGTACTTTCGCAAGGCACTGTATATATATATATATATATATATACAGTACAGACCAAAAGTTTGGACACACCTTCTCATTCAAAGAGTTGTCTTTATTTTCATAACTATGAATATTGTAGCTTCACACTGAGGGCATCAAAACTATGAATTAACACATGTGGAATTATATACTGAACAAAAAAGTGTGAAACAACTGAAAATATGTCTTATATTCTAGGTTCTTCAAAGTAGCCACCTTTTGCTTTGATTAATGCTACGCACACTCTTGGCATTCTGTTGATGAGCTTCAAGAGGTAGTCACTTGAAATGGTTTTCACTTCACAGGTGTGCCCTGTCAGGTTTAATAAGTGGGATTTCAAGCCTTATAAATGGGGTTGGGACCATCAGTTGTGTTGTGCAGGAGGTGGATACAGTACACAGCTGATAGTCCTACTGAATAGACTGTTAGACTTTGTATTATGGCAAGAAAAAAGCAACTAAGTAAAGAAAAACGAGTAGCAATCATTACTTTAAGAAATGAAGGTCAGTCAGTCCGAACAATTGGGAAAACTTTGAAAGTGTCCCCAAGTGCAGTTGCAAAAACCATCAAGCACTACAAAGAAACTGGCTCACATGAGGACCGCCCCAGGAAAGGAAGACCAAGAGTCACCTCTGCTGCAGACGATAAGTTCATCCGAGTCACCAGCCTCAGAAACCGCAGGTTAACAGCAGCTCAGATTAGAAAACAGGTCAATGCCACACAGAGTTCTAGCAGCAGACACATCTCTAGAACAACTGTTAAGAGGTGACTGTGTGAATCAGGCCTTCATGGTAAAATAGCTGCTAGGAAACCACTGCTGAGGACAGGCAACAAGCAGAAGAGACTTGTTTGGGCTAAAGAACACAAGGAATGGACATTAGACCAGTGGAAATCTATGCTTTGGTCTGATGAGTCCAAGTTTGAGATCTTTGGTTCCAACCACCGTGTCTTTGTGCAGAGCAGAAGAGGTGAACGGATGGACTCTACATGCCTGGTTCCCACCGTGAAGCATAGAGGAGGAGGTGTGATGGTGTTGGGGTGATTTGCTGGTGACACTGTTGGGGATTTATTCAAAATTTAAGGCATACTGAACCAGCATGGCTACCACAGCATCTTGCAGCGGCATGCTATTCCATCCGGTTTGCGTTTAGTTGGACCATCATTTATTTTTCAACAGAACAATGACCCCAAACACACCTCCAGGCCGTGTAAGGGCTATTTGACCAAGAAGGAGAGTGATGGGGTGCTGCACCAGATGACCTGGCCTCCACAGTCACCGGACCTGAACCCAATCGAGATGGTTTGGGGTGATCTGGACCGCAGAGGGAAGGCAAAAGGGTCAACAAGTGCTAAGCATCTCTGGGAACTCCTTCAAGACTGTTGGAAAACCATTTCAGGTGACTACCTCTTGAAGCTCATCAACAGAATGCCAAGAATGTGCGGAGCAGTAATCAAAGTAAAAGGTGGCTACTTTGAAGAACCTAGAATATAAGACATATTTTCAGTTGTTTCACACTTTTTTGTTCAGTATACAATTCCACATGTGTTAATTTATAGTTTTGATGCCTTCAGTGTGAAGCTACAATATTCATAGTTATGATAATAAAGAAAACTCTTTGAATGAGAAGGTGTGTCCAAACCTTTGGTCTGTACTGTAGATATACACAAGACAACAATGCACACTCATTCACACCTAAGTGCAAATTAGAGAGATCAATTAACCTAACAGTCATGTTTTTTTGGACTGTGGGAGGAGGCCGGAGTACCCGGAGAGAACCCACGCATGCATGGGGAGAACATGCAAACTCCATCCAGAAAGACCCTTGGCTGGGATATCTATATTTCTATATCTATAAGTCTATATAGAGAAATATCTATCTATCTATCTATCTATCTATCTATCTATCTATCTATCTATCTATCTATCTATCTATCTATCTATCTATCTATCTATCTATCTATCTATCTATCTATCTATCTATCTATCTATCTATCTATCTATCTATCTATCTATCTATCTATCTATCTATCTATCTATCTATCTATCTATCTATCTATCTATCTATCTATCTATCTATCTATCTATCTATCTATCTATCTATCTATCTATCTATCTATCTATCTATCTATCTATCTATCTATCTATCTATCTATCTATCTATCTATCTATCTATCTATCTATCTATCTATCTATCTATCTATCTATCTATCTATCTATCTATCTATCTATCTATCTATCTATCTATCTATCTATCTATCTATCTAAAGGGTTGTGAGTCTAACCAGATAGTCAGCAGCACAGGAGCACCACAGGGGACTGTACTCTCACCATTCCTTTTCACTCTGTACACCTCAGACTTCCAGTACAAGACAGACTCCTGTCATCTGCAGAAATACTCGGATGATTCTGCAGTCGTGGGGTGGATCAGAGATGGACAAGAAGCTGAGTACAGGAAGGTGGTGGACCGCTTTGTGGCATGATGTGGAAACAATCATCTCATTTTGAACTTAACTAAAACAAAGGAGATGGTTGTTGTAGATTTTAAGAGAAACAGGAATAAGTCAAAAACTATTTCCATCATGGGAGAAGAAGTGGAGGTGGTGGAGGAGTATAAATACCTCGGTGTTCACCTGGACAACAGACTAGAGTGGAGATGCAACTGTGAAGCCATCTACAAGAAGGGACAGAGCAAAGAAGGATTCTTCATAAAATGAAGAACATTATGGAGAACCAGAGCATCCTCTTCATGAGACTGTCCTACAACAACAGAGTGTCTTCAGTCAGAGGCTTCTTCAGATCTGCTGTAAGACAGATCGCTACAGGAGATCCTTCCTGCCCACAACCATCAGCATCAGAAACGGCTCTTTGAAGAAACTTTCATAATGAGCTACAACAACATTTAATTTTGATTTGGGATTAATAAAGTATTTTTGATTTTGAATTTGAAACATGATTCAGAATGAACGTAGCTCAGAGTTGTAGTTGCAGCAAGTGAACACTAGATGGAGCAATGACAGCACAGATGCTTTTACTAAACTTCATCTATAGTTGGACAGTTTGCTGGGAGGCTTCTCTCTATCTGTGATTTATTTTTTATCCAAAAAAGGCTTTGTTTTAAATTCCTCATACTCAGCTTTTAAAACAGCATATCTAACAACCAGGTTTGGTCCTTTTTAATATTGCTAAAGAATAAATATTGACTTAAAGAATAAATCTTGTTTTGTTTTTATGTTATTGCAGCTGTATTTCTTTTATATCTACACACATATTTTATGCACAGAAAAAGGCACATATGTACAATGATGTAATATGACCATTTCAGACTAAGGGAGAAAATAAAAGGAGTTAATTTCTGAAAAAAATCCCAAACATTCAAATAATAAGTCTGATATTTTCATGAAAAAGTCTGAAATGTTCTGATGCTGAATAGTATTAAGACTATAATAAGATGTTGGTCTAAACGACAAGAACAGCTAATTTAATCTAAACAAAGATCTTCAAGCTAGCTCTTTTATTTTAAGTTAGTAAAATTATTATAAAGTTGCCCTTTTATGAACCTGTGACTTTACTTATTAACACATAAGACTGACTGTCTCATAAAGGAAACAATGTTAACATTAAATTACTAAAACCAATTGACAGTTTAATTTAACATTAAAGAGGACATATCATGCAAAATCCACTGTTTTAGCCCTTAAATACATTTTGTTGTGTAGTTGGAGTTTGTATGAGTGCCAAAAAGTTGAATTCAGTCTCTGTAGGTGCTGCGTAGATATTTTATTCTGTTAGGGTCATATTGTTCAGTCTGTTCAGTTTGCTCTATTCTCTAGTACGTTTTTTGAATGGTCGTGTCACAGTATTTGCAATTCTTATGTCTTGCTAGGATTTTGTTGTCCGAGTCCAAGTATGCCAAAGCTGCCTGTGAATAAGTCTGACTGTTCGGTTGTTTGGGTGTATTAACACACACACAATTCATGACAAATGCCTGGTTACATTTTTATTTTTCAGGGAAATGTACCCACGTCATTGAAGTGAGGAAATTCCAATTCCCCCACTTCAATGACGAGTGCCTTAAGCAACCTACGCCAGTATAAAGAAGGATTTGCCAAAAGACTTCATTTGATTAAGGGGTCAGTTACTTCTGTCAAAGCGACAGACACAGCATAAAGGTAAACAAGCTTTAGTTTAGACATGAATTTATTGTGTGTTGATTTGACATCTTGGCCATTGTTTTGAAAGCAGTAGCATCTGTGTGCTTTTAGCTCCTTGAGGACACAACCATACTGCATGTTTTGAATACAACATTTGAACAATAACAGTTTTGCATTGTTTTTCTCTTGTTTCTGTGGCATTAGACAATTGTTATCAAACTACAAAAATGGCCAAACAGATTAAAGTGGAATTGTTTTTGACTTGGAGGGGGATGGTGTGTGAAGTGCCTCTGTAGCATTTGAAGAGACAGTACCAAAACAAGATGCTCTCAGATGCACCTCAGAACAGGAGCCTGTGGAGCTACAACAACAAGGAGTTCAGACCAAAGCATTGCAGTTCCACTCTATATAGACCACAACTGAATGATTTAAGGGTGAAAAGGAGGGATTTTAAATCACATGTCCCCTTTAAAAAAACTGCTGTATAAATCTCTGATCTAAGCCATTTGGTTCTGTATGATTCTAGGAGGGAACTTTTGGAATACCTTATTTGCTCCTGATACAGTATTGCTGTCACCACCAGATCTGGCAGCCATGATATAAATAGGACAAATGCTGTTAAATGCAAACATTGTTATGTATTTAACTATTAAAGGAAACAAAGCTCAAATAACTAAAAATATCAGATGCAACCAGTAAGTCAATTTGGAGGTCATCGTGTGTGGATATAGGTCAAACTGGTGATGGATGCATTGCTCTGCGTAAACTAAGAAAAAAAAAAAAGTAGAACAACAAAGGATGCCGCAAGAGAAATGTAGATGTTAAATGTTGCAGATATCAGGCCTGGGTTTCCCAGTAAGTCAGCTGTCTGCTTCTGGATGCAGCAACTTAAATTTAAAGAGACTAGATGTTTGCAGAAGGAGCAGAATGTTATCACTTAGCATTTTTCACTTTTATTTAAACTAACAGGTTGGAGCCCTCTTTGATTCAACTCCTAAGTAAAAGCCTTTCATTGTAAACAGGTGTTTACAGACGTCATATTTATCCATAGATCTTTAACATGACGTTCAAATTACAATTCTTAAAAAACAAACACTGGGTGGCAACATTAGTAGTAAATAAACATGGTGAAATTATTTTTATTATAATTTTTTAAAGAGTCAACACTTTAACAACCAGTGATTTTACCTTACAAGGCCACAGCTGTCCTAGTCTTCTTTACAGATTTGACCCACATACAGAATGACACTCAGGAGGCAGGAGAAAGATTTAACAAGTTTATTTGACAGGTAATGGAAGTTGGATGGGAGGCACAGCACTGTATGGGAAAGGAGGACAGGTAAGATCTCTGAAGACAAAGGGGTACTGGGAATTGGAGCAAGATCTGAGCTTATGGTTTTGATGAATAGAGGTTAGTGTGGAAGAATGATGCGGAGCCTGGGAGGACTGAGTTGACGCTGCTGCGGAACCGGTGAATATCCAGGATGACGGTGAGTACTTCTGCAGAGGCTTCGGTGAGAATAGACAATGGGATTTCCGTATCAATAAACTTGAGACAAATTACCTGGCGAGTCTGTGGTGAACAATTGGTGGAAGGTGAGCAGGGCTCGCTTGTCTGGAGGAATTGGTATTGAGCTGTCAGCTGGAGATTGAACCAAACATAAAAAGAAGTTGTTGACATATTTACCTTAGTGTTACTTGACACAAAATTTAACAAGCTATATGTTAACTATTATTTTCTTACCAGTTGGTTGATAGTCCATTACCTATGGCTGCGTCATGTAGCTCCTTCCACTTTTGTTTCAGACGTCTTTCTTTACAAGGCATCTTTGAACTAAAACAAAACAAATTTATTTTACAATGCAGTTGTTATGATTTGGGGTTGTTTGGTTTTTGGTTTCTTGTTTTTTCTTATGTTGTTCACAGTTAAGGTTTTGACTCGTTCTTTTGTTATTATTTTCCTGTTTATGCTTTTGTTTCATGTTTTTCTAGTTATATTTCTGTTAGTTTGTTTCCTTGGATTTGCGTTCTGTTCAAGCCATGTTTTGCTCCTGTCACTTTGTGTTCTGTCAATTAAGTTTATTCGGTTCACCTGTCCAAGTTAATCTGTCTCCTTGCTCCACCTGGTTTTCACTCCATATATACACACCTGTTCTGTTAGTCGTCGTGGAAACATTTCTCATGTCTTGCTCTCATTCTCATGTCTTGTTTTCATGCTCAGGTCTTGTTTTTTGATCATGCCATGCCTGTCTTGCCTGCCCATTTGTTTTGTTCATGCCTCCTGTAGTGAGTGAGTTTTTTGTTATTAAATCTTTTGCACTTACCGTCATGCTGCCTTCTGGTCTGTATTCTGGGGTCCTATATCTTGCAAACCATAACAGCAGTAGCCAGTTTTTTCTCTTTTTATTAAACAAAAATGATTATTCAGTCAATAGCACAACAGAACAAACGTTATTTGAGAGCAGCTAAGACACTGAGAGCCTCTGTGGGCTGTATTCTAAGGATTTTTGTTTTTCTTTTTACTAAATCACACTCTTTCATGGGATCAGAGCGCTTTCATTGGTCAAGACATACATTATCTATCCAGAATATATATAATCTATCAGGAATAATGTGAGGATCGTCTCTTGTTAGATGAACAGCTGTGTGGTGATATTCACCGAGACTTGGTTGAACAATAACACCCCTGATGCTGCGGTGGAGCTGGCGGGCCGCACCTGTTCCGGGCTGATAGAACTACAGCTGCAGGGACGTTCCAAGGTGGAGGAATGGGACTGTACATTGTCAACTCTTGGTGCACAGCTACAAAAACTATCAGAACCTTCTGCTACCCGGATTCAAATATCTGGCAGTGAATGCAGACCATTTAAACTGATTAGAGAACTTAACTCTGTTATAATAATAGGAGCTGTATAGCCTCATCAGCCAAATGAACGATAATCCAGAGGCAGCTGTGGTTTTCGCTGGAGGCTTCAATCATGTGGAATTAAAAGCTGTGCTTCCCAAATTCCACAAATTTATAACGTTTCCAACCTTTAGACCAGGTCTACTGCAACATCCCTGGAGCATACCAAGCTGCAGCAGCTCCTCATGTTGGATCACATCTTTGTGGACCCGATCAGCAGAACCAAACCCACCATCAGAACCGTCCAGGTTTGGACTGAAGATGTCTGCTCAGCCTTACAGGACTGCTTTGAGCACACAGACTGGGGAGTCTTCAAAGAGGACGCTGATCTGGAGGAATCACATCATCTGTGCTGTCCTACCCACAAAAACAATCGGGGTTAGACGGCACCCTGCTAAGAGCAGGCTAAGCAGCACATCGAGGAGCACTTCAACAACAACAACAACCCATGCACTATGTGGAGAGACATCAGATCCATCACAGCCTACAGGTCCTTCTCAAAATATTAGCACATTGTGATAAAGTTCATTATTTTCCATAATGTAATGATGAAAATTTATTTTAGATTCATTGCACACTAACTGAAATATTTCAGGTCTTTTATTGTCTTAATACGGATGATTTTGGCATACAGTTCATGAAAACCCAAAATTCCTATCTCACAAAATTAGCACATTTCATCTGACCAATAAAAGAAAAGTGTTTTTAATACAAAAAAACGTCAACCTTCAAATAATCATGTACAGTTATGCACTCAATACTTGGTCAGGAATCCTTTGGCAGAAATGACTGCTTCAATGCGGCGTGGCATGGAGGCAATCAGCCTGTGGCACTGCTGAGGTCTTATGGAGGCCCAGGATGCTTCGATAGCGGCCTTTAGCTCATCCAGAGTGTTGGGTCTTGAGTCTCTCAACGTTCTCTTCACAATATCCCACAGATTCTCTATGGGGTTCAGGTCAGGAGAGTTGGCAGGCCAATTGAGCACAGTGATACCATGGTCAGTAAACCATTTACCAGTGGTTTTGGCACTGTGAGCAGGTGCCAGGTCGTGCTGAAAAATAACATCTTCATCTCCATAAAGCTTTTCAGCAGATGGAAGCATAAAGTGCTCCAAAATCTCCTGATAGCTAGCTGCATTGACCCTGCCCTTGATAAAACACAGTGGACCAACACCAGCAGCTGACACAGCACCCCAGACCATCACTGACTGTGGGTACTTGACACTGGACTTCTGGCATTTTGGCATTTCCTTCTCCCAGGTCTTCCTCCAGACTCTGGCACTTTGATTTCCGAATGACATGCAGAATTTGCTTTCATCCGAAAAATGTACTTTGGACCACTGAGCAACAGTCCAGTGCTGCTTCTCTGTAGCCCAGGTCAGGCGCTTCTGCCGCTGTTTCTGGTTCAAAAGTGGCTTGACCTGGGGAATGCGGCACCTGTAGCCCATTTCCTGCACACGCCTGTGCACGGTGGCTCTGGATGTTTCTACTCCAGACTCAGTCCACTGCTTCCGCAGGTCCCCCAAGGTCTGGAATCGGCCCTTCTCCACAATCTTCCTCAGGGTCCGGTCACCTCTTCTCGTTGTGCAGCGTTTTCTGCCACACTTTTTCCTTCCCACAGACTTCCCACTGAGGTGCCTTGATACCGCACTCTGGGAACAGCCTATTCGTTCAGCAATTTCTTTCTGTGTCTTACCCTCTTGCTTGTGGGTGTCAATAGTGGCCTTCTGGACAGCAGTCAGGTCGGCAGTCTTACCCATGATTGGTGTTTTGAGTGATGAACCAGGCTGGGAGTTTTAAAGGCCTCAGGAATCTTTGCCAGGTGTTTAGAGTTAACTCGTTGATTCAGATGATTAGGTTCATAGCTCGTTTAGAGACCCTTTTAATGATATGCTAATTTTGTGAGATAGGAATTTTGGGTTTTCATGAGCTGTATGCCAAAATCATCCGTATTAAGACAATAAAAGACCTGAAATATTTCAGTTAGTGTGCAATGAATCTAAAATATATGAATGTTAAATTTTCATCATTACATTATGGAAAATAATGAACTTTATCACAATATGCTAATATTTTGAGAAGGACCTGTATAAGCAGAATGGCCAGCTGCTCAACAATGACTCAGCTCTCCTTGACACCTTTAACAGCTTCTGTGCAGGCTTTGACACTCCAAGAGGCAGAAGGACTAAACACCCAGCTCAGCTGGAGGTACAGCAGCCGCCTCTCATCCTGCAGCTGCACCAAGTGACGTCCATTATGAGGAAGATCAACATCAACAAAGCTGCAGGTCCAGACATGGTGTCAGGTCAGACGCTCAAATCATATGCCGACCAGCTTCCAGGGTTTTTTTGGACATCCTTAACCTCTCCCTGCAGCTTTCCATGGTCCCCGCATGCCTGAACTCCTCCACTATTGTGCCTGTGCCACCCCCCCCCAAAAAAAAATCAACCATCATCTGCCTTAATGATTACCGTCCTGTTGCTCTGACCCCGGTCATCATGAAGTGCTCTGAAAATATCCTCCTGAAGTACATCAAGGATGCTCTCCCAACTAGCCTGGCCAGCCTGCAGTTCGTCTACAGGGAGAATCGCTCCACATAGGATACTGTCTCGTTAGCACTTCACACGGCCCCGACTCATCTGTAGCGCCCTAACACCTATGTTAGGATGCTATTATGAACTTCAGCTCAGCATTCAGCACTGTCCTTCCTGACATGCTGGCCATGAAGCTCCACAAACTTGGTTCATTCAATTCAAATTCAAAAATACTTTATTAATCCCAAAGGGAAATTAAATGTTGTTATAGCTCATATTATGAAGGTTTCCTCAAAGAGCCGTTGTAGCGCTCTGTAGCGCTCCGTCTTACAGCAGATCTGAAGAAGCCTCTGATTGAAGACACTCTGTTGTTGTAGGACAATCTCATGAAGAGGATGCTCAGGGTTCTCCATAATGTTCTTCATTTTATGAAGAATCCATCTTTCCACAATGATCTCCAGAGGTTCCAGAGGAGTCCCCAGAACAGAGCCAGCCTTTTTTATCAGCTTGTTGAGCTTTTTTAAGTCCCTGGCTCTGATGCTGCTTCCCCAGCAGATGATGGCAGAAGAGATCACACTCTCCACAACAGACTTATAGAAGATATGCAGCATCTTGCTGCAAACACCAAAGGACCTAAGCTTCCTCAAGAAGTAGTCTGCTCTGTCCCTTCTTGTAGATGGCTTCGCAGTTGCATCTCCACTCTAGTCTGTTGTCCAGGTGAACACCGAGGTATTTATACTCCTCCACCACCTCCACTTCTTCTCCCATGATAGAAATAGTTTTTGACTTATTCCTGTTTCTCTTAAAATCTACAATCATCTCTTTTGTTTTAGTCACGTTCAAAATGAGATGATTGTTTCCACACCATGCCACAAAGCGGTCCACCACTTTCCTGTACTCAGCTTCTTGTCCATCTCTGATCCACCCCACGACTGCAGAATAATCCGAGTATTTCTGCAGATGACAGGAGTCTGTCTTGTAATGGAAATCTGAGGTGTACAGAGTGAAAAGGTATGGTGAGAGTACAGTCCCCTGTGGTGCTCCTGTGCTGCTGACTACCTGGTTAGACACCCAACCCTTCAGTCTCACAAACTGTGGTCTGTTTGTCAGGTAGTCTTTGATCCAGGAGATTGTTGAGGCCTCCACCTGAGTCTTCTGGAGTTTCTGACAAAGAAAATCAGGTTTGATTGTATTAAATGCACTGGAGAAATCAAAGAACATGATCCTCACAGTGCTACTGGTTTTGTCCAGATGACAGTGGGTTTGTTGAAGCAGGTGTATGATGGCATCTTCAACTCCAACTCCACAGCGATAAGCAAACTGAAGGGGGTCCTGATGGTTTACTGTTTGCTTACTCAGGTGGACCAACAGGAGTCTCACTAGGACCTTCATGATGTGAGATGTCAGGGCAACAGGTCTATAGTCATTGAGGACTGATGGGTGAGTTTTCTTTGGTACTGGAACAAGACAGGAGGTCTTCCACAACACCGGAACCTTCTTCTGGTCCAGGCTAAGGTTGAAGAGGTGCTACAGAATCCCACAGGGCTGCTCTGCACAGGCCTTCAGGACTCTAGGGCTGACATGATCTGGACCTGCAACCTTATTCCTATTCAGTCTCTCCAGTTGTCTCTTCACCTGACTTCTTGAGACACACAGGTGGAAGGGGGAAGCAAAGGAAGCATCAGCATCTTCTGATATGGTTGAAGGCAAACATGTAGAAGCAGAAGGGTCTAGGGCTGAGGTGGAAGATAAAACATTTGAGGTGTGACAGAAACGCTGTGGGTCAAAGGGGGGTGGGGTGTGTGTTTGGCTGTGAGCAGGAGAGGAGGATGCTGAGCTTGTTTCTGAACTGAACCTATTGAAGAATGTGTTCAGTTCATTGGCTCTGTCCAGACCTCCATCGGTCTGATCATCCTTCTGCTTGAAGCCGGTGATCTTCTTCATCCCTGTCCACACATCTCTGATATTGTTTTGCTGGAGCTTGCTCTCCAGCTTCTTCTTGTACACCTCCTTGCTGTCTCTTATCTTGACTTTAAGTTGCTTCTGTATAATCCTCAATAATTCTCTGTCTCCCTCTCTGAAGGCTCTTTTTTTCTTGTTAAGCAGGTCCTTCAGGTCACTGGTGATCCAAGGTTTGTTATTGGGGAAGCATCTCACGGTTCTGGTGGGGATGATGTTATCCACACAGAGGTTTATATAGTCGGTTACACACTCAGTCATGGCATTGATGTCCTTTCCATGTGGCTGGCACAGTGCGTCCCAGTCTGTAACCTCAAAGCAACCTTGCAGAGCTTCTTCAGCTTCCTGTGACCATTTTCTCACAGTCCTCTTTATTACAGGTTGCCTCTGAACAAGGGGCTTATATTTCGAGCAGAGAAAAACAAGATTGTGATCTGATTTGCCTAGAGGAGGTCTTGCTGTAGAGATGTATGAGTCCTTGACATTTGCATAAAACAAATCCAATGTTTTGTTTTCTCTGGTAGAGCAGCTGACAAATTGTTGAAACGTTGGAAGTGTAGCAGAGAGTGAAGCATGGTTAAAATCACCAGAAATTGCCACAAAAGCATTGGGGTTTTGTGTCTGTGGCTTAGCAACAACTGAGCTGATGGCATCACATGCAGTGTCAGCAACAGCGGAAGGTGGAACGTAAACTGTTGCCAAAATAACACTGGTGAACTCTCTGGGTAAATAATATGGATGAAAACTTACTGCCAACAGTTCAATATCTGGACTGCAGAGATAACACTTCACAGTTATATGTCCTGGATTACACCATCTGTTGTTCACAAGTACTGCCAGTCCACCTCCTTTACATTTGCCGCTCCTCTTTAAATCTCTGTCTGCTCGTATAGTTAAAAAGCCCAGCAGAGAGACGCTGGAGTCGGGGATATGATCCTGCAGCCATGTCTCAGTAAAACACATGATACTGCATGCTCGGTACTCTGGCTGGGTCCTTTGTAGGGCTTGGAGTTCATCCAACTTGTTTCCCAATGATCTCACATTGCCCATCAAAATCGACGGAAGAGATGGTTTGAACTTCCTCCTTCTCTCTCTTCCCTTAGCTCCTGCTCTGCATCCACGGCGTCTCCTTTTCAACTCATCAGGGATTTGGGGTTGTAGCTGAAGTATTATTTGAGCTTTTGAGATATTAATCAGCTGCTCCCGGTTGTAAGAAACAACCCCGTTGCCATGGCAATGCATAATAACAAATGTCCAAAAATAGAAAGTATTAAGAAAAATCCTCCAAGCTGCGCAGCATCCGACACTGGAGTGGACACTCATACAAAAAAAATCAACTGTATCCACCACAAGAGGAATAGTTCCCAAAAAAGAATAAATCAGAATCAAAAGTAACAGAGCTACTCCAACCTGCTGCCACCTTGAGCGGCGCAATTCTAGAATTTGCACCACACATATGCACCACTTTGCTCCTCTATCAGCGACGTCCTCACCAACAGGCCCCAGGTGGTGAGGATAGAGAAACTCACATCTGCCCCACTGATCCTCAAGACCAGCACACCACAGGGTTGCGTTCTCAGCCCTGCCCTCTTTACCCTATTCACATACAACTCTGCTATTCACAAAATAAACATGGTTGTGAAGTTTGCGGACGAGACCACTGTGGTGGGTCTCATATTTAACAATGATGAGACCCACATCAGACAGGAGGTCTAGAATCTGACTCAGAGGTGCTTCAGGAACAACCTCATCCTGAACACCTGCAAGACCAAGGAAGTGATAGTGGATCACAGGAGGTCCAGGAGGACTGAACATGCTCCTCACTGCATACAGGGGAAGGTGGTGGAGCATGTGGACAGCACAAAGTTCCAGGGCATTCACATTTCTCCTGACCTCTCCTGGACTGAGAACACCTCCCACCTGGGAAAGAAGGCCCAACAACGGCTCGTCTTTCTCAGAAAGCTGAAATGGACTGGACTCTCTACTCAGCTGCTCACAAACCTTAACAGGGCCATGCTTGAAAACATCCTGTGCCTCAGTGTGATAGTGTGGTATGGGAACTGCATGGCACAGGAGAGAAAGGAGTTAGCACAGATGGTGAGGACAACATAGGGGATTGTGAGATGTCGTCTAAAGTATCTGGACTTGATTTATGCTGCACAAGTCCAGAAAAAGGCCAGACACATTGCTACCGATCACAACCACGATTTAGGAACATCACATCAAAAATAAATACTCAGAAACAGTTTATTTCCCAAAGCTCTAAAGGCAATTGTCCCCCTGCAGGCAGACACTAAACATCCCTGCTGACAATCAAACCACCAGCCCATCTCAGACTGTTTCAGCTCAAGCTGCATTTTTGTAAATACTAAATACTACATGCCTCATTCCATAAACAGTTGTTCGCTTTTTCTATAAATGTTTTCAAATTTGTAAGTGTCTATAACATAGACATGTATTTTTTGGGCAGGGTCTCTGCTGAATTTTATTATGGTGACATACTGACAATAAAGAATCTTGAATGCAATGTTTTATTTCAGAATTCACAGCTCATTTGCAGCTATTTTTATTTTTCAGTCCAAACAATTAAAAGCCAAATCCTGCTTGTTATTCTGATGCTTTCTGGTTGTTTATTTACAAGGCAGTGTGTGCTCCATCAGCCTTCATGTGTGAGACAGTGATAGAGGCTCACATCATTCAAACTTATACATTTATTTTCAGTTTCTCGAAATCAGGTTGTGCAGCTTCAATGTAGAAACGTTTTCAGAGACAGACTAACAGTATTTAATCAATGCAGAAAAGACAAGAAATGTAAAATTCACCCGCTACTATCTAAACAAGTAAAAAATAAAAATAAAATAAAAACATGTTTTATAAAATCATATCTTATTAAATTGAAACATAAAAACCCATATTGTTATTTGAGGGGACACATTTTGACAGTAAAGTTTTATTTTTTTAAATACAGTCAAGTTCCTAAATATTGGGACATTGACTCAATTCTTATCTTTTTGGCTTTATAAATCACCACAATAGATATGAAATAAAACAACAAGATGTGCTTAAACTGCAGACTTTCAGCTTTAATTTGAGGGTATTTACATCCAAATCAGGTGAACGGTGTAGGAATTACAACCGTTTGAATGTGTGCCTCCCGCTTTTCAAGTGACCAATAGTAATGGGACAATGTAACAATTTTAAATCAAATTTTCTCTTTCCAATGCAAATCCTTCACAGTCAATCCCAGCCTGAAGTCTAGAATGTCACCAGACGCTGGGTTTCATCCCTGGTGATGCTCTGCCAGGCCTCTACTGCAAATGTCTTCAGTTCCTGCTTGTTCTTGGGACATTTTTCCTTCAGTTTTGTTTTCAGCAAGTGAAATGCATGCTTGGTCAGATTCTGATCAGGAGATTGACTTGGCCATTCAATAACATTTCACTTCTTTGCCTTAAAAGGCTCTTTGGTGGCTTTCGCAGTATGCTTCAGTCGTTGTCCATCTGCACGGTGAAGCGGCGTCCAATGAGTTCAGAGGCATTTGGCTGAGTATGAGCTGATAATATTGCCTGGAACACTTAGGAATTCATCCTGCTGGTTTTGTCAACAGTCACATCATCAATAAATACAAGGGAACCATTTACATTGGCAGCCATACAAGCCCATGCCATGGCGTTTTTTCACCATGCTTTATTGATGAGGTGGTATATTTCCACTCATGACATTTTTTTTTCTTTGCCCATACTCTTCTTCTCCCATTACTTTGGTACAAGTTGATCTTTGTCTCTGTCACGTTCTGGGTTTGGATTGGACCAATACGCATACAAGAGCTTGGGAGCCGCATGATTAAATGAGTTAAGAGGTTTATTTAGCAATTTCCAGGTTAAGCAAAAAGTCACTTCAGGTATCACAAAAGTCCAGACAAAAAACTCACATAAGTGTTCACTACTGCAGGCACGTAGAAAAACACAAGACTAAACCAGGGTGTGACGAGGAATAGTGACGGAGGAACCAGCGGGGAACAGAGAACACAGACCAACTAATATACAAGGAGAAAACAAAGGCAGGTAATCACAGGAACTAAGAACAGGTGTGGCAAGGAGACATGGAGGCATAAGGGACAGGTGGAACTAATTAACAATAAAGGAAACCATAGACCTAAGAAGGGTTAATACAAAAACACAAACCAAGCCCAAGGATGTCATACCATTACAGTCTCATCTGTCCATAGGATGTTGTTCCAAAACTGCAAAGGTTTTTTAGATGTGTTTTGGCAAACTAATCTGGCCCTCCTGTTTTTGAGGCTCACCAATGGTTTACATCTTGTGGTGAATCCTCTGTATTCTCTCTGGTGAAGTCTTCTGTTGATTGCTGACTTCGACACACATACACCTACTTCCTGGAGAGTGTTCTTGATCTGGCCTATTGTTGTGAAGGGGTTTTTCTTTACCAGGGAAAGAATTCTTCGGTCCTCCATCACATGTGTCTTTCGTGGTCTTCTGAGTCTTTTGGTGTTGTTGAGCTCACCGGTTTGTTCTTTCTTTTTGATGATGTTCCAAACTGTTGATTTGGCCATGCCTAATATTTTTGCGATCTTTCTGATGGGTTTGTTTTCATTTCTCAGCCTAATGATGGCTCGCTTCACTGATGGTGATAGCTCTTTGGATCTCATATTGAGAATTAACAGCAACAGTTTGAAAAAATGCAAATATTACACTTGAAATGGACTCTGGACGTTTCATCTGTTCCTTATGAATGGGATAATAAGGGAAGAGCACACACCTGGCCATGGAACAGCTGAGCAGCCAATTGTCCCATTACTTTTGGTTCCTTTAAAAGCACGAGGCACACATTCCAACGATTGTAGTTCCTACACCGTTCACCTGATTAGGATGCAAATACACTCAAATTATAGCTGAAAGTCTGCAGTTTAAGCACATCATGTTTTATTTCAAATCTATTGTGGTGGTTTATAAAGCCAAAAAGATAAGAATTGAGTCGATGTCCCAATATTTATGGACCTGACTGTAAATAACTGCATTTCCATTGGTTAATTATACATAAACAGATGCATCTCATCATCACACATCCCCTCAAAGTAGCTTTTCTACCAATTTTATGGTAATACTGTTGAGTGACAGCTGTTGTTAACGCAAAGTCTTTAGCTAGCAGCTAGCTCATGACACAACAACAAACTAAGTGATAAAACCTGGTCAGTAAACAGCTTCTCCTCACCTATCTTCTTTGTTCTTTCTCCTAATGATGTCTTTTTGGGGTTTGCATAATGCTGAAACAGCTGAATTATACATTTAACAAACTAATCAATTTAGTTAGTTAATAATTTATGAATTTACCTATTTAATGTATTTATTTCTAATTGTATTTAATTAATTACACATTTAGGGCACTGTTGGGCCTTGATATGACAACAGTACAAACCTACTTTTTAATAAAAATACATAAGTGAAATAAGATAATTAAAATCAAATCAATTTCAAGGTTGTATAAAAGTGAACCTACCGATCTGGTTGATTTTTTTAAGACATGATTATGGTGCTGCTGTCTACCAGCTTGATGCAATGACTGATTTGGAGCAAGCTCACCGCATAGAGACATTCAACACATTACGACCAGAGGAATGTCTCAGTGTTGAAAGGAAGTTGCACGTTGTTACCTCTCTAGCTACAGCCAACGTTTTCCGAACTAAATTAAATTTCTTTTTTATCACCTTGTAATTTGGGAGAGCAAATAAAACGATAAACCACTTTTCTCTGTTTGGTACTCAGTAACATCACTGTATTTCTTCATGTTTTTGTTCTGCAACTTCATTGGATGTTGCCTTAAAACTGGGGATTATGGGAAATTACTATAAATTGGTTTAGAATTCGAAAAGATTAGATCTGATATTATAACAAATGTACAAATAACACAATTTGTTAATTGCAGTAGAACCTCTTAATACAATTTTTATTTCATTTGAACAGCCAATTTATCTCTTGAAGATTTGCACATGGAACGATTTTTCAAAGAATTGTGTCCAACCCCGAACCACAAAGCCACCCAAAGCTGCATAGCAATAAAAATCATAAGCATAAAAGTCATTAAACCTACAAAATAACATGACTAGAAGCCCATTGATGGCATAATTATGAAACTATAAATAAAAAAACAAAAACAAATAAAAGGTGGTGAATATTTTTGTTTTATTTGTTGTTTTTTCCTTTTGTTTTAGGAAACCCACCTCCCTTGTGACTTTGGAGAAAACATCATGAACTGCTCCCTGATCCATTATCCCCAGTCATGCCCATCCCATGCACGGTGTTAATACAACCAATGTGAGCATTACTCTTTCAGGCTTGCAATTTGATAGAAATCAGTCCTAATACTCTTACTTTGGTATGTATTTAAAATGTTACTAAAAGTGCTTGAATAATGTTGTAACATGCTTTGTTCTATGTTCTATCATTGCCAGATACAGTGCTATTGTAGCACTCTCTCTGTTTAGTGAAGCATTTTCAAGTCCAACTGAAGACATGCTGATCGGTGTTAAAGTCCAAGTCAAGTCAAAATAGGGCCCAATGTCAGTAAATAAACATTATAATGCCGCTGCTGAGTATGAGATTATACTTAACACACCTTTTCTAACTGTTTACTTACTTTTTTGTCACAATATCCCCACCACTCTAAGAGGTTTAGTAGCCACTAAAGGTATAATTCAAGTGTGTGCGCCGACAACTGTGAAAATGCAACAGACTAAATATATTACTGGCCTGTAGAATTTGCTTGCATAGCTCTTGAAATGTTTTATCCTCCCTAATGCATGCAAGCAGTGCTTTGTGATCTATACTGATTATATTACCTTATAAAATCATTTTTGATTACAAATAGAAGAACAAAACAGATATTTTATGGCCTTGATTTTACTCCAGGGTATCAGAATAGAGAGGAGTGAATCCCAAGGAATGTCACAATGTAAGACTTTTTCATAAATGAATAACGTTGTAGTTGCTTTAATCATTGTTTTTTGGAAATCCATGGTCACTCTGGTACGAGGCTACAGAGTATCACGGGTGTGAACGTACGGCCTTTATGTTAAAAGCATTTCTTTGGTAGTATTACGTCTTTTAATGGGAGAATAACTCTTTGCGGGTTGATGTGTCCACCCAGCATGGCATGGGAATAAAGGACAGAATCTGTTCACATTAAAAAAAATATGATGAGACGATACCTGTCTAACTCCCCTATGGCCCACAGTGTTTACAGCCAACATTAAGTTGCTTAGTATTAAACTTACTGGAATAAGGGGCACGATGTTTACATGGATGGGTTTCTGTAGCAAGCAGCAGCCCTGAAAACAGATGCCATGACAATACATGGTTTTCAGTTTCTTTTACAAATGAAAACCCAAAACAAGCATCGCATGCATTTCTATTATTCTGCACCTCTGGCTCAATAGAACCTCGTTAATTCCTTGTGGAAAGTGTTTGGTTTAATACTTAAAGTTTTTATAAAAAGACAGCAATAAAAACATGTCTTATTGGTGCATTTGTACAGTCAAGTGCTCCGGTTCTTTCCAAAGGAACCCATCCAGGTTTAAACCTCATAGTCCAGGAATATTCACATTAAAAGGTACTACATTTGATGTGCATACTTTGAACCACCTTGTACATTTAGACAGGCGTCGTCAACCTCAGATTCTGTTCTTCCAGCTCTTGCAGTGATGATGCATTAGTCAGCAGAAATGTTCTCCCCTGACAGTCACCAATACTCAGAAATGTTTGCAAAGCCACATGCACACACTGAACCTCATGACAGCACTCTGCAGCTGTCAGTGTTGCTGTGGCTACATAAGGTGGAACAATTTACATGTTGTTCAAAGTAAAACTCTGAAAAGCCTAGAGAATGGTTATTCCAGTCCACTTTCAAAGACCACAAGAAATTCTGGTTTCTTTGAAAGAAAAGTTGTTGAATTGAATATCAATTGAACAATTGAATATCCAAACAAGGAGGTAGGAGTTTAAATACCTTGTATGTTTTACAATAAAGTCTAGGCTATTCAAGATCCATGCATTTGTTTTTCCGCCTCTCTCTGCTGCACAATTTATCCGTATCGTCCAGGTTCAGAGTTCAGGTCATAAGCTGCAGTTTTCCTTCCCTTTGCTTCCTGGTCACAGTTCACGTCTTTCCCTGTGGGACAGAATGATTTTAGCAGTCTCCTTCTGATGCTTTAACCTGAGGGGCTATAAAACCAATATCTGTGTTAGTTTATTGAGTTAATTTTGAAACACAAACTCATGTTTGGGTTTTTCCCAAATTGATTTTAGTTTGACTGTGGGTGAATACGCAGTTGCAGAAAACACTGATTTGTTTGGACAGTTTCAGGCAAAATTGAAAAATGGACTTACATATTTCCAGCACAACGCCCTGAAACTGCTGCTTTTCCATCAATCCAGTCTGGGTGTAAACATCTGATGATAGATTCTAGATATGATGCTTTTCAACTTAAAGAAAACTATGGATTTAATATGGTTCTCTCCACAGTTAGTCCAAGAAGGCTGGAAAAAAAACTTAAACTGGTACAAAGGTTTGACTGGTTGTGACTCCTTCCTTCCTTCCTTCCTTGCTTCCATCCATCCATCCATCCATCCATCCAGTACAACATCATTTTGAAGTTACTGGGCCATCTACATTCCCTTATCTATGGTGGCAAGTTCTAAATCATGACAAAAATAGTGTTTGAATAAATGAATGGGACAAAGTGTCTTTACTACAGTAATAATAACTTATGTTCTGCTCTGCTAAAACCATCATTATATAATCATCAAAACCACTAATAAGAAAAAGAACTGAATCATCATGACTGTAAAATGTAAAGATGAGCTCCCAATGCTGTAAAACCCTGTTTGTTTCTTTTAAACATGAAAGTGTATCGAGACAGTAACAGCCCACCCTGAAGCTGCTCCGCCAGCAATGACTAACCCTATTGTCCTCCTTAAATGTTCACATGGAAGTTCACGCCCAATTAAGCATTATACAAGGCCAACAGCCAAAAACCCCACAGAAAAGAGTCATGAAAACTGTCATACTCAATTTTTTCTTCAATTTCTTTCCCCTTCTTTTGTTTTTTCCTATGTTGCAGCATGGATTAAAAGCAGCAAATAGTCATCTCTTGTTCCCAGTTACGGGAGAAAATGGTAACTGTGCAGCTGGGCGGAAAGATCTTATCTAAAAGTTGATGTTCCCCCTCAGGGAGTCGAACACACATAAAGCTTGAGACAACCTCACTGAAAGTATGCCTTTTGTTTGCTTTTCTCTCAGGAGACGGTGGAGACAAAACAGGTGCGATAACCTGAGCACAGTTTTGTGTTTTTGTGTACCAGAAATGAAAAGGACATCTAGTTGAATCCAACACAGTTTATTATCTCTTGACATCTTTTTAAGAATGAAAATAGTACAATTTGAAATAAATAACAATAAATAATAACATGGATTGCCATTATGACCATCTTCCTCTCTTTCCTGTCTGGAATTACAACATCTACAATATGCTGCTAATTCCTGCTCATTTTTCAAACCTCTGGGGTCTCATTTATAAATGTTGCGTACGCACAAAACGGAAGGCCAGAAACTGGCGTACGTCACTTTCCACGCAAGGGTTGTGAACTATAAAAAAAACAAACTTGACGGGAGAATATGTGGTCCCTCATGCAAACTCTGACCCATTTGTATGCTCATTTTGGACACGGGAAACTGGCGAGGCAGATGGAGAGGTGGGGAACTGAAGCCACACTGCATCATGATTCCCTTCAGACATTCAATTTCATTCCATATCAAACTTTAATCATAGATCAACTTCGTGAAAAGCATTTAAAAAAGCAGTGTTCTTTATGCTTGCGTTGGTGAGCCATAACTATACATAAGGATCTTTTACATAAATTTAAAAAAGGCCGATAAGCCAACTTAAATCTTAAATCAAACATCAACATTTCATCAAAGTTTTCTCACCAATACATTCCTCTCCCCGATGATCACCAGGGTGAAGTGTACCACAGATTAACACATAAAGTGTGACAAGGAGTGAGACAAAAACACTGATTGTTGTAAGCATTTAAATACCGTGGTGACACTCGTGCGTAATGCTTCATGATGGATGATCTGGAACTGCTGGAAAACCTTACAATTGGGAGAAGGGGAAGGGAATTTGTTTTCAGGGATCACCACTATTTCCTGGCCAATGATGATAACTGGCTAATATGACGATTTAGACTCCCTGGAGAAGGACTCTCCAACTCCAGTTGAGAGCTATTGTCCTGCAGCTTTTAGACAGATGCCCTCACCAACACACCTGAATAAAACAAATGGCTTATTATCAGGCCTCTGCCAAACTTGGCACGCTGAAGAGGTAATTCAATCAACAGCTGGATCAGGGATGTATTTAAAAGGTTCAGGGCAGTAGCTCTCAAGGACTGGAGTTGGAGACCCCTGCCCTAGATCATTGCTCTTGGATCTATGTGTTGAACTGGATCCAGAATTTGAGAGACCATCCCGAAGGAACCATGGCATCCCAGTTCAATTACAGGTGTTAACCATTCTGGGGTTTAAAAAAACAATTTTTGAGATTTCTTTTAACAGCTTACTTTCCATATATATATCAGTAATGCATACAGTGGAAGAAACAATTGTTTTGATAAGTTTTTAATCTAAAATTTTGTAAAATCTAATGTGAAAAACGAAAAGGAGAAAAAATATTCCAGAAAGAATTGCAATCGTCTGGAAATGGAAGAAACATAAAATGACCATCAATCACCTGTGGTCTGGGGCTCCATGCAAAAACTTGTAACTTGGGGAGAGGATGATTTTAAGAAAGTTGATAGATCAAAACTACAGAGAAGGAGCACGCTGATTACTTGTAGGGAGTTAGGACCACAGTCAGGATACATATTTCTTTTAGGTGTAATGAAATGATTGTCCTTTAAAATGTTATTATAGAGGTATTTTTCTATGATTTCAATATTTAGGTTGCAGGGAATTTCAGCAAAAAAAAAAAAAACAACAGATGACTAAAATTTCATTACATTTTAGACAAAAGTATGACTAAAACCAAATTAAATGACACCAGAGAATTAACACTCATGAACTGAGAGGCCATTGGAATTTACTGTAACATTTTAGAATAGTGACTTTCTCTATCAGCCAGAACAAAAAGATAGTTCAAGATAGTGCCTTGCAGCGCAACAAAAGACCCAAAACTTACCATGAAGGCATAGGTATAGGTACAGCTAGTCTCCAGACTTCAGTTTTGCAAAAAAATCTGTGGGGGGAGCTGAAGCTTTGAGCAGTCAAGCTGCAACCAGGAAACATTGGATTGTGTGAAAATACTTCTAGAGACTCACATAACAACTAAAGTCTGTTAATTTCTTTGACAGTGTGCCAAATTACAAAATTAACAGATTAAATAATTGTTTCCCCCACTGCAATAACTTTTGAGTAAATCTATTTTTATCCCCAAAAATGCAAAATGGGTGCCTAACTACAACAGATGACAATTTTCAGAAAAACAGGCATCATGACAGCATCAGAAAGTCTGAACATTATAAATAATTGGACATTTCACAGCCATTGCTCACTTGAAAGAGAATTAAAAAAAAAAAAAAAACAAGATGACAAAAACAAGGAGTTTTGTTTACATTTTGACAATACAACATCAGTTCGTAAGAATGCACAGGTGCTAGGCATACTGGTATCATAGGAATGTGGATTGTGAACTGTTGATGTGCCTCGATGACTTACAGTGCGTGGTTTGTGTTTTTGGTTTATATTCATGACTGCTTTCCCTGGATTTTATCAACCAGCTCTGCAATTTCTATATTTACAGTAAACACAGTGTGTGACACACAGTGTGTCTCACATTTCATCTGGTCCAAATGTCATGGAACGTCACTTTGTATGGACAAGAATAAACGTCTTTCTCATTTTGCTGATGTACAAGCAACAATTTTAAGTCTCTTTGTTGGGCTGAGGAGTTTTGTTCCAAAACACTGTCCAAACACAACCATCTATCACTTATCAAATTAGTCTCAAAACGTAATGTTTTTAGTCAAAACTGAGACAAAATACCCTAACTCATACTTTCCCTGAGTTTGGTGACTTTCAGCTCCTATTATTTGGTTTTTCTGCCTACTAATCTGAATGGTTTCATTCTGTGTTTCTGCTTTCTTTAGCAAACAAGACGTGGACGCAACTAAAGCGTAGATGGTAGAAAAAATATCTACAGTACAGATAAAAAGAAAGAATACCCCTTTTCAATTTTAGGTTTATACATATCAGGACACAATGAAAATTATATGGTTATTACTGGATTCTAAAATTATTTAAAATGTTCAAGTGTATAAAACACACTTCAGATACCACATTTGCCATAGTTTATTTAAGATAAAGGCAACATGGGAAGCTCTGGTGAAAAATTAAGTACACCATATGATTCAGCAGCTTTTAGAACCACTTTTGGTAACAATAAGTCGATGTTTTCTGTCTCACTTTGTCTTACATCATTGCGGAGGAATGTACCCTTCTTATCTTTACTGGATTGACTCACTCGATTTGACTTGAATACTATAGCATACAGAGGAGTTCATGGGCAACTCAATAACTGTGGCTGCAAAGCAAGCCTGAATCATCACCCCTCCACCACCGTGCTTGGAAGTTGATATGAGATTTTTGGTTTTCCCTAAACATGGCGGTTTGCATATGGGCCAAACAAGCAACCATTACTTCTCTAGGGTCATTGTTGATAGTTCTCTGCCTTGTCATGCCCAGAGGGTATAATGACCAATTATTTAAGGGCATTTGATAAGTGGCACCTTACCTCTACTTTCCTTCTTAAATCCCATGGAAGTGTTAACTTTTTGTTTATTAAATAACTTTTTGTCCACTTGTGGCCAGATAAATGATAATAGAACCTTGGAAAGACTAGATTTTAGTTTGAAAGTATCATGCAAATATTAAGAAATAAAAGAGGTTGTGATTTATTTTTACCTCGACTGTATTGCAGCCTAGAGGTAAGATCCAAGAGAAACTCGAATATCTAGTTTTCCACCTCTTAAGGACTGGACACATTTTTTTTATAGAATTAAAAAAGCATTTCCTCAAAAACTGTTCAGAAATACTCCTGAAAGGTTTTGTCAAAAGAAACCAAACATATACGGCTCTCTGCTCTTGAAAAAGAAAATCACATCATATATCAATCTGTTAATCTTAAAATAATATTTTATATACAGTAATATACAACACATTTTATATACAGTAATAATTAATTTACATTATTTATTTGTTGTTCACTAAATATTGCTTTTCTACATTCATCAGGGGGAGACAAAAACATTTAAAGTTCCCATAAAATGATTTGCCAACACAAATATAAACACAAACAGTTGCTCCCTGTTGCTATAGAGATCGATCCCTTCCCACATTTAGCCAAACAATAAATAAGCTTGTCCTGCTCTGATTGGTCACCTCCAGTAGCCTAAAAGCTTGCAGCAAATTACTGTGCAGATCTGGTAAACTGTGATATTTGAATAATGGATTTTATTTGGATTAAAAAGTAAAAAGTGCCCCTGAGTGCAAAACAAGATGGCAACATTGTTTACTGGGATTTTTTTGTAATTGTTAACAACTTCTGTAGTTCTTTGGGGCAAGATACTTGTGTTCAGAGTGACATAACCTATATACATTTTATTTACAAACATTTAAATGTCCATTTTATGTCTATGCAGACTAAGTTTTAGCTTTATTTTTCCTTCTTCAGATGAAGCATCACAGGCAAGTTGTACCAGCACAACTGCATGTCAAGTGTTTGCCTGGGGTTTGTCCATCTGTTGGGTATTTTGAATCAATGTAGCCAGTGGCTGTTCTCTTCGTCTGGGTCACCTGGCATTCTGGTGCAGCGGTTGACTATTTCCATAAGGACAAAGAGACATTCAAAGACCATAAGCAAAACTGACAATGCCAGAAGTAAATCTAATAATGTAACAGATAATAATTGGTCCCCTTTTTTTTGACAAATGTTGATGGTAATTTTGCCCCTTGGGCAGTTTGACCATTTACAGCTTTTCTCTTTTTGTACCTAACTTTTTTTGGTGCTAAAATGAACTCCTTGCTAAGAGAACCTGATTTAATTTTCAATTTGATAGGACATTTTTTTGATACATTTTTAATTTGCTGATAATCCCATGCGTTTGCACATTGGTACCCTTTTTTCACACCAACACGTTGCCATTTTGTTCCTTCCTACTTCCATTTTGTTCCCATAAATCAATTCATACCCATGTCATTAACCATGGAAAATCCTTTTATTTCTCCTGGTATAAATTGATGAATTAAGAAGATAAATAATTATAAAACTTGATTGTGGTTCTAATCCCTGTTCAGACCACTCAATTCTCATAAAAGTTGAGAGATTAATACACTAGTCACACAGACATATTTCCTAACAGTAAAACATGGGTAGATTATGGAATAAAATCTCCAGAATCCCACAATCACTGTCAGCTTGCTCAAACATGGCTCAGAACCACAATAAAGTGAAATACAGAACAAAGTAAAATTATTGCTAAAATCATAAATAGTTGAAATTATAACACAGAATCAATAATCTTTTATGATTATTGACATATTTCAAACAAGAGAAATAAACCAAATATGCAGCAGATGAATACATTTACAAAAAACAGTGTACCCTGCCTCTTGCCCATAGACTGCTGGACATAGGCACCAGCTTCCCTGCGACCCACTATGAAATAAGCGGTAGAAAATGACTGACTGACTGTATGGTGAAGGGTTTGAAATGGAAGTAGGTCCCAACAAAAGGTAACGGCTGGGTATAAAGTGGCAAAGGAGTGGATTGACTCCGAAGCCACAACAACTGGACAATAAAAAATTGACTATCAGAAAAAGCCTGGGTTTGTTGCTTTCTGGTTGGCAACTGGAAGATCTGCTTCTTGGAAAGAATTGTGTTTGGACCGAGAAGTTTGTTTGGAATTGGAAAACGCTTCTCGTTTAATTAAGCTGAAACACAAGAAGTGTCATAAGCCAAAAGCCCTGAAGCGCATAGAATTGGCCAGTACTGGGTAGTGTATTGTTAGGGTAGACAAGCCCCAACTGTGATTAGCATGGCACTGGAGTTTACAGTTTGTCAGGTTGCTGCTGAGAACTGAAAGAGACTTAGTGCAGATTTTAAAGTACTTCTATCATCCTGACAATCAAAATTGAATGCAAAGAAAGATATATTTTTCATTAGTTTTCAAGATAATCATGATCCCAGCATGAAAAGATTTCTACCTAAATGGCTCTGCATTTAAAAAAAAATGGAAATTGGAAAGGTAATTACCATATAAAGGCCAGTTCTTGTATAAAAGAGAAACATTTTACTCTCTCATAGTCTAAAAAAATGAACAAATCCAGGGCTGATAATAACCACAACTTTTTGTTTTGTGCAGATTCGTGCCACAAAATGGCCCAAACCTTGCATGCATGAGCACACACCATTAGAAACTTGGCCACAATAAAAGGGCAAGCACTTAATGGCCAGTTTGTATCAGGAGCCTGGAAGTGATTAGTATTACTTGGCAAACTATCTGGGGCACGGGGCAGCAGACTATTAAGAAAAACCATCTATCAGCGTTTGAAGGACTACACTAATATGTTACTTTTTTCATTATTAGCCCCCTGTCTTTTCCCATGAGGAGTCATATCTGCCATTAGGCGACGACTTCATCAACCTCGGAGACACGGCTACCCTGAAACCTACTAATCAGTACCTATTTGTTGATTAATCAACAAAAAAAGTGTTTTGTGGTAATAATTATCAGATGTATTCAGATGTATCTTTCCTTTTCTACCATAAGCTGTTTTTCTCTAAACAGACAAAAAAAAAACTACTTTCGCACTTTCTGTTTGCTTGACGTCAATAAGAGCTGTATCAAATTATTATTTATCAGCATTAATTGATTGCTGTGGAACAAAACCCTTCAGGTAGAAGTACGGGATGTACACTGCTCAAAAAAATAAAGGGAACACTTAAACAACACAATATAACTCCAAGTAAATCAAATTTCTGTGAAATCAAACTGTCCACTTAGGAAGCAACACTGATTGACAATCAATTTCACATGCTGTGCAAATGGAATAGACAACAGGGGGAAATATTTGGCGATTAGCAAGACACACTCAATAAAGGAGTGGTTCTGCAGGTGGGGACCACAGACCCCTTCTCAGTACCTCTGCTTTCTGGCTGATGTTTTGGTCACTTTTGAATGTTGGTGGTGCTTTCACACTCGTGGTAGCATGAGACGGACTCTACAATCCACACAAGTGGCTCAGGTAGTGCACCTCATCCAGGATGGCACATCAATGCAAGCTGTGGCAAGAAGGTTTGCTGTGTCTGTCAGCATAGTGTCCAGAGCCTGGAGGTGCTACCAGAAGGAGTGGAGGAGGCCGTAGGAGGGCAACAACCCAGCAGCAGGACCGCTACCTCCACCTTTGTGCAAGGAGGAACAGGAGGAGCACTGCCAGAGCCCTGCAAAATGACCTCCAGAAGGCCACAAATGTACATGTGTCTGCACAAACGGTTAGAAACTGACTCCGTGAGGATGGTATGAGGGCCCGACGTCCACAAATGGGGGTTGTGCTCACAGCCCAACACCGTGCAGGACGCTTGGCATTTGCCAGAGAACACCAGGATTGGCAAATTCGCCACTGGCGCCCTGTGCTCTTCACAGATGAAAGCAGGTTCACACTGAGCACATGTGACAGATGTGACAGAGTCTGGAGACACTGTGGAGAGCGATCTGCTGCCTGCAACGTCCTTCAGCATGACTGGTTTGGCAGTGGGTCAGCAATGGTGTGGGGTGGCATTTCTTTGGAGGGCCACACGGCCCTCCATGTGCTCGCCTGACTGCCATTAGGTACTGAGATGAGATCCTCAGACTCCTTATGAGACCATATGCTGGTGCGGTTGGCCCTGGGTTCCTCCTAATGCAGGACAATGCTAGACCTCATGTGGCTGGAGTGTGTCAGCAGTTCCTGCAAGATGAAGACATTGAAGCATTGAAGCTGTTCCCCAGACCTGAATCCGATTGAGCACATCTGGGACATCATATCTCGCTCCATCCACCAACGTCACGTTGCACCACAGACTGTCCAGGAGTTGGCGGATGCTTTAGTCCAGGCCTGGGAGGAGATCCCCCAGGAGACCATCTGTCGTCTCATCAGGAGCATGCCCAGGCGTTGTAGGGAGGTCATACAGGCACGTGGAGGCTACACACAATACTGAGCCTCATTTTGACTTGTTTTAAGGACATTACATCAAAGTTGGATCAGCCTGTAGTGTTTTTCCACTTTAATTTTGTGTGTGACTCCAAATCCAGGCCTTTATTGGTTAATAAATTTGATTTCCATTGATGATTTTTGTGTGATTTTGTTGTCAGCACATTCAACTTTGTACAGAACAAAGTATTCAATGAGAATATTTCATTCATTCAGCTCAAGGATGTGTTGTTTGAGTGTTCCCTTTATTTTTTTGAGCAGTGTATTTAACCTTCCCGGTAAGTTGAAGGAAGCACAACTACACTGAACTGGGAACATGAGACAACAGTACAACATAAAAAAACACTGTAAAAACAAAAATATCAACAAATTTCTGAACATTTAACAACTCTGTCTCTGCCTTTAGGGTGCAGGAGCACGTGTCCACTGAGATGGATTTTCCATTAGCGCCACAAGATTTAACAGATGATGACAGCAAAATTTAATTATGCGGGCAGAAATACACTTTTTCTACAGCAAGTCAATATCAAACTGAAAGGTGTGCTGTACATTCACAATGGAACTCCGGATCATGCAGATCAGATTGTTGGTCTTTTGATCCACTAACCTTCAATAATGCAGAGTCTGCAATGTCCTTTTCCCATAGTCCCCATCCATTTTCTCCAGAAAGTCTGTGTAATGTCCCCCCTGAGGTATAGGACACCAATGCAGTGTCTCCTTGTCCCTGCTCAGACAGTTTTTTTTGTGTACTTTGCTGAGGTGGTGGGAAATGATGACAATGACAGTTGGAGGTTTAGTCCCAGTATGCAGGATAAATCTGGTTTCCTGTTTCATAGCGATGTGGACTGCTTGATGCTGTGAAAGCTGACACGTGAAGGTGAAGTTGGGATGGACATAGCCTGAGTCATCCTGGCCCGGATAGAGTGCTGCTCCTGCCACCGGTGGAATCGCTTCCTTACAGCTGAGCGGACCTGTGAACAACATCAAAACAATTAAACTGCAATTAGCTGCCAATTTGATGCAAAAACAATGAACAATGTGAAATCAATATGGGATCCCTCAAGGGTCTATTTTTGGACATGTGCTGCTTTCTTTTTATGTGTCTCTTCAGGCAACCCGATACACTGTTGTGATAAAAGATATTTGCCCCCAAATATGCTTTGCTTTTTTGTCTCACTAATTGGTTTTAGATCATTAAACACATTTTCAAATAAGACAATAATAGCCTGAAAACTAAAAAGCAGTCCTCAAATTAAGATTTCATTTATCATGGCGCGTTCAGACCGACTGTGATTCCAGCAATTTTTTTGCATCATTCGCATGCTGTCGCTCGCCTGACATTTCGCCAGCAATTCGAGGTTAATTTGTTAATTTGTAAATCACTCACTCTTGTCGCGTCATTCACGGTTGGTCTGAACACACCATTAAGATAAAGAAGATATTCAAACCAACATGGCCCTATATGTGAAAAATCAATAGCTCACTTGGTTTTTTTGACCCATTCAGAAGTGGCCTTACTGCTGTGCTTTGGATCATGTGCTTTGCTTCCTAACCCAAGTGGGCTTGAGTTTAAGGTCACAAACAGATGGCCTCACATTCTCATTCAGGATGTTCTAGCAGAAAGCAGAATTCATGGTTCTATTAATTACACTAAGTTGTGCATGTTGTGAGGACACAAAACAGACCCAGACCATTGCAATACCACCACCTTGTTCTTTTTCAGAAATTGTTTTACACCAGATGTATCAATATGTACACATTACAAATCCACATTTATCTTGTCAATCCACAGAATATTTTTCAAAACGTTTTAGGGATTATCAAGCTGCTTTTGAGTGGTTCTGGCCTTGAAGCTCTTCAGTGGGTGCCATTGTTGTCCATTCTCTTTGTTAATGTTGAATCATGAATGCCGATCGTAACTGAGGCAAGTTAGGCCTGCAGAGCGTTTGGGTTCTTTTGTGATCTGCTTGTTTAGTCGTTGATCTACTACTGAAGTTATTTTGGTAAGCCAACCACTCCTCTGAATGCTCACCACTGTTCTGTTTTCTCCATTTTTTGACAATGGCTCTGACTGTGCTTCATTGGAGTCTTTAACCCTTAGAAATGGCGTTGTAAACCTTTCCATACTGATAAATGTCAGTGATTACAGTTCTCATCTTGTTTTGACCTCTTTAGATCACACCTGATCTGTTGCTTTCTGAGATGTTTTAGCCTACTTCATGTTGTCAGATATGTACTTAAGTGATTTCTTCATTCTACAGGTCTGTCAGTAACCAGGCATCAATGCAGCTGGTGAAGTTTATGTCAGCATCCCATCAAAAGTGCTTTATAACTGTTTAGTCACGACTTAACGACAGGGGGCAATACGTTTTTACATAGTTAGGTTGTTTTGAATAGCTGTTTTACTTAATAAATGAATTGTCATTTCAAAACATTATTTAGTCTGGTGTTCTTTGTCTTATGAGGTTTTACTAGGTTTCCAGAACCTTTTGAATGATTGCTGGTCTCCATGAGCCCAATGGCGTAACTCCCAATGAAAGAGGTTCTTTCCTCTGGCCTAGCTAAGAGTTGATGCTGACATAGAACGGTGCCTTGAAATGATAAAAACAAACAAAAAAAACTTGCGATAAGGAAGCACCGGTACCAGTTTGTCACTGGTACAAGGTTGGTGGGAAACCCTCTTAATTGTTCTCTAAATATTATAACTAAAACCCTAAAATGAGATCATGGAATGCATTATTGAGCCTTTTTTTCCCCACATTTTTTTCTTGAACGCTTTAAACTCCCAGGTACAGAGAAACCTTTCCAAAGGTGTTGTTTTTCTGATTAACTTGTTCCATTGCATTGTGTGATGCTTCATGTTTTTCACATCTCTACATAAATAAAACATGTTTAATTCTATCAGAAACGGGATATTTTACAGCTCTCCACATGAGTACATCAATCTAAAATAACAATTGGCTTTGGGCCTGAAATAAGATAATTTAATCCTCTGCATATTTTTCAGCTAAATGTTTTCCTTTTCTCCTGAATGTGACTGCAGGCATCCTTTGTTCATCTCTTCCACTTCTCCCCACTGCCTTCCCTGCAAGCCTTAGCCTGTAACAAAATACTGAATCAATATCCTCTGTAAGCTACACATGCTGGTTAAGCCCTTTGTTTGGGAGTTACGTGGAAGTTCACAAAGATATATTCCTTCATCATCCAGGCGTCTATCACACAGTGGGGCTCAGTAAGTGAAGGGAAGCAGATATTACATCCGCATGCGGCTAAATAAATAACTCGTGATGATAAATTTTTTTTTGAGCTCCAAGGTCAGACCAAGCTGGATCTTTTTGACTAACATTTACCTCCATGGCTTGTTTGTGGCTCAGCCACAGGTATTAAGGTCTAGTTAGCTATGAGGGTAACTTTGGAGAGCACAGTTGGATCTGTCATATCAAGCTGCCTCTTTTGATTTAAATCCATTAGAAACCCTAACTCTGAAATGTATTTGATTCATCAACTTTCTGTTGTGAGGAACCTTAATATCCGAAAATAGTTTGAATACTTTTTAAAACATTTTGAATATGAAAAGATTATCTACATCAGTAAGTTAACTGTTTAAATAAAAGTTTATTTAGTTTAGTATTTAATTTTAAAATTGCATAGTCAAGTTAAAAAAGCAGAAAACCCTACAGCAGCCTGTGTGCTTTTTTAATATATCTGAATATATGGGCATGTAATATAAATTTAAAACGCTGTATGTAATTTTCTTTACATTGCTTTTGCGGGTATTAAATAACTTAAGAGCACACACAGTTAAGGTAAATAAAGCCAATTTCAACAAATAAAAACAATATTGAACAATACAAACTGAAGACCCTCTAAGATTTTCTCTAAAGTAACAACAAATGTTAGTGCTGATGAGCAATAACATTCCCACATTGTTTTAACATTTCAAACGGCTAAAATTAAACAAAGACATATTACCTGAAGTGATTAGCTCATTATTATAAATTTTGGAGCAGGTTTGCTCTGTTTAAACCTCAGACTGTTGAAGTGACAGTAAACAACAAGTTGAGACTAAAAAAAATGTCTGAGGCAGAAAAAGAAGTAAGGAGGGATTTAAAGAGGTCTCAAAACTATTTGAAATAAACCAGTCAACTTTACAGACAACAGTCTGCAAGAGGAGAAAATTAGAAACAAGCCCAGGCCTGGCTGTCCAAACAAATTCACCCTGAGGTCAGGCCGCAAGATGCTAAAAGAAGTTTCCAAAAACCCTAAAACGTCATGAAAGGACCTGCCACAAGCTCTTGCTACTGTTTGTATGAAAGTGAAAGCACATGTTTAACTTTCATGGGAAACATTAGCTCTAGGACTGAAGCGATTCCTCAAATGATTCAAGTAAAGTCTGTTTAACTATTCAGCGCACCGTGTTCTGGTCAGGTTCCACAACGCTCTCACCTCTGCTAATGATAGCCTATGCTGCTGATGTGGATGCTATGTGCAGTTATCAGTTATAGATGGAGGCAGCAAGTGGCAAAAAGTGCAGACAAAACGACTGAAAGTATCAAAGGTGTGGGATTCATTAAACTTGACAGAAGAGAAAGCACAGGGGAGTGTATGTTCCACAATAGCACGTCCTCGATGCTGCCACACCTGATCAGGAAACATCCGCAGCAGAGGTGGACCCCCGCCTCCTGTCCATGGGATGACACCCCCACTCCCCCAACATGTCGGCTTGTGACGGGTTTATTATCAACTCAAGCTTCGAATGCACACCAAAAACACTTTGGAACACTTCCGTAAACAACAGATGTCTGCAAAATGAGACCACTTGTGTGCACAAGAAAATTTCCTCTTCTTCTTATAATGTTTCATGGTGGTTGACAAACCAGCTATAAAAGGTGCATTACCACCGCCAACTGGACTGGAGTGTAGACAAGAAATTAAGATAAAAACCCCTGTATTCTTTCTAATAGGTTTGGGTTTTTCAAAAATGAAGTGATTTGAGCTTTTATTTTAATTCTATTAACTCCAAAAAGATTTTCAATTGTGTAGTTAACATTTAGCTTTTTCAGTGCCTCTTTCTGTCATGGAGTGACATTTTTGGACTTTATGGTTTCTTTTGCTAGTCCTTAGATCTTAGGTTGTTGTGCTACCTCCAGTTCTCAGTTTCCTTTAGTTCGTGTTTATTCTTGATTCTGTTTTATCTTGGTCTGTAGTTTTCGTTTAGGTCTGTTTCACTGTTTTGTTAATCAGTCCCTTTCCTCATGTCTTAGTCTTATTAGGTTCACCTGCTCCCTCTGTCTCCCTGCGTCCATGTCACACCTGTTCCCTGTTTCTTTGATTACCTGCCTTTTGTTCCCCTCTCTGTGCTCTGTGTATATTAGTTGTTCTGTTTGCTTAGTTCCTCGATGGTTCATTCTGTTACTACCCCGTTCCCTACCATGTCTATGCTTTGTCTATGCTTCGTTTGGAGACTATGCTACGTTTTTGCTACGTTTTTGCTTTAAGTGACCTGCAGAGTTCATGTAAGTTTTGGACTGTACTTATGATTCATCCCTGCACTGTTTTTGTTACGTTTTGGATATTTTTTGAATAAACAAGGAAGTACTAAGATGCGGCTACCGAGCTCTTGTCTGCGCTTTGGTCCGACCCACAGTCCTCCTCCGACACTTTCAGCTGTCTCCTTTTGGGTTCATATGCATTGCATTCCTTCAAAACATACTGTACAGATTCAGACAAACTGCAATGATCACATAACCCTGTGTATGCTTTCCAGTAACTGTTTTGTTAAGACCGATGTGACCTATTCTGAGACATGTAATAATTCACAAGGAAACTGAAAATGATGTAAATGATGATATAAAAAATGCAGTGCCTATTATGCCTTAATTTAAATTAGCTGTTTACTTTTTGATATGTGTAATTTTTGTTTCTTGTCTGTTTGTGCACCAAAAACAAGAAAGTGTAACTTTGCACATACAATGACTATTTTACCTGGATAACATTATGCATTTTTGATGTAAAACAATTCTTTAAGAATCTAGAATGAAATATACAAGTAACACTTTAGGCATCTTTTTGTTTGTGACCATTTTTACTACAGAGGCAGCTAGTATGGAGCCGAGCTTTTGACATGTTAGAACTTTTGCTTTAGCTGCTGGTGCATCCCTTGCTACAAATGTTCCAGTGTCCAAAAAAGACATGCTATGTTATTGCATTTTAAGCAATAAAATTTTGATTTTGGACACCAGTACCATCTGAATGTCACAACTGAAATCCAGACTCATCAGATCAAGCGAAACAGCTGTTATTGTCTAATTTAAGTGAGCCTGTGTGAATTATATCTTGTTGTGCTACTCTTAGCTGACAGAAGTGGCACTTGGTGTGACCTTCTTCTGTAGCCCATCCAGAGTTCAACTTGTACATTCAAGCTCAGTATTCCTACTTTGGTTGTAATGCGTGGTTATTTAAGCTACTGTTGCCTTTCATCTCAACCCATTGTTCTCTTATACCAACAAGGGTTTTTGGTCCAGACAATTGTAGCCCACTGGATATTTTCTAGTTTTCAAACCATTCCCTGTAAACCTGAGAGATGGTTTTGTGTGAAAATCCCAGGAGGGTCAGCAGTTTATGGTAGACTTGCAAGACCAGTTCATTTTGCTCCAGCAGCCATGACATATTCAATCTAATTTCTTCTCCTTTTTGATGCTCTGTTTAAATTTCTGTCTATGCTTAAATGCACTGAGGGGCCGCCATTTGTTTGGCTTATTCACTATTTGTGTTAAACAGGATTGCTAATAGTTTTTCAACCAATAATCAGACCATGAACGTATGATAATATAATTACTCATAAAAACATTTGAAAAACAAATAATTGCACACCCCTAGTTAGCTTGTAAGAGCCTCTGATAACTACTAAATCTAATTCTTCCACTGCATCCCATGACATTGTTATAGTTTGGTTTAATTTCAACACTCAGAAAACTAATCTGTTTACTGAGCTGCATACTGTAAAAAAGTAAACTGCTGCTAATTATTCAAACAACGTTAAAAAATAAAGCAGCTCTTCTTCCTGCATGCACATTCCAGCTCTACTCTGAGACAGTTTGAGACCTGATTTTCTCCTGGGACCAAATTAGGGTTGACGGTGTCATACAGTGTAGAAAGTGATGTCACTTATGTCGGCATATCACAAGGCTTAATTGTGCCCTAAATACACTTTCCTCAAGCTGTGAAAACATGCAGCAAGCAGCCACCAAAAGCTGAGTGTAGGCACCAGAGGAGAGGGAATATGATTAAGCATCCACATCGGGGAAGGGGTTTAAAACACTGAAATGTTAAATCAATAAGCCAGTGTAAATCTGCTTACCTCACTGTTTAGGAAGCAGTAAAACACTGACACGAAGAAGCCCTGCAGAGAGAAAGGGGGAGATAAAGTGAAAACAAACCATCGTCATCAATGCCCTGATCCTGGTTAAATCGCTTATACAGCTGATTATGTCGCTCATTTAATAATCTCAGCAGTGTTTTGTTTCTCTGCACTCATTATAATTACATTTAAATGAATCATACAAATGATACATCCACCCACACAGAGATGTCTGTTAAATCCTGAATAAATCCTACCTGGAAAGACTCCAAAAATGAGTTGAAATATATGAAGACAATTTGAGAAATCTCATCCTCCCCTGGGTTGACAAAAAACAGCATGTAGGTGATTCCCAGGAGGGGAAGGAGTACCAGCGTCGCCTTCACGGCTTTCCTGCAGATGAGAAGAACGTAGATCAGACAGCCGTGATAGAGAGACTCAGCTCAGTGTTTCATTTAATGCTAAAAGGCCCTTTAGGGTCCAGACTTCATCGATGGACGACAAAACATGAATAATTCAAGGCATGCTCATCTCTTAAGCCTGTTTATTGCAGCTTCAGCAGCAGGTTTTCAGGAAATGTACCTGTACTGGATTGTCTCGGATGTTGTAGAAGCTCGCAGTTTAGTCATCAGAATTCTCACAATGTTGAAGAGGAAGATGAAATTAATCTGTGAGGGAATAAAAGACAGCTCTGTGAATGTCAAAAAGAAATTTAGCATTTTATTCTTGTTCTCAAATTGAGATTTCTCAATATGGTAAAAAGACATCAGTATTAGAATTTTTTTAAGTTTATGCTTCATTGAAAACTGAAGACATAAATAAAAAGTAAAAAAAATACAAAACTTCAGAAATGATTTGAAAAATATTTTAAATTAATCAGTTTAGAGCAGATGTAGAAACAAATCCTGACTGTAATAATCCTGGTGTGCGAGTGCAATTCCCTCATCGGGCTTCTATTGATTTAAGGTGCTGTTGTGTGAACAGTCTTTGCCTGATGCTCAGCCTTTTTTTTGGTAGGATCAAGCCACATACTCTCTGAGAAATTATTCTAAGATTGAATTCATTTCTTATAGCTTACATCCCTTGAGATCATTCCTTGTGTCCCCTGTGCCTTAAAGGTTGAATCTTTGCTGGTGGTTTCTACGCATATTCTCTAGTCTAGCCTACAAACCTCATTGTGATAAATCCCCTGGAAATTCTCTCGCGGTCGTCTACTGTAGCTCCAGCATCCTCAGACATCACCTGCCTGTCCGCTCCCTAAGCCTCCTTGTTCCAACTCTGTCTGGATCTCAACCCTCTATCTGCTCCACTCACGTCAGGAAACCTTCCTGAAAGTCAGACCCACGTGGAGAAGTTCTCACCTTCGGACAGCCACCAGGATATGTCCCCAGGGTCATGGCCAACAGCACAGTAAGTCAGCTTGGTTTTATCATCCAGTTCAAAGATAATTTCTCAGTCTTGCTCCTGCTCCATCTAACTGCACCTCTCTCCCTCCACACACCGCTGAAGCCACTTCACATAAGCCTTCAATATTGCTCTGATTATCATCATTTCTGTAAAAAAAATAATTTTAATCTAAGATTTTGAGTCCTGAGTCTGCATGTGGGTCAGGAAACTTTCCAGAAACATGACGGAAGCGCCAGTCTGAACCAGCACAATCACTTAGCAACTATATGCCCAAACAACATTCCCTGGTAGCAAAACACAAAATAACATTGCAATCCTTATGTGAAAAACAGAGCTATCCTGTGCATTTAAGTGCCCTGATCTTTGAATTAAGTAACAAAATATCCCTTTCAACTTATAGCCATCGACTTCTGCACTATAGCAGCCTCCTCTTGCTGGAGCTCAATAGCTCTTAAAGGAGCTTTTATTCAGGCCCTAAATGAACAGTTAAAAGACAAACTAGCCTGCAGAGACCAACCTCGGAGCTTGAGGATTTAGTGTCTCTACCCATCAGCACTGATAACAGAATATATGAGAGAAGTAAAAAGAAGAAACAGAAAAATTATTTTGTACCATTTGTCCCATCGACCAGAAGTCCCCCTATGCCTATTCCTCCAAGTAAACCCCTAGAAGAGCCCCGGCAAATTGGCCGTACAACATTAATCCCCATAACTGCAGTGTTGCTTTGAGGCTAGTAAGTGTTTCTACTGCAGCAGAAAGTTTCAATTCATTGCCGCCTGCCCGGTTCACCCAAACAGGGGAACCCAAAAGTAATGACAGGAATACTGGTTGGCGGATTCAATAACAACTTTTCTTGTTTAATTCTACCATGCACACTCCTTTTTCATTTCACTCCTTTTCCAATTCATTTCAGCTCCAGGCATTAATAAACTCAGACTGTGAACAAAGCCTTATCAACAGGAACTTAGTGACTCAAATCAGAATTCCCACCGTTTTGTCATTTTAGTTAACATTACAGCTCTTTATGGTAATTCTCTGCCTACAATAACATACAAGACTGAACCCATCAAATTAAACTCACTTTTTTGTGTTTCCTTTTTCTCAGTCACCTCTTGTCCTTGGACACTCCAAACTCACCCTGCATAACCCCCAGTTGAACTGGCAAAAAGGCAAGGTGGAATCCTGGAGCACTCACTGTCTCTCCACCTGTCCTTATTCAGCCCTAGGTATGTCTGGGCCCATCACGCCTGATCGAGAGGGGACACCATATACCAGAGGAATATCATGATCTCCAGCAGGTATTTAGCAATTTCAGGGCACTTTCTTTACCACCTCAAACACCATATTATTGTGCCATTGAACTCTATCCTGGGCCTCCTTTACCGTCAAGCCACCTGTACAATCTATCCAAACCGAAAGAGACAGCATGGAGAAGTATATAAATGAATCGTTGCCTGCTGGCATCTTTTGTCATTCCACTTCTCCCTTGGGTTCCTTTTTATAGCCAAGAAAGATTGTTCACTTAGACATTGTATAGTCTACTAGGGCCTCAACCCGATCACCGTTAAGAACAAATATACAGTACCGTACCTCTTCTGACCTCTGTTTTTGAGCCAGTTCATGGTTCAAAAAGGTAGAATCAAGCCACTCTCAAGGCAAAATTCACAAAGCTGTATGTGAATGCACATTTGAGTTTACATGTCCTAATTCTGAAACTGAATGCAGCAGAAAATCTGATTCTTTCAAATACTCTACTGGCCAATTAAGGTCTCTCTGGCGGCCCGAGGCATAAGCAGACTAAGCTGCTGCTTTGGGCCCCTAAACCATCAGGACCCTCTCATAAATGCTTGAATTTAGACACAGACCATAAATCTAAACTTCTTATATTTGTTTATTACGAATTAGAATATCATCGAATTTGTTGTGTTTAAAATTTTATTTTAATATTTACAGGAATAGGAAAGCTTACTTTGTAAATGTACAAAGAATAATCTTCATCGTTTGAGTGTTGTGTTAACATAGTAACAATCTAGTGGAGGGAATTTTCTCAACAGGAAGAAATCAAATTCTACCTAAGGCCCCATACAATGTCAGTAAAGCCCTGCTCTGCTCTGACACTAGTTTTCCAGATAACAACTATAGGGCAATAGGCATGCACCTTTTGTGGAAAGGTCTTATTTTCATTTTATTATTAAATATATATTTATTTCAATTACGGGCAGAAAAGGGAATCATTCTTTAACACCATAACTGTTTCTGCAATGCAGACTCAGGGAAAAACTACCATCCACTGAAAGCTGGTGATGCATTTTTGACACAGGACAAGGAAAGAGGGGTAAGTGATGTGCTTGGGAGTTTTAACTTTATCCCCAACATGCAAATTTCACATTTAAACTGCAGTCTGAAAAGTACAGAGCTTACACAGTTCTAGTGACCAGCAAAGTCAAGCCTATGGGCAATTGGGAGGTGTGTGCACTTGTCCTCAGTTGTTAGTGCTGTGAGTAGTGCAAACCATATTGATTTCTATGTGCAAGTGGGCTGAACATGGCACACAATTTATTCATGTGAAGAGTCAGCTGGGGCTGGTATGAGATTCTCACTATAAAATCTTGAGCCAGAAAAAAAATCCACTGTTTCACAGTTTTACTGTGTTAGCACAACATTTCAAACAAAAACATAAATATTTCTTATTTCAGAAATGGAAATGCAACAACAGATTGATTCTATTCAATTCAAATCAGTTTATTTATATAGCGCCAATTCACAACACATGTCGCCTCAAGGCACTTCACAAAAGTCATTTACATACATTCCAATTAATCCTAATCATTGAACAGTGCAGTCAGATTCAGTTATTTATTCAAATTGGATAAAAAGTTTTTCTATATAAGGAAGCCCAGCAGATTGCATCCAGTCAGTGACTTGATGTTTGAAGTTATAATCTAACATATTACAATAATTTATTGTTATTTTCCTTTAAAACAGACACGTGCAAAGTTTTTGACTATAAACCTACTAAATTGTGTAGCAGTTTTTAATGGCTTAATGCAAAGAATATTAGACCTTTTGCAGTTCTGCTCTCCAAAGAGTAAAACTGAGTAAAATAACAAGCTTATAGTCTGGTAACTGTAGTTTTATAATTCAATTCAATTCAATTCAAAAATACTTTATTAATCCCAAAGGGAAATTCAATGTTGTTATAAGTGTGTTACTTTAGTTGGAGTGATGATTGGCACTTCTTTTGTTTCCACACCATGACTGTCTGTAAATATTTCAGTCAAACAGTCAAACTTTTCTTTCTTGCAAGTGAAGGAAAAGTGTAGTAACCTTCTTTCAGTCAGCTGACCGGCAGTGAGCAGCAAGTGGTGGGAGAGGGCAGCTCTGCATTACTCTATGCAGAGAAAACTCTGGTAATTTATTTCTGTGAGAACTATAGGAACAGGACCACAGGAAAATTTTAGTGATTTTGAAAAAGTTACTTCCTAAAAGTGTGGATGACCTTGATACCAGTAACCAGGCCATGTCTAGTGGAGTATGTTTGCATGGAGTGTTTGTTGCTTCTGCACAGGTGAAGCCTCAGCAGTTGTGGGACCTCATGTGCATCACAGGCGTGGTACAAAGACCATTACAGTAAATTCGACTGTAGGATGAAACCTGACGTGGGGCTAACCATGGCCAATTCTGCTTTAAATTCTCTGATGACCAATCCACACAGGTAAACATTCTTAAATGATGCACCACCATGACCTTGCTACCACAACAATAAAAAACACCACAATCTCATTATGACATAGGATACACACTGAAAAATTGTTTTGGAAAGTCCAATAATTGGGAGTAATGGGGACCCCAACATGACCTTGTGGACCTCACCAAGACGCTGCAAAGACCATCCATGTTCTAACATCTTACTGTGGTTTTAGCAGTAAAACACCTTAATGAGTTAATTCTGCAGAATACCTGCAATAAAGTGAATAATCTGACCATCCAGCACTCTTCAGGGCTTCAGGATGGTGTTCCCTCAGAATTATTAAAGTGTGTAGGATCAAATTGTTGAGGTGCCTGTCACCTAGTGTTAACATGTTCTGCATCACAATAAGGTGCTGAGCTCTTATGGCTTCGGATGATTTACTGGCAGCGGGACAAATTGAAATAATGCATGCAGTACATTATGATAAAAGATGAAAAAGGTGGCTACACTGTGAATCTGAAGTGTTATTTGAGATTATCTTCCAGTATGTGATGAATGACAAAATCCATAGTACATGCAAGAAGTGGGGATGATGTAACACAGAGGCAAAAATAGCCACAGGAATACTTTCCAGTGCCAGATGACCCGACCTTGACTGGAACAGATGTATGGAGCTCTTTCCAGAACCAAACACTCTATTAGCCTGATGCAAGGCTGGTAATGTGAACAATATTAATAACATCCTTAATTAATTCATTGTAGCAGGACCTCATTTTAGTGCTGATAATTTAAGCTTTCAGAGTTCACAACCGCCTCACAGGAGCAACCACAAATATTCTGGTGACCCGGTGATGATCCTGAGGTATCAAGCACTTGGTAAACACCCAAAAAGCCCGAGAGAAAACACTATTGTAAGCAAGACTGGAGATTTTCCAAGCAAAGCGACAGGACGAGAGATTGAATGAGGCAGATGTTTGCCTGAGGAGAGACAGAAACTGTTCAGAGAAGTACCCCTTAAAGAGATGATTTCTTTTATTTTTCAGTTAAGGAGAGAAGATCTGGGAAGGTCACTCCACCAGTAGATCGCTAGCAGGGACACTCTAACTGAAATTCAGCAGGGACATAACCAAACAGTCGCAGTCAGACAAATTCTGGCACAGAGAGTAGTCTCTCTTGGAGGCCACAAGCACAGATGTTAAAACCCCTAAAGGAAGGGCTCGCACAGTGCCAGAGCTGTATGCGTGAAAGTAGTTTGGACTTGTATCACATGTGATGACATACGGTGGAAATGACTGTATCCGAAGAGACTATAGGTTGACACAATTGTCCGAAATAGGTGTCAATCAAAAAAAGACAAACTGGCTGCCATTTTGGCTCAACAGTGTTAGTAATTTGATTTTTATTTTAAAAAAAGTGATTTTCTGAAATCAAACTCACTTTTGAACCCTGTGCGGGCCACGGACCCAAAAAGAGTTAAGGGGGAAAGTAGAAACAAGGTGCTCCTGATCAAATGCTGAACATAATGCCATGCAGGAGAGACATCAGCAATGACCTTAGAAAAGCAGTTGTTGCTGCCACCAATCTGGAAAGAGTTGTATTGTATTTCACAACCAAAAGAATGAAAACACCTAACAATAATGAGCACAGGGAAACAAACTGAGGAAGGCATGACCTAAAGAATGTAATAAAGAGATGATCAAAATACACACAAAAGAAAATCAAAACAAGTATGGATTATTTGGAATAAATCCAAGAGAGCTTCTTCTCTCTAAAAATGATTAAGTTTGAAAAGTTGCACCCGATCAACCATAAGACTTCTGGAACAATAACCTTCGAAAAGATGAGACCTGAGTAGCAATATTTGGCCATAATCCCCAGCAACATGTGTCAAGAAAACCAAAATAAAATTCAGCAGAAACACCCAAAACCAAATGTCAAGCACGGTGGCTGAGGGCTATTGAATTAGGTCTGTTTTAAAGCTGCAGGATTTGGACTCCTTTGTATATCAAAGTATTCTAGAGTCAAATCTGAAGCCATCTCTCCAACAGCTGAAACTTGACCCAAAGTGGATCATAGGCAGGGCAATGATCGCAAACACAATAGAAAATCTACAACAGAATGGCCGCTAAAGACAGGAATAAATGTGTAACTGTGGTCCAGTCAAAGTCCAGACGTCGTAACACTGTAAAGTAAATTTCTCTAAAATGACAGACAGAACATGACTACTGAGAGCTACTGCTGCTGAACATAGTTCCACAAGCTGTTGAATCATGGGGTGTACCTAGGTTTTCAGGCACAGCCTTTTTTTAATTTTGGCTTAATCTTTTGTTTGTGCAGTGGCTGCTCATAACTCATATGGAATAGTTTATCCCTATTTAAGTAATGCATTAACATTTTTTTTTTTCTATGACTGTTGTTCAGATCTTGTTTTCTTTAAACTGGCTTTCCCTCTGTTTTTTGTTAGCTTGATCTAGTCCCATTACGCCTATGTGAGCACAGTAAACCAGCCAATTCCTCATAGACATACAAACACCCAGATAAAAATATGCAGTGGTTGCCTAACAATCTATGGAATAGTTTTTCCCTGAACACACACACTACTAATAGTTAACATGAAGAATGTGTTGTACTTTCCAGGTCCTCATGGCTGCCAGACACCTCAGAAACATAAGAAAGACTAATTGTCTAAGCAGGTTGCGTTAGGCAGGTTCACGCTACTACTGAAGGACAGAAAAGGATCTTACCACTAACACAAGGATCATTGGACCTTGGTAGATGTAGTCAGTGTACACGCCGGGTTGCTTCCCAAACCAGCACCTGGGAAACCAACAGAAACCTTCAGTCAGGATTATATACGACTAAACAGGAGAAATTAGACTGACTTCTATTACTTCATGTTCAGCATGTATTTATACTGTTGAACTCTTTCTTGTCACTCATGTTTAAGTAAAATGTTTTGCCTAAAAATGGTTAATCAAACGTTTATGAGAAATAAACATGTAAAAAGGTCAGCACAAGCTCAGAGTAAAACACAAAATACACCCAAAATGTCTACCCACAGAGTGATTTAATTTAGCAGATACTTTAGCTGATACTTTAGCTGTTATATTGGGATTTTGTAGGCTTTGATCATCTAACCTCATGCACTCTGAGATTTTTGCTGGTTCCCACATTTTGCCAATATGAGGGAGATTGCACATATGAAGAAAATTTGTAGTTCCCAGGATCTTGATGGGAGTTTTCTGTTTTAAAAATGTCTCTACATTTAAATTATTTTGTGTAAAAATATGGGTTGCTGTTTTAATAAAATACAAGGCCTGTACTGAATATAAGGGGAAAAAAAACAAAGCGCAAAAAAAAAAAAAAAAAACACTTTGAGAGACCTCCTGCAGAAAGCTTTAAGGATATTTGGAAGGGAAATAAAAATAAAATGAACTGTTGTACAGGTCGTTTGGGATGTGGGTTTGAAAGAAAATGAGACAAATGAAGGAACATTTACAGCTTTTCAATCTTTCATAAGGTCCACTTCAAGAACCTACAATAAAAGAGGCATTTCTCTGCATCTCTGATGGATGGAGAATTACAGCTTTCTGACATTTGTATAATGAATACAGAGTGGAAATAAAAATGTTTTCCCACACTATGTTACCTTTTTCCAAATTTACCCTTTCCAGAACTGAAAAATCAAATTTCATACTTATCCAGACTTTTCCAGGCTGTGTAGGAACCCTTTAAGCCACTGTTCCATGCCAAATTTACACCCCAGAGAATCAAGAAGTCATGTGTTACTTATTAAAAGATCCTAGACATTCTGATCAATTACTAAAAGGCTTTAGTGAAATTGTTAGGGCAATGGTAGCACCTTTCCATTTGTAAAAACAATTATTTGTTCAAGCGAGAATTCTCCCACCGAATAAACTACTCAAATAAAAGGTTTGATTTTTCAGAATTTTACGATTTAATGTTTGTATTATACATTTTTCACTATGAGATTGTGCTAATGCAGGCAAAGATGAAATTATTTCAGGGATGCTAAAAGTGGGCACTGTATGTATTCCTAAGTTTGGTCTACAGTTTTTTTTATGCTGGGTTGATTAATGTCGATATGTGAAGCCAAAAATAAGCTCATATTCCAGCTTTACAATTTTTCGCTCTGTGTCTGTATTTGCATTCCCCTGTGGACTTGTTCTTTGCAGCTAATGGGCAAACAAACCAACTCTCTAGTATGTGTCAACACACATGGCCATTAAAGTTGATTCTAAAACATCTGGTGCTCCAGCGAGTTTTTCTGGCAGCAGGATGGTCCATGTGGGAGTGAATCATAATCATCTGCAGTGTATAACTTCATGGTAATGAAGGAACGTGTCCCTCACAACCTAATGGTTTCAGAGAAATAGGATCTATCTATCAGACTCTGAATCTGCTGTCTTTTTTTTTTATCAGATTTGCCAATATAATAAAAGAAGTCAACAGACTTATTAATTCAGTGACTCACTGCTGAGGATCTGAGGCAATTCCTACCCTGGCAATACGCGGAAAAGGAGAACAACTGCTCCCAATCAAAATGAAAATTGTGCCTGCGCAGATAAATAATGCAGCTGGTTCTACAATGCTAATTTAATTACAACAGATAACTAATACACATTCATTTGCTTAATGTAATTTGGTTTGGAGTTGCCCTTTTCCTTTTATTACCAGAGTAGTTCAGTCTCGAATGTCAAAAACAATCTTGGAGGGAACAACTTACTTCTCATTGTCGTAGTACAGCTTCCCGATGGCCCATGCCACTATTATAGGGAATGGTATACCTGATAGGTGAAAAAACAGACACACAATGATAGATTCTTCCTCACCCTTCACTGCTAATCAAATCACACAACTTTCCAGGGAATATTCTACTGAAAAATGAAATGTATGTTCTCTTTTTCCAGGCAGAGCATCAACGCCTGACAAGCTCTGTCAAAAGGAATTGCTGTTAGTGTGCTGTTATCCATAGATGCATGCCAAGAGTTGTCACCATCTGACTGTTTCTGTGTGTATGACTAAAGAGCAGATGATAATCCAGAGTGATGCGAAGATTTATGGATTTATAGAAGTTTAATAAGGCACACAAACAGCAAATACTGACATCTAAATGACACTAACAGATGCATCAAATGGCTTTACAAGCCCTAACGTCACACATTCGAGTCTCAAGTTTCCTAATCTTTAGAAACATTCTGCCTCATTAGTCACTTACCTCAGCAGTGAAATGCTAAACCTAGGGAAGATTTACTCACAAAGCATCTCCAAAACAAATTAACTTCATTTTTGTGACAAAACCTTGGGTTCTTGAAGCCAGAAAGTTACTTAAGGCTAGAAAAAAGTTGATTTTACTTATTGTTTTCACAGTAGCTCTGGAATGCACTGCCATCATCTCATCATGCAGAAGTTTCCTGCAGCTAATATAATTCAGCCAGCACACAATACACCTAATCTCAGAAGTACCGAGTCTGGTTTGACAGTTTGAAATGGGGAGCTTGTGAATTTTTCACGATACATTTCCCAGCTGCCACACAAAATCCCAGTGTCTCCATCCAGTTAACTCTCCCATTGTTGGCAAACATTTAATCTGATCTTCAGTTACGTTTTTTGGGATTAAATGAACACAAAGTGACGATGAACAGATGAGCATTTAAACCATTTGACATGGTACACAATTTCCCCCAGTAAAGATTAAAACAAATAAAAAACAAGAATATTTTCTTTCATGTCAGATGAGTGGGGTCAAGCTTACTAAAATGCAAAGGATGATTCCGAGGTTAATCGGAGGATGAATTTTATTCTTTTTAAATATTTTTGCTTTGATCAAATATTATTAAAATCTAAATATATCTTTTGCGCTTGGCTTTCAATTAAGTTCTACATGGTTTAGTTCATATTAAACGTGGAACAAGTTCTGAAATTACACCCCAATTCCAATGAAGTTGGGACGTTGTTTAAAACGTAAATAAAAACATAATACAATGATTTGTAAATCATGTTCAACCAAGATAAAATTGAATATATTACAAAGACAAGACATTTAATATTCAAACTGATAACATGTGTTGTTTTTTGCAAGTATTCACTCATTTTGAATATGATGGAAGACGTTCCAAAAAAGCTGGGACAGGGGTATGTTTACCACTGTGTTGCATCACCTTTCCTTAAACACTTAATAATCCTATGGGAACTGAGGACACTAATTGTTGGAATTCTTTCCCATTTTTGCTTGATGTACCACTTTAGTTGCTCAACAATCCAGTGTCTCTGTTGACATATTTTCAGCTTCATAATGCGCCACACATTTTCAATGGTCTGGATTGCAGGCAGGCCAGTCTAGTACCCGCACTCTTTTACTATGAAGCCACGCTATTGTACCACGAGCAGAATGTGGCTTGGCATTGTCTTACTGAAATAAGCAGGGACGTCTCTGAAAAAGATGTTGCAAGAATGGCAGCATATGCTGCTCAAACACCTGTATGTACCTTTCAGCATTAATGGTGCCTTCACAGATGTGCAAGTTACCCATGCCATGGGCACTAACACAGCCCCATACCATCACAGTTGCTGGCTTTTTAACTTTTACTGATAACAATCTGGTAGTCTTTTCCTCTTTGGCCTAGAGAACGCGATGTCCATGATATCCAAAAACAATTTGAAATGTGGACTTCAGATGACAGCACACTTTTCCACTTTGCGCCAGTCCATCTCAGATGAGCTCGGGCCCAGAGAAGGCAGCAGCATTTCTGGGTGTTCTGGATATGTGGCTCTCGCTTTACATGGTAGTTTTAACTTGCACTTGTAGACGTAGTGATGAATTGTGTTAACAAACAACGTTTTTTGAAGGGTTCCTGAGCCCACATGGTAATATCCGTTACAGAATTATGTCAGTTTTTAAAGCAGTTCCTCCTGACGGATCAAAGGTCACAGGCAATTAATGTTGGTTTTCTGCCTTGCTGCTTAAGTGCAGAGATGTCTCCAGATTCTTTGAATCTTTGGATGATATTATGGACTGTCAATGATGAAATCCCTACATTTTTTGCTATGGTACATTGATAAACGTTGTTCTAAACTATTGGTCAATTTGCTCACGCAGTTGTTTAGAAAATGTTGAACCGTGCCCCGTCCATGCTTGTGAACAATGGAAACCTGTTTCTAATTCACCTGTTCACCTGTGAAATGCTCCAAACAGATGTTCTTGAGCATTGCTCAACTTTTGTAGCCCCTGTCCCGGCTTTTTATGAACATTTTGCAAGCAATAAATTCAAAATTAGTGAATATTTGCAAAAAACTAAAGAATTTATCAGTTTAAACATTAAATATCTTGTATTGGCAGTGTATTCAATTGCATATAAGATGAACAGTATTCACAACTCATTGTATTCTGTTTTCATTTATGTTTTACAACACGTCCTAACTTCATTGGAATTGGGATTGTATATTGTCTTGCATTTAGTTTTTTCATCATAAAAACCTTGCCTTTTACGAGTGGTGTTAAGATTTTTCACATCCCCAAAATCTAAAAATCATTCCAAATTAATTGTATTTTTAACTGTATTTATTTGTTGTTGTTTTTTAAGACTGAACACAGACTAAAACAGTGTTACATGCTTAATATTATTCGTTTTTTATGATTTAATATGAATGTTAGTATCTGTATAGGAATACTAACAATAATCATCTCTGGACAACATGTTGTTGAAAAGGCCTCAAGATCACACTAATATGTCTGATTATTACTTTAAATATGATATTGTGTTTTTCTATATTCAGTAACATTTCCTACAGGTTTCTGTATAGTTTTTCCCGACAGGGAGTAACTTTTAAGCTATGTCTTTAGATTTTACTTATATTTTTAGATTTTTCATGATTAGCTAACTATTGTTGGGGAATTTTATCCTTTCAGTGGTTGGTGAGTGTCCTAGTAGGTGAAACTTTGTTAGACCTGAATAGTTTGATTATAAGAGGAAACTATTTTGATTAATACATGTTCACGTAGATAAAGAGAAGGTGTTTGTGTTTATTTAATATGAAATGTTTTGCTGTCAATAAGGTTAGAGCTCATATCACTCTTTTGGTTACATTAAGCGTGATTTTGGCAAATACTTATTAGTAATAAGCTCCAGTTGGTAATTAATGGTTACTAGTGGCTAAACAATCTCAATTGCACAACATTTTGAATATACAAATGTTTTGGGTGATTATAATTATTTAATTATAATTATTGTTATGTGCTACTAGCCCAATAATCACAATCCCATGGTGTACTTCTAATGTATATTTTTTGTGGATGATTTTGGTTAGAAATGACAAATTATGACTTATGAGTTTAAATAATTTTATAAATATCCATTATTATATAATCATAATTGCACAACTCTATTAGCTAAAACCAAGTAGCTATGATCTCATCACAAAGAGCAAAGTCATTTGTTGTCTCATTGCAGTTTGTCTATATATTTAGTACAAAGTCAGATGTATTTTAGGAGTGCTAACAGATGGACCAAATGAAGTCAGCCTGTAGCTTGCAAACATGTTCCATGTTTCGTGCTGATAGTTCACATATTTATTTCACATGTGTTTCTAATAAGGTATGTTTACAGATCAATCTGAAAGCATTTACACATTATTATGTCTACAAATAAGCTTATTTTTGTTATGTATTATCACTTACCTGGATATTTAATCTTAGTTTTATGTAACTACATGAAACAATATTTGAGTCTTATTAAATAAGCAACAATTTACATAACTTTACCAACAAAAGCTTTACTGATGAGCTCCAAGTCTCTGTGGTTGGAAGGCCTCCTTTCCATCACCCTAATCTTTAGCTCCCTCTACAGAATCTCTATCATATTCAAGTTGGGACTCCAAAACAAAACATGTTGGTAAAATTAAAAGATTATTTTACCAAGGGTGTGAATACTCTCAGGCTTATACCTCTACTTGTCTTGCCAACTTCTAGACAATCCAGGCATTTCCCATTCCAACACACACCAACATAACAGTTAAACAATAATGTAGTAATGTCCAGGAATATAATACTTGCTGATAATTATTTAATATTGGCAATTTAAAGTAATATAGACAGTAATTTAATAACTTTCCTATAATGTAATAAGATTTTTGAGTCAATGACACGATACGATTTTGCTAATAGTGTAATAAATTATTACAATATTGGTTGTCACAATTAGCCTGATTTAACTTCCTGTAAGAAAATAATTGAGTGTATTTGCCAAATGTTTGAGTGACAGTAACAACATTTTTCATACAACTATATTTGAGCATTTCACACATGAGTACATACACCAGCCGATGCAGATGAACATCCACTTGCGGAGCTTGTCAGTGGAGTATGTGAGGACAATTGCAGTGTGGAGGTAGCATCCTTCTCCAAACATCCAAAAGAAGTTGGTGGAGTGGAAATAGTTGAATGAGGCAGTGACAAGGCGACACCAAATCTGACAAAATAAAAAATTGTGATAAGTAAACCTAAATCTGGAGAGGAGTTTATTTGCTTTTGAATAATTACAAACTTTGCTTATTTTATTCTTCCATGTCTGTTAACCAACATATCTCTGCATTACATTATTAAGGTCTTACTTAAAACATTTATTCACTCAGGGGTAACTTTGACCAATCCAATTATTCTTCTAACTAATAGTAAAACCAACTTTCCATTCACTTTTTCACTTCATACAGTATAGCTTAAATTTGGTATATAATCATAATATCAATCTTTTAGGATATTTAATTACCATGCTATACAGATCCCAAATATTTAACCAAATATTTTTAATTATCTTTAGCATTATAGACAATCTTTTGATGTTGTTTTAAGTAGCTCTTTGTCAAAGATGAACTGTTTAAATGTGTTTGTTGGAGTGGTTCAACTTAAGCAATTGACAATGACAATGCAGCTTGTCCATATTGGGTCAAACCTTAAAAGAATAAAATAAAAAGGACCATCCATATATTAAAACATCTCCTCGAAACTGAAAAACCAAAGCAAAAAGATTTCTGGTCTCATACCTTCTATATTGCTAAAGTACAAGGATGAGCTCCTCCATCCAAGTCACCAAGTGTTATGCTTCAAATGAAGTGTAAAAGACGCCACCACTGGACTGGAGAGATGTTCACTGGAGTGATGAATCAGGCCTTTCTGTATGGAGTCCAATGGATAATCTGGGTTTGGCAGTTGCCAGAAGAATGCAACTTGCCTGGCTACATTTTGTCAAGTCTAAATGTTGGTGAAGAGGGGATTATGGTGTGTTGTGCCCATGTACATAAACAATGAGAAAACACTAAAAGCACTGCCATGACCCACTTTTAGTACAGCCCAGGAAGGAAGTGTCACAGCGGGCATCCTGTGTTGTTGTGGACATCTGCTAACAAAACAGCAGTGTGTGACAACCTGAATGTCTCTGAAAGTTGCCAGTGAGTAAGAATTCACTTTAAAGAATCCTTAGATCCAAAGTAGACTACAATCTGAGGTTCGTGTATCCACTGATCAAAGAACAACCAAAGGTTAAGTTATGATCTGCTGTTCGTGTACCCAGTGTTCATGCCACAGTGTAATTAAGACAATCTGTCTTAAACCTTTCTCTCCGAGCTTCTGCAGAAAAGAATCTGAACTAGACATTCCCCCAGATGAGACAGTGTCTCTAATCAAGTCAAGTAAGCTGGCTTTCTTCTTCCACTGCCCTGAGAGAGGACAGTGTTGTTCATCACATTCGCCACACAACCCAAAACCCTTTGGACCTTTTTCATTCCTGTTCATCACAACGGTTCACGGACGAAGTGGTGTCTGAGTAGAGAAAATTAGTTTAGGATGAAACAATCTAAATAATGGTTATTTCATGTTGTTTTGCTTTGTTTCTGGTGATAAAAGCTAAGCCATTTGAGTGGAAGCAGGCTACCTACTGAGCTAATGTGAACAAGTCTCTAAAGGCTCCCACATAGTCGAGCATACTAATTTCCTACATTTTTGGAGACAAATTCCTACATTTCCCCCATTTCTGTCATGGCGTCATTGGACAAGGAGTAAGAACTAATTTGCCTTGTAGCTTTGGAAAAACAAAAAGAAAAGAAGATGGGATATAGAGCTAACAACACTAGGGACGAAGAAAGGGAATACAACCTGTCAGTGGGATGCAGAGAGCAATAGTGACACAGTCCGTCCTCACGACCGGTTCTGTGTTTCACATATAAAATGGTTCGTTGTGGAGACTTTTTCCTGCCGAGCAGGATTTATTTATTTATTTTGTGACACTGCATAGGCATTTGTAAAAATAGATTTTTGCATGGACATGTATGCCGGATATCCCCTATGAGTCCACTCAGACATCCGCGATGAACAGCAGACTGAAAGTTGTTTGTTTAATGACTCCTGATAAGGTGGTGCCCTGGTTAGTATGTTTGACTCAAATTCTTTATTTCAACCTAACTGGTAACTTTGTTAAAAATGTATACATTTTGATTACATCTATTAATAATTGTTAATAGCCAAACAATCGTAATTGCACAACAAGTGTTGTTGTTTTTCCAGAAGTTGGGCTTCACCCCTTAGTTACAGTTAAAATAACTCTTAATTCTTATATATTAATTCTTAGATATTAAACCCAGTGGATTAAGAATGGGAGGTCACTCAAGTTCACGTGTGTGATTGCAGATGGGCAATAAATACGAGTTTAAGTAGCATTTGTTAAATTGGCTTTGTCTTAAGATCTTGATCCTACCAGGGTTTTTCCTTTTTTCAAGACACACAGCTTCCTATTGTTTTTAATTTATGTTTCTATTGAGATGAAAGCCAAACCTCCTATCTGACAAATGTGGTTTGATTTGTTTCAGCATGTTTCCAATGAACCTAATTGGAGTTTTTTCTTAAAGGTGACTTTTCAGTCACAACAAAGATTTTCTTGTAGACAGACTTGATACAATCATAATCTTAAAAAGCTAGGATGTTAAACTTTGGTCATTTTTTTATGTTATATTTATGCTTTTCAGGCTAAAAGGGAGGGGCTCGGAGTAGAGCCGCTGCTCCTCCACATCGAGAGGAGCCAGTTTAGGTGGCTCGGGCATCTAAACCGGATGCCTCCTGGACGCCTTCCTCAGGAGGTGTTCCAGGCACGTCCCACCGTGAGGAAGCCCAGGAGACGGCTCAGGACACCCTGGAGGGACTATGTCTCTCGGCTGGCCTGGGAATGCCTTTGGGCTCCCCCCGGAGGAGCTGGATAAGGTGTCTGGGGAGAGGGACGTCTAGGCGTCTCTGCTGAGTCTGCTGCCCCCGCAACCCGGTCCCGGACAAAGCAGAAGAGGACGAGTACGAGTATGAGGCTAAAAGTTTCTTCCTAAAAACTACTTCAATTACTTCTTGTCGTCAAGGTAAAAAGTTAAATAAAATATGGAAACGAGAGCAAATTTAGAAAATTTGCTGCCCCGGTGTTTGCGTTAACCACCACTCACCACGTTACTTTCGTGCACCTCTGGGCTCATGGTCAGCTGGACGATGAACCAAGTGGCGTTCCTCAGGATGAAGGCAGTGATGAGGTTCCAGTGGATAATGTTTCTGAGGCATCGAATACTCCTGAAAGACGAAGACAGGACGATAAACTCAGGTCCTGAGATATTTACAATATCATATTTAAAAGCAGATTTCTATATAAAGGAAAACTGGGACCATATGTATAATCAAAAATTAACCAATTAAAACATCACCATTTGGATCACTATCTGAAAAGAAAAAATTAGAATTTATAAAAATACTTTAAATTTTGAGAGAAAAATTTGAAAATTTGACATTATTTCCCCAATCCTTCTGATAGAATAATAATATCTGAAGTAACATCTAAATCCTACTGTTTTCACTCTTGTGTCATGTGCTTAAAGTGCAATGTTTTTTTTAATGATGTAAATAAACCTACCCTGGGTTGCAATTAGAGAATTTGCCTAAGTGCCTCCAAGCGAGTGCTCCAAAATAGAAACACACAGCTGAATGGACAGAACAAGCCAACCACAGTCATTGTTGTGACAGCCTCATTTGTCGTCACGGCATTATCAGCCGGTCAAGGCTGCTCTCTCTTTGGCTGAGCGCGAGCAACATGATTTATTTTTTAGCACACATACATTTATAATAGGTGTCACTTGCGCAGGCTTTGTGCTGACTGTGTAGGTAAGCATGGCAATGCATTTTCCAGTTAGCTGGACTGGTTTCTATTAAGTAATCAGGAAAAAACACCTTCTCAATACTCCAGAAAAAAAATGCCTCACTGTAACTTTATTAACATAAACGTTTAGAAGGCTAAAAATAAGCAGATTTATGGCTTCATTGTGTTGTTTGACAATTAGGTGGCTTATTTCTCTTTGATTCTGCTCTGAGGATTAGTGAGACTGCTGTGCCAAAACTATGGGGGCTTTTTATTCAAAAGGTCATATTAATTATGATGCATGACCTCACTTCCTGTGCCAATGTGCCAGTGGAGGCTGCTGGGTGTTAATTGTAGGGAAACGCTGAATTCTTCTTCATACAAAACGTATTGATACACTGTATTGTGCATTTATTGTTTTACTTGATCTTTGTACGCAGCAGTCACACCACTTTCTGCAGCATAAGATTACACTTACTGTGCCTGTATTACAGTAATTAAACCAATTTTGTATTAGATTGTAAGCTAAATCAGTCCTAAATAAAAATTGCATTTCCTTGGGTTTGGTGATATCCTGGAAATTAATATCCCTGGGCTGTTGAGAGTATTCTGTTGGACATAACGAATTATATCCTTGCACCGATAATAGTACAGCATCTAGAGCAGGTTCACTCCTCAACAGCTACTATCCTGCAACAGCTAGATGCATCCCTTCTCCAATACACCTGAATTGAATGGCTGAATTTCCTCCACAGCATGTCCATCAGATTGCAGAGACCTGGTAATGACCCATTAATTTGATTCAAGTGTGTGGGAATGCATCTAAAAGTTGCATCATGGAAGCCTTCAAGGACTGGATTTGGGCACCATTGCTCTAGAAAAAAACCGTAAGAGTCATCAACAATGCTTTTTGCATTAATTTACAGTCCCTGAAATAATATTTACACCTCTTGAAGTTTTTAACATTTGCTGAAGTTACAAGCACTGGATTTTATTTAGAAGTACTGCTCACCACATAGCGCCTTTCTCACTGCACTGTAATTTATAATATGCCTTGAAACATTTTTAGTGTTTAGACTTGACAACAAAGGTTTTAAATTTAGATTTAGAACATACTTTCCCAATGATAGAAAAAAATCCTCTGACTCAGTGAGGAGAAAGAAACCCTCCAAACATAATTTCTTGATAGTGAAGGAGTCGTGTCAAGTGTTCCCAAAATGACTAAAAACCCAAAATAAAAGGCACACAAATTCAACATTAATAGGTGTTCATCTTTTACTATTGTTTTTCTTTCAAATGAATGCAAAAGGAGCCCTGACTAAGTAGTATATACATGAAAATCATTTTCAGTAGGCCAACATTTTAGTATGTATGTAACATAATTATCAAATACACTGAATTTTGGGGTTTTATTAGCTGTAAACCATAATTGTCACAATGAACACCCTTAATATTTCACTCTGTGTAATCAACCTTGGTAATATGAGTTTTACCTTTTGAATAATTAAATGGTTTACTCATTATCCATCTGAGACCCAGCTAAGACCCTTATTTGGTGCCCAGCTGAGTTTGCCCGAATTAGTTATATTTCGTCAATTCCAGTGGGCCCAATATGCACAGTACATTGAGAGCCCAGACCCACCCCACCTTAGAAAACCCAATGTGTGGCCCACGTAAACATGTTGGCTGGCACTTATTGGCAGAAGGTCTAGCTGAATTTTTGATGATTTTACAAAGTGCATCTCAAATATCGTGAAAAAAATTAAATATTTGGGTCATTTGGTTATAGATGATTCATGTGCAGCGTCAGGAGGACTGTAAATGGTATGTAGAAGGATATGTGCCAAGCAGACATTTTTTAAGTGCACTGAAGATATCATTTTTACAGCTTATTGTGCTCTCATTCATAGAAGATATTTATTTTTAAGCTAAAGTTAAAGTTAGTATATATATATATAATGGAACTGTGTCTTAACTGGAACTTATTAAAGAGTACTTCTTAAGTACAAGTAGATTTCGCTGAACCCCTGCACATTTATGAAGTGCAAAACTCTTTACTTTATATGTGATGGCTTTCTCCTGTTTTAATCATCACTTTTTCTCTGTATGTTTGCAGCATTTGTAAAATTAGGCAGCAAATATCAACTCCAGCTACAATTACAGCAGACAATGATCTCAACACTGTTGTTCAATAACAACTATGACTGCCACTGTGACAGACATTATTACAAAAGGGAAAAATCTTGGTAATAAGTCAAATAATTCATGCAAGATTTTCAGGAAATTATAAATATTTTGTCCAAAATAGTAACTGAATGAAAATGTGTAAATTCAAAAGACTTCAAATTATTTAATTACTATGTAAAAGCTAATTCTCAGATATATATTGCACCCACACAGAGGATTAAGATCATTAAAATTACGTCCTGCCGTTGCTTATAAGTAATCTGTGCACAGTCTCTCATTAACTGGGAGACAGTATTGATTCTTCTGCTGTCTGCTCTAAGCACTGAGGACAGTGACTGCAAGCAGATAAGTTCCTGATGATCTGAAAGTCCTGCATGGGCTTATGTTCAATAGAGTCATGGTATTGCATAGTAATCATTTAACTAGAAGCTCATACATCACTCTGTGTCCCCAGTAAAGCTTTTCAAAGTGAAGAGCCATGTCAATTAAGCTTGAGGATTCATTGTAAATTATAAGTTCTTACATGTGGGAACCCTGCTCTAATAATAATAAAAAAAAACATTCAAATACCAGGTTTGAGACAAATCAAAACTATAAAAAACAAAACACAAAATGTACTACTGTGTAAGAGATGACAGATGTGTGTACATATTTGAAACAATATATTTGCATGCAGTGTAGACAAAGGTACAATGTCACTGTCATACCAGCTTCAGGCAGCATCTTCACAAGGTCTTTCCCTTGTGTTGTGAAGTTTATATGCACATTAAGCACCAAAAACATGCTCACCGCTCTCCTTCCGGAACGTTGTAACGACTGAACATACCTGTAATGACATGCTGTTTATACCTGCATTCAATTGCTTGAACTGACAAACTTGGCACCTTCAGACATCTGACAACTAGCCTTCAGGACAAACAAAATTTTAAAAGGTCCACAGTTCTTTTTATTTCTTTTGATTTTCCCATGATGTCACACAAGGAAGAATTACATTTGAGGGTTTGCCTTAAAATACATCAATAGGTGTGCTCTAATTAACTTAAATTTTGTGAGTTAACCTATCAGAAGTTTAAAAGCTTTGCCATCTTCCTCCATGCAGTAGACATTGTAGACATGTAGACATGGTAACTCTAGCAGGCTGCAGTTGGTTTAAAGTCAGTACTACCTTAAAAAAGGAGGAAAGAAGTGTTGCCAACCTAATTATTCAGCTTATTTAAAATTCTGTACAAAGCTTATGGCAGGCTATTTTAATTGCAGGTTGATACAATTGTTTAAAGACAGAGTGACCTTAAAAAAGGCCACAAATTTGCCAAAATTATTAGCCGAGGTGTCTGCTTAAGTATTGGGTACCAAGACCGTATTAGAGTGTTGATTTTACTGAAAAAAACTGTGGTTTTTGTAGCTAGTATCATACATTTGTTTAAAGGTAACAAAATATTGTTGGCCTCCTAATTATCCAGGTTATGCATCTCAAACAACAACCCAGCAGAAGAGTTTGTTTAACTGAACGGCATAGTGTCTGTTGTGGGCAGTTGTGATTCTGTGTTTATTATAATAATAATAATCATCTTTATTGGTCATTGCACATATGCATTACAACGAAATTTGTCCTCTGCATTTAACCCATCCCTTACAGGGAGCAGTGGGCTGCCATTGTGCGGCCCCTTGTGTCCCCTCCAGAACACAGACCTCCTGTTCTAACCACTAGGCCACCACTCCCCTTGTGTTTAAAGACAACACTACCTTAAAAATGTCACTTTATTTTGTCAAGGTATTTACATCAATGACTTGTACCAATATCGCATTAGCCTGTTACTTTTGAAGAAAGAATGGATAGTTCTGTTATATGTAAAAAAAAACTTTTAATGGGGTAACTATTCACATCTAATCTCAATGAGATAAACCCTGCTCTTTTTTAGAAAGATGACACACCAATGCCCCTTTTTCATTAGTACCTATTAAGTTCAACTCATCTCAGCTCTACTTGACTCAACACAGTTTGGGTCGTTTCACATTACAATTGTGTACCACCTGAGTCATAGCAAGCCAGTCCCAGAGTGTGAAAAGTAACTTGATGTCATTTGTATACGACACAAGCACAAAGCAACAATGGAGGACCAGGAAACAATGATAAACCTGCTGCTCAGTCTATGGCTTTTTGTCAGACTCAACATGAAAGAAGAGAGCCAGAGAAAGCTGTGGGTGGCAAAACCAAACAGTCTGGAAAAGTAGAGGAGCGTGTGGGAAGCCATATCAAACCGATGTCATAATGTCGGTTTCTGTTGGACCAATATGCGGGGAAGAACTCCTGAAGCTCGAAGTTTTGAGGTAAGACGACACTTTATTGTTCATGGCTGGACACGGACAAGGTACCAGGCAAGCACAAAACACAAACAACACATAAGGAACCAGCGGGGAACAAAGGAAACAAAGGGGCTTAAATACAAACCTGGACAGCAGGGGGAACTAATGACACACGTGACCAGACAATCAGGGGAAAAGACAGAACAGGTGTGGGCTTGGGGTGCAGGGAGACAGAAAACAAAGGACTAGACCAGGTAATAAAACAAAACACAAACTCAAGAACTCAAAGCACAAGCAGGTATGACAACCGAAGGGTACGAGCTAGACGACGTCATATGGTAGTCGACATGTGTGGTATCCAATGTTTGCTTGCTATAGTGGTCATATACACAATAAGCTCAGCATACAGCAATTTAATAGTTGAAGATATTTGTTATTGTAGTATGCATGATGTCTGTGTCTCTCAGATGGCTGTCCTGTTGTACATTTGTCACAACAGACAGTCAGTCTAGATCTTTAACCAAGTGGTGGCATGTTATTGTTCCACGGTTTCACAAATATTCAGTGGTTGTAGAACTTCAGGATGTCTGAACAAATGTTTAGCTTCCTGTACAACAAACTGACTTACAAAGATTTTGACAAATAAAATGCTAAAAGAAGAATACTAAAAATAATCCAACATTTGGATAAATCACTTTTGGTTTATTCAATCATAAGGGATAAATCTTAATACAAGCACATAAGTCACAATTTAGTTTATTAATGACAACATAAAAAAAATTTACTTTTCACAAGAAGCAAAATGGGACAGCATCCCTTACAACAGAGGCAGGGGAACTTGGATGGTCCAAATTAATAGAGGTGGAAGAATACCCCTTGCATGTGAAAAGAGATTCTGGAACAAAAAAAATAACTTATTTTTGTCTGTTATGATATTCATACATTTAAGGACATGCCTACTGGTAATGCGTTTTACTGCTGCACTTTTCATCAGACAAGGCTTAATCTGTGATGCCAGATAAAGTAGTGCATCCCATTGTTTCCTTACCTGACCACATTCTCAACCAACAACAGAAAATTACAAAAAAAGAATGGTCAAATACACAACTAATATGCTCTTATTGATATAAAGCATAGTAAACACCTCATGAATACCAAATGAAATGATCTCTTCACCTCTGCTCTAGCAATGGGTTTAACAATGTAGAGAAATATGGTGGTTATTGTAATTACAGGCAATTTTATCAGCTCCCAAACTTCAAAACAAGAGACAATAATATCCCGTTTAGGAACTAAAGTAATGTGTCACCAATTAGTTATTCATTTTTGCTCCATTTCTTTAGATTTGAAAGTTGCCAACAGAATTCTCGCAATGTACAACAGGATCAAGGAATAGGGTGGATAAAAATGAAGCACTGAAGGGTCCACTAACACCAACCTGTTTCAGCTTATGACATTAATTGGGGTCATTACAAAACTCCCAGCATGCATCATTCAAAATAAGCATGAGACTTAAAACACATACCAACTAAACTTCCACACATACAGTGACCAAGAAAATCATAAATACATTAAATCGAGGAAAAGGATGGTTCACTAGCAAAAAAATTACACAAAGTCTTCTAAATTCAAAGCAAAAAAAAAAAACATTCCTCAAAGCAGGTGCAAAATGTGAAGTAAACAGATTGCTGTTCACCGATTGACCATGGGCGTAGTCAACTGTATGAGTCTGAGTGCAATATTAGGTGGCAATTCGATGGGGAGACACTGTTGGAGGACAAGATGTGTGAAGTGAGTGTTTATTTTACTCTGCACAGCACAGGAAGCCCCAACTCCAGCTGTCAATGGAAACACAACAGGTTTCGTGCCGAGTGAAGTCGAGTGGACTGTAACCGTACGGTGCTAGAACCGTGAACGGAAAAGAGGCGTCAAAGTTTGATACTCTTGGTTTAAGCTAGGGCTGCATAATATATCCTGAATATATTGTCATTGCAATATCGGTGTGTGCAATATTGATATCGCAAAGGACTATTTGATGGCCAATATATTCAAAGTGTTATGAGCTTGCATTTTTCATGCTAATATTAGACTAGTTAGAAAGAGTCTCACAGCCAAAGATGATTACAGTGGGCACAAATGACGTTGCTAAAAATGCTAAAGGTCACAGAGTGTAACAAGCAATGATGAGAAAAAGAGGAAAGACCAAACTAGGTATATATCGCAACTGATATCCTTATTGCAATATTTAGTTCCCAAGAGATTAAAACCTTTATCATATATTGATAAATTCCTAACTGATAGAACATAAATGAATGCTACATAATTACTTGCTAGCAACAAATTGGCAGCAAAGAACTGCAAAACTTAAATATAACAAATATGAGGGTTCTAGGAATAATGCCTGATGATAAGTGCTGCATCTGGTACAAAGCGAGTTGTTATTGTTTTCAAGATAAAGATTTTAGGAGATGTTAATGTCTGGGACATATTGCATCAGAATCTATAGTTATGAAAGGGATACGATTATTTGGTCAAAACCAAATATAAAAGCTCTGATTGGTAAGGCCCAGGAAAAAAACCTGGAAAATTTAAAAACTAATATACAAAAACATAGAGAAACATGCAATGGTCATTTTTTCTAAAGTTCTAAAAAAGTAAGAGTTTGAAATATAGTTTTAGTTTAGAATGCATATAACATATGATACCATGCATTGAATGCACTCTTAAAATATTTGCATCATAGGTCAAATATGTAATCAGAAAAATAAAAACACAAACTTAAGAAACTTAAAACATAGCAAAAATTAGGATATATCTTCAGTATAGTCCTGTGTGAGCAAAAAAAATTCTTCACATTATTCTGGCATGTAGGGAATTATTTGATCTTAACTGAGTTTACCTCTTGTTTTCAGTGTATGTAAATATATGGTTTCAACTGCATGTTCTCCCTCACATGAAACATGTTTTTCCCCGAATAGGTTCCCATCAAATCAATTGGACTGGATTGAACAACCCTCAGGACAGCCCAAATAGGAACTGGTTGTTCTCTTTCTAATCAGCCGTTTATTGAAATTTGATGTCAGACCTTTCTTGTACTTTCGAGATGAGAACATTAAATCCTAAGTTGCTTGCCATAATTTGGCCATTTCGTGTTCAGATGAGTGAGGAGAATTGGAAAAAATGCAATAAAAATGCAGATCATTTCTAACTGAATCCATCTGACCAAAATTGGCTTCTCAGGAACATTTAAAATTTTTTTGAAAGCTCATCATGAATGCCCAGCACTGTTATCCAGAAGAGCGACGTGTTTCTTGAGGCACATACAGCATACCGCTAAAAGATCAACATAAAACTGGCCATTTATGGTTGGACTCCACACAGAAAAAAGTCACACGGTGCCAGCTGAAAATGCTCTAACTGCCATTTAAAATGTAATGTGCACCCTGCTCTTCTCTTTGCTTCGGTTTTCTCTCCTTCTCGTTCCACAGCATTGCACCTTAGTGTCAACGCTTTCTCCCTGTCAAACTGTCAAGTGAAAGCCTTCCCTTAAATTGTTATTGGTTTCATTACGAAGTCACAGAGGTGAGTAATAAATGCCACGTACGTCTCCAGCTTAATGCCGTTTTTAGATGGCCGACAGTTGTTCTCCCACACTGGCCAACAAACACACGGCGAGCATCAATGCAGTCCTGCAGAGCTTCTACTTATTATGCCACTGTGTGCCCTTTCACGCTTTTCTCACTCCCCGGTGCTCTTTCTAGGATCGATAACGGCCCCAGCTATTGAGGGTGCTAAGACCTTTCTCTCGTTAACACACGTCTTATTTTAGTTACAAGAAAGCCTGCCCACCTCATCCCAGTAGGCATTCACAGGACTGTTTTGATTTTCATCCCTTTTCAGGATGGGTCTATTATTCCCATTTGTGGGGAAGTGTGCCCTAGTTTTTGCGGGTGTCTAAACCCCTTTACATCTGCTGGTTTGAGATAGTGAAGGTTTCATCCCATGGCCAAATGGGTATTGAATAAGAACGTGAGAGTCTTTGAATCTCCCAGGATGTGGAGAATTCTGACGCTTCTGTCACATCAAGGATGCCTTCAGGATTATCAGCACCAACACTTACCTCAAGCATAAGAAGAGGAAGAATGCGATGAGCAGAGCCACCATGGAGATGCAATGACCCAGGAAGTTTATGATGACAGCAATTTGGTAGTGCATCTTGCCTTTTTTCTGCAGAACAAGGAGAAATGAAAGGTGAATCTTTCACGTCTTTATGATTGACAGCGTTTGCATTTACAGATGGAGGGAAAAAAGATGAAAAAAAAACCAACTATTTTTTTCAGTTTTTGGGTTCTGCCTACTGCTGTGATTCTGAACATGAGTGCACAGCAGAAGTGCCAGGACTCACTCTCAAATTAAACTCCAAACTTGGGCATTATTATTAGATGAATCTACACTTACAAACTTATACAGCCATATTTTTCTTTCTATTTATGTCTGGCAGAGTTTTGGAGTTGTTTGTTGTCTCTCTTTGGCCAAATTCTGCCTCAGCATTGTTTTGATATAATTGGGTGGCTAAATCCACATGGTGCTTTTCAAATTTAGGAATCAGTTTCAGCAGTTTTGCAATCAATGTGGTTATTTTGGTATAGCCTATTTGCAATTTCTTGTTAAAGAGGCATTCTGATTAAAAACAGAGCACAACCAGGGACAGAACAAAGTCAAATATAAGTGCAGCAAAGTTTCACAAAGAAAACGCTGAGTCATAAAAAGCAGATGAAAATACAACCTTTTAGGAACAAGTTGTAATAAAGAGTGTAGTGCTTTCTGAATAAAAGCTATTTTGCTTTTTATTATTCGACTGTGCTGCCTCGCGTAATTTGTTTTCATCTTTCAAACCAAACCTTTACATTTCACAGTTTTTACTAAATGCAGAATTTTGCTATAAGCAGAAAATGTGACATTTTAGAAAATATTGTGATATAAAAAAATGTAAGAATAGGAAAAACATACGAAACCAGAAAAACACAAGAAAAAGAATGGAAAACAGTGAAAAAGAAGAGAAACTACAACCGTGTACCTTCTGTTTTACTATGTTCTTCAAAATGTTGCATTTTTAATTTCACTTTTTTCTTAGAGTTGTTCTATTTCACAAAAAAATATTAAATATTGAAAAACACTGAGAAACTATTGTTAGACAAACCTAGAAAAACTTATTTTCAAAACTTTGCATTTTTTTTTAATCCTTGCATTTTTCCATTTTTAAGATGCTGAATTCACCATTCTTTAAATAAATTTGCCATTTTGGTCAGATTTGTTGTTGGGTTTTCTGTTTTTAAGTTTTCTGTATGGTGGAGTGTAATTTTTGCTATTTTAAAGTCTCAAAGCTGCTGTACCTTGTTAAACCTGCTTCTATTTTTATTTAGCTGATTTTTTGGTCGCTTTTTGTGGTTCTTGGTTCTTTTCTGTTTGCATGTTATAGTTCTGAAAGAATAAAACCCTCCAACAGAGAATGCAAACACTAACTTTGAACAAATGATAGGCCCAATCATTAATCCACACATGATCCTCCTAGCCACCACTGAGAAAAGATCAGATTTTTAAGATGTGGAGTTAAAAACAGAATACAGACAGACACTCATCTGCAAAATCCATCCAAGACCAATTTATAGGAGTTTAAACAGAAGACATTCACATCTTCCTGTAAATTGGAGCCTAAGACTACTGTCTGCAACTTAGATATCCATTGTGATCGGATTTGGCCCAACACTGCCAGCAGTAATCTGTGCTGTGAAAGAATTTACGTAACCTGCTGGTGTCTATCCTGGGATTAAATGTGGGCATGTTTAATCCCTACCCCATCCACTCTGAAGCAAATCATCTGTTTCATTGTGTTTTGGTTCCCTAGCTCAAAACTGTGACTCCTAAGTCAGTTGTGGACACAGAGCAAGATGTCAACAGCTCTTTTCTTTCTGATTCGAAATCATCCCTGATGCTTTAATAATCAATGTAGGAGGAGTTGTGAAAATGAAGCTCTTCTTGAATGTATCATCGGATTATAATACTATCGGGGTCAGGGAGAGATCACCGTCATTGTGAACACTGTTAGTTTCCTGATAAATGCAGACAAATCCTCTTGGAGCAGGATGAACAAGAAATGATAGGTTTGAATTAATTTCAAATATATTATAATCCAAAACTCACGTCACGTGCAGTTCAGACTGATAATCAGTTTGTGCTTTCATAAAATGTATATTCCCTCTGGTTTGACTGCTGCAGTATTTCCAGTGCTTGTTAAGGTCAAGTGCCAGTTTGTAGCTTGGTTTAATGAAAAACTAGCAAAGAACTGGTTTGATTTTCCACAGTCAGATGTCCAATACATAGCCACATCATTTATCCATTTAATATCCATTCCCACACACTCTTTAGCCTCTCTAGTGAATTCTGAGCCTCATTAGAGTATGGCAGGGCAGAATAGTTTCTCAGTGTTTTTGCCTTACTATGCCTGAAAACAGATGCTTCGATATCAATAGATTACAAATGTGCAATGGAAACTGGCATTTTCAGAACACTGAACAACATTTATGGATAATGTTCCAAATGGGATTCATGGAGCTTATTTTTAGCAGCATCTAAGAACTAGGCGGTTATATCCAAACACTCAGAAATATTTGTAAAAGCAGCTAAAAACTATAATTATTGTTTTCCAAATTTAATTAACAAATAAACTCGTCATGCAGCTCAAAATCATAGTTTAGAAAGAGCAGAAAGATTTAAGTTTGATTTCTTCCTGGACTATTTATTAGTAATTTTCTTTTGAGTTAAGGGGAGAAGTTGCCATACCAATAAACAGGGTCAAAACATTTCAATTAAACTGTTTAATCTTTGTGACCATGTCCTCAGCTCTGATGTAAGCAGTGTCTTTGTCCCAGAAGAGACTTGGGGCTGCTGTTGTACCAGACCTTTGTTCCTGGAGCTGCAAGAATGGATTTGCGTACAGAGAAATAAAACCTGGTACCAGGTTAGAAGTAGCACCCTAAGTACCTTAGTGTATAAACTTCTGCTTGTTTTACCCAGGCTATTGATTTCTTCCAGCTGAACCTTTTTGAATTGACCTGGCAAATGTGATCAATTGCAGTGCATGGTTTAATATAGATGTAACTGATAGCCAGTGACCTCGCAAAGGTTTGCAGTACTCTTTGCATATTTGGCTGATGTTACAGCGAGAAATTACAATGGGTTTTATTCAATTTGTATGTGATAAATCAACAAAAGTAGAGCATAATTGTGAAGTGGAAGTTTTTTTAAATGTTTCACAAATAACTAATTAGAGAAGCAGCCAGGAATCCCAAGGTAAATCTGGGGGAGCTGCAGGAATGTACAGCTCAGGTGGGAGGACCTATTAGCTCAGCCATTAGCGTAGCAGTCCTCAAATCTGGTAATTTTGAAGAGAGGCAATTAGAAATCCACTGTTAAAAGAAAACAATAAAAAGTCCCGTTTGCAGTTCAACATGAGCCATGTATGGGACACAACAAACACGTGGAACCTAGTGCTCTGATTGAGACTAAAACTGAGCATTATGGCCTACATTGAAAACTCTATAAGCAGAGGAAAACTATCACCTTGAACACACAATCCCCAACAAGAAACATAGTGGTGACAGCATCATTCTATGGTGATGTTTTTCTTCAGCAGGGAGAGAGGAGCAGGTCAGACTTGATGGGAGGCTGAATCTAGCTAAATGCAAGGCAGTAAGGGAAGAAACCCTGTTTAAGGAAAAGACTTGAGAATGGGGTGCAGGTTCATCTTTTAGCAGGTCAACAACCCTAAACATCCAGACAGAGCCACAGTAGAATGGTTTAAATGAAAGCATATTCATACAGTCCAGTCAAAGCGTGTGCCTAAGTTTAATAGAGAATCTATGCTGAGACTTTAAATCAAAGCTCACGAAGGCTCTACATCTAATCCGATTCATGCCTGAATTAAAACACTGCCTCCACAGTGATGTAAAAGACTAAATGTCAGCTGTTGCCTTCAAATTAGCACAGGCAGTTATCTGGATTGGGGGCAATTACTTTTCACATAGGGACAGATTGGTTTGGATAGGTTTTATTTCTTAATGAACGAAATCATTATTTAAAAACTGCTTTTAGCATTTAATCAGGCTGTCTTTGACTGAAATTGTGGTTAGTCTGATGGTCTGAAACATGCATGACAAAAAACAAAACCAGTGGAGATCTCTAAGGGGGAACATCCTTTTCCACTGTATGTTCAATTTCTGTATTTATTTGGTCTCTAGTAATTATTCTCAGGAGGTTGCTGTTTTTATCGCAAGAAGGACATTGTGAAGCACAGTTTGCTCCTGCATTGTCATGGTATAAAAACAGAAGTTAGATTGGGTTGTCTCCTCCTCTCCCTCTCTCCTAAAGACTGGAGAACACCAAATAGGCCGGTAACAGACACCGCTTCATGCTGGGCTGGCCAACCCTTCAGGGCATAACTCAAGAAAACAGGGAACTTTAAAATGCATAGCAGAGAGCAGAGATGAGCCTGAGAGAAGAGGAGGAGTGGGATGACAAGAGGATAATATAAGACCATCTTACCACCAGCCTCAAGACTCACAAAATATGTGGGCCACAAGAGCCAAAACTAAACCTGACACACTTTCTATCTACAACAAAGACACTGAGAAAATAACCTCGAGCAGCACCCAAAAAGGGAAAGATAGTTTCATATTCTCCTCAAACAAACTTCCTAATAAGCGTTTGATTCACTCACTTTGTCTGCCTAGAAGGATCTTTGAATATTTGCCTCCTTTAGAACATATTTCTGCAGTTCAGCACCAACAAGCTTATAGTTGCATTGGTAGCTTTATTTGTGCATGTGAAACAATTGACAACGTTATTAAAGGTTCCAAGTGCAGCTGAGATTTCTGCCACACACAGAGCCATCTTCTTCCTCCTCTAATAAAAAGAGGGATCAAAGTCAACACTGTGTCGTCCTCTGACTGTTTTTGGTTCTGTTTTTTCAGATCTAAGATGCCCCTGATATTCAGCCATTTAAAAATGTTGAATCCTAAACCTTCACAGAGAAGCTACTTCCCCTTCCTTTCCCCTGGCGTCAGTCACTCTGCAGCTGCCAGCTGGTGATTTATTTCACGGCTACAAAAGCAAGAAAAAACAAACAATTTTAAAAGGTCAGACACTCTATATCCATCTTCTGTCTGGATCGATTGAACATCAGTCTGACTTTTTTGAAAAAGCACTAACTGACGGGTTTCAGTACCAACAGCAATTCCACATCTCCACAAATCTTTGATGACTGCAACCAAAGGACATGCCTGCAGTGTGAGGATAAAAATATCAAAGGAACGAGGCGATATTTTATATGCTTTTTACTGTCAATAAACCAGCAGATGGAAACCAGCACAGTCTTAGGCTCCAATTTGTACTGATCCACAACCCCTGACAGAAAATATGAAGTCCCCACTCTTAGAGGAAGAATCACTAAAATTAAGTTATATGGTGAATATTGAGGCTCCTCCAGTTCCTCCAGGGGGAGCCCAAGGCGTTCCCAGGCCAGCCGAGAGACATAGTCCCTCCAGCGTGTCCTGGGTCGTCCCCTGGGCCTCCTCCCGGTGGGACGTGCCTGGAACACCTCCCGAGGAAGGCGTCCAGGAGGCATCCGGTATAGATGCCCGAGCCACCTCAACTGGCTCCTCTCGATGTGGAGGAGCAGCGGCTCTACTCCGAGCCCCTCCCGGATGGCGGAGCTCCTCACCCTATCTCTAAGGGAGTGCCCGGCCACCCTACTGAGGAAACTCATTTCAGCCCCTTGTATCCGGGATCTCGTTCTTTCGGTCATGACCCAAAGTTCATGGCCATAGGTGAGGGTAGGAACGTAGACCGACCAGTAAATTGAGAGCTTTGCTTTTCGGCTCAGCTCTCTCTTCACCACAACGGACTGGCACAGCGCCCCCATTACTGTGGCAGCCACACCGATCCGTCTGTCGATCTCCCGCTCCATTCTTCCCTCATTCGTGAACAAGACCCCGAGATACTTAAACTCCTCCACTTGAGGCAGGAACTCCCCTCCAACCTGAAGAGGACAAGCCACCCTTTTCCGGTCGAGTACCATGGCCTCGGACTTGGAGGAGCTGATCCTCATCCCAGCCGCTTCACACTCGGCTGCGAACCGCCACAGCACATGCTGTAGGTCTTGGCTAGAGGGGGCCAGCAGGACCACGTCATCCGCAAAAAGAAGAGACGAAATCCACTGGTCCCCAAACCCGACCCCCTCCGGCCCTTGGCTGCGTCTAGAAATCCTGTCCATAAAAGTTATGAACAGGACCGGTGACAAAGGGCAGCCCTGCCGGAGTCCAACATGCACTGGGAACAGGTCCGACTTAGTGCCGGCAATGCGGACCAAACTCCTGCTCTGCTCGTACAGGGACCGGATGGCCCCTAGTAAAAGGCCCCCGATTCCATACTCCTGGAGCACCCCCCACAGGGCATCACGAGGGACACAGTCAAATGCCTTCTCCAAGTCCACAAAACACATGTGAACCGGTTGGGCAAACTCCCATGAACCCTCGAGCACCCTGTAGAGGGTATAGAGCTGGTCCAGTGTTCCACGGCCGGGACGAAAACCACACTGCTCCTCCTGAAGCCGAGGTTCGACTATCGGTCGGACTCTCCTCTCCAATACCCTGGCGTAGGCCTTACCAGGGAGGCTGAGGAGTGTGATCCCCCTGTAGTTGGAACACACCCTCTGGTCCCCCTTCTTATGAAGGGGGACCACCACCCCAGTCTGCCAGTCCAAAGGCACTGTCCCCGACCACGCAATGTTGAAGAGACGTGTCAACCATGACAACCCTACAACATCCAGAGACTTGAGGTACTCATCCACCCCCGAAGCCTTGCCACCTCGGAGCTTTTTAACCACCTCGGTGACTTCAGCCTGGTTGATGAAAGAGTTCAACCCCGAGTCCCCAGCCTCTGTTTCCACCACGGAATGCGTGATGGCAGGAATGAGGAGATCCTCGAAGTACTCCTTCCACCGCCCGATAATGTCCTCAGTCGAGGTCAGCAGTCACCCGCCCCCACTATAAACAGTGTTGACGAAGCACTGCTTCCCCCTCCCGAGGCGACGGATGGTTTGCCAGAATCGCTTCGAGGCCAACCGGTAGTCCTTCTCCATGGCCTCACCAAACTCCTCCCAGGTCCGAGTTTTTGCCTCTGCCACAGCCCGGGCCGCAGCACGCTTGGCCTCACGGTACCCGTCAGCCGCCTCAGGAGTCCCACAAGCCAACCACAGCCGATAGGACTCCTTCTTCAGCTTAACAGCATCCCTTACTGCCGGTGTCCACCACCGGGTTCTGGGATTGCCGCCGCGACAGGCACCGCAGACCTTACGGCCACAGCTACGGGCAGCAGCATCGACAATAGATGCGGAGAACATGGTCCACTCGGACTCTATGTCTCCAACATCCCCCGGGATCTGGTCGAAGCTCTCCCGGAGGTGGGAGTTGAATACATCCCTGGCCGAGGGCTCTGCCAGGCGTTCACAGCAGACCCTCACTATGCGCTTGGGCCTGCCAAGTCTGTCCGACTTTCTCCTCCTCCAGCAGATCCAACTCACCACCAGGTGATGATCAGTGGACAGCTCAGCCCCTCTCTTCACCCGAGTGTCCAAAACATGCGGCCGAAGGTCTGATGATACGACAACAAAGTCGATCATCGACCTCCTGCCTAGGGTGTCCTGGTGCCAAGTCCACTGATGGACACCCTTATGTTTGAACATGGTGTTCATTATGGACAATCCGTGACTAGCACAGAAGTCCAATTACAAAACACCACTCGGATTCAGATCGGGGAGGCCATTCCTCCCGATCACGCCTCTCCAGGTGTCACTGTCGTTCCCCACGTGGGCGTTGAAGTCCCCCAGCAGAATAATGGAGTCCCCGGGAGGGGCACTGTCCAGCACCCCCGACAGGGACGCCAAGAAGGCCGGGTACTCTGCACTGCCACTCGGCCCGTAGGCTGAAATGATAGTCAGAGACCTCTCCCCAACCCGAAGGCGCAGGGATACGACCCTCTCATCCACTGGGGTAAACCCCAACACGAGACGGCTGAGCTGGGGGGCAACAAGCAAACCCACACCAGCCCGCCGCTTCTCCCCGTGGGCCACTCCAGAGTAGAACAGAGTCCAACCCCTCTCAAGGAGATGGGTTCCAGAGCTCAAGCTGTGCGTGGAGGCGAGCCCGACTATTTCTAGTCGATATCTCTCGACCTCCCGCACAAGCTCAGGCTCCTTCCAACCCAGCGAGGTGACATTCCACGTCCCTAGAGCCAGCCTAAGCATCCAGGGATCGGGCCGCTGAGGTCTCCACCTTCGTCCGCCACCCAATCCTCTTTGCACCGGTCCCTCACGGTTCCCCCTGCAGGTGGTGGGCCCACTGGGGGATGGCCTCGCATCTCTCGTTCGGGCTTGGCCCGGCCGGGTCCCGCGAGGAGCAACCCGGCCACCAGGCGCTCTCCGACGAGTCCCGACCCCAGGCCTGGCTCCAGGGTGGGACCCCGGCTCCGCCGTACCGGGCGACGTCACGTGCCTCGATATTTTATTCTTCATGAGGGATTCTTGAACCACTCTTTGTCTGACCCATCACCTAGAGCCTGTTTGCCATGGGAGACCCTACCAGGGGCATTTAGGCCCCAGACAACATAGCCTCTAGGATAATTTGAGCACTCAAACCCTCCACCACGTTAAGGTGGTTTAAAAGTTTTTCTATCTAAAGAAACCCAGCAGATTGCATCGAGTCAAAGACTTGTAGCATTCACTCCTCCTGGATGAGCATGTAGAGACAGTGGACAGTCACTGGTGTTGACTTTGCAGCAATCCCTCATACTGAGCATGCATGTAGCGACAGTGGAGAGGAAAAACTCCCTTTTAACAGGAAGAAACCTCCAGCAAATCCAGGCTCAGTGTAAGCAGCCATCGGCCACGACTGACTGGGGGTTTGAGAGAACAGATCAGAGACACAAAGAGAACACAGAAGCACTGATCCAGGAGTACTTTCTATGGGAAAGAACAGTAAAATGTTAATGGATGTAGCTCCTTTAGTGGTTTCATCTAGGAAGAAAAAAACAGATAAACTCAATTTCATGCGATCAGCAGAACGCATTAAATTAACACTCTTCAAATGACCCTCCTGCATGTTTAGCCACAAAAATTTGTTTTTTTTGCAGCATTCCTTTTTCTTTGTGTCTGAACCAAATGAAGGAAATTATGATTGATTGCAGCTGCAGTATGATTATAAATCAGTGTTTTAACTTCCCTTCTATCCGCCCACATGTGTAGCATTAGCTTGAAGTGACATTTCAGGGCTAAACCACATTTTGTTTTGGGACCGATAGACTTTTATTAACAGAGTCCTCCAAATAACCTTTTGACAGCTAACTGTAGCGCAGTTAAGTCCTGACAATTAAGAGATAGAGTGATTATGTGGAGAAAAGTGAGACAATCACAGAGGCAACTGTGGCTCAGTGGCTCAGTAGGAAGAGTAGTCGTCTTGCAATCAGAAGGTTGTGGGTTTGATTCCAGCTTCCTCCAGCCATAGGTCAATGTGCCCCTGGCAAGGCACTTAACCTCAAGTTGCCTACCGATCTGCGTATGAATGTGTGAGCGTTAGTGAGTGCAATTGGGTGAATGTGGCTCTAGTGTAAAGCGCTTTGAGCGGTCTGTATGACTGGAAAAGCGCTATATAAGTTCAGTCCATTTACCATTTGTAGAAGCAATCATTTGGACATGTCAACAAATATTTAAAAAAACCTAATTTGCCCTTGATTGGAAGCTCTATGCAATGTCTTGGCCCATGGGGTGAGGATGATCATGAGACAGATGAAGGATCAGCTGCTTAGGAGGAGCTTGATAATGATCTTAAGAGTAGCTGTAACAACCCTGTTTGGAAGAAAAAATATGCATTAGTATGACCTAAAGGAGACTATATCCACTGTCCAGCATAGAAGAGGAACGATTATGCTTTGGAGTTATTTTTTTGCTAGGTGAACTGATTGACTTCAATCGAAAGTGAATGTCCAGTAAACTGTGAAATCTAGGATGAAAAACACTATAGGTGGGTCATGAACCAGTCTTCCAGTATGACAATTACTTGTGATGCTCTGCGAAGACAAGAAAATAGTGACCAGGGAATTAAATAAAGGTTATAGTGGCCTAGTTCGTCTCCAGATCTCAGTGCTTGGCAAAAATCTTTTGAGTAGCAGACAAGAAAACCAAAGGATTCAAAGAAGTTTCCGTGCCACTGTTGTGCTTGCCAAAAAAGGTTTCTCCACAAACAAGCCCATGATCAGATCAGCTCATTGAGGTGATCAGATACAGTATGGATCTCAATCTACTGGAATTTTTGGATGGAAATTTGGAGAAAAACAAATGTCACACTACAAGCGTCAAAGCTGTTCTGTCATCTGCCATATGGTTATATTAGAATTGGGCTTATTAGGAATATTATTTTGGATTAGTAAAGCCCATGCCTCGAAAAATTCAAACTATCAGAAGGGCCAAAGAAGATGCGACAAAATACTAAGTTTAATGATTTTTGGTTCAAGATTCCAATTCTTTCTCATCAAAGCCACAAAGTTTAGTGGATGGCAGTGATGCTTACTGTATGATTATTTCCTTTTACAAAAGAAAAGGACAAAAAGAACATCCACCAAGAGCAGCAATCTTTTATTTTTGTCAGTATTGTTAGCTATAGAGCGTTAAATATGCTGAAAAACATAAACCCAGTAAGATTTTGCTCTGAATTAGATTCACATTCTGTGCACCTCCACAGCCGTGCTCCAGATACCCGAAGCTGTTAATTCATCATTGATTTATGGTCACAGAGGTAGCTGTGAGGTTAAAGAGCTCACAATTCATGTTTTGGGAAAGTGCCATTAAATCAACATTTGATCAATATTCTTTGGATGACCGTGCCTACTGCAACTTTCTCAAAGGAATATTTTAAATCAGATGAGGACTGGAGAACAATCACCTTTTCATCCGACCTCTGAACCTCGCAGCGAACATCTGATTTTCTCCTGTGATTTTAATAAAAGCAGCACTGTGCTCATTAAAGTCGTTTTTGCTGGAGGAAAAAACAGCCGATGTGAATTTAAGACAGTGAATGGTGAATTGTTAAAGCCGGAGAAATGGCAACAGTAAAATCTGAGATTAGTGGAGATAAGACAGAGGCCATTTTAAGTTTAGTCCTGTATTTTACTCCTTTTCTAATGCTCGGCTGTGGTGGCAACAGAGAAACTTGTTCTGGTTGTTTCTGGACCTTTGTATTATTTTATGTTTTTGATTAAATTCTACTTTCTTTGCTCTTTTATGTCTGTTTTCCTGCTTTTCGATCTCCTCACAGATGTCTCGGTTACTAATTAGCACGTATCCTTTGTTAGTCTTTAAATCTCTCAACATATTTTGTCACTTTTTTCTCAGTTTTCCCACTGTAATATTTTATCCCTCAAGTTTTGTTCCTTGGATTTACCACTGTGACAGCTCCTTTTGTTTTGAGTTAATTTAATATAGTCATTTTGTTTCACATCCATTACTTCCTGCCTGTAAAGTTGGCATTTGCTCTCTTTTCTCTTCAGAACTGTTGCTATATTGAAACAAATCTCTCAGCTCACATCTTGGAATGCCACAGGGTTCCCATGACAGATTATAGCTAATATTTACCACGTTTTCTGGAGGTGCTCCAAGCTGGACTGGACTTCTAGTGTAGAGTATCTTCTGTTCAGAGGGTTGATTCGTGGGGTTTCTTACAACTGGAAAGAAGAGTGACTCTTCCTTCTGCTCAGATACCATCTTCTGACCATAAAAATAATCCATTGAGTTTCTGATCTCCTGTCCTGTCTGTTGAGACTCTGGTTCAGATTTCAGAAGTTTAACTTGTGTGCAGCCAAAAGAAGGGCTGATATTCTGTGGATGAGTGAATCAAACAACAACGTCTGATAGCTGAGAACTGACCGAAAAATGTAACTTCTGGAGATAAAACTGATCTGATCTTTACCAGGTTCTAACATTATTCAAATCTAACCGAAAGGACACAAGAATTCCACACTGTTTGTATCTATTAAACAAAATTAGAAATAATCTAAACGTTAAAAAACAAAAAAACAAAGCACACCCTTGCTATTTCACAGGACTTCGAGTGAACGCAGCAGCCAGGTGCTGCTAAATAGCATCAGTATGAGTACCTCTAGAAACAGGAGTTTGTCAGTTTGCCGCTCTGAAACAAAGAATATGGGTTTTATCAGTTTGACAGATGCATCCACTGCTGATTAAGGTCTTTTTGTGAGGAAAGATTTACTATGACAAGACCCACACAGGCTCTCTATCCCTTTCTCACACAATTGTGCTGCAGCACAAAGGGTACATCCTTAAGGTTGAGCTGGTTAAATATTTTTAAATCATTTACTGGACACAGTTAACTTCAGAGACTACTAAACATTGGTTTGGGTTGGGGCCTGTTTCCATTTACGGATGCATTCGCCACTGTCACTTGATGCAACTGAACACTAGATGGAGTTGTCTAGGAATAATGATCAGTGAACATACACTATTTGCTGAGCTTGTCTGTGCAACATTTCGATTCAGCAGATGGCCAAAGCAAACACGCTGAGTCACATGTTTCCATCATGTAATTCTTTCTTTTAAATGCAGTATAAATCCATCTGATGTCTTATTGTCACTGCCTGATTTAGGTCAGAGTGTTCAGTCTGCAGCTCAGTCCTAATTAAAATAAGCACTCATCACATAATAACAATGAACCATCCAGGTGGAGCCTGAGACAAAACAAAATATGCAAATAGATAACACCAACATGTGCAGGGATAAAAATCTGGAGCAGAACAGGATCAGAACAAGAGAATTCATGCACCTCTCCAGGGGAAATGCTTTAGAGAAAATTAATCGCTCCTGCTGTTCATTTTAAGAAATTTAGGCATAAAACATTTTTGTTTGTTTTAAAGAGGAGAAAATGTTGATTAAAAGGGCGTTGAGCTCCCACAAACACATGAAACAAGCATGCATCTACAACCTTAGGCAAGATGACACTAAAATCATCCAATGCACATTCAAACACACTCATTGTGCTTTGAAGCGGATTCCTTCCAGTGATGCTCATGGGCGATACACGGCCAATGGTTTTATTTTTAGATATTCTCCCCTCGAGAGTTTCTAAGGATGCACTTTGAGAAACCAAACCCTGAGTCCATATTTACTATAAATAAGCCTGAAGCCAAACTTCTTCCAATCTTAACCTTGCTTTTGTTGTTGTGGAGGTTTTTTTTCTGATTAGTTGCAGGTCCCTGCTTTGAAGATACACTCCAAAAAGCCCCATTAATCAGGAAACATACATACAAATAGCACACTGTCAAGTCTTACCTCCTCGTGAAGTATGGCCTTACACATGGAGTAGTTCCCCTTCAGTGCCCACGTACCATTTGCAAGACATTTCCTATAAACGTTGTCTGCACAGAGAGCGAGACAAGAACATAGAAGAGATTATTAATACGGGCTGAAGTGACTTGTTTTCTGTTTGACTAATATTTTAGCATCTAGTTTAGAAATGTAACTTACACCAAGAGACACATTTAATGACACACTTAGTAAAGATGTGTAAAAATCCTTGGAATAAATTAATCTTTAATTCCAGCAGCATAATCTCACACTCAAAGATACAGAAAAGTTGAATCTTTAATTTGATTACATTTGGGTATGAGTGTGAAGATAGAAGGGATACTATAGTTTTATTTAATCTAAGGAAGCCTATCCTATACCTTTAATGAGCTAGTTATAGTGTGGTAGGATATAACTATACACTTTGCAGATTTTTACTTCTCTTACCATTCTCCTAATGTGTGTGGTGGCAAGATGGAAATGAGTCCTCATCCAGCCTAGCTACTGGTAATTTTGTTAAAAGCAAAATTTTTTGAAATTTGGATCCTTTCCCTTGTAGTATGACCATCATTTTAAACAGACTTTCATTTCCCAGAGAAATATCGATTTTATTCAGCATGTATTTTCTCTGTGCACCCGTTCTGCATAAAATCCAGGTGGTGTTGCAATAAATGGTGAATTTATTTAAGGTTTTTACAACTCTTTTCCAATAAGTTCAATGTTGCTCTATTTGTGTCACTGTGACCTTTTTATGCTTTTGATATTAATAAGAAGAGATGTCATTAGAGGTATTTGTAAAAGCTGTGGATTTTAACACATTTGCTGTCAGGGCAGTGAACCGCTCTGTGCCTCAACTCTGCCATTAAACTGTACATTTAGCCCTGATTTATTCACAAACAACCTGCATTAAGCCGGCATATTTGCATCATTTGAGCCTCAATTACTGTTAACCTATTCCCAAAACATCTTAACATTTAAATTTGAAGAAAGGCTTGAAGACAATTAACAAGCTTACGTTTTATTTGTTTTCTGGCACAAAAAGAAACAAATGCCCAGCATTGCTGGATACATCAACCTGAATATTGGAATAAGTTAGAATGATGGAGTAACAAAGGATGAGAAAAATTTTATTTTTCAAGCAGGCTTGCTGGATCATATTTTAGGATTGGCATTACATAAAAGAACTGAAAGAGGACATTGTGGAAATGAAAGGCATGGAAAGAAGTAATCTATAGTTAAATAGGAAGACAACTTTTTTTTAAATGTAACCAGTAATGTAAACCAGTAAATTCCTGGATCTAATGTTTTGTGAATGAAGGTCCTACACTGCTCTGAAAAAAAAATGTCCCTTGCAGATTTTTTTCCTGCTTTTGCTATTTTCTTACACTTAAATGTTTCAGAAGAAAATCTTATATCAATATATATATATAACCTATGTAAATAAAAAAAGCAGTTTTCATATGATGATTTCATATATTAAGAGGTAAAAAGTTACAACTGCCATCAAGCGTTTATAACTGACAATGAGTCTTTAACATCACTGTTGAGAAATTTTGGCTTATTTGTCTTTGCAGATTTTTTTATTTTAGCCACATTGGTGAGCTTTTGAGCATTAACTGCATCTCAGTCAGATTTGAATCCAAACTTTAACTAGATCCCACCTGAATCTTAATTGTTTTATGAGTCATTCAGAGATAGACTTGCTTGTGTGAGTTGGATCTCTGTCTTGTTGCATAACTTAAGCAGGCTTGAGTTTAAGGTCACAAACTAATGGACTCTGCATTCTCCTTCAGGATTGTCTGCTAGAGGGAAGAATTCATGGTCCCATAAATTACACCAACTAGTCCAGGTCCAGGACCTGAAGCAATAAAGCTGCCCCAGACCATCTCTACTACCATGCTCGACGGTTGATATAATGTTCTTTTTCTCAAATGATGTAGATTTATGATAGACATAAAAGTACTCACACCACACATCTAAAGTTCCACTTTTGTTTTGTCAGTCCACAGAATATTTTATCAAAAGACCATCAATATGGTTTTAAGCAAATGTGAAATGAGTGTTTTCTCTTTGGTCAGCACTCTCAACTCTCCCATGGATGCACGTTTTGGCCAGTTTCTCTCTTATTATTGAAGCACCTTAAGTGAGACAAGTGTGGTCCGCTGCGCTTTAGATGTTGTTCTAGGGCAGGGGTGGCAAACCAGTTCAGCATTAAGAGCCAAATAAAGCCTATCATCACCTTAAAGAGCCAAACAGCAATTTTAATATTAGTTACATAACACATTGCTTGCTCAAACTGTTTTTTTTTTCTTTATCCTTAAGTCTTTTTCTTAGTCCCTTATGTCTTAGTGGGACACCTGACAGTCTTTATTTTTAACAAGTTGTCTTTAAGTTTGGTTTGTACTGTGTTGTGGCCACTCGAAGCAACTCTTTCACGTGTGTGTCAGTAAGAACAGAACAATGTTTGGACTTCACTTGCTTAAGTGTAGAAAAAAGCTGATTCACAGACATATGTTGATGCAAACATTGACATTGGCTTGAGTGCAGCCGGTTTTATGTTGGGGTATTTGTCTGTGGGCATAATTTTCCAAAACTCTGTGGTTCCTTCTCTCAAAGCACATTTCAGTCTGTCATCCTCACAAAGTTCAATCATCTCCAACTGGGAGGCTGCTTCATCTGTCACCAAAGGGGCCTTTAAACAGTCTGAGTCTGCAGTAAATGGGTTGATGAGAAATGTTATCTGAGGTCATTTTTGTTTCAGGTCATAAAACCTTTCCTCAAAACATTTCTGCAGATGTTTAGTTAGTGTTGCATAGCAGGCTGTTTTCACCTCTGATGATGCAGTTGCCTTTAACAAGGATGGAAAATGAGTCAGGTCTCCCTTCTGAAGATGGGTAGAGAAAAGCTTGAGTTTGCTGATAAACGTGAACACACTTTGAACCAGGTCAGGCAGCATTTTAAGCTTTCTTTGAAGATCTAAGTTCAGCTTGTTCAGATGATTCAACATGTCGACTAGAAACACCAAATCTGAATTCCACTGGGGTCACAAAGCTCAGCATAGTTCTTCTCTTTCTCCTCAAGGAACAATGTTACTGGTTTCAACAGTTCAAAAAAACGAGAAAGCATGTCACCTCTTGATAGCCATCTGACAGAGCACTGGAAAGGCAGATCACTGGAAAGGTCTTCAACATCAGCAATTAAGTTTTGGAACTGTCTGTGGTTCAGAGCATGAGTGCGAATAAAATTCACAATTTCCAGCACAGGTTTCATGATATGTTCCACATTCAACTTCTTAGATACCAGGTGCTCTTGGTGGATGATGAAGTGGAATGTCCAAAAATCTGGGAATCGATCATCAGCTTTGCACACCCCTACAAGGCCATGTGAAGATCCCAGCATAGCTGGTGCACTATGTGTGGTTATTGCAGTAAATTTTGATAAATGCAAATTAGATTTTTCAACAGTCATGAGTGTGTCTTTCAGGTCAATGCCCCGAGTCCTTTCTTTTAACTGCACAATGTCAAGCGACTCTTCTCTAATTGTGCAATCCTTTGAAACTGTCAAGGTTTGTGTAGCGGAGGACCCTGGAATGCAAACGAGCAGGCAGCATGACGGTAGGTGAAATGATTTAATGAACAAAACTTACTGGGTGATGGCAAAAATAAACATGGGCAGGCTGGCAAGGCAGGCTTGGCATGAGCAAAAGGACAAGACATGAAATGAGAGTGACAATCCAAAAACACCCACAAATAATGATACAAACAGTCCTTACAAATACCGCCAACTGTGGCTTGTCTTGAATGTCAGTCGATTAATCTAAAGCAATGCTAAAATAGAGATCTTTCGAGATCTCCAAACTGTGACTCTAATGACGTGTTAATGGCCAACATCCTTTGCTCCACTGTATGTCTTGAAAGATGCAGGCCTGAAACAGAACGTTTCAAATTCTTATTTTCTGGAGCTAGGATAGCAATAAGATCAGTAAGGCACGTCTTCACAAACTCCCCTTTGCTGTGTGGCTTCTTAGCACGAGCAATGTTCCACGCCGCCTGATATGATGCAAATGTAACAGTCTCCGAGTGTTTCATTAGTTTCTGGAAACATTTTGTCTGTTTCTCTACTTGATTATTCAAGCAGTTTACCTTGTGCTTACAAATTGTTGATCCTTTGGGTAACTCTTTGGCTGTGTTTGGATGGATGGAGGTAAAATGACGCTCTAGGTTTGATGCTTTAAAGTGAGATATTGAAGTCTGGCAAAGTAAGCAAATCGGTCTCCCATTTTTTTCAATAAAAAAATTTAACTATTCCCATTCCGGTGGAAATGTTCTGTTCTCCTCTTCATATTTACGTTTTGCTTTTTGTTTTCCCAACTCAACCATAATGACCCGTTCAGCAGTACCGCTAGCTTAACTGAATTCAACCTGCGCATTACGCATGTTACACTGCTTTTGCCAGTTCTACCTTTAAGGAGTGTGGGAAATTTCAGTATCGTCACAGAATAATTTTTTTATACACCAATGTTTTAAAAAGAAAAAAGAGCCGCATGTGGCTTGAGAGCCGCAGGTTTGCTAGTCCTGTTCTAGGGTTTTTTGTGATACTCCTGGATGAGTCTGTGATGCACTCTTGGGGTAGTTTTGGTTGGCCGGCTTCTCCTGTTAAAGTTCTCTTCTGTCCCATGTTTTCTCCAATTGAAGATTAGGGTTTCCACTGTGATTCACTGGAAAGCTTTGAAAATGTCTTTTTAACCCTTTCCAACCTGATACATGTCAGTGACTTTGCTTCTATCTAAAATCAGGGCATGATATGTTAATATTTTAGATCTTTTAGCCTGCTTCTGGCTTCATTCAGGTTCTTTTTAATTAATTTAATGATTCTAAGAATAACAGGTAATTTATGATTAAACAACGGCAGTAATTACTTAACACATAGGGCGAGGTTGGAATGGATAACTTGAATTAATAATATGAAAACTGCTTTTGCATTTACTAAGGTTATCCTGGTCTGATATTTAATTGTTCCTGACAAAATAGCAAAACCAGAATAAATCTGTAAAGGGGGTGTATACTTTACTGCACTGCACTGTAAAGTGTCCTTTGAATAAAGTGGTTTAAAACCCAGAATGAATTCCTAGAATGCACTAAAACCATTGCTCTTCTTTAAAGCAGATATAGAAATGACATAAAAGATGACATTAAAGATTTAAACCTTTAGATTTTATCGTAAATCATTTCCTTTTTTCTCATACTAATCTCTCTTTTTCAGAAACAGTCATAAATGTCATGCTGCTAGGGAGCAAATATTCCTCTTGGGCTTAGAGGGGTTTGAACAGGAATGTTACATCCGATCTTCATGTGATACATTACTTCTGCCATAATAATGTTAGGCAGCTGCAGCATAACATATTCAGCAAGGGTTTGACAGATGATTCATTTTCAGGTCAGGTGCTTTATTAGCCAGTGAGCAGTAAGAGCACGTACACATGTGTCAGCTGGTTGACGCCTTGTCCTGCAGAGGGACATTTTTCACAGAGGTTTAATAGACAGTTCGGACCCTGATCTTATGGCCGGTCGTCTCCATGCGTCGTCAAATGTCTTTCTGGTGACAGTCAGCCTTTTTCTTTTTTTGGGGGGGTGGAAAGGAAGTTTCAAATATATCAAAATCAGAAAATAATAGAATCTTTTTGCTATACCCTCAAGCATTATAACAGCATCCCCTTTAGAGTAAAGCTCTTTGGGAGTATATATGAAAAATCCCATCAGAATGAAGGTGGATACCTGAGATGGAAGCTGATGACCCTGAATGCATGTTTTAATAACTAGAAATGTTTGGGGCGAGCAGGAGATAAAATGGGATTGGGTTGCCTGAAGGCATTAATGTTCAATGAGCTGGGTAAAAATAGCAGGTTGACACTGTAAAGCGACTGTCAGACCCAATCAAGATTACCTGGCTTGTGATATTCCCTAAACCACATATGCAATATCCTAGAGAGCTTTAAAATCTGCCTGTGGAGCATTAAGTCAAAGTCAGAATGATGTTGTCTACTGAACGGTCTAAAAAATACAACCTCTCAATTCAGAAAGTAAATTTTAAAAATATTTTTAAGGGTATCTTAAAAGATTAAAGTGCACTGAAGAAGTTCACAACCTTGTTTTTTAATCTATAATTTCAATTTGTAACCTCTTTATTTCCCAGAGACAAAAAACATATTTTTCTTCCTTTTTTTCCTTCTTCCTCTTCTTAAAAAAACCTGAATAGTAATTTGTATTAATGCGCTCCCTTAATTCCTTTGGAATGTGTCTATTAAACCTTTCTGAAATCCTTTCATATTCTATCCTCATATATTTTCTTTCATGCTCATATTTCTGACCTTCCAATATAACATGTTCTATTGTTTCATCCTTCCCACAGTGGTCACATTTCCCTGTATTATGCTTTTGCATTTTAAAGAATGTATAATTAGGTCCTGTATGTCCAAATCTTAGTCTTAATAATCTATTCTCCTTTCTGCTCCTTCTTCCAGTTCTCATTTCCGCTACTGCCTTTTTGATCGTATAAAACCATCTTCCTTTTTCTTTCATCATCCTACCATTTCTGCCATTCTTTCTTCAGTTTTTGTTTGATGCCTCGCCTCTCATTTACCTGTATGTACTGGAAAGTTAATATGATTTGTGAGTGTTTTTGTTTTCTGCTGCTCTAAGGTTTCTGCAGCCAGGAGGGCATGGCTGATTCCACTCTGCCCTTGACGTGCAGAGTATAAACATGGGAGAGGCGCTGGTTTCACTACCAGTTGGCCATTTGCAGCATGTGTGCTGCTTGAGCTTTGTGAAGGTGTGGTTTGTCTATTGCTTGAGTGGTGAAGTGGACTAAGACAGAGGTTTTTTGTTAGGGTTGTAGGGAAGCTAGTCCTAACTTTAAAGGGCTTGATTTGTAGCGTGCTGCTCAACTGTGGAACTGGAAAGGGAGATTAAGTGGTTGTCCTTTGTGGATCCCTTTAAGACCATGGCCTTTTCTATTGCGGTTTGCCAGAGGACAGTTTTCTTAAAATCTGATTTCAATGAAACTATTTTCTTACAGGTACCCTTTTTCTGTAAAGTTACTTTTTTTGCAAATAAAATAATATTTATGTTACTTGAGTTGCTGTTGACTCTTTATTCCGGGACAATTGTTGTCCCATACCTGCCTTGGGGAAGACAGCAGAGCTTTCATTTTCTCTGTGGACAAGTTCTCCATAAAATCCATAATTTTCACCTTTTATTCAAGCCACATTTACATAACATTGAGTACACAACTTCCCTCAGGGCTGTTGCTCACACTTCATGCAAATAAATTGTAGTCCAAGCAATAAAGTCACATTGTGTCCCATTTAGAAAAACAAAGATCGCTCGCAAAGCTATTGTCTAGAAGCAAATATTTTTAAAAAGCAACAATGAAGTCATCAAGGCATGGTTCTGGAAATGGTTTAAATCTATAGTGCTTATTAAAAAAACAAAGCAAACAAAAATAAAACATGTTTTCAAACCCACTAAAAATATAGTTACACCATTCCTGCTGTCTGAATTTTTAAAGGGGGCTTGTTGTTTTTACCCAAAACAAGAGTTAGGCTCCCCTCAGCCTCTGGCTGCTAGTAGCTCCAAGTCAACAGTTTAAGGGAAGGGAATTTCCCCAAAAACTGAAATTTGTTAAGGTAATTGTTAGGACCCTTTGGTGTTAGATTTAGGTTCTTATTTATGCACATTTTCATTATGTTCCAGTGGTTTATTATGCTATATATTTTCTGGGTTTTTCCTGTTCCATTCTAGTCAATGTGGTAAGTCACACTGGCTCCATGGTGCTGCTGTATGACGGAGAGCTCTCCTCCAGAAGGTCTTTTTTATTTATTTGTGGCTCTCTAATATCTGTTACACGTGAACTCTCAGCTTCCCATGTGAACTTGCTACTCTCCTGTGATTTTGAGAGCCCAGTTGACTCTGCTGTTGTCGGATGCATGAAAGGATCTTAAATTGTATCCAGAGTGAATTGCCGCACGGCACAGTTTGAGACAGATGTCAGAACAGACACGGAACGTAGTCAGTGTGTTTTTAATGTTTCTGTTTTTCACCGTTCAGCTCCTGTAGTAATTGTTCTCCCTCTCCCTCAGCTCCTTGGCTTTGTTCTCCTCAGCTGTTTCTCATTCTCACCTGATTGCCACACCTTTCTCCACACTTCTGCCTGCATTTAAGCTCCCTGGTAACCATTATTCTTTGCTGGATTCTTCCATTGTCTTCATGTTTCCTGTTTCTCTGCCAGTTTTCATGCCTTGTATTGTTCATACCACCTTGAAAGTTATCTTTTATCATCAAAGGATTATTATTCACCTTCAGACTCTGCACTTGGTTCCTTTAAACCAAACATGACAGTAATTCAATTTTGAGAGTTACCCCTACGAGTAAACATGCAGCCTAAAGCAGGTTTCCTCACCAGCAGATTAAATTAGGTCAGCTGGCTCTCTATAGATCAGAATGGCAGAAAAGACATTCTGTGCATAAGGCACATTTAATTGAAAACTATAAATGTACGTAACGTTTAGTCTAAAAGCTTTTTGTTTGTGTTTATTGAAGTTTATTTCTTAAATAGATGTACATACCTTTAAATTCCAGCTTTCAAAAAATATTTTGGACCTATCTGGGTCGTATGCTTGGCTACACTTAATTCTTTATATGAAATTTTGTTTGCAAATATTTCTATTTTGCCTGTATCTTTGTTTCAGAGAATAACATGGTGGAATGTGTTCTTATCTTGAGGGTATATTTTAATACTTTTAAAACCTGGTAAAGGCAAGATTATTAAAACAATTGCAAAAAGCCTTTTTGTAATGTTGCACAGTGAAATATTGTGGTGGATGATTTGTGCTGTGGAGATGCTTTTCTTTAGCAGGGAGTGGGAAACTAGTCAGAGATGATGGATGGAGCTAAATAAAGGACGATCTGGGGAAAAAAACGCATAGAGATTGCAGAAGACTTGAGATTGGGGTGGAGGTTCACCTTCCAGCAGAACAATGACCCTAAACAAACAGCAGGAGCTACAATCGAACGGTTTATATCAAAGCATATTCATGTGTCAGAGTGGCCAAGCCAAAGTCCAAACCTAAATCCAATAGATAACGTGTGTTAAGTAAAAAAAGAAATGCTGTTTATAGTTGCTCTTTGCCCAGACTGACTGACCTTGAGCTATTTTGCAAAGAAAAAGTGGCAGAAATTTCTGCCTCTAAATGTACAAAGATGTTAGCGTCAAAAATATTTGCAGCTATAATTGCAGCAAAAAGCGGTTTTACAATACATTGCTGCAGGAGGGCTGAAATCAAATCCATGGCATGCTTTTCAGAGTTCTATATGTGTAAAATGTAGTAGTGTGAAAAGAATTAGGACATCCTACGACAACATTTGTGTTTTCTAAGATAATTGGAGATGCAAACAAAAATCAAGTTTACCAACCCTGAAAAAATTTTGTAATATAAACAAACAATAAAAACTGATGTAAATGTACAAAAATCAATTTCGGGTAAGGAATAAAACACTGCAACATTTACTCCCACTTAAAATGGCTAAAATCACATTAGGTGAACATGTAAAAAATTTGTCAGCATTTAGAAGGAGGTTTGCCCTGTTTAAGTCTCCAGAAACTAGTGTCCAGAAACTAGTCCACAAGTAGAGGACTGGCAGACTATTTGCCCAGGTCTGGGCATTTAAGCAAATTCAATCTGTAAGCAGACTGCAAGATGCTAAAGGAAGTCTCCAAAACCCCTAAAATGTCATCACAGGAGCTACAGTCGGCTGTTACTTTTACTGCTATGAAAGTGCATGACTGTGCAATCAAAACAAAGCTGCACAAGAGGTGTACCAAAAAGAAACCTTTCCTCTCAAAGAACAATATGAAGGCCAGACTGACGTTTGCCAGAGAATATGTAGAAACAAATCAGGAATGCTGAGATGGTCTTTGGACAGATTCATTTAATTATCTGGACTCCAGACCAGTGAAAATGTCTGGCATAAACCTAAGTAAGCATTCCAGGAAAATAACCTCATACCAGTTGTGCAGCATGGAGGTATAAGGGTCATAATTTGGTGATGCTTTGCTGCTACTGGAATGGGACAAACGTTTCTGACACTTTGTATTATACCAGTGTCAGAGACTGGTAGATGGCTAAATGAACAATCTCATTGGGGTTAGTTCAGCGAAAGGGGTAAAATTAGGGGATATGGTGTCCTTACCTTTTCCTCAGCTATGCCTTTTATTGGCATCTTTTGCTTAATGAATGGAACAACATGACATTTGTTGTGTACACATTCTTCTCCAGAGATACATTTTAAAAAGGCGAGAAGGAATCCCTGTCATGAGCAGCAAGAAGCTTTGAGGAATAAATGTTGGAGCTTTCGAAGGAAGCAGTGGGTCCTTGAATTAATTCTTCCTGGCACTGTTCTCAGAATGATTTATTGCAGTTAAACATATGCAGTCTGTTCCCCTATACAGCTCATATGGAATAAGGTAATGAAGTGGTCTTGCTTTTTTTTATTGACGTCTGACAGCTTGCATCTAAGGAAAGGAGAAGGGCTTAATAGCAGCAGCTAATTAAGATTGATTTAACGACAAGGGCAACAATTTAATTTGATACTTATACAATTAGTGTTGCTTCCTGCTGCTGCAGATGTGAAAGATCTGAGCTGTGTGATTGGGAAATCTTCGTACCTTCATAGAGGAAAATTAGGCAGAAGATTTATATCACAGTGTTGTGTGTATGTCAAGTGCTGATTACAACATCTTTGGCTGAGCTGAGCAAAACAGAAGGAAGCAGGGGGACACAGCAAGCAAAGAAAGTAATAAGCAAACACTTCTCAAGCCTAGTAGTACATCTTTACAGGTTTCACTATCAAAAACTGATTACCTTTGCAAAACAAGGAAACACTGAGGATGCAACAAACAACAAAAACTAAAAACTAAAGAAACAAAACAAAATAATAAGCCATGATGATGAAAGGCTTTGGACAAAAGGATTGAAGCTGCACTTTGTCTTTATAAAAAAGTTGAGTTTGTGCAAGATATAAATGATAAATAAATAAACATATATTTGAAACAGGGACAAAAAACTGCAGAGCTTTGTTATACAATTAAAAACATCTCACGGAAAATCTTACTGGTAATCATATTAACTGGTATCAGGACAGTCACAGGATTGCTTGTAAAAACAACATGGAGCAAAGGCTAAGTCGTATAAAGAGATAGATGGGGAGGATTTTATATCCCTGTAAAGGTTTGTGTGAACAAATGGATCCCAATGAAAACTGATTTCATCATGTTTTGCTTAATAAATTAATTAAAAGAACCGTTGTTACTGGGCTCATGGGAAAAGCCTGAAAACACATACTGAATGTCAACCATCATGAAGCCTTCAGGCAGCACCACATTAGAAACAGACACATATCTGTTGTAGATATCATCGCATGGGACCAGTAAGACTTCCGAAAACCATCGTCAGAGAAAAAAAGCTCAGTACTGTACCCATAAAATTGAATTAAACCTCTATCAAACACGGAAGCAATATTTAAACCAGACCTATAAATGCTTAAATGCTTTCTGGGTCTGAGTTAGTTTAAGTTCAAGCATTGAGGTGAAACAAAAAGTTATTCAGAATACAGGCCACTCAGAGTGTAAGATTATACTAACACTTTGAGCTCTCTTGGCTGAAAAAGAGAAAGCTCATTATCTGAATTCAGAATCACCACTGGTAAAGGTAGAGAGGTGAAGGATATACATTGCATGGGTAACTTTCACATATGTGGAAGCTTCATTAATGCCGTTCTCCTTCCTATAATAAGCCAGGTCTCTTGTTTATGTGGGGAATTATGCATTTTAAGAATATACAAGCTTCAGATGCACCAATAAGGCATTTTCTGGTAATTTACTAGTTATTTTAGGTTTTCTTTGATATTTTACCTGCTAATTCCATTTTTGAGGAACTAGACAATAACATGACCATAAAACTAATTTGTATAAATTATCTTTTTATTTACCAAATAATTATAACAATCATTGACACTGAAAGAAAGAATGTCCCTGGTTCCCTGATCAAAAGAATTGTTTTGAATCCACTAGAAAGAAAATTATCTTCAGTTATGGATTAAAGTATTAATGCATTAATGGCTAAACCTAAGCTTAAACTTAAGCTACAGAGGAGAGAGTGTTATGTTTCCAAAAATAACCAATAACATTACATACATTAACATAGTAGGATTGTAAAAAAGAAAGAAGTTATTTGTAAGGTTGTTTCAACATCAATCATGATCTTTTGTAACCCTAAGTCCTATAGAAGTGGTCAAAGTGTAGCAGTTGATTGTCCACAAATGCAACCAATAAAACAGAACCCATTAAAATAGTAGCACTTAAGAAGAAGCATGATGACAAGGTGTATTTTACCATCAATAATGGTCTATTTTAACCCTAAACTACCATCTTAATGTTGTTCTACTGACTACATTTAACCAGGAATTAACAACAATGAAGCATGTTGATATTATCACCTACATCACCAATAAAACTGTACCAATTTTAAGTAGTGGTGTTAAAAACATTAATCCTGCAGAGAGGTCCGCAGTGCATCTCTCTGCTATATATATATATATATATATATATATATATATGTGTATGTGTGTGTGTGCGCATGCGTGTGTGTAGGGACAAGGGTTAGTTTTTAATGGGCCATATCAACCTGTCAGGGATAACCTTTATTTATGACTCATAGCTGTTTTTCCCACTTATACCATAATGATATTAACCATAAATTCTAATGTTTCCTTTTTGTTAGAAAAGAATGCTCATCGACACACATTACAAAGATCAATGACCCAAAGTTTGTCATGAATGACCTGTGGCTGGGGCACTGGGTTTGATGGTGGAGCAGGCTGTAACTGGTTGAATTAGAAAGCCACAGCACACTTAGATTAAGGATGGACACCCGCTACTACACAACCTACCAGATAGACACCACAATGGTGACACATAGTCTTCTGATAAACACTGAGGGAGAGCACATCCATTGCATCGGAGAACCATATATAAAACGACATGTGACCTTCTTTCGGGGCTCTTCGTCATCCTTTCGCAGACGCGACGATCCGAGACGGGAGCCTCGGCGCTGATCTCTGTAATCATTCCTCTGCCTAATTTAGATTAAAGGAGCTGAAAGTTAGAAACTGTTTGAGACTCGTTCCTTTCAGAGTCAGTGTTAGATAGAGTCTGATCGCCTCTGGGAACCAGGGACTGGAGAGACTCTCGAGAGGTCTGACCACCAACAGGGTGTGGTAGCTGGGACAAACCTCTCCTCTGCTCCAGTCAGGCAGTTCAGCTCTGCTGCGCGCTGGTGAACAGCTGATCTATAACACATAACATGCGCTGCAGGGCGGCCAGCTGAGCTGACAATGAAGAGCGGAGATCAGAAAAAAAGCCCAGGCTTAATTATGCAAGGATATTCGGAAAATACCGGCTCGTTTTGCATCTGGTTTCATTCCTGCCGCTTAGCGATTCATTTGCTTTATGTTGTGAGCATGGGAAATCTCCAACACGAACTTAAAATGCTGTGCAAATCTATCAAGATCATATTTTCTTCTCTGAGATGCGCGTCGTGTATTCATGTAAGCTGCTTCTATCGATGAAGCATGTTATCATTCAAAACCGATCACATATATATAGAATATTGATAATGTATTACAGATAATCCCAGTTCCCACGATCCCTGAATGCAACAGCTGGGAATATGTTGTGCAGCCGCTGTGTTGAGCTGTCAGTCATGATTCTGCACCCCGTGATCAGAGGCCCCGCCACCCACGCCAAAACAAGGCCAAAAGTTTGAAGCCAAAAAAAAAATCTACAAGTTCGAAAAAAAAACTTGAATCTGAAAAGTAGTTTTGAACTTTTTTTTTCCAGTTTCACAGTCGTTTTTTTTTTCAGTTGCAAAACTTTTTTTTTCCAGTTTTCACTTTTTTTGGGGAGAGGTTCAAAATTATTTTTCAGGTTCAAATGTTTTTCTTTTGAACAAACTTTTATTTTTCAGGTTCAAATTTATTTCTTTAGAACAAACCTTTATTTTTCAGATACGTTTTTTTTTCTTTTGAACAAACTTATTTTTCAGGTTCAAATTTTTTTCATTTGAACAAACTTTATGGCCCTAATTTAGCCCCATAGCTCTCTTCTTCAATCATCTGTTGGGCTAGAAGTACCGGAGCCAGGGACTTAGAGAAGCTCAACAAGCTGATGAAGAAGGTCGGTTCTGTTCTGGGGACTGCTCTGGAACCTCAGGAGATGATTATGCAAAGAAGGACTCTTAAGAAGAAAACAAGAACATGAAGAATATAGACAATTCAAAGTATTATCCTCTTTACTGTCATATAACAGAGTGTTTTCAGTGAGAGGCTTCTTAAGATTAACTGTAATACTAAGCGTTACAGGAGTTTGTTCTTGCCCACAGCAATCACCATCTAAAAACGGCTCTAATAAGAGGTACAACATTTTTTTGCCTTTAAGTTTAATGTATAAAGTATTTTTAAATTGAACAAATTTGTATCAGTAGTCAGTAATGTGGCAGCATCTAAGGGCTGAACATAAAACATTATTTAATGCAGATTGGTATCATACAACCATTGTATCCCACAGCTTTTGTAAATGATCCAGTAGAGGGCTGATGGGTTAGAGTTGAGATCTGAGCTGATCGCACAAGTGTTTGAAGAAAGACGGATTGGGGGACCTTGCTGGTTTTGCCTTGTTAAAAGACTGCACTTGGGTGCTGTTACAGGTGGAGTAAGACATGCGGATGAAGGGTGTCACTGATGTAGGGCTGTGCTGTCAGGGTCCCTCAAATCATGACCAGAGGTGACCTACATCATGATAAAAAAGTAACAGTAGTGTATTTCACCAAACCATATTTCACCCCATATGTATACGCTCACACAATGGCCATCTGTGGTTTGCAAAATCAAGATTCAGTATTGAACCTAATTTGATGTCACTTGATATCAGTCCATGCCTCCCAGTTATAGCACCACACATGCGGCAGTGAATCTATAGTCCACTTAATGCCAGTCATTGAGATACAGTGACAGATGACCCTGGTTGTTTTGAAGAATCCAATACCTGTATCTGGATGATAGATGCAAATGTTATAGGGTTCTTTACTGATTGGTAAAAATATAATACTACTCCCTTGGTGTGGTCTGTCTTGGGCAGCCATAACACGGGTCCACCCACATAGCCATTAACACATCACTCCACAGCTTATAGTCACAATTTAATGTCACAACCTATGCATGCTGGTGCCTGTTTTAAGATCAAATAATTTACATACCCGTCAATGATTCTTTTCCAAATCTGATCATTTAACTTCTTTTCTCTATAGGTGAATTTTTAAAGCTATTCTTTTAAACTCAAACCTCTAGATACATTTTGCCCGAGACCGACTTCCCTACATACAGTATATATAATATAGTAGTGTATAAACTGCTTTATAACCTTATACAGACCCAACCTATGTTATTGAAGAAACTTCTCTCTGTGTCGTCATCATCATTTCTAAGACAATTTGGTGTTTGTGTTCTAGTGAGTATAACAGCTGAAGCAAATTAGGTGGATTTAAAAAGAACTCTGAGAACAGTAGTACTATTGTTACTGTTCCAGCAATGTTAGTAAGCCTGGCTTCCTAACCCAAAAGTAAAACTGAAAATGTTTAATGTATTAAACCATTTAACTAGTAAAACAGACAATTATGTCAGTCGACTGCAAACTGTTTCTAAGCACTCTGAAGGTCATAGCTTAATAATGCCATCAGTTCCATTACAGCTGCAAACAGCAAATACAAGATCTAACCCCAATGGAGCCCACTATGCAATAGGAACAAACTCAGCTTTTTACAAAGAATACTTATATAGCTCTGGATTTGGTGCTTTGGGGACCAGAAAGCTTGTAAAGGGACCCCAGCAGTCCAAACTCCTGCAGAAACCCCTAAAGAATGCCTCAAGGGAGCATGGTCATTAGCATTCTTCAAATCCATTTAGCACATGTGGACTGAGCTATCAATTTTCCATGACCCACTCATCAATGCTGCAATGATAAGGGTCTGTTCCACAGCTTGGGCAAAAACCACACAAATCTTAAGCTTTGAATGTCAGTTGTAGTTTCCTTTTTATGAGAAAACTTTTCTATTGACGAGGGAAATGCTCCTTTCCAGTTGTCCTCTTAAAAAAGCTCCTAATAAAAACACCACTCTGGTCTACCATGGAACAGTTGTTGTTGGCACTGCACGCGAGATTGAAAAGGTGCGTCAATCATGACAGCCCCACAGTTTTCAAAGCCTTTAACATCTCAGGGCAAGCCCTGCCACCTATCCAATGTCAGTTGAGAGGTTTTTAACTATCCGGTGACCTCTGCCACAGTGATTAACCAGCCTTCTCCAGAGTCCTTAGATGGTTCAATATGGGACATTGTGACCAGGTTAAGGAGATTCTCAAAGGGCTTCCTTCAACGATCACCTTGTCAGAATATTATTAAGGCCAAATAAAAGTCCTTCTCCATACACTCTGTGAATCCCTGCCACTCTTTGATTAAGACAAATTTTCAGGCATCTGCACCCTATCAAATATGTAACAGTCTGTACACCAGAAGTGGGGAATTCATTTTCCCAAAGGGCCACATATGTAACTATGAATGCTTTTGAGGGTCAGATCATTGGCTGAACTCAATTATCCCCAAAATATATGTGATAATAAACTATAAATATGACTCTTATATGCTGGTAACAGTGGTCGTTGCAGCTGAACAATAACATGTGACATGTCAAACTGAGAGTTAAAACTTTGTTTTAATGTAAAAACTGAACATGTTCTTGTATTTCACTATATGTTTAGTCTAAGATGAATAAATTTCTAAAAAATAACAGTCTGTTCTCCACAAACAGAACCACTTTACTTTAGACTTCACTGAATAAACTGTCATGTTTAGGAAGAGCAAGGACCTAGTGCAGAGCGAAGTAGAAGTAACTAAAGTCTTTAATATTTAAAAGGAACTTAAAGGGAGAACAGGACACGGAACAGTGAACCAGGCGATGACATGCAACATATCGCATGGAGCAGCGTAGCAAACATGAAACAGGCAGGCAAATGAATACAGCAACGGGCAATGGAAACCAGTGAGTTTAAATACAGAAGCAGGGTGGAGAAATGACCAACAAACAGATGAAATGTGGAGAAGCAGTGGTGGGGAGCAACTGAAGGAGGGAGGCTAATTAACATAGATGATTAACACTGAGGAGTCCAGGGAACTAACAGAAATCTCATAAGAAATATCTAAATATTACAAGACACAATGAATTAACTTAAATAACAGCAACTAGAGACTATAAACAAGTGAAGAAAAACAGACAAAACCCAAACACTTAAGGATCATGACATATATACTAAGATTATGATATAATAATTCCTAATTATTATACTATTATATTACGAAATGGGATAGCAATGTTTTTTTTGCTTTAGTCACTCTCTAATATCTTTGTCAGTTGTGACTACATCCAAAGGCAGAATATCATACTGGTGGGCAAAGTGTGTACACCTGAAAATAGGAAGTAACCAACAAATAATAATTTCCTAACAATCCCAGACAGTAATGATGATGAAAGGATAATAAATTGAGCAGCCCTTACTTAGAAGTTGTTTTTTGATAAAAACTATACCACTCTCTCCTTTCTTTTAGCTTTAGGTTACATTGTTGCACACACAGAAAAAAAACCAAAAACAAAAACAGCAGTGGTATTAAAAATAAAAGTCTTTTTCTGAAAGCAGTGTTTGTCAATTTGAGTGAAACATTAATAATTTTTTCATGTTTAATTCTCTACTCCATGCTGGCCTGTATGTGCATTTTATTTATATAACACATTTTGACAGAGTTCGCTCGGTCCAAAGTACTTTAAGTCAACCATCCACAAAATAAAAAAATATATAAATAAAATGTAATTCAATTATACAACAAGAACACATAAAGCATACCATTAAAAGTAAAAAGGAAATTACACTGGGAATGCAAAATAAAAAGGTAAGATTTCAATCCGGACTTAACAGGGATGGAAGGATCAGATGTGGTCTTTGGGCCTTAAAATGCCCAGGTCATATTGTACAAAGAGATGAAAGAGGGAAATAACAGCTTTATAGTGAGCCCGAATCTCTCTGAACCTTTGAGGCATTTAGTAAATTTTTATAACTAAAATGAAAATAAGCCTGGATAGCTTTTTCTTTTTTGACTCTGCTATGCTAAGGCAAATTGTATCTTCACTACACTAAGCTAAACTGTCTCTAAGCTATGCTAAACTCAGATGAGCTAGGTTATTCATCCTTACTTTTAGTGTGATACTTGCTAGATTGCAAACAAGTTTTATACCCGAAAGCACATAACTAGCCAGTTATAACAATGTTTATCTCCAGTAGGTAGCCAAATGATAATGTCATTAAGTGTTAGAGTCCAGAAGGAAGTCCATCCCCAAAGTCCATCCCTTGGTCTCACTATATGAAATTTACATGGTGTACTCTCAGCGGCCCGCGGACCATGGATGAAATAAGATTCTTACTGTGCATTTTGCTGAGACGGTGTCAGCAGCAACAACTCTTTATTAACATTCTCCTGCAGTGCTCTGAGGATGTGAGCCACTGACAGCATCGTAAAGTGCCTTCACAAGGGGTCACAAGCTCAAGGTCCCTAAAATAACTACTGATTTTATGTGGAGGCTGCTGTCAAACTGGACTGCCAGTGGTTTCAATCATAATAGCCCAAAATCTCTCCAGGGAATCTTAGAAGGCTCACACTGCAATTTATTCTTTGAGGAGATGTAAACTAAACAGTAAATAGGATTTATATTCGCTTTCTTATCAGCTATTGTATGAAAATTTGTATAGCAAGAGCCCGGTTACAAATCCTACATGAGCATAGGCTCCCCCCTCCAAGCTGAGGCCAATTTATTCTCTTTGCATTTTAATTCCAAACATTATGTCAGCCAAACAACCAAGCTGCGCGGTAACAAACATCATCTCACACAGAGGGTTATTTCTGCTGCTATAAAACACAGAACAGAGCAGAAATGTGGATGCATTTTTACACCCCTTGCAAGCAAATATGCTGACCCAAATTTAGTCACAGTGGCTTAGTGCTTCAATATTACTGGATCAATGGCTTCGGCTAAGAAGCATCGCCTTCCACTGTGCATCTGAAGCAGGGGTCTAATTAAAGCCCAGATCAGTGCATAGGAAAGGAAATGTTATCTGCACTAATTGAGAGCAAACTGCTGAGTTTCTTGCACAACTATGGGAGCAAAACAAACTATACAAATCAAAGCTGTTTACACTGGCAGAAAGGATGTTTCATATGAGTCAAACAAATGATCATCAAACAAAGCCTGAGGAGTCAGCAAACATAGATACAAATGTCAGAGAAAACTGAGAAAAATAGATAAATGACAAGCAAGGTTAAAGAGGTTTTAAGGATGTTTTTCTATTCAATAACTTGCCCTGCTGTTGGAAATTAAATCAGACTAAACTTTACCAAGTTTAGGTAATTTAGGATAACAAACATTTTTTATATTTTTATAATGACAATAAATGAGAGAGATTTTTTAAGAATTTTTGGATACAGAATAAGATTATTATGCCTGTAAACAATTTATAAAAGTGCAGATGACAATATTATAGCTTTGCAATGTTCTGATGTATTTAAATGCAACACCACAAACAAAAGGCTTCCTCATGTGACATCATGAAAAAACTAATTCTATATCCTTGGATTCAATTTCTAGAAGCATTACGATGCTACATTCATCAGTTAAAACAAAGTTTCAGTGTGAAATGTGCCAATCAATCCCAAAACAAAAGAAAAAGACAATGTGAAGATGCTGGTCAAAGCTGGTAAGAGTGTCATTTTCCATTAGAAAACGAGTCCTGTACCAACATGGGCCAAAAAGCATCTTAGCGAAGAAGAAACCATTACTCCAAAAGCTACATATAAAACAAGATTACTGTTTGCAACAGCAATCAAAAAACAAATACTTAATTTTTGGAGACATGTCTTCTGGTGGGAAGCTTGCAACACTGAAAACACCATCCCAGCTTTAACGTACAAAGTTGTTAACATCATGTTGTCTGGGTGTTTTCCTACAGAAGAGTGCATTTCATAAAATAGACGGCATCTTAGGAATATACCATTATGTGTTACTGAAGCAACATATCAAAACAATAGGAAGTTAAAGGTAGAGCACAAATGGGTCCTCCAAATTGACAATGACCGTACACATACTACCACCAAATAAGTTACAAAGTGGATAAAGGACAATGTATTTTTTAGTTGCCATCACAAAGCCCTGAGCTCAGTCACAGAGAAAATCTGTCAAAAGAGCCGAAAATGTGTGTGACTCCAGATCTATCAGGAGCAATGGGCCCAAATTCCAGCAAACTATGGTGAGAAGCTTGAGGAAGGATACCAAAGACCACTGACCCAAGTCATACAGTTCAAATCAAACCTGGCAAAAACTAAGTAAAATGTTAACCTTCTGAATTTGAAAAAAGTGATAAAAACAATCTCTAAACAAATCCACTCACTCTTTGTTCTGGCATTTCACAGATAGAACCATTTTGGTAATATTATAAAAATAAATGAGAAAAAAAATGTATGTCTTTTTTACAGTGTATGTAGACTTTTAGAAATATTCTTATGAATTACAAAAAGATCCTCAATCCTGCCATCACGCATTCCGTGGTGGAAACAGAGGCTGGGGACTCAGGGTTGGACTCTTTCATCACCCAGGCTGAAGTCACTGAGGTGGTTAAAAAGCTCCGCGGTGGCAAGGCTTCGGGGGTGGATGAGATCCGCCCTGAGTACCTCAAGTTTCTGGATGTTGTAGGGCTGTCATGGTTGACACGCCTCTTCAACATTGTGTGGCGGTCGGGGACAGTGCCTCTGGACTGGCAGACTGGGGTGGTGGTCCCCCTTCATAAGAAAGGGGACCAGAGGGTGTGTTCCAACTACAGGGGGATCACACTCCTCAGCCTCCCTGGTAAGGCCTACGCCAGGGTATTGGAGAGGAGAGTCCGACCAATAGTCGAACCTCGGCTTCAGGAGGAACAGTGTGGTTTTCGTCCCAGCCGTGGAACACTGGACCAGCTCTATACCCTCTACAGGGTGCTCGAGGGTTCATGGGAGTTTGCCCAACCGGTTCACATGTGTTTTGTGGACCTGGAGAAGGCATTCGACTGTGTCCCTCGTGATGCCCTGTGGGGGGTGCTCCAGGAGTATGGAATCGGGGGCCCTTCATTAGGGGCCATCCGTTCCCTGTACGAGCGGAGCAGGAGTTTGGTCCACATTGCCGGCACTAAGTCGGACCTGTTCCCAGTGCATGTTGGACTCCGGCAGGGCTGCCCTTTGTCGCCGGTCCTGTTCATAACTTTTATGGACAGGATTTCTAGACGCAGCCAAGGGCCGGAGGGGGTCTGTTTTGGGGACCAGTGGATTTCGTCTCTTCTTTTTGCGGATTACGTGGTCCTGCTGGCCCCCTCTAGCCAAGACCTACAGCATGCGCTGTGGCGGTTCGCAGCCGAGTGTGAAGCGGCTGGGATGAGGATCAGCTCCTCCAAGTCCGAGGCCATGGTACTCGACCGGAAAAGGGTGACTTGTCCTCTTCAGGTTGGAGGGGAGTTCCTGCCTCAAGTGGAGGAGTTTAAGTATCTTGGGGTCTTGTTCACGAGTGAGGGAAGAATGGAGCGGGAGATTGACAGATGGATCGGTGCGGCTGCCACAGTAATGGGGGCGCTGTGCCGGTCCATTGTGGTGAAGAGAGAGCTGAGCCGAAAAGCAAAGCTCTCAATTTACTGGTCGGTCTACGTTCCTACCCTCACCTATGGCCATGAACTTTGGGTCATGACCGAAAGAACGAGATCACGGATACAAGCGGCTGAAATGAGCTTCCACCGTAGGGTGGCCGGGCACTCTCTTAGAGATAGGGTGAGGAGCTCGGCCATCCGGGAGGGGCTCAGAATCAGAATCAGAATCAGAATCAGAAAAGCTTTATTGCCAAGTACGTTTTTGGACATACAAGGAATTTGTTTTGGCGTAGTCGGTGCAATACAATACAAATTAAACAGTATAAACATATCTACAATATAATATAAATATATGTGCACAGTTTTAAGTGAGTGAGAGTAAGTATAGAGCAGTATAAGATGCAAGAGCAATACAACAGTGCAGGTGATCATTGTGCAAGTATGGCAGTGCAAGTAAAGCAGGAGTCCATGCTGAACGTTAATGTAACGCATAGAGTTGCAGGTTACAGGTGTCCTGTCAGCAAAAACAGGGGGGGTGTGGGGGAAAGGGAGAGTGTCAGGGTGGTTTCCGGGCTTTGTTAACCAGGCTGGTGGCAGATGGGAAAAAACTGTTCTTGTGGCGTGAGGTTTTGGTCCGGATGGACCGCAGCCTCCTGCCAGAGGGGAGAGTCTCAAAGAGTCTGTGACCAGGGTGGGAGGGATCAACCAGAATCTTCCCTGCCCGCTTCAGGGTCCTGGAGGTGTACAGTTCCTGGAGCGACAGTAGACTGCAGCCAATCACCTTCTCAGCAGACCGAATGACACGCTGCAGCCTGCCCTTATCCTTGGCTGTAGCAGCGGCGTACCAGATGGTGATGGAGGAGGTGAGGATGGACTCAATGATGGCTGTGTAGAAGTGCACCATCATAGTCTTTGGCAGGTTGAATTTCTTCAACTGCTGCAGGAAGAACATCCTCTGCTGGGCTTTCTTGATGAGGGAGCTGATGTTTGGCTCCCACTTGAGATCCTGGGAGATGATGGTTCCCAGGAAGCGGAAAGATTCCACAGTGTCAATTGTGGAGTCACAGAGGGTGATGGGGGCAGGTGGGGCTGGGTTCTGCCTGAAGTCCACAACCATCTCCACTGTCTTTAGAGCGTTGAGCTCAAGGTTGTTCTGGCTGCACCAGTCCAACAGATGGTCCACCTCCCATCTATACGCGGACTCGTCACCATCAGAGATGAGTCCGATCAGGGTGGTGTCGTCCGCAAACTTCAGAAGCTTGACAGACTGATGACTGGAGGTGCAGCTGTTGGTGTACAGGGAGAAGAGCAGAGGAGAGAGAACACAGCCTTGGGGGGAACCGGTGCTGATGGTCAGGGAGTCAGAGACGTGCTTCCCCAGCCTCACGCGCTGCTTCCTGTCAGACAGGAAGTCAGTGATCCACCTGCAGGTGGAGTCGGGCACACTCAGATGGGAGAGCTTCTCCTGGAGCAGAGCTGGTATGATGGTGTTGAAGGCAGAGCTGAAATCCACAAACAGGATCCTGGCATAGGTTCCTGTGGAGTCCAGGTGCCGGAGGATGAAGTGAAGGGCTAGGTTGACTGCATCATCTACAGACCTGTTGGCTCTGTAGGCAAATTGCAGGGGGTCCAGGAGGGGGTCGGTGATGTCTTTTAGGTGTGAGAGCACAAGGCGCTCAAAGGACTCACCACAGAGGTCAGGGCGACGGGTCTGAAGTCATTAAGCCCTGTGGTCCTTGGCTTCTTGGGAACAGGGACGATGGTGGAGGACTTGAAGCAGGCTGGCACATGACATGTCTCCAGTGAGGTGTTAAAAATGTCTGTGAAGACTGGAGACAGCTGATCAGTGCAGTGCTTCAGGCTGGCTGGTGAGACAGAATCCGGACCAGCAGCTTTCCGGGCGTTCTGTCTCCTGAAGAGTTTGTTGACGTCCCTCTCCTGGATGGAAAGAGCCGTCCTCGGCGTGGGTAGGGGGCTGGTGGGGGGGAACTTCAGGGTGGGGGTTGGAGGTGCCAAGGCCCCTCTTGAGGTTGGGGAGGTGGGGGTGGTGGATTGTGGCTGCAGCTGTTGGGGGGCGTCGTGGGGGATGGTTGCAGGACTGTCCCTTTGTCTTTCAAAGCGGCAGTAGAACTCGTTCAGGTCCTTGGCGAGGCGTCGGTCGTTGATGGAGTGGGGGGCTTTCGGCTTGTAGTTGGTGATTTGCTTGAGCCCTTTCCACACAGACGCAGAGTCGTTGGCTGAGAACTGGTTTTGGAGCTTCTCAGAGTACAGTTGTTTGGCCTCTTTCACTGCCTTGCCAAACTTGTACTTTGCCTCTCTGTATATGTCTTTGTCCCCACTCCTGAAGGCCTCTTCCTTATCCAGTCTTAACCTTCTGAGTTTAGCTGTGAACCAGGGTTTGTCGTTGTTGTAACTCACCCTGGTGCATGATGGTACACAGCTGTCCTCACAGAAGCTGATGTAGGAAGTCACAGCCTCTGTGTACTCGTCCAGACTGTTGGTAGTAGTCCTGAACACATCCCAGTCTGTACAGCCTAAACACGCCTGGAGATTCTCCACAGCCTCACTGCTCCACTTCCTTGTCGTCCTCACAACAGGTTTGCAGAGCTTTAGTTTCTGCCTGTATGCAGGAATCAGGTGGACCATGATGTGGTCGGATTGGCCCAGTGCAGCACGTGGGACGGCATGATAAGCATCTCTGATGGTGGTGTAACAGTGATCCAGAATGTTGTCCTCTCTGGTCGGACATTTTATAAACTGTCTATATTTGGGGAGTTCGTGGGTGAGATTACCTTTGTTAAAGTCACCAACGACGATTACTAAGGAGTCCGGGTTGGTCCGCTCCACACTCAGTATCTGGTCGGCGAGCATGCGCCGTGTGACCTGCACGTTAGCTTGCGGCGGGATGTAAACACCGACCAGGATGAACGAAGCGAACTCACGGGGGGAATAGAAAGGCTTACAGTTTATGATGAAGGATTCCAGGTCTGGAGAACAGTGCTGCTGAATCACTGTCACGTCGTTGCACCAACCACTGTTGAGGTAAAAACAGATTCCTCCACCTTTCGCTTTGCCGGAGAGTTCTGTGTCTCTGTCCGCTCTGTAGAGCTGGAATCCTGCCAGCTGCAGCGCAGAGTCCGGTATTAATCCACACAGCCACGTCTCCGTGAAGCACAAAACTGCTGATGAATAAAAGTCCCTGTTTTTCCCCAACAACAGTTGTAGTTCCTCCATTTTGTTGGGAAGTGAGAGCACGTTAGAGAGAAATATTCCAGGTAACGGTGTTCGTAGTCCACGCTGGCGAAGACGTACCAGCACCCCAGCCCGTTTCCCTCTCTTCCGGCGTTTCACCGCGTGAACAAAGGTGAGCGCACCTTTGACCAGAATGTCCAAAAATTCCAGAGCAGTAGGCAGAAAAGTTGGAAATAACTCCTCTGGTGTAGTAGCCCTGATGTTCATGAGTTCTTCTCTGGTGAGAGAGCTCCGGGTACCATCACAGAAGACCGTTTTAAAGCAAAAAACAAAACAAAACAATGCGCACCAACACGCCGAGGCGACCATCTGCGGCACCATCTTGGATCTTTAAGAGTAGAGTAGAGTAGAGCCGCTGCTCCTCCACATCGAGAGGAGCCAGTTGAGGTGGCTCGGGCATCTATACCGGATGCCTCCTGGACACCTTCCTCGGGAGGTGTTCCAGGCACGTCCCACCGGGAGGAGGCCCAGGGGACGGCCCAGGACACGCTGGAGGGACTATGTCTCTCGGCTGGCCTGGGAACGCCTTGGGCTCCCCCTGGAGGAACTGGAGGAGGTGTCTGGAGAGAGGGACGTCTGGGCGTCTCTGCTGAGTCTGCTGCCCCCGCGACCCGGTCCTGGATAAGCGGAAGACGACGAACGAACGAATGAATATATATATATATTGGTATTGTGTTTTAAACTTCAATTATTGGATTTTTTCATATATTTTTATTCCTGAAACATATATTTGTTTTATTTAATTTCTTAAGCTTAAAATGCAAACTAATCAGTGTACGCAATGTCATGGATTACTTCACGTAATAACCTTACATTTATAAAGTGACACAGTGTTTGTCAAAAAGAGCCACAACAATAATAACGAGGGTCTTGAAAACACACAAAAAGATGACTAATTAAACTGAAGCTCATAGCTATCTTTTCTCAAACCTTAAAAAAACAAATCAGTTTCTGCTCTCCATAAAGTCAAATTAGAATCCAAGATCAGTAGTAATTTTAGAGAAAACTTTGTGTTCTGTGGGTAGACAATTAAACAACTTTTATTTATACTTTTTTCTCAACTGCAATATTTGCTTTTCTTTTTTGAAAAGCTTGTTGATGTATCTGTGCTTAGTGGGCATGGGTCAGAGATTCTTGCGGAATGATAACCTTGAGGAAAAAATACAACAATTGAATAATAATGACCATAGAGATGCAACTGATCAACTGGAGAAGCATTGTAAGGCCATGTTCCAGCAAATTTACTCCAAAAAAGGTTCCAAAAAAGCCAAGAGCTTTATCTCATACTCTACAGGCCTCAGTTAGCATGTTATATCTTAAAGCTCATACAAATAACATAAAGTCTGATCAAGTATATCTGGTTTGGCTGGGTGGAAGGTGCAAGTGTCTTCTCTCTAAAAGAATATTGCAGCACAAATCAAATTCACAAAGCTTCAACCGAATGCACCACGAGACTTCTGAAACAATGTCATCCATTAAATTCTCTGTGTAATAAATATTCTAGAGTCAAATGTGAGGCCGACCGACAGTTGAAGCTTGGCCTGAATTGGACCATCAGAAGGACGGTGATCCCAAATAGAGCAGCACATCTACAAAAGAATGACTGAAAAACAAAACAATCGAGGTATTGCAATGGCCTGTGCAAGAGTCCAGACTTAAAATGCTGTGGCTGCAAACCTCAAAGAAGGAAAGTCGGAAAGAAGATAAAAACTCCTCAAAAACACTGTGGCTAAAAAGATCAGAGAGAAAAGCTCTATTTTATTTTGATTCTAGTATGTATGTAAAGTATGTATGTATTTAGAAATGTTCTTTTGCAACAGACTTAGGATGCGCTGCTGGTCCACTTTGAACCTCATTTTTAATTTGCCAACCACATAAAAATAAATAGGTTTGAAAAACGAGATTGTTTGAAAAAAAAACGGAAAACAATTTAAGATTTCTCTGACCAAACTGCATATGTCATCAAAAACAGTCTTTGAAATAGGCTTCAGTGAACCACAGTGTACCTGACAAACAGCGTTTCCTGCCAGCATTACAATGCATCTATGTGCAGAAAAATAATTAAGGAAGACGGACAAACAAGCCATTCATTTAATTGTCACATTCAAAATGTTATTTACTTGGAGACACCATTTAACAAAGCAAAGGAAGAATATCCAAGAAATAAAATTTAAGGAGAAATGTAGCAATGGCCTCAGATGTGCCCATGTTCCAACAAACACAATTCAACTGATTTATTACTTCCTTAGCAGGTCATCAAGCTGAGCAGATGCCTTTTAATGATCCATCAGTTGAAAACAGGGACGTTTAAGCAGAAAAACATCAAAACTTTGCAAAGAAGAGCAGCCTCCAGACTTGCAGAGAAACTCTGTTCTGAAGTATAGCTGTACCAACATTGGACGTGGACAATCTTTCGGCAGGGCTGTTGTTAGAGTATGCTTATATGTATACAAGCATTGTGCATCAGTAGAGCTGGCTGCAGATCTCAGACCAACAGCTGTTTTACATTCTAGAGTGTTTATGTGCAGAAAAAACTTTAGAAGTCTGTAGGCCTTATTTTGTTTTGATTATTTTAATTTTGACACTGACCTAATGATCATCTGAACATTGTTGCTGCATTTAAATGCATCACATGCAGGAAGGAAAAAAAGGGGATTGTCTTACTTATTCCAACAATTTAAATTTAGTTTTGATAATTTAATGTTAGAGTTATCCATTCATTCATTCATCATCTATACCCACAGTGTCACGAGGAGGGTGGTGCCTCTCTCCAGTGGTCATTTGGGCAGGTGGCAAGGTACACCGCAATCTATCACAGGGCAACACAGATACACACAGGACTAACACTCATACCTCAGGTAAAATAAGAGTAACCAACTATCCTAACACTTATGTTTTTGAACTGTGGGAGGAAGCCGGAGGACCCAGAGAGAACCAATGCATGCACGGCGTAAATATGCAAACTTAATGCAAGACCTCCAGGTTGGAATTTGAACCCACTCTTGCTGCAGGGCAACAGTGCTAACCAATTGTTCCAACCATGACATCATGTTAGAATTATTGCTTGAAAAGAAGTCCAACTACAGGCAAAAAAAAGGATTCATTGTCATGAAACAAATACTGCTTTCAGAAGCAAATCTTTTTTTCTAACAGCTCATAAATTACAGCAAATTTCCACACCCTGGGCTCACTTCCAGGTGAAGTGGTAACTGATTCCAGTTTTCTAGATGACTGTGTTTTTTGGCCAACAGCTGTTTGTTCCTGCAGCACGACACACCTGAATGGTCTGCAGGGAGCTGAACAGTCCACTTTCAGGTAATAATTTACTTTTCGTGTCTCACTGACAGCACGATTGTGGTAGGAGAGAACAGCAGCCTTCGCCTGCTTTTCTCTACATAACGTCTAATGTTCGCCATCTATGCACCGACTGACATTAAAGGAATTACTATTCAACAAATGCTCTTCTGCTCTGAAGCCCATTCAACAAAAAGATAGATTGCATTCCTTGTTAGTGCGCGGGATGGTGAGCTGGAGCGAGGGCTCAGCCATCCTGCTGACGGCCAGCACTTCTCTAAATAAACCTACCCCCCTTCTCCTCCTCCTCCTCTTCTGACTGGCACACACCCGGAGACTCACAGCCACTCAGTAAAATGGGCATCCACACAAACAAACAGGAGCTCTAACACTTTCAGGCACACATATGAAAATCCACCAGCCTCCCTCTGGGGGACCATTAGGGGGAAAGTCAAGCCTGGCAATAAATGGTGCAAAAGTTTGCGGGAGGGGCAGGATGGGCAGCGGCAAAGATAGCTGTTCCAAGCTGAGTCACGAACGGGCGTGCAGCACCACGGGCACCTGTCAAAGCACAGTGGCTGAGCGGTCTGGACAACACCCGCTGGATGTCTGTCATACCCTCCGTGCATATGTTTGACAAGATGCTTCAAGTCTAGGATCAGGAGCAGATATGTTCAGGAGCCAGTAATGATTAGCATGTGTTGATCGCTCCAATTAAATTTCTTTTCAGGCGCAGAGTCTCAGGAGGAAGGTTAACAAAAACATTTAGCCTTTTTTGGCCTAATTTTTTCTGCATATCATGTGTGATTTTCCTTTTTTTCTCCTATTGCTTGTGTTAGATTGGGCAGAAATATAATTTCAGCTCAGGTTTAAACATGTTAATTAGGGTACATGTATGGTATGACGACAAACAGAAAAATATTGATGCTAAATGTGTTTTTTCTGCTTTGAAAATAAATCACAGTTACAGAAGATTAAAACGTCTTATTAGTAACAGACCTCTAAAGGGAACAGTAAGGCAGCATAAAAGATGCCTTGAAAAGGTAGCTGTTTCTACCCGCTTTTCACACTTTGTCTCGTTACAACCACAAACAAGGGTATGTTGGGATGTGATGGACCATCACATAGTAGAGAAAAGTAGTGAACCTTACAATATGACAACTGTTGTGCATAGTAAATCTGTTAAATTACTGAGTTGAGTTAAAAAAGAAAACTAACACCCATGACACACAATTCCTACCATAAAATATGGTGGTGGCAGTATAATGCTGTGGGGATATTTTTCTTCAGCAGGAACAGTGAAGAAGAGTTAGTGGAAGGATGAATGTGTAGGATCTCTGCTCCTCCCCTTCTGGTTGGTTCTGGCAGCTCATTATCTGCAGCTGCAACGCATTCTCCTAATGAGCTCATGGGCTTCTTAAGGTAGCTGCTGATACAGACCTTTGCTGGAACATAACCTCAGTTATGTTGACTCCTGTCTGTCTGCCTATCCGTCTGCCTGCCTGTCTGCCTGTCGACCTGCCTATCGGCCTACCTGCCTGCCAACATCTGGTAATACTCCCTCCTAAGGACTGCACTGTAAATATTCTCATCACTAGTACTCTCTCTCTCTCTCCTTGGATTCCTGGGTTTACCTCCTCCTCCTCTGGCTTCTGGACAACTCCAGCTCAAGATTCCTTAAACAAAGAAGTCTACAGTAGAAATAAACCTCATTTACCGTCTTATCCTGTGTGCTGAGTCTGTTTCATCCTCTGGTTTTGTTCTACTTCGACTATCTAAGCAATTCATGATAGTATATTCCAGCCATCTAACATGTCGAAGAACAATTCAGATGATGAACAGACTTCCTTAAAGGAACGCCTACAATCTACTGAAACCATGCTTCAACAGCTACTGCAACAACAAAGGACTACGGATTCTCATCTCACAGAACTTGGTGGTATGGTTCATGCTTTAAGCGAAATCATAACCAAATTCTCACCTGCCTCTTCCAATCCTCCAGCTCGTTTAGAGAATCCTCAGCCACCCACAATTCTATCTTCTGGGATCCGAGAGACTGACTTCCGTCCGTCTGAACTGTTTGATGGTAATCCTAATAACTTTGGTGGTTTTTCTCTCCAGTGTGAATTAGCATTTAGTCGTTCCCCCTCCCTTTTCCCTACTGCTGCCTCCAAGATTACTTATATTGTTACCTCACTAAAGGGATCTGCTCTGCGCTGGGCGCACGCCTATTTGGCATCCAACCCTGTTGAGTCTCTTAGTTATGCCATTTTTTTCAGTCACTTCAAGAGAGTCTTCGATCAACCACTCCAGCAGGAGGCAGCGGCTAAGAAGATACTCACCCTCAAACAGGGAAGGAGAGCGTTGGCTGAGTTCGCCATCGACTTCCGGGTGGCAGCGCAGGAGGTGGGTTGGGATGAAGCGGCACTCAAGGGTATTTTTGTTAATTCCTTTGCAGATTAAGTAAAGGACCAGTTGGTTTTGAGAGATGAACCCGAAAGACTGGATGAATTAATCAACCTATCGATCCGCATTGACAACCATCTAAGAGAGAGACAAACAGAAAGGAACTACAATTCACAGTGGCAGCACTCTCTGGCGCCTCGAACCACTTTCCTCGACGCACCCACTTCCTCTTCAGAGGGATTTGCGGAACTGGAACCGATGCAGATTGGTCACACTTGACTCTCCTCAGAGGAACGACAACGTCGCTTTGAGGGTGGTCTTTGCCTATATTGTGGACAAGGAGGACATTTTATCACAAGATACCCCAAGAAGGGAAAAGAGAGGGCTCGTCAATAGGCCAGGGGACTTTGATGAGCATATCCCATCCTTCCCCTGTCTCTCGTCTGTGTTTTCCAGTCACTATTATTGTTGGCCAAGAGAAGTTTCCTGTTGACGCTTTTATTGATTCTGGTGCTGAACAGAATCTTATTTCCTCGGATCTGGTTGATAAACTTCAAATACCCTCTCAGCCTCTCAACCATTGCCTTTCTGTCACTGGCATCACTGGTCAAACCATGTCTCAAGTGAGATTTAAATTGCCTCAGCTTCACATCATCACCTCTGGTAACCATCATGAATGGGGTGAGTTCTTTGTTGTCTCTTCCATCTCTCCACAATTAGTTTTGGGGTTTCCCTGGTTGCAGAAACATAATCCTGCTATTAATTGGGTGGAGGGCAGAGTAGAGAGATGGAGTAATCTCTGCCTCCAGAACTGCTTAAGAACTGCTGTCTCTCACTCTATCAAACAACTCAAACCTTCTGAGCCTGTTGATCTGTCCAAAGTTCCACCTGAATACCACAATATCGCACCTGTGTTTAGCAAACAAGGGGCTCTTTCTTTACCTCTGCATCGCCCCTATGACTGCTCTATTGATCTACTCCCAGGCGCTCCGCTACCATCCAGCAGACTCTTTAATCTCTCCGGACCCGAGAGAAAGGTCATGAAAGAGTACATTGGGGATTCTTTAGCATCTGGGATCATTCGTCCGTCTACCTCCCCTGTTGGCGCCGGATTCTTCTTCGTGGGTAAGAAGGACGGCACATTAAGACCCTGTATTGATTATAGAGGATTGAATCAAATCACTATTAAAAATAAATACTCATTACCACTTATTGATTCCATACATGAACAATTACATTCTGCCAAGATCTTCACTAAACTCGACCTGCGCAATGCTTACCATTTGGTCCGGATCCGAGAGGGTGATAAGTGGAAAAGAGCTTTCAAAACCCCCTAGGACATTTTGAATATTTGGTTATGCCTTTCGGGTTGACTAATGCACCCGCTGTTTTCCAGGCTCTTATTAATTATGTTCTTCGTGACTTTCTCAACCTCTTTGTTTTCGTTTATCTGGATGACATTTAGATTTTTTCCCAGGACATAGAACAACATCGCCAGCATGTCAGAACAGTTCTCCAGAGGCTTTTTGAGAATCAACTCTTTGTTAAAGCCGAAAAGTGCGAATTCAGTGTCACATCTGTGTCTTTTTTCTGTTTTATTTTTGAGGCAGGCAGGTACAGAACTGATCCTGAGAAAACCAAGGCATTGGCAGAGTGGCCTACTCCAACTGATCGCAGGCAACTTCAAAGGTTCTTGGGATTTGCAAATTTTTATAGGAGGTTTATAAGGAACTACAGTCAGGTCACTGCACCTCTCACTCAACTCACCTCCTCTGTGAAAACATTCCGTTGGACTCCTGAGGCAGAAAGGGCATTTGGGGAATTAAAGACTCTATTTTCCTCAGCACCCATATTGACCCATCCTGATCCATGTGCACAATTTATTGTAGAGGTTGATGCTTCTGACATTGGAGTAGGGGTTATTCTTTCTCAACGGTCTCCTCTGGATGATAAGGTACATCCATGTGCCTATTTTTCTCGTCGCTTGTCTCCAGCAGAGCAAAATTATGATGTGGGCAACCGTGAACTTTTAGCCATCAAGTTGGCGCTTGAGGAATGGCGGCATTGGTTAGAGGGTACTGAAGTTCCTTTTCTCATTTGGACTGATCATAAGAACCTCTCCAACATTCAAAATGCCAAGAGACTTAACCCCAGACAAGCCGGTTGGTCTCTGTTTTTTGCTCGTTTTCATTTTTCTATCTCCTACAGACCCGGTTCCAAGAACATTAAGCTTGACGCTCTCTTTCGCCAGTTCTTTCATTCTGACCAACTCAAGACTGAAGCTTCCATCCTACCAGATTCTTGTATTGTGGGCGCCCTCACCTGGGCCATTGAAAAGGACATCAGGGAGACACAGAGGTCCGAACCTGACCCAGGTACTGGCCCAGTGGGCAAGCTGTTCATTCCCAACTGTGTCGTCAATAAAGTTCTGGATTGGGTGCACAACAATAAATTGACTTGTCATCCTGGGGTGACTCGTATAATCACATTTACCAAAAGGTATTTCTGGTGGCCGACTATGACCCTCAACATTAAAGATTTTGTTGCAGCTTGTCCCATATGTGCTCGAAACAAGAACAACCCCCTGCTGGTCTTCTTCAACCTCTGCCCACCCCTAGCCGCCCCTGGTCCCACATTTCCGTTGATTTCATCACTGGTCTCCCGCCATCTGACGGTAACACAGTCATCCTTACTGTTGTTGACAGATTCTCTAAAACAGCCCATTTTGTTCCTTTACCCAAGCTTCCGTCTGCATTGGAGCCCAACTCCTGGTTCTCCACGTTTTCCGCATCCATGGCATACCTTCGGACATTGTTTCTGACCGAGGCCCGCAGTTCATCTCGCAAGTTTGGAAGGAGTTTTGCAAAGCTCGTGGTGCCTCCGTAAGTCTTTCATCTGGATACCACCCCCAATCTAATGGACAGACAGAAAGATGCAACCAGGAACTTGAAGTCGCCTTGAGGTGCGTAATAAATGACAACCCTTCTTCTTGGTGCAAACATCTCACATGGATCGAATATGCTCACAACACACATACTTCCTCTGCTACTGGTTTGTCCCCCTTTGAGGCTTCACTGGGCTATCTACCCCCGCTGTTTCCCAGTGTTGAATTTGACATCCTGGTCCCCTCTGTTCAGCATTATGTTTCCAGGTGTCGTAGGATCTGGCAACAGACCAGGAGGACCCTCCTACGCACCCTGGAACAAAATAAGAGGTTCGCTAACCGTCACCGTTCTGCTGCACCTATCTACCGCATCAATCAGAGAGTCTGGCTTTCCACCAGGAATATTAAATTAAAAGATACTTCTAGAAAGTTGGCCCCCTGTTTCATTGGCCCTTTTCTCATCGAGAGGATCATCAACCCATCTGCGGTGAGACTCAAACTACCATCTTCCATGCACATTCACCCTACTTTCCATGTTTCCCAGATCAAGCCAGTCTCGGAAAGTCCCCTGAGTCCTCCCACCAAGCCCCCTCCTCCTGCTCGACTCATTGATGACCACCCTGCATATACGGTCAATCGTATCCTGGATGTTCGGCGTAGGGGGTGTGGTTTTCAATATCTTGTGGATTGGGCAGGATATGGACCTGAAGAGAGAACCTGGGTTCCCTGTTCTCACATCCTGGACCCTGCTCTCATCACGTCCTTTTACAAACGCCATCCTGAAAAGCGTTCTGGATTGCCTGTAGGCAATCGTTGAGGGGAGGGTACTGTAGGATCTCTGCTCCTCCCCTTCTGTTTGGTTCTGGCAGCTCATTGTCTGCAGCTGCAGCGCATTCTCCTAATGAGCTCATGGGCTTCTTAAGGTAGCTGCTGATACAGACCTTTGCTGGAACATAACCTCAGTTATGTGGACTCCTGTCTGTCTGCCTATCTGTCTGCCTGCCTGTCTGCCTGTCGACCTGCCTATCGGCCTACCTGCCTGCCAACATCTGGTAATACTCCCTCCTAAGGACTGCACTGTAAATATTATCATCACCAGTACTCTCTCTCTCTCTCCTTGGATTCCTGGGTTTACCTCCTCCTCCTCTGGCTTCTGGACAACTCCAACTCAAGATTCTTTAAACAAAGTCTACAGTAGAAATAAACCTCATTTACCGTCTCATCCTGTGTGCTGAGTCTGTTTCATCCTCTGGTTTTGTTCTACTTCGACTATCTAAGCAATTTATGATAGAATGGAGCTAAGTACAGAAGAAAATTTATTAGAGGCTTCAAAAGACTCGAGACTGTCTTGGAGGTTCACCTTCCCGGCCAAAGCTAAAGTGTAATGGTTCAGATCAAATCGTATTTATGTGGAGTCTGACCTCAATCCAAATGAAAATAAAGGGTATTTGACTAAACTTCAGCCATATTGCAAATAACTGGATAAAATCTCAGTTTGATCAATTGCAGCAAAGGTTTGTTCTACAAGTACTCAATGGAAAGCTGAACCTAAATTCCCATTAATTGTTTGTAGCAAACCTGTCCAGGGTGAACCCCGCCTCTCGCCCATAGACTGCTAGAGATAGGCACCAGCTCCCCCGCGACCCACAATGGAATAAGCGGTGGAAAATGACTGACTGTTTGTAACAATATTTAAAACAAATATATCTTTTTCCTTTCACTTCACAATTATGCATTACATTTTGTTGGTCTCTCATTTAAAATCCTAATAAAATACATTGACGTTTGTGGTTGTAACATAACTAAACAAGAACATTTAAGGATTATTACTTTTGCAAGTAAACAAAACAAAAAGAGGTTCATGTTCATGCCAGAAATGTCATAGCTGTTTTGTGATAGGGAGGGAGAAGGAAAGCTTTTCAGGATGTCAAGTCATTTCATTACAGTTTTTTTAGGGTAGTAAGAGTTAATTCCAGTGACCTGATCAGGGAAGCAACAATAACTTTATTTAAAAAACAAAAAATCCTTAAAAGAGATTTAAATAAGTGGCGCAGAGATTGGGATTGTAGTTGTTTTTAGGGTTTTCCATAAGAAATAGAGATATCACAGTGTGACACAATCACCTTTAGGGCCCTGACAACAATGAAGACTTACAGTGTTGTGTGTTATATATGTTTAAAATCAGGTCAAGCTCATCAGTCTAGACCAAACATATGGGTTCACATTTTGAATTGCTTTTGGAGCTCAGATCATGTGGGTCATAATAACATGGATCATAAAAAGTACGATACAATAAAGTAGCAGGGACATATAAAAGATTAAAAAATGACATCTTAGATGTTATGACGTTGTAGAGGTTACATTATTTTCTAACTAGAGCCAAGTCACTTGTTAAACAGATTATTTTATATTTTTTTCTGTAGAACATAGTTTGCTTCTGATGTTGTGGCTCAGTTAGTAATCCTCCTGTTTCAAGCTTTTACAGACTGAAGATCTTCTTGCTTTTAGTGCGACTAAAGGTCCATCCATACAGTATTAACCCTTGCAGTTTGCAGGTTATTCATGCCGTACTGTGTCATCACATTCCCACTGCCATGCTTCACTGTTAAGACTATTCAGTTGTATTTTTACCTACAATTAAGTCGACTAAAAAAGGGCCGTTTGCTAAGTGTATTTATATACTGTAGTTTTGTGAAGAAAATATGTATCACTGGTGTTTTTTTCTTAGATGGATAATTAAACATCTCTTTCATTGTAGATAGAGATTATTTTCAGCTCTGATTATGCCACCAATCACTTAATTTTTGTCCTCCTAAACAAATGCTCATGAGCATCTCTCAGAAATTTCCATCTGCAAAAATGCACTTACATTCACAAAATAAAATCCCCACTTTGCTTAACCAAAGCAAAAATCTTTGATCTTTTAATCTAGTCTGGCTATTGACTAAAACGCTTTAAAATTTGTAAAATCTAAAAAATCAAAAACACATACAACCTACTGTTTTATTTCTAACTTAAACAGTGGCTGTCGGGTTCTGGGAGCCTGTCTGTTTTCTGCTTGCTGCTAACCTTATTCGTCCAGCAGAGGGTGTTGAGCTACAGGAGGAATGTGGACAGGTGTTTCCCATCTTCTGATCGCCGTGTACGCTACTTAAGCCGTGGCTGCCTGCTACTCGTCGCCTGAGTGTTGAGCCTATGTGGTAACCATCTCGAGCCAGTTTTTGGGTTTTGATCTGCTCTGTTCTTTTCTGACATTTGTGTTTTCGCCTTAGGTATCAGTAACCTCGATGTGCATCGATCCTCTAACTATTCCTCGAGCGCTTGGAGCCTTTTGGATTACTTGTCTGGAATTCTACGTACACTTCTGGACTGAGCAATCTTCACCTTTTACTGGATCTGTGCTACATTACGACAAGCGTACTTCTCCTGCAGACCTGTCCACCCTCCTACGTAACTCCTGCTTCACCTTCCGCTCGCTTTCCACAGAAAGCACGTTTCGCTGTGAGCTCTACTTCAGTTCTCCTAAACCCCGTCTCCCCTGGCGGATTCCGTTCACTCTCTAGTAAGAGCATTTATCATTATTCATTATATTTATACAGGTCCTTCTCAAAATATTAGCATATTGTGATAAAGTTCATTATTTTCCATAATGTCATGATGAAAATTTAACATTCATATATTTTAGATTCATTGCACTAACTGAAATATTTCAGGTCTTTTATTGTCTTAATGCGGATGATTGTGGCATACAGCTCATGAAAACCCAAAATTCCTATCTCACAAAATTAGCATATTTCATCCAACCAATAAAAGAAAAGTGTTTTTAATACAAAAAACGTCAACCTTCAAATAATCATGTACAGTTATGCACTCAATACTTGGTCAGGAATCCTTTGGCAGAAATGACTGCTTCAATGCGGCGTGGCATGGAGGCAATCAGCCTGTGGCACTGCTGAGGTTTTATGGAGGCCCAGGATGCTTCGATAGCGGCCTTTAGCTCATCCAGAGTGTTGGGTCTTGAGTCTCTCAATGTTCTCTTCACAATATCCCACAGATTCTCTATGGGGTTCAGATCAGGAGAGTTGGCAGGCCAATTGAGCACAGTGATACCATGGTCGGTAAACCATTTACCAGTGGTTTTGACACTGAGCAGGTGCCAGGTCGTGCTGAAAAGTGAAATCTTCATCTCCATAAAGCTTTTCAGCAGATGGAAGCATGAAGTGCTCCAAAATCTCCTGATAGCTAGCTGCATTGACCCTGCCCTTGATAAAACACAGTGGACCAACACCAGCAGCTGACACGGCACCCCAGACCATCACTGACTGTGGGTACTTGACACTGGACTTCTGGCATTTTGGCATTTCCTTCTCCCCAGTCTTCTTCCAGACTCTGGCACCTTGATTTCTGAATGACATGCAGAATTTGCTTTCATCTGAAAAAAGTACTTTGGACCACTGAGCAACAGTCCAGTGCTGCTTCTCTGTAGCCCAGGTCAGGCGCTTCTGCCGCTGTTTCTGGTTCAAAAGTGGCTTGACCTGGGGAATGCGACACCTGTAGCCCATTTCCTGCACACGCCTGTGCATGGTGGCTCTGGATGTTTCTACTCCAGACTCAGTCCACTGCTTCCGCAGGTCCCCCAAGGTCTGGAATTGGCCCTTCTCCACAATCTTCCTCAGGGTCCGGTCACCTCTTCTCGTTGTGCAGCGTTTTCTGCCACACTTTTTCCTTCCCACAGACATCCCACTGAGGTGCCTTGATACAGCACTCTGGGAACAGCCTATTTGTTCAGAAATTTCTTTCTGTGTCTTACCCTCTTGCTTGAGGGTGTCAATAGTGGCCTTCTGGACAGCAGTCAGGTCGGCAGTCTTACCCATGATTGGGGTTTTGAGTGATGAACCAGGCTGGGAGTTTTAAAGGCCTCAGGAATCTTTTGCAGGTGTTTAGAGTTAACTCGTTGATTCAGATGATTAGGTTCATAGCTCGTTTAGAGGCCCTTTTAATGATATGCTAATTTTGTGAGATAGGAATGTTGGGTTTTCATGAGCTGTATGCCAAAATCATCCGCATTAAGTCAATAAAAGACCTGAAATATTTCAGTTAGTGTGCAATGAATCTAAAATATATGAATGTTAAATTTTCATCATGACATTATGGAAAATAATGAACTTTATCACAATATGCTAATATTTTGAGAAGGACCTGTATTTATATATTTATATATACATTGCCGTCTTGTTTTCTTATCAGTTCTTTTTTCTCGCACAGTTGGAGAGACCAGATCCCTGTCATCCCCGTTTAGAATTTAGAAATAATAAACTTCTTTTCACCGTTTGATGCTTTCTACTTGTGTTCTTTCTGCATGTGGGTCAGATCAGTGTCAAAAATGATGTCAGTGGCAGCTACTTCAAAAAGAGCCTATTAAAAAAAAACGATGTCTCTTTTACAGCATCTGTAAAAAAGTCTTCAAGCATCAGCTAAGTTTTCTTATACCTTTGGACTGATTGGTTTCAAAAGATCTGATGATGGGAGTCATGCAGACCTGCTGCTCCTGTCTGGCTCTGCAGCAAACAGAGGATTTATCTGGATCTAATTTTGGAACTCCAGCCTGGTGCCACAAAGTCCTGATTCATGGAAGTGCAGCTATTCACAACAGGGAGCCTGTTTATAGCTCCATTAGAATGGATGTTAATATTTATTTCAGCGGAGTGGGGACCTGTTTATCTGTCACTAATATCCTGTTGTGAGTCAAGATGAGGGCAAGTTTATTAGCAAAATTATGTTTAGTTTTTAATTTGATTCATGTTATCTGTTACAGGAGAAGAGATAAGTTTTATTATCCCACTATTGTTTTAAGTGACTTTCCATATCAAATATAAGGAGTGAGTTTGTACGCTTTAAATCTTTGATTTGTTGCTCAAGATCAGATCTGCGGCTGAAACGTCTTTCAGATCTTCAGCTCCATTCCTGTAACTACACTTCAGATGAATAAAAAAGTTGACTTCTGCACTTTAAGACCTGAACTCTGGAATAAGCTCCCTCTGGATCTGATGCAAGCAGCTACTTCCACTCAGGTTTTTAAGAGCCCACTCAAGTCTCAGTGATCTGTCCTTGTCTTCACCTGAAGCCACTCATTACGGTCGCAATGCCACTTTCGACTCCATCTCCGACCCAGATACAGTCTGCCGTGAAACATGCTTGCTGATGTCTGTTCTGTTATAAGAATTAAAAGAATTTAACTGGTTTTGGACATGTGACAAAAATAAATCCTGGGTTAGGTGCTTTGTACTTAAAAACCTCCAATTACAATATAAATATATACATATATATAAATATATATATATATATATATACATACATACATACAAAGCAGAGAGAAAAAAAAGTTTTTGGCTTTTCTATGACTCATCTTTTGTGACTTCTGTGCAGTGCTTGGTAAGTGCAAACACTATTAGCCAAACTAAATGCTGTTAGCAGCATATGTAGACAAACATTATATATTTACCATACCATACAAATCATGTTTATTTATATAGCACTTTAAAAAAACAAGACATAGTTGACCAAAGTGCTGCACAACAAGTAAAAACAAGGAAGTGTTAAACGTTTATTAAAATCAAATTAAAAAGTAAAATTGATGTCAGACTCACATTGTGCTAAAAGCCAAAGAGTAAAATTGTGTTTTTAAGTGAGATTTACCAACATAAACTGAGGTAGCTTGTCAAAATGTTTGAGCACCTCTCAATTTCCTCTGTGACATAGGAACCACCAGCAGCTTTTGGTCAGCTGACTTGAGGGTTCATTTTCAAAATAAAGGCCACTAGCACAAAAATGTAAATAAATTAACAAGTTACTGCTCTCTAATAAGAACTCCAGCTTTTCTATAACATTTAAAATGAGACTTGAATTCTGTCTTTTTTTCACTCGCTTTCTTTCCTCCTGCACTCCCTTCTGATAACTCGAGTGTTGTCATTTAACCATGGCTCTGCTAGCTTAAACAAGCGCAAAGCTTGGATTGTGGGCAGGCAAGAGAAGCTGCTTCCAGTTAAAGTTTGATCTATAGAAACAGCTGCTACACCCCCACCAGGACCAGAAGATCTTAGAGAATTAAAATATGCTCAATTGCCCAGCAGCAGTTCAGCAAAAATACTCTACTCACTGGGGGAAATCCAGGTCTCAGTTAAAAAGAAATCCAGACCACGAGAGGAACACAAGTCCTTAAGAAATAAAACCTTATTTGACACTGACCTGACGTTTCCGAAAACCATCCTTATGGACACTGGCTCACGGGTTCAGTATCGGGCACAGTGTGCAAATTCTGCCGGTTTGCTCCTTGCCAGCGCAGGAATCAAAGAGGAAAACGCAAAGGTTGAGACACCTAACTCAGCTACTTGCCCCATGGCATGCTGGTTCCTGTCCTGAGGAAAAAGACCTGCAAAAAGCCTGACATTCTCTGGGAGAGCAGGACAGCCAGTCCTTCAGCTGGTAAAACACAAGCAGCGCGTACGCTGGCGTCTGCATCACTTCCTCCAGAGAGGTGGGGCTGGAATACGGAGTAGGTGAGCTGATACCTCAGCCAGAAGCGGAAACACAAATCTTTGTCCATTATTACCAAACCACACCAGTAAGTCTGCAGATAGGCGAAGCTCCATGAGTCTCTTGCAACCAAATGACAGAATGGAACGGACATGATGATACATATAAGAATCAACTTGAATGTACAAAAAGTAGACAGCAGGAGATGGCAGGCACCATACACAGGCCATCTTCCCCACTCTCTTGCTTATTATGTTAAATTTACTGTTGAAGTCACTTTAGCACCCCTGGGTACAATATAACATGGAAAAAATTACCTTTAACTGTTTCTGAACACTTCCTTTCATCTTAACTAGGAATGAGGACAAGGTATGATGGGATTTTGAGGGAAGAAAAAATACTGTTCTGCGAAGGGAAATAAACAGCACTTTAATGTTGCTGCAACATGGATTTATACAGGATGTGTAGACATTCAGGGTTAATGAAATAAATGCAATTGCTTGCATATTACTGTGTCCCTTTGTAAGTATTATTTCTTTAAATGTATGCTGATGAGAACCAGTTGTTAAAGCAAAAATAAACTTGAAGATTGATAAAGAGTCATCTCTGTTCTGTTTCTTGGGGTGTTGGAGTAAAAGAGGCTCCTTCGCATTTGCATTTGAATAATTTAATATCCTCTCATTTAGTCTTACAGTTATAAGAAAAACATTTTCAAGCAAAAAAAAATACTTTGCACATGTGGCTTCTTATATTTTGTTGTGTTCATCAAAACAACAAACTATATCAGATATTTATTGTATTTCCGGTCTGCTACTTCTCCCTTTTTTTCAAGCATGATATTAAAATCCTCACTGCCATCTAATGTTCTCATACACACACAGAAACATTTTATTTTGGGCAAAACTAATTTCCAGGAGTTCAAGCCCTATTTGATGATCTCATTATTAGAAATATTAAAACAGTTTTATTCGCAATTGTTGGGCCTTAACAGAAGAAAAGGAATGTAACTACACCTCCCATTCATTGCAACTCTGACACATGGTTCATCCAACAGCAGAGGTGGTGAAACACACCTTTTGCTGAAGGAGGAGAAGTTGACCATTCTTATAGCTGCATCACAGATGCTCAAAACCTCTGGTCCTGACAGAGAGAAGATGTCACTCAAATTAAATCTTTCTTTTGTAACTTTTCGTAGCTTGGGCAGAATAAAGTAGGTTAGTAAGTAAGATGAGCCAGGGTTGTCACTGTTTTAATTTGATGTGCCTTAGACTTTGAGCACAGACCTCGAGCTGAATGCTTTTGTGCACGTTTCTATTGAATGTTGATGTTGTCACTGTGTTTTTGAAAGTTAATTTGTGTTTTAAACCGGCCAATTTAAAGTCAGCTGCGAGTTACTATAGAAGTAATTTACAGTAATCCCGTAGCTGAGTCTTGGGCTGCTGTGTCTGATCATTTCTTTGTCTCATACCTGTTACTCTCGCCACTGGTTTCTCGCATGAGTTTTATTCTGTTGTTTGAACCAGTGGGAGCTAGCCTGCTTGTGCGCCAACTAGTTGCTAGGTTGGCCGGGTTCCCTCTTTGTCGGCTGGCGGCTGCTGGTCCAAACACTCTCATCCACGTGGATATATGCCCATGGTAGCTTTCCACATTGTTGTTTGATTATTTCCACCTTTGCCCATAATTTGCTGGTTTGATTTACATTTTTGCTCAGTGTGCATTCCTTATAAAATGATCAATTTTTGCATGTTTACTCTTAACAATACTTTTATTGAAGAGTTTGTTAAACCTGAATAGTTTGACTGTAAGAGGGGACTATTTTGTTTAATACATTTTCACATAGATAAAGAGAAATGTGTTTATGCAGATTTTTATATTGGAGGGATTTGCTGTCAGCAAGGCTAGTGCTTGTGTCATTACTTTTGTCTGATACTACTGTTACATTTATTGTGATTTTGGCTAAGAGTTATTCATTTTTAATTACAGTCATTATAAATTATTATAATTATAACTGTTACTAGTTACCCAATAATCACAATCCCATAGTGTACTTTTAATATCTAATTATTGTGGATTATCTTAAGAATTATAAAGTATTAATTATGATTTTAAATTATATTTTTTATTAAATGATTATAATGAAAAAATTGTAATTGCACCACACCAATCATTATCTCAAAAAATCAAAATGAAAAATCCCTGGAAGACAAAAAGTATGAATACCTCTTTTATATATAATAATTAATTTAGTTAAATCTGTATATTTTTTAAAGCATTATTTTCCCAGTTAATAATTATGAGAACGTTTGCAATGCAATTACAGGTGCAAATCCTTTGGAGTATATTTTTACCAAGATCTAGATGGTAAATCTCCAATCTTGCCTCAACTTTTTTGCAGCCACTAACAGGATTTATTAAAGGACTGCTTGGTATTCATCGCCATCCATCTTCCTATCAACTTTGACGAGCCCCTGTCATTGTTGAGGAAAAGCGTCCCTAAAGCATGATGTTGTCACCACCATGTTTCCTAACCAACCTCAGGCCTTCAACTGGGATTAAATTACACACAGGGGAACTCTATTAACTAATCAGCTAACTTCAGAAGGCAGACGCTGGATTTTATTTAGGAGTATCACAGTAAAGGGGGCTAATACACACGCACCCCAGATTTTGTGTTGAATATACATAATTTTAAATTCCCTTCACAATTATGCTCTACTTTGAGCAGGTCTACCACAATAAATCCAGATAAAATTCCTTGGAAGTTTTCCTTTGTGGAAATATTAAAGAAGTAGGAATGCATTTACAGGGCACCATTCGTTATTTCTCCTAATCAATGATGAATGAGATGAATCTGTATGTCTTCCATCTATTATGTTCGCAGTTGCATTCATACCAAAACACTTTCAAGATAAATTACTTGAGACTCTGGTTTAACCCTAAAAGTTAAGTTTCTGATCTAAAAAGGCACCATGAAGGTTATACAAGAAAGGCGATCCGGTATCTCTGCATGCAACATTTTGGCCCCCTTTTCTGTGTTTTGCAGCTTCTGTGTTTTTCTTTGTGGAGCACAGACACACTGAAGTATGTTCTGGTACAACAAATCTGTCTTCTGCTTCAGTTTGAGCTAGATCAGGACATGAATTCTCCCTCAGCTCCACGTAAACAGCCATGAACTCTGCAGAGCCATTGCAGCTTCACTGGACCATACACGCCCATAGATTGGATTCTTATGAACAAATATGGCTTCAACTGTGTGTCAATTTCCAGAGTTTCCCCTCATCAAAGAAACTGTTTTGTGTTTACATCTACATTATTTTGCCAAAAGTATTTCTCCTATTCTTTATCTATAAGGTCCAATTTGTTGATGGACCCCCAGTTGCCAGCATCTTTAACTATTCTGTAAACATCCGTAAACATAGAGAAAACCAGAGTTGCAGCCTCCACTCTAATTTATCCCAAAGGTGTTCAAAAAGGTTGAGAACAGGACTCAGCTTGACTGTGCAGGTCAGTCAAGTTTCTCCACACCAAACTTTATTCACCTGCAGCCATGGAGGTAATAGTAACACTGACATTTATTGATTCGGTGGATTGACCCAATACTTTGGAAATATAGTGTAAATATTATAGCAAGGATTGTGCAAAAATCACATTGGTGAGTAAGAGAACATTCTCAGCTGCAACTAAAATTAAATTAGATACACCCTGTGTGCTTCTCTGCATTCCTTAGTGACTATTTTGGTTGCTGCAAATCTCTCTTTAATTTTAGGCAATACCTTATAAAGCTTCCAAAACCTATCCAGTGTCTCGATGAAGATAAATAAGATGTTTCTGCTTTAAACATCTGAACATTGAGATTCAGGCAGAAAAGCTTGTTGGTGCTCTCCGTGAGAAAAGACAGTAATTAATGATGTTGTGGTACATAGCTTAAATTGTGTAAATATGTACAGGCAGAACAACTATCATAGATTGACAAGTCATGTAATCAAAATAAATAAACATTAGTTAAATATTCGATTTCAGTCACTACTTAAAAATTACCCAGATCTGTTTATTTGTTGCTTTAAGTCCATTTAAAATATCTGAGATAAAGGCGTAAAAAAAGGAGTTTCTTTCCAAAATCCTGCCACTGAAGAACGCTTCCAGTAAACATTACAATCTTCTAACAACTATGTTTATTTACGGAGTGTAACTGTATGACTTCTGGCTGTTTTCACTAAAAACAACTTCCTGGGTGTTGAATACCATCAATATCTATAGTGATGGAAATTATGACTCTATTCTGGAGTCCGCTTTGTTTGGTTTAATAAACCAACAACAGCAACCGAATCTTCTGGCTCCTAAATGACTCTCCAAACATGAATATATTACGAAACCTTTCAAACTGTTTTTTTTTTTCTGAATATACCATTTTAATTATATTTACTGAGATTTTCTCTTTGTCCCCTGAGCTAAATTTAGTAGAAAATACAACGTGCAAATGCCCACATTTGCACATTTACATCTTATTAACAGTAAAAACAGAAAAGACGATATTGTTGTCTAAATGTGGACAAAATGGTTTTTTTTTCTGATTATAGGTAATGACTCATGACTCAGTGCTGAAGCTGTGGTGTTCAGCAGGGTACAATTTTAGGTCTAACACCTTTAAAACATTATATGTTTCCATTGTGCAGTGTCATCAGGGAAAGCAGCATTAATTATTATTGTATGCTGACATTTCAAGTTTCTTTAGATGTGATGGCCTCCATCTTCCATTCACCCCACAGATTTTCAATGGCGTTGTTGCAGGTCAATAAATAACATCCACGTTGGTCTTCTGGTGGTATTTCTTTACCAGAGACAATGTATGTTTTGGTTCACCGTCATGTTGGAAGACAAATTGACTACTGTAGCTTGGAGTCAGATTGCCTCAGATTTTCCTAAAAAACCGTCACATATCTGTCATGATCTTGGTGTGTGAGTGTGGTTTTGTGTACGTGTGTCAGATCTTCTTGAAACAGATTAACTCAACAGGTGGGGGTCTGCTGCACACCTGCCAGCAATCTTCGATTTTGCTGCAGGGGGGTGGAGCTGTTGGACAACCAGACTTTGCCTGATGCTCAAACCTTTCCTCTTAGTCAAGCCTGGTAGTCATGCCAAGATCCAAGAAATGGACCTCTCATGTTTGTTTGCTTACTTCGTCTAGAGCTCACGTCCTGTGCAGGCCTGCAACTAAATGACTATTTTGCTAATTGATTAATCTAATAGACAATTTTTTCATTTAATTCATTAATAATCATATAAAGCAAAATCGCTTAAGAGGAAATTTATTTTACAGAATTTGAAATTTACAGACAAAGATGTTTTTTCATCTTAAATGCCAAATGTATATTTCTTTGTACAGTTTTGGCCTAGTTACATCTCTGAGTGGGTTGTTCTGTCAGCAAATGGCAAGTTTTAGAGTCTCTATACTCCAGTTAACAATTATTCGATTACTGAATTAGCTGACAATTATTACAATAATCGATTAATCATGATAATTCCGATTAATTGTTTCAGCCCTAGTCCTGTGTCTTCTGTGCCTTTCAGGTTAAACATCTGATCAGTTCCCACACCAAACTCGTGTCTCCAGCTCTCCTCAAACGGTCATCCACTGCCGCTCTGCTTTCTCCCGCCGTCACCTGCCTGCCTGCTCTCCAGCACTCTGTTCAACCTGTCAGGATCTCCCACCTTCACCTATTCCGCTTATCGGCAACACCCTCTGCAACTATAAATCCTTGCTGCCAAGCCACACTTCACAAGCCAACAGGCTCTCCTTCCCCTCAACGCTCACCACTCACTCCAAAACAGTAAGCGCTTCCATTTCCTCTCAGTTTATCTGACTCAGTTGTGGTCAGTTTCACCGCAACTTGTTACTCTCTTCCCCCAGAAGCTGCTGAACCACGATTACAGAAGCTTCCCTTGTTGTACAGTGTTCCCTCTTCACTTTGATTCTCAATTATGAAATTCAGGACTCATTGAAATTTATAATTGTTCTGAATTTCATTTTGCCCTGAGATCATGACAATATCCTGCTTTGGTCAAGTTTCTTTCCATCTTGACAAAAGGCCACCATGTTTTACCATGGGTACAGTAGGGTCTTTAGAGATGAAGTATATCTCACTAGTTTTCTATATGGGATCGTTAAAATCTTCTGTGTCCTACCTCTGCCAGGCTTGTTCTGTGCTGTGTGATTCTCAGTTTTCAACTTGGCCATACAAGGTTTGAAAGTGAAAGCACATCACTGTACAACAGTGGTTTGTGGTACTGCTAAATAAAAAGGGCAGTTCTTTAAAGGCATATTAATTTCAACCCAAGTAGTGAGTCTGTATGTCCATACCAAACCTAGGATGTTTGGAAAAGCTGTGTAAAATATAGACTTTGTTTAAAAGCACTTGAAAAACACATTTAAAACAAGATTTTTAGATGGGGACCAATACTGTAAGTTTGTCCTCAATTGTAATTTCCTCTACATGGACAACAATGTTCCAGCTCATTGATCTCGCATCATTCAGTCAAGCTGTAGTTGATGCTCAAGAGCACATGACACATTATTGAGACAGTGCTTCTACTTAAATGTTCTACTTTTATGATAAATTACTGCAGCGTGAACTTTTACATTTTCCATAAATTTCACCCAAAAGCCAAATATCCCTAACTTTTTGTAAGTAGTGTTATTCATTTTAAATCAATACTATTATTCAGCTATGATAGCATCAAACTGAAGGATGATCCTTTTTTTATAATTACCCTGCAAACAAATCCATCAAGTTCAAGATTTATTGTGTTAACAACACAATTCTAGTAATTAAACCTATTTTAACTTATACAACTACGACTATGAACCTGTGGTTATTTCTTCTAGCATTTAAATCTAAAACCTTTTGCATGACTACACCACTGAAAGCCCCGATTTTTACCTGTTCCCTTTTGAAATTTATGCACTTGAGTGTTTACTGAGTAACGTCAATGTCATGGCGAAGTTTTGCTGCCTTTTGTTAGGTGTTCATGATTTTAAAAGATTCCAACCTTCAGCTTAAGGAAAGGAACAGGTGACCTTGAGCAAAAACAATGTATGCCCACATTACTGACTGGAGTCACAAATTGTCAAGATGTTGCTTGAATTAAACACTACAGTTGCTACAGGGATACTTCATTTTATCTCTTTAATTTATTTATGCCACAAAGAGTTTGAGCATTGGAACCACAGATGCTTAATCATGTGCACTGGAACGTTTTGAAGCAAAGAAACATCAACTACTGACCTTCACCGCTAAAGTTAACTATTGGGCATTTTTTAGGCTTTTAGGCCATGCATGAGTGGAGATTATTTTAATTCTGAAAGTGCAACAAACGTCACAGAGTCAAATTACTGATGTGCTGCAACTTACATAGAGCATGGCTAACTTTCTCTCTAAAGAGCCTCCTCAAGTTTCAGGAGTTCACACTTTAAAAATGCAAAGAAATGTTTGCTTTCATCTCATTTACGTAATTTTGTGTTTTTTTTGTGCCACAGATACAGTAGTGGTAAATGCTTTCTATAAAACCCCGGCAAACGACCTGTGTTGGAGATGTTAGCCCTGCAAACAGATGTCTTGAAACCATAAAGCTACTTTATAAATGCAGATTTTGCATCAAAGTTTCAGTTTGTGAATGCTCTGTAGGAAAACGTAGACAAGAAAATTCTGTTACCTTTCTTAAAGTCTTCAACAGAAGCCATAACACTCTCAATTTCCCCTTTTCCATTGCTTGGACCTTCAGCCATTACCTGGGATTTTGAAAGCCCTCTGGGCTTTTCGACACAATTTTACTCGGGTAATTTAAATTTACCGGGTCCACACTTTCCTGTATAAAAGGTCCTGGTCTAGGGGTGGGATTTTCAGATTACCCTGAGATTGTTGAGGGGACGGGTTATGTCTGAGCAGCGATGATTGGTGTACTCTTTCTTGCAGTGTTGTGACTACCACTCAACCACCATTTTAAAACCTGCGTGTTGTTGTTGTTGTTTTCCTCTTTATACAAGATACTTTTTGTGATTAAGACCAAAGGAAGCTAAGATAGGTAAGATAGGTGGACAGATGATGAGGTCCAGAGACTATATGGATGGTCTTTGCTTGCTTGGCCTTAAGGTTCTTATTACCGCCACCCGCTGGACTGGAGGTGTAGTGCAGTTTTCTTCCCAACTTCCCCCATATATCATTAGGCTGATTTAAATACATTTTTGCAGCCTTTCAGAGCAGTGTTAATAGAAAACACACAAATTACCCTGGATTCCCTTTACTCAGGTAAAAAAAAAAATCCCACGTATTTAAATCCAGGGACATTTGGTGGAAAAGGGGATATTGAGTGTGCTGTCCACATTTTTATTTTGTTCAAGTATTTAGGGATTTAGGGTTTGGAAGGGTTTAAACTGTTGCATTCATTGAAGTTGCATAAGTCTCTATTCTAACATCAGTTTTATTCCTGTTTATAACATTTCATGGGCAAACTCCTCCTGTGATGTGCTGTGTCAAAGACTTCTACCTTTTACAAAGGCTAAACATTGTGCTTTGTAAATATGTTCATCCAGATACAAAACAGGTTGAAATGAAAAATGTTCCTTACCATTTACATTTCCAAGTAAGGAGCTTTTGATGCTGCAATGTATTCTTCTGTAAGGAATGTGAATGTGTTTTCTTTCCTTTGTTTCAGTAAATGTTTTAGAGTCATAGAAAAAACATTATGAAATATATAAAATGGAAAAATGTTTTCAGCTGCTGAAACATATGAGGCAGCTGTGCTAACTGATGTTTGAACACTGCATTAAGACATTCTTAGAATACATTTTAATTTTCATAGAACAAAATAGAATGAACGGATTGTTGAGCTGCAGATTGTAATTTTCTTTTCCAGCAGCTGAGGCTGTATTTTTCTCCACACAGACCAAACTTCTACTTTTATGGAGTTGCTCACCGGTCCTGATAATCAGTAAATTAAATGTGTTTGACCAGCTGCACTTAGCTGCTGCTTGACCCACATTTTAGTTTTGGGGATCAGATTTTCTTAAATGAGCAGGAACATAATGCAACATGTTATGGTTTTCCTTTAACAAAATCTAGCTGCAGGAAAGACCCATATAACAGTTTTTCTTTGTTGATATGTAAAACATTTTTGTTGTATGCTATATACTCTATTATTTAGGGTTTCACACTATTTTATGGAAATAGTTTGTCAGTCAGTGGTTTGCAAAGTCTTCCACTTTATGCATCTGGAGAGATTCATAGTTACAATCAAGTCATTGTTTATCCACCTGAGACTCAACTTCTTTGTTTTACTTCACCCTTTGCACCCTCACAGCTTTGTTTTACACCACAGCTGGCCGATTTTCAAAGAAAAAAAGGATAAAAAAAAGTCAATTCGGTTTAACATCACACAGAGAAGAGATGAGTGTAAATCACCTATGAACTATAGGATCAACATGTCCTTTAGAAAGTGGTAGAGAGCAAATCTAAAAGACATCTATTTTGCCTGTATATTCTCATTGAGCAACAGGGGTGATTTCAACATCTAAGCAGAACTTATTTTTCATTACCTAATGGAAAAAAGGAATAAATAAAGACATAAGGAAGAGCACTGTTGACCTCCACAAGTCTGATGTTATCCTTGGGAACAATTTCCAGACACCTAAATGGTTCCCCTTTTATCTGTTCAAACAATTATATGCAAGTACAAACAGCACAGGAATGTCTAGCCATCATATATTTAAGGAAGAAGACAGGTTCTGTGTCCCAGAGATGAAAATGTTTTGGTGCGTAACCACCCCAGAACAGATGCAAACTAACTTGTGAAAATACTTGCTGAAACTTGGTCGATATATATATATATATATATATGGGACATGATTAAAAACAATAGATCTATTTAGAGTGGGGGAGAACAAGTATTTGATACACTGCCAATTTCACAGGTTTTCCCACTTGCAAAGCATGTAGAAGTGTTTAAATTTTTATCATAGGTACTCTTCAACTGTGAGTGACAGAATAAAGAACAAAAAGTAATTCATTTGCATTTTAGGAGCAGTTGGAGTTTTAATGTTTGGACAGGTCTCTTTTATACAGATAAGTTCAAACAGGAGCAGTTAATACAGATAATGAGTGGAGAGCAGGAGGGTTCTTAAAGAAGAACTAACAGACCTGTGTGAGCTGGGATTCTTACTGGTTGTTAGGTGATCAAATACTTATACCATGCAATAAAATGCAAAGTAATTATTTAAAAGTCAAGCAATTCTGGATTTTTGTTTTATATTCCGTCACTCAGTTGAAGAGCACCCATCATAAACATTAAAGACTTCTACATGCTTTGCAAGTGGGAAAATCTACAAAATCATCAGTGTATCAAATGAGGATTTAAAATGAATTCATCCTAATTAATCACATTTTTATCAAATATAAATATATAAAGTTCTATTTGGATAGTTTTTAAATTACGATACACTGTGATTGAATGAATCAATATGTAGACATATAATTTGGATTATTATATTTAACAATTTCTGCCTCGATTTAGTGGAAACTAGAATGTTGTGGTTTTGCTTTTATTCTGTGGTTCATCCACCCATACAGATCCAGACCTAGTTATATTCTAGATGTCTTATGGCCAGAGGTGTGTAGTAACTAGTTCCATTTACTCCGTTACATTTACTTGAGTAACCTTTTGCAATACTTCTAGGAGTAGTTTTACTGCACCATGTTTTAAATTCTACTTGAGTGATATTATTTTGAGGTTACACTACTCTTACAATTTCAGGCTGCTTTACCCAGCTCTGGTTACTTCACTGAATGAAGAACAAGCAGGTTTTAACAAAAGATGCACCAGACACATACCAACCTACACAGTATATGTTAAAGCGAGACTTATTGTTTGTGCACAAGCTTCAGTGTTCTAATTGGATTTTCTATCTGCTGAGCCATCTAAGCTATATAGAGCTCTGGTGAATATACAATAAACAGTAGATACTGTCAGTGCAAGTATTTTGCACTGTTCTATACATTACATACTGTAAGTATTGGTTTCAAAAACGTTATGTTGTGAAAAATTGTGTCTTTTCTGCCTTAATTAGTTATTATATAATGATATAAATTTTTTTCTATTTTTATAGCATTGTTTAAAATGCCAGCCTTCATACATAAGTTTATCTTTGTCTGTCTGATTATATCATTTAAATTAAACAAGCAAGCAAATTAAACAAGCTCTTAAGATCAAAGTTAGTACTTTAGTATCCTTTTTACCAAATACATTTTACTTGTACTTGAGTAGTTTTTTTTGGATGACTACTTTTGACTTTTACTGAAATAAAAATATTTGAAGTCATGCTATAATTACTTAGGTGCAATGGCAACAAAACCAGCTGTTTTACACTTCATACTTTTCTAAATCATGTTGAGATGTTCTTTTTCTGATATGAAAAAGAACATCATACGAACAGTCAAATATGGTGGTGGGAGTGTGATAGTCTGGTGCTGCTTTGCAGTTTCAAGACCTGGATTTCTCTCCCCAATTGATGGAACCATAAATTCTGCTCTCTAGCAGAAAATCCTATATGATAAAAAGTTTGGCTGTCATTTGTGATTCTGATGCAAACCAACAAGTTTACCTCTTAATTGTGGTTTTGGAATGGCCTAGTGAAAGTCTTGACATAAATCTGATGATGATGCTGTGGCATGACCTTAAATAGTCCCTGATGAGGTTAATTTAAAGAAATTTAACAAAAAACAGTGGTCCAAACATCCTCCACTGTGACCTCCTCCGTTATCTTAGTTAAGTGCTTGCCATGGTGGCAAAACGACCATTTTTTAGGTGTACGGCGCAATTACATTTCCACATTTGGCCAGGTGGATCTGGATAGCTTTTTTCCCTTAATAAAGGAAATCATTATCTGAAAACTGCATTTTGTATTTACTCAGCTTATTTTTTATAAAATTAGTTTGATGATTTGAATCATCACAAAAAAGCAAAAACAGAACAAATCTGTAAGGGGGCACAAACATTTTCACAGCACTGTACATATAGGAAAAGCAGTGAAAACAGTGCATGCAGTGGTTTTGGTTTTACAGAAGGTACAGGGGTTGGACAATGAAACTGAAACACCTGGTTTTAGACCACAATAATGTATTAGTATGGTGTAGGGCCTCCTTTTGCGGCCAATACAGCGTCAATTCGTCTTGGGAATGACATATACAAGTCCTGCACAGTGGTCAGAGGGATTTTAAGCTATTCTTCTTGCAGGATAGTGACCAGGTCACAACGTGATACTGGTGGAGGAAAACGTTTCCTGACTCGCTCCTCCAAAACACCCCAAAGTGACTCAATAATATTTAGATCTGGTGACTGTGCAGGCCATGGGAGATGTTCAACTTCACTTTCATGTTCATCAAACCAATCTTTCACCAGTCTTGCTGTGTGTATTGGTGCATTGTCATCCTGATACACGGCACCACCTTCAGGATACAATGTTTGAACCATTGGATACACATGGTCCTCAAGAATGGTCCGGTAGTCCTTGGCAGTGATGCGCCAATCTAGCACAAGTATTGGGCCAACGGAATGCCATGATATGGCAGCCCAAACCATCACTGATCCACCCCCATGCTTCACTCTGGGCATGCAACAGTCTGGGTGGTACGCTTTGTGGAAATATATTATGTGTGTGCATCCTTACTATGTTCAAAACCAAGGTGGGAAATAAAATGTGTAACATATGTTAGTATAAGACATTGTGTGGCCTGCAGAAGTATTTCTCTCAGGGTTTGGTGAAAGTGGAAAATTACTGAGAACTGCATGTGTGTGAAAATTAGAGATAGTACAACTGACTGAGTTACTCCCTGCTAATATCAGTAGATACGGGATGCAGCTGTGGGACAATACCTGTCTAAATATGGTAAGCCGGAAAAGTGTGTACGTGACTATGTGTAGAAAATATTGTAAACAAGGGCACTGCCCAGTTTCGTGTGTGTTTTAATAAAAGAAATGAGCCCAGTGAGAGAGAGCCAGAAGAAATCTCGGTGTGTCCTGAACACATGAGCTCTCTCTTCCCCTGGGCCCAGGTATTTAAATTGAATACAACGGTGTCTGAGTGTGATTTATTCTAATGTGTTGTGAATTCCTCTAGGTTACGGTGAATAAACGAATGCGCAGAAGGCCCCGTTAAAGGGACACTTCAACAATTTGGTGATCCCCGACGTGATTCACGGCTGAATCAGGGAATTCGGATAAAAAGAGACTGTGACATCCGAACCTCCTGACATCTAGGGCGCCCATAAATCATCCAAGGTAAGGTAGAGCCTATTTTATTAAACTCTCCGATTGAATTTATATATACATTCCAGAAGGGGGGGCTGGATCTGTCAGTGGAAGTTCCGGATTATCTATGTCAGCATCTGCTGGCTCATTTCAGGATGCAGAAAAAGCAGCCTTTCAGGACAGAGAGGTAAGAGAAAGAAAAGAACAACAACAACAAGGAGGCATCAGTCTAACAAATCTCTTTCGCTCACCCCCACAACAATCCTCCCAACCAGCTTCTCTAATTTCAGAGGCTGGGGCACGGGGCCCACCCGGGACACCCGGCCCAAGCTCTGGCTTAGAAGGAGCAGGGACTGATCCGGTGGGATCAGTGGCTTTATTGCTAAGTGGATCCTGGAGGCCAGATAGGGTTTTGTGTCCCAATCCTTTTCTCACACCCACACCTTGTTACACCTCTACCCCAGCTGTAGAGCTGCAGGAAAACAGGCACAGCCCACCACAGGAAGATGGAGAAGACAGAGCAGATCTGCAGCAAAACCATCCTGAGGACGGACCCCCAATACACAGTCAGACAGTTGTACAGTTAAGGGAACATTTAGCCCGCAAAGCAGCAGCTAAACCAGAAGGCTTTAGTTATGCCCCAAAAGCCAATTATCCCCTTTTACAGCAACAAGGCTCTGGAGCCCCCCCTAGGTATAAACCTTTCTCTCTGGGCGACATTACGGCTCTCTGTGACAAGTTGCCCCCCATAACTGAAGGAGCAGCAGTGTGGCTCCAGACTTTAGACACCCTGATGGCAGGCACCACGCTAGCATTGGGAGATTATAGAGCAGTGGCAGGACGGTGCATGCCACACCACACATGTAGAGAGATTGAGACTGCTGCTTACACCTCAGGAGCCCCGGATTCTGACCTCTTCACCCAGCATGTCCACTGGCTAGGTGATGCATTGAGAACAGCATACCCTGTAACCAGGAGACGCACCATTCCTAAGTTTGAATGGGACCCTAAAATTAACCTTGAGGCATATGGGCGTGGGTATGGACCCAGAGGAGGCCCAGGGTGACGCCCTTATCGAGGACGGGGTGGTCCACTACGTGGAGGTCAACAGCGGCAACCTTCACTTCAGCTGCCAGCCTGGGATGAACCCAGCTTTGGGCCAGACCACTACTGAGGGCCCCCACAGAACCCCCCGGACAGAGGGACTGAGGACCCCTTGCAGTCCGTGACAGTGTATGGACAAACTCTTCCTTTTTTGGTGGACACTGGGGCCACATGCTCAACTATTCAACGAGCCCCTCTTACCACCCTCTCCACAAGGACTACCACTGTCATGGGGTTTTCTGGGGCTAAACAGGTCCTACCTTACACCAAACCCCTAAAAACCGAGTTAGGGGAACAGACTTTGAACCACAGCTATTTGGTGTCAGCGGACAGTCCTGTCAACTTATTGGGCAGAGACATGTTGATTAAAATGGGAGCCACCATTTTATGTGGACCTGATGGACTGTCTGTGCATCTGCCCAATGGAACTCAACTAGCCTGTGGCAACAATTCCTGCCTCTCTCATGGACAGTATCTCATACAACCCCTGGCTGACCCTATGGCTGACATATATTGGGTCCTCCTGCATCCAGAAACCAAAGCGGGCGGAGGCATCCTCTCGTCCTTCCATCGATGGAAATCCTGGATCTCGACCCTGGCGCCCTACGTCCCTTGCCCTGACCCGCCACATGTCACCCTCTTCTATGACAGGAATAACTGTGAGTGTTATCAGGAAAGCTTTGCTGAGGAGCTGGAGGGGATTTCCTGGGAGATCGCCACCGCAGACATTTATGTAGCTCCTGAAGGTGTCGTAGCCTCCATGCAGCTGTCTACAGAACAGGAGAACTGGTTTAAAATTTGGTCTGATGGTGTACCCCATGTTTTACTGGTGCTCCACCTTGCTCACGAAGCCCGCGAGCTGGGAGGAGTGTTAAAACGCTCCCTAGCTCTCACTGACTGGCATTCTTCATCCACACCCAATCTATCTTATTCCCCCTCATGTAACACCTATCGCATTACTAACATGTCCACAGACGTTGGCACCTTGGAACATGTGCAACTTGAAAGACATCATGGGAGAGAAAAAACAGATCATCCAATGGCTGCAGCTGTAGTTCAGAGCATGCCATCTTCACTTTGGGCTGAGGGCCCCACGGACGTGGGACTCATTCAGTGCTCTCCCATCACTTTCCAGTTTGACACTGACCGACCCATTTGGAAATCCCAGTACCCTCACAAACCAGCAGCCGAAAGTGGAATTTCTGACACCATAGAAGGGCTGTGGAACGCTGGGGTGCTGGAACCAGCTGATGGCTCTTCTTGGAATACACCCATCTTACAAGTAGAAAAGAAGGGCACTGGGAAATGAAGAATGGTCCACGACTTGAGAGCTGTAAATGCAGTACTTTCCACTCCTACAGTTCCAGTGCCCAATCCTTATGTTGCTCTTACCAATCTAAACCCCGAACATGCATGGTTCACCTGCATCAACCTTGCCAATGCCTTCTTCTGCCTGCCTCTAGCGGAAGAATGCAGAGACATCTTTGCCTTCACATACAAATCCTACAGATACCGGTACACACATTTGCCGCAGGGTTTTGCTCTGTCACCCGGGATATTTAATCAGGTCCTTAAGGACTCCCTCCAAGATTGTCCCCTCCCACCAAACACCACATTGATCCAATACGTGGATGACATTCTTTTGGCAACACCCACTGTTTCTGAATGCTTGGAGGCCACGGCTGTGGTACTATCACACCTAGCAAAAGCTGGGTACAAGGTCAGCAAAGCCAAACTACAAATTTGCCAGAAACAGGTGGATTTCTTGGGTAGGGTAATCTCTCAGCCCGGGACAGGAATGTCCCCTTCACATCAATCTGCTGTCCTTTCTCATCCAAAACCGGTGCGGGTGAAGGACATGCTTTCCTTCTTGGGACTCACCGTATACAGCAGGTCATTTATTCCAGGATACACTGACCTAACTGCCCCACTCCGCGACTTAGTGAAGAAACAGGGCATGCGCCATTTGACAGCGCCTCTAGAATGGACAACAGAAGCAAAGGAAGCATTTATTGCTCTTAAAACCAGCCTTTCCCAAGCTGCTCACTTGGCACATCCAGACTACACATTGCCCTTTCACCTGGATGTTTCTGTAACAGCACACACCGCGAACGGAGTGCTGTTTCAAAAAAAAGGGGGAGTAAGAACAGTGCTAATGTATATTAGCGTGATGCTTGACAACATGGAACAAAGACACCATGAATGTACCAGACATGCAGCAGGGTTGGCAAAAATAATAAAAAAAACAGCCCACGTAGTGATGGGACATCCACTACATGTTCTAACATCACATGGAGTAGTGGCATTTGTCAATTCCAAAACTTTCACACTCACACCATTGAGACAACAGAGATTGAGTAAGGTGCTGGAGGCTCCAAATATCATCTACAGCCATGAAGGGATCAACATGGCAGACAGAATGACAGAAGGAGAGTCCCACGTATGCGCCAAAAAAGTTGAGGTAAGTGAGAAAATCAGACCAGACCTACAAGGAGAACCACTGACAGAAGCAAGAAACCTGTACACAGATGGCTGTTGTTTTAGACATGACACAGAGGGTCTGAAAGCAGCCTATGCGGTGGTGGAAGTCACAGGAACGAACTTTGTGACTCTTAAGGCAGAAGGGCTGACACACACCCAATCAGCACAGAGAGCAGAGGTGCTAGCAGTAATAGCAGCCCTAGAACTAGGGGAAGGACAGAAAGTGAACATCTACACAGACTCAGCTTATGCCACGGGAGCAGTGCACGTGGAACTAAAGCAATGGATGAGAGCAGGGTTTAGAACAGCAGGACAAAAACCCATTAAACATGAGCAAGAAATGAAAAGATTAGCTGAGGCCCTACTACTTCCCCAAGAAGTAGCGGTCATAAAATGCAAAGGACATGATAACAGCTACACTAGGGTGGCTCAAGGAAATCAAGCTGCAGACCAAGCAGCCAAAACCAAAGCTGGATATCTGCCCATACACATCTTGATGAACTCTGAAGTTGAATGGACACCAGAACCGACTCTGGAGGAGGTGAGTAGACTGCAAAAGGGGGCCTCACCGGAAGAGAAATCAGTCTGGAAGGCAAGAGGGGGAAGAAAAGACCAGGATGAACTATGGAGAAGTCCAGACGGACGTCCCATCCTACCCCCAGGGTTGACCACACCAGCGCTGGAAGAAGCACATGGACCGGGATATGCAGGAACTGCACAAATGATGAAGAGTCTTGAGCACTGGTGGCATCCATACCTGAAACAGACGGTAGGTCATTGGATAAGCTCGTGTAGCACCTGCCAACAATTCAATGTGAGACCCACTCTGAAGCCTGCACCAGGTAAGTTCCCTGTGGAACCGGTAGCAGGTGAGGAAATCATCATAGACTACACAGACATGACTGAGAGTGAATGGGTTCAGATATCTTTTGGTGTGTGTGGATGCGTTCACCGATTGGCCAGAGGTCGGGCCAGCAAAAAAGGAAGACAGCAAAACAGTGGTGAAGTGTCTGATTAATCACTACATCCCCAGGCACGGTTTTCCTGCGAAAATCAGGTCAGATAACGGCACACACTTCAAAAATGAAGAACTTAGAGAGGTTGAAAAGTTCTTGGGACTGAGGCATTCCTTTGGAACAGTGTACCATCCCCAATCCCAAGGGAAGGTGGAAAGGATGAACCAGACAATCAAAACCAAATTGGCTAAAATCTGTGCACAGACTAAAATGAATTGGGTCACAGCATTACCTTTAGCCTTGATGTCAGTAAGGAGCTCAGTCAGCCAAAGACATGGGTTGATGCCCCATGAACTACAGACTGGAAGACCTTTTCCACGCCCACATACCAGGTTGCCATTTCTGACTGAATGTGAACAATCTATATCTCACCGTGATTACTATAGATCTCTCCACAGCTTGGTTGCAGCATTCTCAAAACAGGTGGCCGCCCAACCATCCGAGGCTCGAACCACCACCTCAGACGCGGAGTGGATCCTTCTGAAAGTCATCAAACGGAAGTGGTCAGAGCCCAGGTGGACGGGTCCATTCCAGGTCACAGAGAGAACCTCACATGCGGTGAGGGTCAAGGGCAAAGGAGACACGTGGTATCATTGGAGCCAGTGTGCAGCAGAAGAGGCACCACAGAGATCACTGCCAGAGGTCCAGCAGAACCTGAGGGACAACACGAGCACACCAGAAGACCCTTCTCACCCAATTCAAGGGTGAGAAAGCGTTCATTTACACCTAAAGGTTAGTCTACACCTTAGGTGCACCGTCAGATCAGTGGACCCACCAATAGGGGCAGAATAATCCCCTGGTGTGACCACTTAGCTCCAGGTCAGTCTACACCTGTGAGTGAAGACCAGAACATCACACAGAAGAGGCGGATGTGATTGAGCTTTCCTCTCTTTCACTGGTGGTCGTAGCTGCTCTCCCACCGAAGAACTGAACTGAACACTCTTAACTTGAACAAAAGGTCTTTTGTGTTTCACCATATTGTTAATCCTTATCTTCCTTTGCAGGTACCTTTGAAATTGACAGGGCGTCTGATATGTCTGTCTAGGGAGCAGAAGGATGGCAGAATATTACATTGGCATATTTGGACAGACTATGGAATAAAGCACGGATAGACACCCTCCAGTTAGAGGGGTCAATACTCCCTGTCAAGACTTAGAAGGTTGTAAGCATCCTTGGGACTACAAAGGCCGGACAGGCAATAGTCCCTGGGCACATGGCATGGCATTGGAGGCAGGGTCAAAAAGCATGATGACAAACATTTCCTTCTGCTCCACAGGTTGTAATGACTGTTAAAATCTTTTATGAAGCCTCTTCAAATAAGGGTGAAGTCTTAGGAGACTTCAAAAGGGGGAAATTGTGGAAATATATTATGTGTGTGCATCCTTACAATGTTCAAAACCAGTGTGGGAAATAAAATGTGTAACATGTGTTAGTATAAGACATTGTGTGGCCTGCAGAAGTATTTCTCTCAGGGGTATGGTGAAAGTGGAAAATTACTGAGAACTGCATGTGTGTGAAAATTTGAGATAGTACAACTGACTGAGTTACTCCCTGCTTACATCAGTAGATATGGGATGCAGCTGTGGGACAATACCTGTCTAAATATGGTAAGCCGGAAAAGTGTGTACGTGACTATGTGTAGAAAATATTGTAAACAAGGGCGCTGCCCAGTTTCGTGTGTGTTTTAATAAAAGAAATGAGCCCAGTGAGAGAGAGACAGAAGAAATCTCGGTGTGTCCTGAACACATGAGCTCTGTCTTCCCCTGGGCCCAGGTATTTAAATTGAATACAACGGTGTCTGAGTGTGATTTATTCTAATGTGTTGTGAATTCCTCTAGGTTATGGTGAATAAACGAACGCGCAGAAGGCCCCGTTAAAGGGACACTTCAACAGCTTCTTTGGGGCTTCTTCACACCGTAACTCTCCCGGATGTGGGGAAAACAGTAAAGGTGGACTCATCAGAGAACAATACATGTTTCACATTGTCCACAGCCCAAGATTTGCGCTCCTTGCACCATTGAAACCGACGTTTGGCATTTGCATGAGTGACCAAAGGTTTGGCTATAGCAGCCCGGCCCTGTATATTTACCCTGTGGAGCTCCCGACGGACAGTTCTGGTGGAAACAGGAGAGTTGAGGTGCACATTTAATTCTGCTGTGATTTGGGCAGCCGTGGTTTTGTGTTTTTTGGATACAATCTGGGTTAGCACCCGAACATCCCTTTCAGACAGCTTCCTCTTGGTCACAGATGCGCCAGCAAGACGTGCACCAACAATTTGTCCTCTTTTGAACTCTGGTATGTCACCCATAATGTTGTATGCATTTCAATATTTTGAGCAAAACTGTGCTCTTACCCTGCTAATTGAACCTTCACACTCTGCTCTTACTGGTGCAATGTGCAATCAATGAAGACTGGCTACCAGGCTGGTCCAATTTAGCCATGAAACCTCCCACACTAAAATGACAGGTGTTTCAGTTTCATTGTCCAACTCCTGTACATCCCATTCAGGAGCACAATTTGTCATGATGACACAGAGACACGAGGTGAGACAAAACAGCTTGTCACAGATGGTACATGTATCTCTGAATTATTAATTTTGAAATGAATTTTTCCCTTAGAGAGGATTAAATGAAATTTGCAGAGTTGATACAGCACGGTAGCGTCGGTTAGAAAGAATTTAGTCGAAACATTTTTACAAGAAAGTAAAAAAAAAAGTTCAGCCCCAGAGGCTCCAAGAATAAATGTAAATTGGACTATTCGGCACTAGGATTTTAAATTGGTTAGTGTAGATCTTACTGAAAACAATAAAAAAGGAATAAACTATTCAACTTTTACTCCGTATTCTGCTGCTACCTCAAATCTCTTGTCACAATAAAGTACAGTAATGAAATAAGCCATCCATGGTTTTTGTGCAACAAACAAATGTAATTTCTTCAGAAGTAATTAGATTTTTAATTCTTAACTTTATTTTCGTTCTTTGACACAATAACAAACACAAACAACAGACTTATCTGGCTTAAGTGTTTCAGACGTCAGTAATTTAGCTTTCATTTTAAGATACAGTCTTTTCCTCTTTTTACCATTTAGGCCTGACAGAAACATTTTATTCTACCTCATTTTTTTAATCTTCCAGTCCTGCTCTCTAATATTTTGTGCATCCATGACATTTTTCCTTCATCTGTTTAAAATTTTCCATGTCTTCTTGCTAATTTGTGTGCTCATGGTAATTTCTGCAACCACAAACAGGATTTGCCCAGAGGGGTAAAAGTTGAGAGAAGGAATTGGGTGTGAGAGAGGCCGGTTTACAGTGCTGTTAAATTTGGCCCCTTACAGTTTATCTTCTGTTTTTGATTTTTTGTCATACTTAGGTGTTTTAGATCAACAAACACATTGCAATATCAGAGCAGGATAACCCAAGTAAAACAAAAAGCAGTTTTCAAATAATGATTTAATTTATTAGATTAAAAAAAAGTCATCCAAACCAAACAGGTCCTACGGGAAAAATGTATCACCCCTTTGTTAAATCATGTCTTAATGAATTCCCCACTGTTTTTGAAAAGCTGAGTGAAATTTTATTAGTCACAACCATGCCTATTACTGTCAGAATTAACCAAACATAACTTGTCTGACAGCATGAAGTAGGTGGGAAGATAACACATAAAACCCATATTAATCTGTTCTTGGACTTCTTTACTAAGCTTCTTTACTAAGAAGATACAATATATATATGAGAAACAAACACCTTGACATCTATCAGTCTGTAAATGTCTTTGGGACTCCAGTGGAACACAGTGAGAGACAATATTCACAGATGGAAAAAATGGAACACTGGTTAACCTCCCATGAAGAAAAAGAACATCATGCAGACAGCAAGGTGGTAGTGTGATGGTCTGGGGCTGCTTTGCTGCTTCAGCACTTGAATGATTCACCGTAATTTAAAGAACCATGAATTTTCTACCAGAAAATCCTGAAAGAGAATATTTAGGCATCATATGACCTTAAGCTTAAGCGCACTTAAGTTATGCAGAAGGACAATGATCTAAAGACCACCCTCAAAACCACCTCTGATTGATAGTTTTAGAGTGTTCTAGTCAAAGTATGGACTTTAAATTCAGTTTAGATGCTGTAGCATAATTTTAAGCAGGCAGTTCATGCTTGAAATCCCCCTCCAATATTACTGAATTAAAACAATTCTGCAAAGAAGAATATAGTGATATAAAATAATCATCACCAGTTATCACAAACCTTTGATGGCAATGTTTACTGCCACATGTAGCACAATCAATTATGAGGTTTATGGGGCATTGACTTTTTCACACAGCCACCGGTTGGTTTGGATAGCTTATTTCCCTTAATCAATAAAATCATTTAAAAATTGTATTTTTCATTTACTCTGGGTATTTTTGTCTGATATTAAAATGATTTTGATCATCTAACATGTTTAAGTGCAACAAAAAACAGGAGAAATCTGTAAGGAGGTATAGACCTCTTCACAGCACTGTAAATTTTCAATATATTCCTCAATGTCAGATTTTTACTGGGACAGTATGACAGCCAGGACTTACTCGTGGTGTTATATCTGACGCCGTAAAACATCTCGGGGCAGGGCCGGGACACCATATGGCCGGCACTGCTCCTGGGCCAGCAGGTGCCGATGCCATCAATGGAGGTTTCACAGTAGATTCCCAAGCCTGAATGATGAGAAAAAACTGTCAGCTGCAGTTGTGCATACATCTCCGACTACAAATAGACATCATGAAATTCTGACAATGCAGCAATCCTGTTGGAAATAAACCGTGGTGTTGAATATCCTGCTTGCGTGTGAACAGGTTTTAATGATTACTCCTGTGCTTTGTTTCGCTGAGCTGAGAACGTCGTCTCTGGTGCCTGATCTATTTCCAGCACTGCTCTTGTCTTTGATGTTAGTTTTAATAATCTCGGTTTGTGTCTAACTTGTTTCCCCTGTGTGGTATTCCACAGCGACTCTGCTTTGTAGTGAATTGATGGGGAATCAGTTTAGCACATCTGAGGGGTGCAACGTGTCCAACTTACCGCTCCAATGGCTCGTGGTGTTGCTCAAGGTTTGGTTCCAGGAGGCGAACAGGGACTGCACTGCAATCAAAAGGGAAACAGCTGTATCAGCACACTCAGTCTTCATTTGCACATTTTATTCAAGGTTATGAAAATCTTATTAAATAGTTTTTTACAGCCAGAGAGAGAAGGATTAAAGGGCAACTTAAATATCACTAACAGACCTTTCTTGGAGCATTACCAGGACACCATCTGCAAACATGAAACTAGATGTGCCCTCAAGGTCAAGGCCATTATTTCTGTAATAGCTCCACAGGATTTGGAAAAAAAACATCCGGAAATAAGGAGCGCTCCCCTGTGGCAAAGGTGGTACTCAATATTGAGCTTTCATCACCTTTTCCTGTAACCGGTGTTTTCGCACGTGTGTGGTGCAAAAAACATGAAAAAAATGTCCTAAAGAGACTAAAAACAAAACAAGTTGTTGCCTGAAACGTTTTTTTACAATTTCAAAAGTAGTATAATATAACTTCAAACTCTCAAAGGGACAATTTCCATCTGATTCTAGTGTTCTAACTTTAAAAGCCAGAAAAAGCAAAAAAGAAGAAACATAAAAGAAATCACAATCTGCCTTTTCACAATTCTTAATACATCGTCTCAAACAAAAGGAGCCTTTTAAATCACGCCCTGTAAAAGAGAAAGCGCGTCCATATCTTGAACATAAAGTAATGTTTTTATTCACATCATCTTGAAGTCTGTCACTCAATTACTATAAACAGACCATTTTCTCCAAAAAAAAAAAACATTCTACTAATATGTCAAAAATATGTGGGGCTGCTTATCGGTGACAGAAGAATAGACAGCCCGTTTGCTACAAAAATGATCCACAAAGGAAACATTGATTTCTATCTGTTGGAAATATTTTTTGCCCCACAATCATGAAACAATTATGTTTTAAAAGAAAGAACAACCCAAAGCCAAGGGATTACAATTAAACAATTTATGTCGCAATTGAACACCTAGCTTGCTCGGGTTATCAACAGCCAGACCACCTATGTGACTGATTATTTTTTGTGAGCAAATTTACCAGGTAAGAAAAAGCTTTCTTTAAAGCATGTCTGCTCAGTTACCACAAATATCTGCTGATATCTACAGATTGCGTAAAAACTAATAAGTCTTCATTAAAAGCATCTTTTTCTTCCACTGCATCTGAGCCAAATGAAGGAGAAAATATGAGTGCATCTGTGCTTTAACTCTTCTTCTATCCAGTCTGTAGACAGACTTGTATAGCTTAAGAAAGATGTTTCCACACCTACATTAGTGTACAATTAAGCTCTAACATATAAGATGAGGACTGGTTATGTGGAGAAATGTTGCACAACCACTGCATGGCTTGCTAGTTATATTTTTTATCAAAAGCGTTCCTTCTTCATTGCAGTAAAATACAAGCCTCGCTGCACTTTGAATCCCTCCAAAGGGTGCCACTTTGTTTGGTCTCGAAGTTCCTGCTTTCAGAGAACATTTCTCCAGACATCCTTCTCCTCACTGATTAAAATGACATACAAATCCTCACTTTATGAACGGAGTTCATCTGGTGTGATCTGTGTGTATTTTGCAATAATGCCCAAGTTCGCCATTCCATATACAACGGCCACTATCTTCTTTCACCATTTGTTTTTTTATATTTCTTGATTTATGACATGACAATGAATTGTCATGTGCGACAAGCGGAACACAGCTGAAAAGGAAAAGTTGGTTAAACTGATGGTATAATTTAGAAAAATAAATAGTGAATAACTACTGTCTGAACATTCTTGTCTAAAGTTATTGAAGTTTCATAATTGGAGTTCAGCTGTGCCTCATATTATACGGTAATATAAATTGGGAATGCAAGTCATTTCAAGTGGAGATATTTAGGGCTGTATGAGAGCTATGCCATCGTGCCTTAGCATCATTCTGCTGCACAGTGGGATGTATTGTGTGGTTTAATTTAGAGGATTGGATGTCCTTGTAATCCTGCCAATGTGGGTGTTGGACCAGAAAATGGATCATTGAGGAAAGCACTGCTAAACAACCACCCAGCAATTTAGTTTGCAGGAATTATCGGTTTGTTCATCGTGTATCAATTGTCTGTACCCACATAACAAAGCAAAAGGTGAATAAAAAGCATTTCTTTCATTTAAAATCACCTTTAAAAGTAAGCACATAAACCTAACACTGCAGCGTTTTATAGCAAAAAAGGGCATTTTTCATTTTTATTGGCAAACTTATTTAGGGTTTAAACAAACAAGAAACAAGAATAAGAGCTGCATGGTGATGAAGTTGGTAGCACTATTGCTTTCCAGCAGAAGGTCCTGGGTTTGACTCCCAGTGGGGGGTCTTTCTGCATGGAGTTTGCACGTTCTCCCCGTGCATGTGTGGGTTCTTTCCAGGTTCTCCGGCTTCCTCCTACTGTCCAAAAACATGGCTGTTAGGTTAAATGGTCTCTCTAAATTGCTCTAAGGTGTGAGCTTGGTTGTTTTTCCTGTGTGTCTCTGTGTTGCCCTGCGATGGACTGGCAACATGTCGAGGCTATACCCCGCCTCTCGCCCATAGACCGCGGGAGATAGGCACCAGCTCCCCCGTGACCCTATACCAAAAAAAAAAAAAAAAAACGGGTATTGAAAATGGATGGCTGGACAAACAAAATAAGAGCCAGTCAAAATTAGGATTCCCTAGTGCAAGAATTTGTAAATGTATGTGTTTAGAGCTAGCAAAAAAGACACCCACCTTAAATTTTATCTGTGGAAGACATTTTGTAAACAACTGCTAATACGTTAACTGATTTCTAATTACATCATTAAAATCTGCATAACTGTGTGAGTTTTTTTCACTTGATTCACCTTAAGTCCAAATCTTTTTCGCATGAATAGGCAAAGTTTATGATACATGGTGGCGCTGCTCTGCTGGTGACCTGGGTGCATGCTTTCCTGGTTGACCAAGTCTGCAACAGGGTCCAGCAGCGACTATACGTCATCCACAGGCTGAGGACCTTTGGTTTCAGTCAGAAGGTGATGCTGCTCTTTTACAATGCCGTAATGGAGAGCATCATAGGTACAGCATTTCACCCTGGTTCAGTCCAAACGAAGGCCAAGCTCACCTGGCTCACTCAAAGAGCAATAAGGTTGATGGGAGTCAAGCAGTTTCCTTTACTTTGGCCATTTTTAAGGAAGCAATAACCAGACAAGTAAAGGATATTATCTAAGACCCCACTTAATCCTTCAGAATATCAGCATCTTCCCATTGGTCGGTGTCAGAGTTCCTGCATGCAGATTGAACCGCTACCAGAACTCATTTGTTCCACTCTCCATAAAAGCCTTAAATGGCATCACGCCCATTAAACTGTGATTGCAGAAGTATAGAATTTAAAATTTATGTTTTCATTGTATTTATTTATTAGATTTTATATTTAAGCAGTAGCCAGTGTTTGTATTCAAGATAAATTTCCTTCAGACAAAGCTTATCTTATCTTATGAAGATATTAAAAATCCATGGTATTAACACAAATGAAATCCTGTCTGATAAATGGCCTGCAATTTAAATTGTTTATAATGAGGTGCTAAAGACAGTTGTGTGTTTTGTTTCCTACCTGTTGCTACAAGCTTTCAGTCTGTGGCCTATGATGAGAACACTATAAAACACAGCAAACTGTTAGCTGCTAATGACAATAAAGTAGGATTATGACACCACATAAGTGCACGTTTAACTCAAAATTGTGTTATTCTTTTTCACTGTGTTAAAAAAAACTAACATACATTGTGTTATTTTATGACACACTGAAGTGTATTTTCACACAAAAATGGTGTCATTTCCTTTCACTAATATGTTAACATTCATTGTTTTACAATACATTAAGAGTGCATTCTGTGTGGTCTACCCTAACAAAGGTCACCAAATCTGAAAATTCAGTAGTCACCTGCAAGGTTACAGAACATACACAACACACTCTTTACAGTTACATCATAAATTCAAGTGTGTTGACCAGCAACAGTAGGCAAGTAAAAAAAAAAAAACTTTTTTTTTTAATGAAAAGAGTAAATCACTTTTGCAGCACCATAGGAATTAGCAAAATAAGATCAGACATGACAACTATTTACAAACAAAATAATGGCACAATATATTGGCTCTCATCTCCACCATAAGCACTTTGTAAATTAAAGGGCTTATAAATCACAAGACTATCTGCTTTAACAACATCTTTGTAATTACTTTCAAATACTTTGTACACATGAAAATGTTCACAGAAATGGTCAACCACAAGCTTGTTTACAAGGTAGCAGATAACACCATCAACAACAATAATTTTTTTCTATTCTGCAAAACACAGGCATTTCATGTTCAGTCTCACTGCAAATTATTAGTCCTGCTCTGTACTCTGTCCAACTGATTGTAACCCAGTTAGTTGCATGGATGTCTTGTAATACAGACTCAACATGCAAAGCTTGAGCAACAGATCGCCATAGTCCTCATTGTCAACATAAATAGATTTCATTGGTCCAAACTCCATACATTTTGAACATGATGTCTCCCAATGACATGCAATAGACATTTGATGTTTTTTGCAAGAGATTTTGTGATGTTTTCTAAGTTTTTTTAAAGTATTTTTAAAAGTCCCGGTTTTGCCTCAAATCTCATGCTCCACATATGTATTAGTGGTCCAATTTTTCAGATACAAGATGGGTAGTGTATCATGAAGTGATGTTTCGGGATCAGGTATTTATCGGGATACAGCTCTTTAAACAACTCATGATGTTCCATTATCAAATGCTTAAGAAGCAGAGTCATGCCAAATGTTACAGATGGAGAAAAAAATAATGTACATTATCTGCTGTAAAAGCAGCAGCAAAACCCAGTTTTGGTTTCCTTCTGGCACAATGTCACCAAAAAGTAGAGGAACGTTTATTACAAGAAAAAGAGTCTGAATGGAATTGAGCCCTATATTATTGCCACTACTGTCCAAGTTAATCCCTGTAGGTTGATTTTTTACGCTCCACATACCCATGGTCAAAGGCATAAATTCTAGACAACAGATCAGGTTTCAACAAAACAGTTTCTGAGAGATATTACAGCAGTAATTTCAGCTCATACTGAGCCACACCTTCAAGAATGTCATGCATAATGTCCAAAGAAAAATTATGACAAACATGAAAGAACTGTATGTTGTTAAGAGACGACTTCTTTTTTAAACCAAATACAGATTGCTTATGTGGGTCTGACTGCAATTCATTGCAGTGCATTTCAAAAAGTTCCTATCCAGGCAAGATTATTTTGGGGTCATCCTCATTGTAAACATTCTTGGCATCATCTTTTCTATCAAACATAAACAACAAAAATTGCATCCACTGAAAATTCTGTAAATCCTAGATTTGTGTGCAGCCCCAAGTTGTCCCCAGTTACCTTGTATATATTGCCAAGGACTTTTTATGCAGAAAATTGCAAATCAAGGCCACAACTCTCAAGTGTTTTGATGTCATTAATCAGTGGCTCTAGAATAGGATAAAAGACATATTTTTTAAAATCTTTAGTGTGAAACAGTGCAACCAAATGAATATTGATCAGAGCAGAGTTGAACTTTGGTGGCAGATTTTTGAGGACAAAATTCAAAGCACCTATTTTGTGAACACCGCGTTTTGAACCCAGTGGGTTAGCAGTCTCCAAGTCATCATAGAACAACTGGATTTGTAAAGAATTCTGGTGTTTAGAGAACAATGGATGTGTCTTAGAATAACTTCCATCACAAAAGTCTTCGTATCTGTCTGGTTTTGATGTACAAGTTTCCCCTAGCAGATTACAAATATCAGTGTTTTGGCTAATGAATTTTATAGTTTCCAAAATTGGTATGTAAACAAATGTAATGTTCACTGGGACTTGATCATAAGTACCTGTTTGTTTATTTCGCCTATCAAATCGAATTCCTAGAAATCTTTAACCTGAACTGCACCTGAGAGTGCAGTTCAGTAGAAAGATCTTCGAAATCACCAACAACTGATGGAACAACACTATTTGCATGTCACTTCCTTGTAGTTTAGCAATAATTGAAGCACAAATATTTTCTGTCTTTTGTTTCTTTTGCCTGATCCATTGTCATCAAAAGACTGTGTTCTGCATGACACTTGTTCCAGCAACCTCTGAGGTATCTTGGAGCATGTGGAAATTAGTTTCAAATGACCCTGGCCTTGCTGCATCTCCATCATTAGAAGAAACCTTCTTATGAGAACGAATTAAATGTTTTTTGAAACCTGAATAGGATAAAAAACTGATACCTACAACAATCTTGTGCACAAACCAACTTAAACCTGGTGCTAGGATAAAAACTGTGGTCAAGTCTTTAATGAGAGATCATGGTCTGGCAAGGAACATCCAAAGCTTGACAAATGAAACACTTACAACATTTAAGTACTTTAGTTGAAGACTTTAGCTCAAAACTCACGAACTCTGGGAGATTCATTTGTTGTTGCTACATCGGTATTGTAGACTGTGGTTTTCATGAAGGTGAAGAGCTGGCCCAGGTACTCATCGTATGACAGATTGAACACGTAGTGGGATTTAAACAGTTCATCAAATGCACCCAGCGAGCTAGTGGCTTGGCAGGGGATGAGCTGTTTGTCCAAAACAATGTAGAAAGTGTCAATCCTGTTCCTGATTCGACCAACAGCAAGGATATATGGTTGTCTACCATCTGTTCTCTGAAGGTGTTCATCCAAGCTGCAGCATGACTGAAAACAGAAGGATAACACCTTACACTGAAGTTTAACTGGCCACTTAGGTCTGTACACCAGAAAAGTTTAGATGTTTTCTGGCAAACTGTGTGCGTGTGTCAGTCAAAGAAGTCCTCGCTGTTGAAGACTTGTTGGAATTGTAGCCAACATGAAGATGTTCGGTCCTTTGTTTGCCAATGCCTTCTCAAGTAATTTTAAATTGATTTTATACATATAAAAGTACTGGCTAATTGGATATAAATAAGACCAGCATACCTTGGGAAAGTATGCTTTTGTCCACTGCATCACTGGTGTTTATCTTGGTCCTCTTCCATCCAGTTGTGGGTTGCAGGAGATGGAAGAGTAGCAGCAGAGACGCCATGTCACTGTCCCAGCCTCTCAGGAGGACAATGAGGTGAAACAAGCCATTATCGTCATAAAAAAAAAATCCCAAAACAAAATCATGTTGATTAGCCCCCTGGTGTCATCGTTCTCTGTCAGTTTCTCAGCAGCTTTTAGAGGTCGGCATAGCTCAGTTGACTGAGTCAGGTGTTTTGCCTCATTGATAACCTTGGGCCTGAAAGTTGTGTCCCACTTTTCAAGCATCTTGGAGGTTGTTTCAACTCCAAACAGCAGAAGGAAGTCTTCTTTCAGCTGTTGATCATAATCATATAAATACACAAAATTCCAAGTGGTCAGAGTAGTGTACATTCAAGCAACAAAACAATGGAGTGCATATAAATGAAAAGGTCAGCTCACCAGCCCTTTGAAATCTAAAAAACGTGGAAATGTTTTAAAGACATTTGTGGTTCTCTGTGGGTCATGCACAAGGTCTTGGTGATATTGAAAGGTCATCTTCTGAAACACACTTGCCTTATCCTGAGAATGAATGAGAAATGATATGGCTTCCCTGCAGGCATCTCCATCAAGCTGCTCAGGCAAAGTGGCTTCCAATCTTCGGCATTTCTGGACATAGTCTTAAGGCGCCATGCTAAATATCCAGTGCCTTTCTCTGCATCATAGAAGTGCTCCTGTTAAGATATTTATAAAACATTACAAAAGTCTTAAATGGTTTTACAGAAAATGTGGTAACGGTATTAATAAAAGGATAATCACTTTAAAGTAGGTTTGCCAATTTCTAATTCATGTGTAGTACCCCATTGACCAAAGTCATTCAAATTGCAAGAGACCATTTTCACTCATTTTGCATCCTAATGACAATCCTTATGGCAGAGTTGAACTTTCTAGCATATTCAAGTTTCAACTATTTTGCTAGATGTAGGTGGTGTCAACTATTTTTTTTTTTTTTTTACAAATATAAGAATATAGGGATGTCATATCTATTTTGATAAGTATCTGAAGCAGGACATTTTTTAACTAAAGTCCCAAGACTCATCAGACCAAAGCACAGATTGCCACTGGTCTAATGTCCATTCCTTGTGTTCTTTAGCCCAAACAAGTCTCTTCTGCTTGTTGCCTGTCCTCAACAGTGGTTTTCTCATTGACCCCATTTATAAGGCTTGAAATCCCACTTATTAAACCTGACAGGACACACCTGTGAAGTAAAAACCATTTCAGCTCACTACCTCTTGAAGCTCATCAACAGAATGCCAAGAGTGTGTGGAGCAGTAATCAAATTAAAAGGTGGCTACTTTGAAGAACCTAGAATATAAGACATATTTTCAGTTGTTTCACACTTTTTTGTTCAGTATATAATTCCACACGTGTTAATTTATAGTTTTGATGCCTTCAGTGTGAAGCTACAATAGTCATAGTCATGAAAATAAAGACAACTAGGTGGTCAATAGATGTCATGCGATCAGAATCGGGTTACAAAAAATAACTACACACTTTTTATCAGATATAAAATGGAGTAAAGAATACAGTTAGATTATAAAAGGACTGCACTAAAGTCTATAAAACAGCTATTGTCAAGAAATGAAATGGCATAATCAGACTTATGCTGGAAGTTTATTTTTTATTTTCCGTACCTGATTGATTTGGCCAATTCTAAATTATGACAATTATGTTCTAATGAATATCAAAGTAGATTACTCCTCACTTTTCACTGACTGTGACAACCAATATCTGATTTTATTTTTTTTTCTATCAATTTATAGATAACAGAAATATACCTACCCGTATCAGGAATTCAGTGTCAGGCATATATCTGGACTGGCCTCTATCGGTTCAGAAAATATATCTTCTTCAACTACTGTGTTGGTTTCATCAAAACCATCAAGCTCAGTGGCATCAGGAAGGCCAAACTTGTATCTGACTGGAAGACAATTATGAAAACGGAAAAAAAATGAAATACATTATGCTGATCTTAAGGTGCAGTAAGCGATTTGCATTTCTGAATATAAAGTTTGAATAGCTCTACTTTTTAAATTTAGGTCATTAACAACACCAGTAATATAATACAAATACAATAAGGATTTTTTTGGCCAGTCGATACTCAAATTGAAAACGAAAACTTTATGTATTTAGTCATCCTAAATACATAAATCCTTGTGTTCATTTTTTAAGAGGGCAACTTTGAGATGGCTACTTACCTTGAGCGATGAAATCCAAAAAGGTGAAGCCTGACAGTAGCCGGATGTACTTCTTGGTATTCTGGTACTTCACCTTGAACAACATTGCCACATCTTTATACTGCAGCTTGTGGAAAAGGTGGAGAAACATGGCTGTTAAACTTTATCAGATGCAAGGAATTCATTTCTGAGACCGAGATGGGCCCATTGTGCTCCACTGAAGCAAAGAACAAACCGTCTCTTTTAGGAATTGTAACGTGTTCTGACCTCCAAAACGGAGCAGGCGGCAAGATGTTAACAGTATTTTTGCATCCTGCTTGTGATGTAACGTTAACCAACGACCCGATTCAGCTCTTTATGAACGAGGGGAACCGATCTATTTGAGACTCGTTCATTTAACATCAGCGCAACAACATCCCATTTTCAAGCAGTTTTAAATTTTACAAAACAACCATTTAAATAAAAATAACTTTAGTTAATCCACCTCAGGTGTAAGGCCTACTCTTAAACAACTTTATTTTACCTTAACACTTGATATTTGGCCAGATAAATAAGTTGCCACTCAAACATGAACGTAATTAACAGGTTGTGTTACGGGTCCCAAATTACTCAGGGACCACGACAACGATTTTATTTCCTTTCCCCCTGTAAAACATGCGGACAGTCTAACCGCTCTATGCAGGCGGGAGAGCTAGACCACAATAGTAAAAAAGGTTCTGCTTCTCTACAATATTGTTATAATTTCTACTAAATGAATTTGTAATAGTAATTATAGTATTAATTGGATATGTAATAATAATTATACTGTTATATAAAATGTGGTTACATATTTTGGATGCAGGCCTACCACACTTGCCTCAACCAGCATCAATGACAATTTAGTCGCTTCACACTCCATGGTATGTTATCACAACTTCGTACAGTGATTACCAACCTGTAAAAGTAAATATATTCGGTTCTTACCTTGTTTAAGCCGAAAAATTCACATAAGTTCTTCGCTGTCTTCCGTCTTCTTCTTTCATCAACCAATGTAAGTGAAAAGGCGCGCACGTCCAAACCGGATGTTGTGATCAACTCCACCTGGAGTGAATTTAACTCAGTCACAGGTGTTAACATTTAACTCGCCTGATTGACAACGCTTGTAGAGCTTTTAGATTGCTACAAGTGTTAAAACAACTCCTAAATCAACACCCACCAACTCAAAATTATTAACACTGAAAAAACAACACTACAGATTTTGCTGTGTAGCCTGGGAATGCCTTGGAATCCCCCAGAATGAGCTGGAGGATGTCGCTGGGGAGAAGGGTGTCTGGGATTGCTTCCTGGACCTGTTCCCCCCCGCGACCCGATCTTGGATAAGTGGAAGACAATGCATAGATGGATGAATATTGTGCCTTCCAATACCATTGAAACAGAGGGCAATAATTTGACGGGGTTATCAGATTGGATAATTTAAAACCGAGCAGATTCCAGTAGGTGTGATTTTTTTTTAAAACCTTTATTTGTGTGAAAAAAATTAGACCAATTCTATTGATTTACAAAAAGGAATCCCAACTACTTGTCAGCTACCAGTTCTGAAAGTAAGCCAACATTTTGGTATGTGCTTCATAGCGTTCTATTGGTAGTACACTAAAGAGCTGGTCAGCATTTAATGAGAAAAAAAATGCTTTTAATCCATGCTACTTCTGAATCTAAAACACTCAAGTTGCTTGCTCACTCCTTCCGATCTTGCAATGCATGAAGGTGTAGTAAAAAATGTAATTAGACCTAAATGTCTGGAAATTAAGAGGATGTTGTGTAACATCATTTCATCATTTTAGTATGTGTTGTTTTGATAGTTTCCCAGCCTGAATACAGCATTTCTATTGGGATCAAGGATGTGGAATTCACAGCGATGGAATACTTACTTTCACTGAAAAATATTTAGTTCTCCCTAAAATGTTGCTTAAATCTGTTCTTACTATCGCAAACCTCCTATCCAGTATCTTTCTGTATTGTGATCTAGAAGTTTTTTCCATACCCAGAAATATTAGTGTCCCATACTTGTCAAACAAGATTGTCAGTCAGTCAGTAATTTTCTACCGCTTCTTCCATAGTGGGTCGCGGGGGAACTGGTGCCTATCACCAGGAGTCTATGGGCGGGAGACCGGTACACCCTGGACAGGTAAACAAGATTGTTGATATATAAATTTAACCACAGCAGCCCCATCAACTTGTCAGGCTCCCAGTTCTACTTTAAAAATAGCAGATTTGCACAACAAATAATATTCATCACAATAAACATGTCTGCTGTATATTCAGCTGTGTTTTAGATTTATTGATCAATATTTCTGATGATTGCAGTTGTTTAAAATAAACCATGATATATACAGAAATGACTGACTGGCTTTCCAGTGCATTAGCCGACAGTGAGTTAAAGTTTTATTGCAGGTTTTCAATTTTGATGATCAAAATATTTAAGCCAGTACTGATTAAAAGCAGTCTCTCATGAGTCCTTGAATAGATGACTGCTTTCAAACAGTGACTGGTAACACACCCCTGTTCTTCTGGTCTATGTACGTTTATTTGCGCATCGAAATCAAAATAATAGTAAAATCAACTTGCAGCAGGTTCTTTGAGGTAGTTTTGAAAATGATGGCCTCACAAGACAACCTCCATTTAGGCTGTACATGAAAGCATATGTTTCTAACATTTATCAAGATTTATAAAAAAAAAAATGTTTTTAAATCTGCATTAAAGTATATTATTAGTTCATTCATTTTATAGTCGTCAAATGGTGGATCTGCTTAGTCCTGATACATTTTATAAATAGGAGAAAGAAAATCAGATTTTTCAGTATCTGACTTGTAATAGTCTCATTTCTGTTTTGAAATATAAGCAATTAGTTGTTCTCCAGTATTAGGAAATGGAGTGATAAAATCAAACCATTAGGAAGAACCTGGGGCATATTTGTTAAACTGATCAGGGGAAAAAATCTTTCTTTAACATTTTCTGTTTTTTTCCTAGTCTGTTTTTACTTGTGAGCTCTACATGGAAATTAAATAATATAAAAAGACAGTTTGCCAATATTCACTAGGCCAAAGTTGAGACTAAAGACGAGGCTTTGGCATTTAGAGGTTATGGACATGAAGAAGAAAAGACTGAAAATCAATTTAATCTTACAAGTGCGCTAACAGGCAAGCAGCTCGGCAAGCAGCTCACACACTTGGGTCTGACAGCTCTGGGAAATAACTGCTTGTAAAAAAAGACTGCAATGTTGTAATAAGCATTGAGTTAATGCTTGTTTTTGACTTACGCGAGACGTTCCCTGCCAGCATGAGCAGAGCTTCACATGTCAGATCCGCTAAGGAGGCCGAGGGGAGGATGCTCACAAAGGTGAACACCTGCAAGCAGAGGAGAGAAAAGCGATAGAGGTCAGGCTTAATCACAGAATCAAATATTAACATGTCTTCTCGTTGACCAGCTCTATGAATCTTTAATTCCTTTATTAGAGATAAACTTCAGGTAAATCAGGGCCACTGACCTTTAGTGCCCTTAAAAGGAACATATGCACGTTTTAAAAGCTCCTCTTGCCCCTCTTTCTTGTTATACTACACTTAAATTATTATTATTATTGTGTCCGGACTTCAATATGATAGAGAATTTGTGGTGGGAGCTAAAGATTAGGTTGGTTAGGATGCCTTCCGACCTCAAAGACTTGGAGAGCATAATCAAAGATAAATCAACAAAAGTGAAAGCATGCAAAATCGCTGGTCAGCAATTATAAACAGGGTTTGACTGCTGTAATCCCAATAAAGATTTTGCCTTTGATTGTGAAGGGTTGACATAATTTTCTTGAAGCCATTCATTTTTAAGCAATGTAAATAAAAACGGAAATTGTTTTATTAATTGATATTTGTACAGAGCTGCCTTTTGGTTGTTTTAAGATTTGCACAGTAGGCACTGTTATTAACTGCTTGACTTGCAGCAAGAAGGTTCTGGGATCAAATTCCAGCCTGGGGTCTTTCTGCGTGGAGTTTGCATGTTCTTTCCATGACCTTTAGGTTAATCGGTCTCTCTAAATTGCCGCTAGGTTTGGTTGTTTGTCCTGTGTCTCTCTGTGTTGCCCTGTGTGGGACTGGTGACCTCTCCTAGGTGTACCTCGCCTCTTGCCTGATAACTACTGGAGATAGGCACCAGCCCCCCAGCGACCCTAAGTGGATGTGAAGGTATAGACAATGGATGATTGTATTATTTTCTTTCATTGTATTCTTAAACTCTGATAATTTTGTTCCTTGTTTTCTTACCAACATAAGGTTAAATAAAAAAAAACAAAACATGAATCTGTTTTAATTGCAATCACTCCCAATCTTTACCACTTTCATGTTTTTAGAAACAAGGAAATTCGATCTTACAAGGGTGTACTGGTAAATTCAAGTCTCTTTGTAAATTGTTTTGGCATCAGGAGAATTTGCATCTGCAGATGGGAAAAAACCTTAAAAAATACACAATTAAAAAACTGCAGCATCCTCTGTTAGCTGTGTCTCGTGTGACAGAGTTGTGTTTCCACCACGACAGCAACATCAGATAAACAGCCCTTCTCTTTCACACACGACAAAAAAACAACAAAATCTGTATTTGTGGTTTTACTGAATGACAGCGAAGAGGAATCTGGTGTTTTGATTAATATTGTATCCACACGCTTTGATCCTAAATGGGTTTCCTTTGCTTTGGACATGGGGCCGTGCTGGAAACTGTTCAATCCAGGAAGCCTGGCGACAAGAAAGGAGGGGGATTGTGTTACGTGTCGCACTGGAGACATCTGGAAGTCAGTGATTCACAGCCAGCACACACACGGCTCATGTTGGGGTGCTTCATAACAAAAAAAGATAGATTTCAGTTTGGCCTTTTTTCCCTCTCCAACTAACTTTACACTGCATTACACTTAAGTACAGCTTTCCTTAATTGAACAGTTTCCTGAACACACAACCTGTCAGCTACAATTACCTATAGAGCCCATGTTTCACTTCTTAAATAAAACATTCCCATCGATAATTTATCATGCAAAACCTTTTTAAAAGAGAACATGGTGGGAAATGTAACTTTACATTCCTCACGATTCACCACTTATTTTTATTTAAATGTGCCATCCTTTGATCAGGGTTGCGTTCATAACAGCAGTCACAATGGTGTGAAATACCAGAAGTTTGTCAGGTCAAATCATAGAAAAATGCTGGAGTGCCCCAGATTTCAGAGCAGGGTTCATAATGGCTTGTTACATCTGTTTTCACGCTCCGTGAATCCAGACAGGCATCGCAAACATACAGAATTCAATATTTCAAAAATATCTATAACCAGTGAATAACCTTGGACATACGCCATTCTGAGCAGGAGAAGGCATCCTGATTTCACTATTTTAAACTTTCATAACAGCTTTGTGGTTAATAAATGGCAAAGAGACTGAACTTATAAAGCGCCCTTCCAGTCATACGACCATTCAAAGTGCTTTACACCAAAGTCACATTGACCCAGTTGCACTCACATTAATATACTGATTGGTAAGAAACTTGAGATGAAGTGCCTTGACCAGGGGCACACCGGCATGTGGTAGGAGGAAGCTGGAATCAAACCCAAAACATTTGGATTGTAAGACAACTACTCTTCGCACGGAGCTGCAGTCAAGCCACAATAACACCTTTTAAAGGTATAGTTTGGTGTGTATGGAAAAATGCAGCGAAGTCCCATTGTAAAATACAAAATATGCACAAAATCTTTTTCATTTGTTTGCAGCATACTGCAGACAGCAGAGGAATCACAAAAAATCATATTACGCCATTCCACCTAATTAAGCTACAAAAGCTGTGTATTAACATAGTTAAAACTTAAACTGAGAAGAATAAATAACACGATGGACGACAGAAAATCAGGGTAGAAGATACAGGAAGTAGCATAAAATTTTAACAGTAACATAAGGAAAATCATATGAAATTTGGATATTTTTTATGATTTATTTGAATTGTTCTTTCTTTCAGGGCAAACTAATTTTACGATGACCACACTAAAACATATGTTAATGAAAATAATGAAAATGGAAAAAAAAATCACAAGCCCTCCACACAGCTTACTGTGCTAACAACAGACAGGTACATCTAAAAAAACTTTAATATTGCGTAAAAGTGCAATATTTTTTGCCAGCCATTTCAGAAATGAAACGGTTATTTTATAGAGATTCGTTCCACAGAGTAAAATATTTCAAGCTTTTATTCCTTGTAATTTTAATGATTATGGCTTAGAGGTAAAGAAAACCCAAAATCCAGTGTCCCAGAAAAGTAGAATATCACATTAGACCATTTAACAAACGATGTTTAAAGCACAAGTGTCAGGCCTCTGAAAAGCATGCCCATTTCAATGCACACAATGCTTGGTTGGGCCTCCTCTTGCATGAATTACTGCATCAATGTGTCATGGCAGAGAGACAATCAGCCTATAGTTCTGCTGAGGTGTAATGGAAGCCCAGATTGCTTTGATAGCTGCCTTCAGGTCTTCTGCCTTGTTGGGTCTGGTGTCTCTCATCTTCTGCATGACAACAGCCCATATATCTTCTATGGAATTAAGGTCAGGGGAGTTGCTGGCCAATCAAGAACAGGAACACCATGGTCATTGAACCAGTTGTTGGTACCTTTGGCAGTGTGGGCAGGTGCCAAGTCCTACTGGAAAATAAAATTAGCATCCATACAGCTTGTTAGCAGAGGGAAGCATGGAGTGCTGTAGAATTTCCTTGTAGATGACTGCATTGACTGTGGACTTCAGAAAACACAGTGGACCAACAACAGCAGATGACATGGCACCCTGACCAATCTTTGACTCTGGAAACTTTACACTGAACTTAGAGCAACGTGGATTCTGTGCCTCTCCACTCCTCCAGACTCTGGGACCTTGACTTCCAAATGAAATGCAGAATTTACTGAACTTACTGAAAACAGGACTTTGGACCACTGAGCAACAGTTCAGTTCCTTTTCTCCTTACCCCACGTAAGACAGTTCTGACGTTGTCTCTGGTTCAGAAGTGGCTTGACAGGAGGAATGTGACATTTGTAACCCATGTCCAGTATTCGTCTATGTTTGGTGGCTCTTGATGCACTGACTCCAGCCTAAGTCCACTCCCTGTGAAGTTCCCCCAAAATCTTGAATAGATTTCACTTGACAATCTGCTCAAGGCTGTGGTTCTCCCTGTTGCTGGTGCACCTTTTCCTTTTGCTCCAACTTCATTTTCTGTTAATATGCTTGCATACATAACTCTGTGAACATCCAGCTTCTTCAGCAATGTCCTTTTGTGGCTTATCCTCCTTGTGAGGGGTGTCAATGACTGTCTTCTGGACATCTGTCACATCAGCCGCATTCCCCATGATTTTGTAGCCTACGACCCAGAGTGAGAAACCGTTTAAAGGCTCAGGAAACCTTTGCAGATGTTTTGAGTTAATTAGCTAATTAGGGTGTGATACCATGAGTGCCCAATACTTAATTTTTTCACAGTATTCTAATTTTCTGAGACACTGAATATTGGATTTTCTTTACCTGTGTAACATAAACATCAAAATTACAAGAAACAAAGGCTTGGAATATTTCACTCTATATGTAATGATTTTATATAATATATGAATGCCAGTTTCTGAGATGACCGGCAAAATATATTGCACTTTTATGCAATATTCAAATTTTATGAGACGTACCTGTAGGTTTTGCCCTCTGGTGATGTAATTTTCCATAAATAGTAAGGTGAGGCGTTTTACCATCTGGCTAAAGATGCATCTTAAAATGCAAGGAGAAATGTGTTTATTCCATCCTTTTTATAATCCAAAAGCATCAGAATTCTCAATATGTGTTTATTTGATTTGTTCCTGGTTATTTATATTTGTTCTATAGTTAAATATAGCTTTGAAAAGAACCTTGAAGCTCCTGGTATGACCCCACCACTGCTTCCGAACTTATACATGTGGACTACACTTAAAGTGAGTTCCATGCCAGGAAACCAATCAGTTTAAATGATTTCTACCAATTCTGCCAGGAAGAGTTGTCACCTCAATGATGCCAGCAGCTCATCAATGGCTACAAAAAGCATGTGGTTGAAGTTTAACTTCCTAAGAGGCATTTAAGTATTACTTGGACTAAGTATAAATTTCAGTCTTTATGTATAATTTTAACCATGTATGGATTAGAGAAAATTCACAATAAATTCAAACACTTCTTGTTTTTAGGAATTGTTGAAATTGTTTGTTGTATAATCATTTCACCCCAGAAAAAGAACAATTAAACTGCAAAATTAAGACCCCTAAAATACTATGAGAATTAAAATAAAATACAAAAAAACCATTTCATACGTATCTCTTAATTAATAGGCCCTAGAGAAATGAATGTCCTAGTAAGGAAAATAACAAGAGGACAAAAAAAAAAAATCTTGATTAGGACCGTCTGGGTCTCTTGTGGGCTGTGCCCCTGTGGGGAGGGGATTGATGGCTTTCTGTTCAGGGCATGTATTAAATATCTGTGTCCTTGTTGGGGGTGGTCCTGTGATGAGGTTCATGTTGTGATTCATGGGGGTGGGAGTGTCATGGGGTTAAGATTGAAATTAACTGGGGGGTTGGGACTGTTTTATCCTGGGGCTGCTCTGGTTGGCTCATTTGGACCAGGTGGAGCCCTTATCTTTTTTTTTTTTTGTTTTTTGACCCGTCTCTGGATGGGTGAGGGGGTCACTAGGGTCAGGGCCAGGGTCATCCGGGTATTGCTTCCCTGCCCTAGTGTGGACTAGTGGCTCGTGCAGTCTGTCTGTCTCCACCCCAGAGTGAAGGGGACCACCTCCTGGGTTCGGGGACTAAAATGCGGGGCCTGTTTTCCCCCTGTCGGTGGCCGGTGCTTCTGCCAACCGGTGTGTTGGTGGTTCTCAATGGTGTTCTTGGGGGGGGAGGGGGATACTCTTGGTGGTAGTTCTCCCAGGGGCTCCTGTGCTCTTAGGGTCCTTCTCCATGTCTGGTCCTGGGGGGAAGGTCTGTGGCTCCTCACGTCTGCTATCAAATATTCTTATGGAGAAATAAATACACAAGCACACTCCCACATACATCCAAGTGTTTGGATTCAGGTGTTTACAGATACATAGATATACTGATATACTCTATTTCGAGCTTCTATTCCCACTAAATACATCTTGTAGTAATTAGTACCGTGTAATTTTCTGTAACGTTATTGTTGTTATATATACACATTTGTTGTTGTCCCCATGTTTTTTTCTTCCTTCTCTCTCTCTTTCTGCAGGCATAGAAGCAGACTTCTAGGGTGTCATTATGTATTCTCTTTATCCTTCTTTCTCTCCTCTATTCCGATCGTATTCTCTTTCTTTAAACTTTTTGCCACACCTCTCTCCCTTTCTTTCAACTTTCTTTCCCTTTCATTTCCATCTCCGTGTCCACTGCATTTGAAATAACCCCAAAGTAATTTCTAATAAAGTTTTGATATACATCAAGCAGAGCATTTTAGCGAATGGTGTAATGCTTCACTTGTAAGTAAATCTGTTGGGCTTCTTCTTGGGACTCATTGGGACAATAATTCTCAGAGCTACTCTGCGGGACAGGACCCAGGCACAGTGGGAAATCCTTCAATGTAAAATAAATTGGCTGATTTTACTATACCCTCACAATAGGATAATGACATCAGGTCTATATGAGTAACGGATCACTTTATAATTCTGCATCACTCAGGGAATGATGCAGACCGAGGTAACAGAGGTGCTGCATTGACACTAAAAAGCAGAAGTTCCACATTCAAAACAAGGCTTAATTTTATAAAACAAAAGAATCCTCAACTCCAACTTGTAACAGAACAATATACAAACCACATAGACAGAAAGGTTTCTATCTCAGTTGAGGCAATCGTTACTAAAACACTACTCTTAGCCTGGTACCATGAAAGGATCCCACCTGAGAAAGAAGTACAGTCAATAAATTCCCTCCTTACTAAATATTCCACAGTCAACAGTTTCCGTAGTAGTTTTATAACAAAGTGGAAGGAATTGGGAAAACAAAAACTCATCCACGAAGTTGAAGTCCATGTATAACATGCAGAGCAAGGTCAGCAGCTGCTGAGGCATAGACATTCTGCAGAGCCAATAGCTACAGATCTTTGAACCTCATGGGTCTTATAGATAAGATCCACAGAGAGCATCAAGCAAGAGGTTTCTATGGCTGAGTAGCTACCTCGAAACTTTATATTACTGAGTGCAAAGCATAACATGTAGTTGTCTAAAGCATGCCACCATTAGACTCTAGAGCAGTGGAGACATCATCTCTGCAGGAACAAATCATCGCTCTCTGTCTGGCAATCCAATGGATGAGTTTAGGTTGGGTTGATGCCAGGAGAAGGGCATTTCCCTAACTGCATTGTGTAAAGTTTGATGCAGAAGGGATTAGGGTGTGGGGCTGTTTTCCAGGAGTTAGGTTTGGCTCTATAGCTCCAGTGAAAGGAACTAAAAATGCTTCAGAAAACCAAAATATATTCCCAGAAGACGTTTTAGTTATACAATACGTTTTTTTTTTCCTTCTGGAAAATATGAAATGGCACATTAAAGCATACCCAAACTTTCAATATTTACAAAGTATGGAATAAAGGGCTAATTTCACCGTGTAAAGACCTCAAGACAATGTTGGGTGACTTTCAAGACCTCAAGTGGTCCTATGCCTGTTTCACGCTCATGAACAGATGCATTCTTTTATATAGGTTGACAACTTGTGAGTATTCAAAGAAGGAGGCTCAGTCCAAAAGAACTTAGTAGACTGAAAAAGCTTGCCGTGTCCAAGACACAGAGCAAACATCACAGTAAATCTTGCACAAGAGCCTTTTCGGTATCCTGATATATTTGTTCTTTCTTCGAGCTCATTGCAAGAGAAACCATCTCTGAGACCAATTTAGCCACATGGGCTTAGGAGAACCTTGGAAAATTAATGTCACTCCTCACAGTTTGTTGCTTCATTGAGAAATGTACCCTAAAACTGTATTGCAAAACAGGTAAGTCTGCACAGAAACACCACTTAGTTCTCTGGGCATGAGCTCGTCTGAGATGGACATTTTAGATTTGGATTTATTTTTAAAAACTGGCATCAATGGGCATCAGGTCCAGCAAGTGAAAGATAAAAGACAAAGACAATCGAGCTTGTTATCAGGAAAAGGTGCGAAAGCTAGCATCTGCCTTGGCATCAGAATCCACTGCCCAGCTGACCTGCATATTTTTGAAGATACCATTGATGCAAAAGCATCTATGCTTTTTCCCACGAGGTGGGGTTATTTAAGCAGGACAATGCAAGGCCTCAGGCTGCATAGCATCCAGGAGCATGGCTTATGAAAAGTGTCTGAATGCCCTGAGGTCCGGCTCTACAATAAAAAAAAAATATTTTGAGAATAATGCAGAGGATAATCAGACAGCTTATACAACCACAGACTGATTCAACAGGGATAATCAGATTTCATTTGTAAAACTGCAACACTTGATTTTCTTATTCACCAACCTGGAAAAGAACAGGTTACACAGGATAACAGCAAACACACCTCCCTCAAAACATTTGAGTGTGCTACCTGCATAAAATGTAATTATGTCTGCTGATAAAAGTTAAATAAGTAATCTTATCAAAAACATTTTTACGTTTGAAATACAACATTAAAACATGTAAAAAAAACTAATGGCAGATAGTGATAAAACTACAGCAGAATATCTGCTGGCTCTCATGCAACAGAGGTGTGTTTTCGCATGTTTCTGCCATATGAGGATTTCATGAAAAAGCAGTGAAGCAAAGAGGAGGAAAAACCTTCCCAAGTGGATACGTTAAAACACTCAGAAAGCTGCCTGAAGCCAAGTATTAAAACATGCTATTGTCCATAGGAGCTGCTGATCCAAATCTTTTTCTATTGCAAGCATTTTGTGCCTCACTTCTTGCACACTTTGAGCTTATTAAGTGGTTATTTTTTTAGCTTACAGTTCCCTTCTCTTTTTTTTACTCCCTGCTTTGACTTATGTAGGGTTTGATTTCCAGAGTTAAGCATGATTGAGGTGGCGGGTCTTGTGTCTCTCATGAGTCTCTTTGATGCGCAATCCTCTTTAATAAAATCACAGTATATCTATTTTTGACTCATTTACTGCACTCAGTTTAGATCTGTTCGCAGCTGATTATTGTTTTGGCATAGCATCCTGTGACCTGCAAGTGTTGCAGAACAAGTCAGTCAGACACTTGTTAACCTCAGCATGAACAAACTGCAGAAGTGTTTGACAAAATAGCTGCAGGTTACAGGTGTGGCTCATCTGCAAAATACAATGCTCATTCCACTGTCGTCTTTCCCTGCTAATTGCAGACAAAACAAAGGTAGTTAGGATGAGAACTTTCTTTCTGTGCTCGATAATCTTTTCATTCACCAGTTTGCATCACAATTCAAACTGGTGCGTAAGTATACATCATGTCGCCGCACTAACAAACAAACATCTGTCCAAAACAAGCCAATAAAACAGAGCCAAATATCAAATGCAATTTAAAATGTTAAGCATTGTGTTCTTTTCCCCATGAACAACAAACAGAAAGAGGAAACTGTTGACAGTCTGCAAAGCTACATTGGCAAGCCTTTTTAGAGAGTCGTAATGGAAAAACCACACAAAGCGACGGCCACCCCAACATCAAAGCAGGCCCAGTTTGAATGCTCCCGCAGTATCACCACCATATCAGATAAGAGCTACACAGACATTTTAAACCCCATTGACCAGAAGCATACCAGCCTTGATGCCAGGCTGGCCCTGGTAGAGGTTCTGCACAAACAAATTCCAGGCCCTGAGGGAATCACTGGAGTACAGCCTGGAACAACTGGCTACGCTGGTGACTGAGAGTAAGATGCCAAGTGAAAATGTACTAAAATGGGATGACCCAGCTTGACAGCGACATCTATTAAGGATGTCCAAGCGGGGAGCATGCTGGACAACCTTGTTTGACCCGTCATTCCTGAGCATGACAGATTTCCTCCAGTTTAAGATACCGAGCACCACCGTAAAGTCCATAACATTCCATTGTGTGCATTGCCTGGGAGCAAAGCAGCCCAACAACCCCAGGCAAGATCCATTACAGCAAAGTTCGAACATTGTAAACACAAAGGACAAGTCAAACGCTGCGGTAGGGAACTGCATGGTACGAACTAGTGTGAACGATCAATTTTCAAAGGAGATTCTTGACTGCTGTTACACTCTTTTTCCTGGGAGGAAGATGCCCATTGCGAAGGGATTACGTGCTGGTGTCACGGTTGATGGTTTTTATGTAAATGGACAGCTGTTCTTGGATCAGGAGATTTACTCGTGGCTTTACTAACTACACCTGCTGGTAAGATTAAACAGTTAATCATTGTGATTGTGATTTTATTGCTCCTCCATAGCTTTTGCTGTGTTGGGGCCGAAGTTATGGAATAACCTGCCATTACCTATCAGACAGGCCTCCTCATTAGCTGCTTCTAAATCTTCACTTAAAACTTATCTTTTTACTATGGCTTTCTCTACCTTTTAATTTGTTATGTTTAGTTTTATTCTTATATTTATGAGTTTTATTCCTACTTGTACTGTACAGCACTTTGTTCCCTTTGATGGCTTTTAAAAGTAATTTAGGAATAAAATTGGATTGGACTGGCTGCACGGTGGCGCTGGTAGCACTGTTGCCATGCAGCAAGAAGGTCCTGGGTTCTTTCTGCATGGAGTTTGCATGTTTTCCCCGTGCATGCGTGGGCTCTCTCCGGGTACTCCGGCTTCCTCCCACAGTCCAAACACTTGACTGTTAGGTTAATTGGTCTCTCTAAACTGCCCTTAGGTGCGACTGAGTGTGTGCATGGTTGTTTGTCCTGTGCGTGTCTATGTTGCCCTGCGATGGACTGGCAACCTGTCCAGGAGGTACCCCGCCTCCCACCATTGACTGCTGGAGATAGGCACCAGCTTCCCCACAACCCACTATAGAAGAAGAAGCGGTAGAAAATGACTGACTGACTGACAATCTTACACACTAATATTTAGGGGTATAGATCACATCTAGATCACGACTGGATTAATGTGTCGTTTTCTTTTCTTTCTCTTCTTCACAGACACACACAATCTCTCCCCCTTTCTCTGTCATACATGCACACACACACACACACACACACACACACACACACACACACACACACACAGGAAGAGACAATACAAATTTATTTTGTACCTTACACTTAGTCATTGGAATGCAATCCGATTTGTCACATGGAATGTACATGGAATTGGAAATAATATTAAAAAGTATAACAATAGATCAACTAGAAAAACTTGAAGCAGCTGGTGTCTTACTTCAGGAAACCCACATATACAAATCTGGCCTAGATGCACTAAGTACACCAGAATTTCATTATAATTTTTTTTTGTTTGCTAACTATAATCCCAAACAGAGAAGGGTAGCTACTTTAATTAATTAAAGAATACAGTTTACATGCAAAGACACATCTCATCCAGAAGGGAGTGGTAATTATTAACATAACATAACATAACCATAAACAACAAAGACCTGTATCACGAATGCATATGGTCCTAATATGGTTGACTCCCCTATGCTGCAGCCTTCCAGGGTCGTTTCCACCTGTCCTTTGCTACTCTTGTGTGTTGCAATCCTTCTACCGTTGTCATCGTTCTAACAACTGTGCAACTCTAAGTGACCAACTCACTCACACCCGCTCAACACAAACACTTCTTTCTACACAAACAATCACCCACACGCATATCCACACCCACCCACCGACACAGATAATCCAAATGGTTCAAGGTCATTCACATACAAGTTACCATTATACTATTAAATCAACATGGCCTGCCTACTTTGATGCTGGATCCAGTCTTGATTTAATAAAGGTAATCACGCAATTACGATTTCATCTTCAGATATCCTTTTTGTCAAGCACAATTTCAAGGAGAAAAACACGTTTTTAGGTGTCTCTTTAACAAGTCTTTTTGACGACATGCAAGACCTCTCACTCTGAGATGCTCCATTAGGCCCAAGTACTTCAACTGGTGTCTGATCAATGCTTCATTAAACTGTCCTGTGATTGCATGAGAGAGATAATAATATATCTATGTTGTTTCCATTAACCTTCACTGCCTTTTCTGAACTGATGTGCCTGGCTGCTTGGACTAATTACACTTAAGACAGTGCATATACCAGTCCTCTTTACCCATGAGCAGCTCTGTGAGCTTCTGCAGGCTGTTTTTAAACTGGGTCACTACTTCCAGACACAACCAAAGGGTCATGTTAAACCAGCAGCTCATTTGGCAGATACAGTTAGCAGTCAGATTACAGCTAATACAACTCTTTTTAAAAGATTTTGTTTTGCCAGTCAGAACTTTACAAGATGAGTGTATGTATGAATGTATTTCTCCAATCTTCAAGGGATAGAAATCATACATACAGGCTCAATTATACGCTCAGTCCTCATTACCAGTGTAAATTTCCTTTAGCAAACTGTAGAAAAACCATATGCTTTCTGTAGCCACCACCAAGCTCCTGTAGCCAAGCTACTGAAACAATTCTGGTTGAATATTTGATCACTCTTCTAACCAGAATTAGCATAGTTCACTTATGTTTTTTATCTAATCTGATGTCAGGGTCACACAAAAAGCTTAATGTTATCCTACTTTATCCATTCAAGAGCCAATCCTGATAAGTGTTTCGGATCAGTGTCTTGTTGGAACATGCAAAAATATAATTAACGTGAAGTTCTTCAATTTGGAGGTAGTTTTCTGTCCTAATTATTCCACCCAGGGACACTAATGCCCTTTGTCCACGGGCTCTGCTTAGCACAGCTCAACTCCACTCAGCCCATTTTGCGAGCATTTCCATTACTGTTTTTTTCTGGCCCAGTACCTCCTTTCTTGGTCCCTGCTCAGGAGCAGGTACGTCGGGGGTGAAAAAGGACTACATGTACCGTGAACGGACTGCTGTTCACTGATTTTACTATTAACAAATTATAAACCATGCCCGAAGGCTGAAAGAAAAGAAAAAGGACTCCAGAATTACACGCAGGCAGTATTTAATAACATCCTAAACCATCAGCTCACACATAAAATCAGTTGTTTAGACGCACAAACATTTCCCCCAAAACACACAAATTTATTGACATTTCATGAGTCACGAAAAGTCCCAATACCATGTGCCACCAGAGGGTCTAGAAAAGTAAAAAAAATCCACAAAGCAAAAAAAGATTTACATAGCCAGTATTAGTTTTTCCCCACAGTGTACATGCATCAGAATACAATATATCCATCAGGCTTTTACTGGTCAATACAATGTCCAGTTTTCTTTCAGCTCTGATCTTGAATTTTCAGACTTTTGACTCTGTTGAGCCATCCATTGCCCTAGCTCTCATCAGTAATGCCTTTATGCGATTCTTTTTAAATAAAATTGGTTATGTAAAAACAAAATCATTGGCATACTCCCAAACATGATAACTTCATCTGCACCAAATGAGACAACATTGGAAATAATTGTAGAACCTGATTTGTTTGGACTGTTTTGATCCTGTGGAGCTTCCTGACTTATCAAAATATTAGCTTCATCTAAAACTTTCATTTGTATGTTAGACCCAATTCCAAACAAATTATTTAAGGAAGTGTTCCCTCTGATTACCAGCGCCATTTTAGATATGATTAATCTATCTTTAGTAAATGAATATGTACCACGGGCCTTTAAGGTAGCTGTTATTAAACCTTTACTTAAGAAGCCCTTGATTGATCAAGATGACTTAATAAATTACAGACCTATATTCAACCTTCCGTTTTTATCTAAAATTCCTAAGAAAATAGTTGCTAATCAAGTGTATGAACATTTACACAGCATTGATCTGTTTGAAGAGTTTCAGTCAGGTTTCAGTTTTCAACATAACACTGAAACAGCTCTGCTGAAAGTCACTAATGATATTCTTACGGCCTCAGATAATGGACTTGTGTCTGTACTTGTCTTCTTAGATCTCAGTGCTGCATTTGATACAGTCGATCACAATATTCTCTTAGAAAGGCTGGAACATGCTGTAGGGATCAATGGAACAGCACTAGGCTGGTTTAAATCTTATTTGTCAGATTCCAGTTTGTTCAAGTAAATAATAAATCATTTTCAAACTCCAGGGTTAATTGTGGAGTACCACAAGGTTCAGTGCTTTGGCCAATTCTCTTCACTATATATATGCTTTCAATAGGTAAAATTATCAGACAGCATGGGATACATTTTCACTGTTATACTGATGATACTCAGCTTTATTTATCCATAAATCCTGATGAATCCAACCAGTTAGATCAACTACAAGCATGTCTTGAAGACATAAAAACTTGTGTGACTTAAAATTTTCTGCTTCTAAAATCAGCCAAGACAGACGTTGTCGTCTTTGGACCGGAGAAAAAACAAACTGATTACTCAATCAATGTGGAAGGCATTAAATTCACCTCTGGTAATAATAGAAAAAAACTTTGGTGTTATTTTTCACCAGGACCTGTGATTTAAATCCCATATTAAACAGATTTCTGGGATTTCCTTTTTTCACCTCCGGAACATTGCCAATATTAGAAATATCCTATTCAGAAGTGATGCTGAAAAACTAGTCCATGCATTTGTTACTTCAAGGCTGGATTATTGTACTTCTGTACTATCAGGATGTCTACAAAATGCAGTTAAAAGCCTTCAGCTGATCCAAAATGCTACAGCAAGAGTTCTGATGAAAATTAAAAGAGAAATCATATTTCTCCTATTTTAGCTTCCCTTTTTCCCTGTTCCCCCTTGTTCCATATATTCCTAACAGAGCACTTCGTTCTCAGACTGCAGGTTTACTGCTGGTTCCTAGAGTCTCTAGAAGTAGACTGGGAGGCAGATAGTTATCAGGCTCCTCTCCTGTGGAACCAGCAGCCAGTTTTAGTTCGTGAGGCAGACACCCTGTCTACTTTTAAGGCTAGGCTTAAAACTTTCCTTTTTGGTAAAGCTTATAGTTAGAGTGGCTTAGGTTATCTTGAGCTATCTCTGTAGTTATGCTGCTATAGGCTTAGGCTGCTGGAGGACATAATGACGACTTTCACTCTCTATGCTACATTATCATACTCCTCTCCAATTTTATGTTATTTGCAGTTATTTCAGCTTTTAACTGTTCACTCTGTTTTTTCTCTTTCTAGAAGCTACAACTGGCCTGACTCTGTTAAGCTGTGACACCTTCCCGGAGAGGGACATTGGCCAAGCTTCTGCTGCCAACAACTTCATGCTCACCTTGTACCAATGATACACTTGGCTCCGTCTTTCAGTATTTAACCCCGTCTCTCCTAGACATAGCTACTGGCTGAGCTTCTACTGTGACTAACTGTGTGTGCTCTCTTTCATACTCTAGACTTGAAAACTGGCTCAGAGTTCATCTTCTTAACTGTCTTTCCCTCCTAGATTAAGCCATTAAAGGAGCTACACCCATTAACGTTTTACTTTTCTTTCCCATAGAAAGTACTGCTAGATCAGTGCCTTTGTGTTCTTTTTGTGTCTCTGCTCTGTTCTTTCAAACTCGCAGTCGATTGTGGCAGATATCCGTTCACACTGAACCTAGTTCTGCTGGAGGTTTCTTCCTGTTAAAAGGGAGTTTTCCTCTCCACTGTCGCTACATGCATGCTCAGTATGAGGGATTGCTGCAAAGTCAACGCCAGTGACTGTCCACTGTCTCTACATGCTGATCCAGCTGCTACGAGTCACTGACTTGATACAATCTGCTGGGTTTCCTCAGATAGAAAAACTTTTTAACCAATTTGAATAATAAACTGAATCTGACTGCACTGTTTTCTAATTAGTCGTAATTGGAATGTATATTTAATTCAATTCAAAAATACTTTATTTCTTGACAAGGGAAATTATTTGTTGTTGTAGCTAATTTTATACAGGCTTCTTTAAAAAGCTGTTGTAGATGCTGATGGCTGTGGGCAGGAAGGATCTCCTGTAGTGGTCTGTCTTACAGCAGATCTGAAGAAGCTTCGGACTGAAGACACTCTGTTGTACAACAGTCTGATGAAGAGGATGCTCAGGGTTCTCCATAATGTGCTTCATTTTATGAAGAATCCTTCTTTGAACAATGATCTCCAAACGTTCCAGAGGAGTCCCCAGAACAGAACCAGCCTTTTTTATCAGCTTGTTGAGCTTTATTAAGTCCCTGGCTCTGCTTACCCAGCAGATGATGGCAGAAAAGATCACACTTTCCACAACAGACTTAAAGAAGATATGCAGCATCTTGCAGCAAACACCAAAGGACCTAAGCTTCCTCAAGAAGTACAGTCTGCTCTGTCCCTTCTTGTAGATGGCTTCACAGTTGCATCTCCACTCTAGTCTGTTGTCCAGGTGAACACCAAGGTATTTATACTCCTCCACCACCTCCACGTCTTCTCCCATGATAGAAATACAATCATCTCCTTTGTTTTAGTCACGTTCAAAATGAGATGATTGGTTTCCACACCATGCCACAAAGCGGTCCACCACCTTCCTGTACTCAGCTTCTTGTCCATCTCTGGTCCACCCTACGACTGCAGAATCATCCGAGTATTTCTGCAGATGACAGGAATCTGTCTTGTACTGGAAGTCTGAGGTGTACAGAGTGAAAAGGAATGGTGAGAGTACAGTCCCCTGTGGTGCTCCTGTGCTGCTGACTACCTGGTTAGACTCACAACCCTTCATTCTCACAAACTGTGGTGTGTTTGTCAGGTAGTCTTTGATCCAGGAGATTGTTGAGGCCTCCACCTGAGTCTTCTGGAGTTTCTGACAAACCAAATTAGGTTGAATTTTGTTAAACGCACTGGAGAAATAAAAAAAAAAACATTATCCTCACTTGTATACACTGTGCGATTTTGGGCCGTCACAGACAAAAGATGAGGATTGTAGGAAAATTGTAGAGAATGCTACAATTTAGAGCCAATGGTCCTGGCTCTCAATCTTACGTCGCACTGTGAGACAGGTTAAGGTTGGCTGTTGTTAGCATCTTGCGACCAAAAATACCCAACAATAAATATCTAACAATATCAGATATTTAGAATGACCATCTAACAGTGTGACAGCTGTTATGACCTATGTCTACTAATCTGCCAATAGAATTGCAGCAGGAAATGATGCAATGGTCAATTGGTCAACCAGCATCCCAAGTTGAACTCTTGAACCAGTTCCGTTTTCATAAAACGTTTCTGCTTACAACTCCTGTTTGCATTTTGGTCCTGCAAGAAACCACCACTCCATAACACTGAGTGGTCAAGTCTTGACTGTCAAGACAATGTTTCACGATTCCCCGATTGAGTTAAGAATGCATAAGAATGCCTAGGAATCAATTAGAAATCGGTTACGATACCTAAGAATTACCTAGGAATTTGTTAACAATTTAGTGAGGTTTCTTTGGATTCGGGAGTTCAGCTCAAAACTTTTGACATGAATTCCAGATGACTCAAAAATTGCAAGAACTGATTAAGGATAAAATTCGAATTAGTTACAAATTCAGGAATTTATTACAGTTCACCTCAGAATGTTATTTGTGGGCTATGTGGAATTCAGGCTTTATATATGCATATCAGATCCTCACCAGTCATGTAAACAAAACAATGACCCCAAGTTACTCAGGATTCAATATGGTATGACGTCAACATAATGTTCTTGATACAAGTGTCCCTGGTTACAAAGTGACTTGTCTCAAATGATCAAACTCAAAGGGATTGTCTTTCTTTTTGTACAAAGAACACCAATAGGTGTGGCACCTCTGGTATGATATTATATCCTGTCTTCTTGTATAGAAAGAGCACTTCACGAATACCAAAAATAAAAACACGTTTGTGACACTTGTATACTTTCATGTGTATACTTTTTTTTATTGCAGGGCATTAGTATTTTTGTTTTCATATTGAGTTAAATAGTTCTTCTTATTCCCAGCATTTCATTGAATTGACTGTGTGTCTACCTGTATATGACAAACAAACCAATACAATACTTCTCAAATAAGGGTTTAAAATATGAAAGAGTTTGGGCTAAAACTCACAATGAACCTGAACAAATTAGCTGAGTAAAATTAGTTAATGCTTTGATTTGCTAATCCACAATTAATGCAACAAAATGCAATAAAAATGTCTATCAAGCCCGTTTTTAGTTTTAACTATATTTTTAGGTTTTTTAAGTAAAATATGAATGTCTTTATTATTTGTTATACAACATTTTGATCTCATTGAAAGCTTCACATCTTTATGATGATTAGCTGTTTTGTGACCTTTACAGACATGTGGTATGTGTGTCTGTTTGTGAGTGAGGGGCCTTAAATCATCAGAGAAGGGTACACAAATAGAAAGCAGGGAAGGGATTGTACAGAAGATTCTTGACTATTTTTAGTGCAGCAACTCTCCTCTCACAAATAGAAGGAGGTGCATGAAGAAGTTCACATCAGCTGGATCGGACGTTTGCAAGGCTTACCTGGGCAGTAGTTCAGGTGCCTGAGGTTTTAAAATAGCTTTTCCTTTAAGAAGAAATTGATGATTTGCAAACAGCATTTTATGCAGCTGAAACCCCATATTTTACTGTATAAAAATAAACATATTTTTCTCCTGTCAGTTAGCATTACCAAAATTAATTCTATTTGCAAAATGTGACAATAATGAGAGGTAATATTTTGGAGATCTTTTAATTACTTTCCTTTAGTCAAAAATATAACTCATTTAAATAATATATGCCTTTAAACAATTTGGCAGAGCCCAGATGATGATACCATGGTTTTTGAAAGCTTTGGATAGGTTAATTCACAACAACTGATTTAATTGGAGGCTAACGTGAATGTATTTAAAGGCAACTCCTCAAGCATGCTGCTTTCTTGTGTGACATTGTGTCCCTGAAGGTCCCACATTCATTCTAACAATTATACACAAGTACACAGCTGGGAATGTCCAGCAATCCACCATTTAGTAGGGATACGGGTTCTGTCTCCCAGAGAAGAACATGTTATGGAATGAAATATGCGAATCAACCCCTGAACAAAAGCAAAAGACCGTGTGAAGATGCTGGCTGAAGCTGGTGAGAGAGTATTATTATCCACAATGAATAGAGTCCTGTAAAAAACATGGACTGAAAGGGCGCTCAGAGAGGATGAAGCCATTACTCCAGAAGTAACATAAAAAGGCAGAATGCAGTTTGCAAATATAATCTGGGACAAGTACCTTAATTTTTGGAGACATGTCCTGTGGTCTTATGACATTAAACGTAAAGGTTTGGCCATAATGACTAGAATTACATTTGTGGGAGAAAATTAGATACTTTTTATATTTTTTTGCTGGAAGGATTCTTGGTTTATGATGAACTTTCTAGAAAGGACAAATAGTTAACTATTATTTTTTTTAAAAGATCACTGGGACAAGGCTTATATTTTGTCCAAGAGTCTGACATTCATGTGTACTTAACTATTTATAAGGCCAAAAAAAGCCTAATTTACAGAAATGCCAGGCTGCTGTAAAGTACGGGTTGAATACTTGGTTGAGATTTATTTAGCATGAATTAATAAATCAATGCAACGTGGCATAGAGTCAATGAGTCTGTGACTGCTCTGCTATAATAAGGAAGCCAGGTTGCTTTAAGGGGGCCTTCAGCTTGTCTGCATTGATGGCTCTGGTGTCTCATCTTCCTCTTGACAGTACTCTGGATTTTCTGTGGGATCTAAGTCAGGCCAGTTTTCTGGCTAGTCAAGCACAGAAACACCATGGTCATTAAAGCAGGTATTGTTACTTTTAGCAGTGTGGGCTGGTGCCAAGTCCTGCTGGAAAATAAAATCAGCATCTTCATAAGGTTTGTCAGCAGAGAGAACCATAAAGGGATCTAAAACTTCCTGGTAGATGACTGCACTGACTCTGAACTTGATAAAACACAGTGGACCAACACCAGGAGACGACACATGCTCCCCAAAACATTGCTAAATGTGGAAACTTCAAGAAACGTTTTTCTAACACTATTCAATCTTCCCCCAGACTCTAGGACCAAATGAAATGTGAAGATGTTGTCTTTGGTTCAGCGGTGGCTTAACACAAAAAATATTGTAGCCCCTGCCCTGCAAACACTTGTTTGTGGTGACTTTTGAAACACTGACCTTTGCTTCACAATCCTCTCAAGGGTGTGATAACCTCTGTTGTGCATGTTATCGTACCACACTTTTTCCTTCCACTCAACTTACCATTAATATACTTAGATACAGCACTGCAAATAGCCTGCTTCTTTCGCAATGACATTTGTTGATTTACCCGCCTATGTGAGAATGTCAATAACAGCACCCATGAATGTGTTGGCCATAACTTAGTATTCAAGCATTAAACATGCTTTTAAAATTTGGTTTTACTTAATATTCTAATTTTCTGATAAACTGGATTTTAGGTTTTTACTAACTGTAAGCCACAATCGTCACAATTACCAGCGTAAAAGCTTAAAATATTTGACTGTGTGTAATGATTCTATAATTCTTATATAATATTTGAAATAACTGAGTTGCACCTTTTTGCTAAGAGAAACTTGTGGTTTGGTAGGGCACTAAAAACAACTCTAGACCAGAAGCCCGCATCCCAGCTTCCCACATCCACCTAATTCCGACCTTGCACCTCAGGCGTCTCCAACATCAGTATTTCTCTTATATGAGGTCAACACATCACGTGTCCTTATTGTTACCTCTGCAGGCTTCGTTTAGGAGCAAAACGTGGTTATATCAGATAACTCGTTTCAAGGGCGCACTGTCAGAGAGGAGAGAAATGTGAATGAAATATAGAGGTGTGCACTTGCCAGATTTGTATTTCTCAGCATCATCGTCTGATACCGAATCACGCCTCTTGGGATGGTTTATGATCCGAAAATCCAAGTTCAAGTTTCAATGTTTTCAAGTAAACTCTGCCTCGGCGCTTTAATGGAAACTGTGCCTCGTTTAGGACATAAAAATGGCCAAACTTTGTCAGAAATGTCTGGGTTTTATGGGAGTAAAATAGTCTCATTAGAATCAGAAATTTTTTAGACACTGAATTTATAACACTGAATTTTTATCCTGTGCAATTATGTATGTAAATTTTTTTTGTGTACTTAAAATTTGCCAGCAAAAATTCACCTGCAGAAATTCGCCTGCAAAAATTCACCTGCAATTGTGTTGACCTTCTCGTGACTCAAGCCAAAGCAATTAGCACTCGATCGAGTCGAGTGTCTTATAGCCAATCAGATTACGCTTATTTGATCAGGTGACACACCATTGCCTTGGGCAGAGGCGAGCCTCTTAACAGTTTGCTGGATAGTGGCTTAATGAAGATCATTTTCTGCCAAAAATATATTATTACAAAACCCCAGGTAATTAATACCCATTTGAATCTCATCACTGATCTTCATTAAGCCACTATCCAGCAAACTGTTAAGAGACTCCCCTCTGCCCAAGGCAATTGTGTGTCACGTGATCAAATAAGCGTAATCTGATTGGCTAAAAGACACTCGACTCGATCGAGTGCTGATTGCTTTGGCTTGAGTCACCAGAAAGTCAACTCATTTGCAGGCGAAATTTCTGCAGGTGAATTTTTGCAGGCGAATTTCTGCAGGTGAATTTTTGCAGGCGAATTTCTGCAGGCGAATTTCTGCAGGTGAATTTTTGCAGGCGAATTTCTGCAGGTGAATTTTTGCAGGCGAATTTCTGCAGGCGAATTTCTGCAGGCGAATTTTTGCAGGCGAATTTTTGCTGGTGAATTTCTGCAGGTGAATTTTTGCAGGCGAATTTCTGCAGGTGAATTTCTGCAGGTGAATTTTTGCAGGCGAATTTCTGCAGGTGAATTTTTGCTGGCAAATTTTAAGTACAAAAAAATCACACATAATTGCACAGGATAAAATGTCAGTGTCTGAAAAATATGATTCTAATGAGACTATTTTACTTCCATAAACCCCCATCTCCGAGTATTGTAAGGGTTTTCCTTGACATTATGGTGACAATTCCCTGACATGTTGGTGGGAACTTTCAATCGCTTTGCATCATGATTAAACTCACCAGCAGTTCATCAGGACGGGCGAGTTTTAATTAAACACCCAAAAGCAGTGAAATTAAATGTAAGCGCACAATTTAAATAAACAAAACTTACCTGAAGCAGATAAAAGTATTTGGGCCGCATCTCCAGATCTTTTTACCTAATTTTCATGTGGCCATAAATGTCTTCTTATCACTTCATAAAAAAAGAAAACCTTTATCCACCTCTGGGCTCTTGGTCGCACTCCTTTGAGTTCAATTTGGCAAAAGAAATTCGCAGCAACACATTTATTTGATTTATTGGAGTGCCAAAGACGCGTCGTGGCTGGAAATCAAAAAGAAAATACGCGAAGGCGGCGCAAATCGCGTCTTCAAAAAAATTATTTCTGCAGAGATTATATCCAGTTTATCATCCGCGGCACATGAGCGGGAATATTTCAAATGCTCAGATTGAAAACGGATAAAAACAGCATAGCCCTGGTTGTTTCCTTTTTCTAATAAAGTAGGATCCAGTTTGGTAAGACGCGCTCCACCAGAAAAACCGTTCAGCCTTAACCCGACTCCAACTCTACCTACACGGATGTTTTATTCCGTAGGTCACCAAATTGAAAGGACCATGCCGTCACCTCCACTAAGCTTCACACCCAGCCCCTGACTACTGCGTGGAGCCGCCGCGCCGCTGCTGCATCTGCTCCTCGACGCGCCGCCCACGTTGTGTCACTTTGTGTGGAGTGGCTCTATCCGGAGAGGAAACGCTGGATTCCTCCGCTGCTCCTAATCTTTAATCCATCTGCAACCCCGACTCCGCTGCGAGGAATAAAAACTAAGAATCTGAGCTAATTTCTGAAGGGAAATAACCCCTGGTTTAATTTAAAATAAGCGATTAACCTGCTAGGGGTCTGTTTAAAAGAAAAAAAAATGTAAACTGTGTCCCAGAGTTTATCTAAAAGAGCCCAGTTAACAGATTTGGCTGTGAGTTTAGATGGACAGATGGTCCGGATTTTCAGTAGAGTTAAGAGGAATCCCCCGGGATCTTTTTAAAGGAAGTCCAACAGATATCCCAAATGAATCTAAACTCTGCCGGTTCAGAGCACATAAAAAGCGCATACAATTAAAAAATGTGTCCCGATTACATTTTTGTTATAAGTGTGTCCTGATTTAATTTTAATCAGTGTCATAACATAAAAAATAAAAATAAAGAACTTGTTGTGTTGGCCGGTAGAGGGCAACAGAAGTAACCTACACCTCACATTTGAGTAGAATAAATGCTACCAAAAATTCACTCGTGTGAAGCAGATTTTTAGGAAAATGTTTGGATATCAACTTAAATGTCATTTTTTGTTCAGTAGAACAGAATACAATAAAATCGTTGATGAATATTTATAGGTGGATAATCTATCTTTGGCTCACTAATTACATAATACAATAGGGAAATTAAAGCAAGACCTAAAATCACAGTAAAAACATTTAAAACAATGTTTACATCTTTTTATGTATTTATTAAAAGCAAAACTTGTGAGATCAGCAAGGAAAAGAAGATGGCACAAGCACAACTGCCCAATGGTTTTGAATCAGAAAAAGTGGGGAAAAAATCTTTATAGAGAAATTTGCCAAGTCAAATTTAAAGGTTTTAGATCTTCAAATTTGAAATCCAGTTTTCAAATCATGATTTTGTTTATTAATGGAAAAAGTTAACCATTCCAACCTGGCCTTATTTGAAAAATATAAAGTCATAATAACAGGAACTAAAAAAGAGCACAGCATGACTGGCCTGATGCTACCCTCCAAAGAAGGTTTAAGGCTGTGGGGAAATTGAGCCAATATTATGATTTACATCAAAGGGATAGTTCAAATTGTATTACATGGGTTTCTGCGACAAACCTACGAGTAGTTAACATCCTACCTGCTGTAGAAGACTGCTTAAACTGTGTTTAGATGTAACACATAATAGTTTTAAAGTAAAGAACTTGAAGAGCTAAAAATTCACGCCAGATCACTCAGACCACACAAATCTGCTCTTCTCTTAGTTAAGTAATTACAGCTAATATAACTAATAATGCAAAAGGCTTAAAAAATCAGTTTGTTTGTAGCAAGTAAATGTGGTAAAACAAGAAATGTAATCTTTTGACAGACACAAAATGCCATTTTTCTTCTCCTGCATGGAGATTATATGTGTTTCTATAAGATAAAGGTTCTTCATCCTAAATCAGGTAAAACTGCAAAAGATTTTGGATTATGTCAGACTGTCTGTTTTTAAAACAAATAATAATGTCTTAAAACATATACATTTTCATACGGGGAAACAGTGTGAAAAGCATGAGTTTATCTGGGCCAGACTTAGTAAGGACTTACAGGGACAGTTGTGTGGGGCTCCAGGATACTTATTTTGAAGTATTGAAAGTGCATGCTTAAATCACTGTTAAGTGTTTTTATTCATTGGATTTCTGATTATATTACCAATAAACTGTTAACAATTAAAAATGATGATGTCACAGCCCCACCTTCTCCCTCAATCCAACATGTTACATTTAACGACAGAAAGCTTTACATGCATTTTCCATACTCTCTTTATTGTTTTGTTTAGCATATTAAAGTGCATAACATAACCACACACAGCACAATGGAAAAGTCCACTTACAGGTTTCTTTTTGGTGTCTTTTTTTGCTTATTTCTAACATTTGAATGTTAAAAATCAGTCAGTCAGTCATTTTCTACCGCTTATTCCATAGTGGGACACGGGGGAGCTGGTGCCTTTCTTCAGCAGCCTATGGGCGAGAGGCAGGGTACACCCTGGACAGGTGTTGAAAATCAAACTAATTTTAATTTCAGGCAAAGATAACTTGAATAAAAATACCAAGGCTTTTGCAGTGAGACTTTTAAATCACTGTGGAGGATATTGGGCCCACCGTCCTTCAAGAATTGGTTTAATTCAGCCACATTGGATGGTTTTCGAGTATGAATGGTCTGTTTGGGTTATGCCATGACATTTAACTCAGCATCTCATAACAGTCTCTTTCTCATATTGAATCATGAACACTGAGATTAACTAGCAGGTGAGGACTGCAGTGCTTTAGACGTTCTAGATACCTTTGGGACCTCCTGGATTAGTCGTCGATGCGCTCTTGAAGTAACTTTGGTATTTCTGGGAATATTCATCACTCTTTCATATTTTCTTAATTTGTGGATTATGTCACTCTCTGCGATTGACTAGATTCCCAAACTCTTACAAATTGATTTGTTTCTCATCTGTAGTTGAATCTCTTTAGATAGGAATTATATTTGCTTCTTCAGACATTGTAGCTTGCTTCATGTTGTCAGACAGGTTCTATTATGTGATCTGAAACATTCAAGTGTGAAATGAAAAACAAAATGTTTTAAAGGGCAATTATATTGTCAGCACTACCAGCCTGCTATAATCTAACATTTTGGTTGATTTTATTTTTTAAAAGGATGAAAGAAAACATATTTCTTGAAATGTTTCCATGTTTATGAGAAACTTTTTAGAAGGGAAAAAGTACAAAAATCATTTCAGCAGAACACTTTTCAGGAGAAGAATGTCATGCCACGGAGCTGAGCACAGGTTTGTGTTGTGTGTGTGTGTGTGTGGTTTCTCTCTCACCTCATCCTGCAGAGTGCGACAAGCTGGTGCAGCCACACAGCTGAAGATCATCAGGGCTAATCAAGAGTAGCTTTTTAAGCAGCAGGAACCGTGAAGGAGGCGTCAGATTGTTAACTCACCTGAGTGGTAATCAGACCAGCAGACTAAGCTCTGGCTCTGGCTCTCATTCTCTGTGACCTTGTTTCTTACATTTACACATTTTTCTCACATTCACACTCCCCTCTGTAAAGTGGAAAGGGACTCTGAAGACCCAGACCTGGTTTCTCTTCGTCCATGTTCCGAGCCCCAGTTCGCATTTGGCGAAGACACTTCACTGTGCTTCCCCAATCGAAAGGCTCCTTCAGCTTCCTGGAACCTGCAAACCCAAAGAAGGCACTAACCTTTCCTCTGGATCATCTGCTTGCAAGACTCCTGCCTGTCCACGCTCCAACTTCACATACACCATCTGGAAGGAAACCCAAAGGAAAAATCACCACCTCACCACAGCCTCACTTGTCAAACTCGTTCTACGTGTCATTACTCAGCTTCCCCTGGAAACTCCACTTCTTCCTAACAGTAAGACCTGTCCTACAAACACTTCACATTACCTCCAGCCATCTGTACTCACTTACCGCTCTTCCTCAGTGCACCAACCAGCAGAACCCGGATTCCCTGACGACTCCGTTGCATTTTCCTGTTTATCAATGACCCAGTTTAATTGAACTCTGCCTCTGTAAGTGTTGCTCACACTAGAGTCTCCTGGTTTGCCACTATGACAGAACACTTAGAAAATTTGAATTCAGTGCGCACTTGAGGATCTATTGTGATTTGCATTTGTTAAAAAAAAAACCAACCAAAAAAAAAAACCTGTGTAGGTAGGAAACCAAAACTGTCTCTATCTCCGGGGGCCTACATTTTTCTAAATCCTGTGCTGGAGTTAACACCGCACAAGTCAACCCCAAAATGCATAAAATGCCTTTAAAAAAGCATACCCAAATTAGATGCTGATCATAAACCCTTTGGACTATGCAATTGCTAGGTGTCCATAATGGTGTAGTATTGAATTTTGTTGCCCCTAGAAAAAGTCATATGGCCTTGTATTAAAACTAAGCAAAGAAGTCCCACACATGGGTCACTGCCAGGTAAGAGATTAATAGAAGGAAATAACTGGCTGCCTCAAACATCTGTATATATTAAACTGGTTAGAGCTCGTGTCATGGCAGCTCCAAGGAAGGAGCAATTTGTATGTCCTTGTGCATGAAAAAAATAGAGCTGTACAATTCAAGACAAACTAGATCTTTCTCTGAAATCTTCAACTTCTTAGGGCTTGTGTCAGATTTGGAAACCCGTTTGGTAATACGTTGGTTCTGGAGATCTCAGTAATTTGGGAACAGGGCTATGCTACCCTGACATTTTATCCTTGCAAACAGAATAAAGCACATTAAAGTATCATTACATTTAAAATAAAACTATAAAATGAGAAAAACCTAAGAGAAAATTTTTTAGCAACAAGTCTTCTATAGAAATTATAGAAGGTTACTGTATTTGTAACTTCAATTATTGCGAACCTGAACAGGTACAGGCAGTAAAATGTAGCAAATTTTCAACATTCTCTACATATTCTTGTTACAACCAGCTCTTCTTTTTATGCCATGAATATTAATAACATTTAAATATTACATGAAGCCTTTTAATGTAGCAACAATAGATTCTTATGCCTCTGAGAATCCTTCTGATGAAAAAGACCAAAGTAATCCTCCTTCCAAGTGTGCAATGACTGCATAGGTGAGAATTACACTCTCATTTTAAAGATGTCAGTCTACAGTGCTTTTAGATAAACACTGATTGAAAAAATGATCTCCCAGAGATCCCACAGATGTGAAAAATGTCAACTTTGTAATGAGAAATAAAAAATACTTCTTCTTCAGTGAGGCCACAGACTGACACGTTATCTCCATCTGGTGTATAAAATCATAGACCCCGAAGTCAAAAACCGCTTACCCAAAACAGGTCTAAACATCCACATCTGCAAATTCCCAACAGCATTAAATATGAAAACATGAAAACCATCTTAGCTATAAATCCTAATAGGAAAGTTGTACATGGAAAAGCTTCTTGTTCTGAAAGGGACCATTCATTTTTCTAAAATGGGTCTTGTGTTGTAGTGATAAGAAGGCAATATCTTACCTGTGAAGTGAAGCTAAAAGCAGTACAGAACAGGGACCATTCCAGTGAAAATTCCCAGAATCCATTCCGTTTTTTTTGTTTTTGTATTTTTAATAATTTGTATAACTTTCTTTATGTAATAATTTCATCAGCTATGACATTTATGTTATCATGGTTGTCAAAGCAACAAAGCAACATACACGTTCAACTGGGAAAGTCGTAGGTCGCCATCCCGAGTCAGAATTTCATATTTCCAAACTGAAACTCCAAGTACACAGAGAAAGTATGTAAAAGCGGGAGATGTGTGCTCTGAGTGTTTGGACATTCCTCAGGGACCAGTACTGGGTCGTACGTTCTTCATAATAAATGTAATTGACATATGCAAAATATCTGAAATAATGAAACTTTTATTATTTGTCAATGGCACAATAATTTTCTGTTTTGGAAATAACTTGGAACAACTGTTACAGAAATTAATTGCTTAAACAAACACATTAAAAAGTGGTTTGAGTGTAATAAATGGCCTTTAAATCTGAACAAAAGCAAAATAATATTACTTGGGAACTGTAGACCCATCATTGAGTATAAAATACAGAAAAAATAAGGTGAATTTTGAAATGATACATAAAAACAAATTGCTTGGTTTTATTATTAATGACAAACTAAACTGGAAACCTCACATCGGGTATGTTCAAAATAAACGGCATGTTCAAAAGGCATTTCTGTATTGCACAAAACCAGACATGTATTTGATCACAGAGCACTTCAGATTCTGTACTGTTCTTTAGTTTTACCCTATTTTAATTACTCTGCAGAGAGTGGGGGTAAACAATTACAAGACTACAACAGAGTCATTAATCATACTTCAATAAAGAGCGATAAGAATAATTAACAAGACTGGGTACCTAGAACACACTAAACCACTATTTAAACAATTAAATGTAAGGATATAGTTGAACTAGAATCAGCACTAATTATGTTCAAAGCTAAAAATAATAGACTACCAGAAAACATAAAAAAAAAAAAAGAAGGACAGAGAAGGAGTTTGTAATTGAAGAGCTTTAAATCAACATCACCAAAACAACAAAGAAAACTTTCTGCATTTCTGTGTGTGGGGTGAAGCTTGAATGAATTTGTACCTCAAGCAATGCCCAAACATTAAACTGTTTAAATCACGGTATAAAAAAGGATTATTAATGAATATCATGCATAAAACATTATTATTCTTACTGCTGTTGTTGTTGTTGCTTTTAAACGTAGTAGTATTGTTGCTTATATGTAAAGATAATGTATAACATGTTATTTCAAAATATGTAGATAATATCGAAAATAAATATATAAAAGCACATTATTAATATGTCTGCAATGTAGACTAGGGGTTCAACTACTTCATGAAATGTGATTACTGAAATTGTGTGATTATGATTGTGTTAAAACCTTGGTTATTAAAGTTCTTTATTGTTGTTGTGTTTGGACATTTGGGGAGATATTCTTGAGAAGCAGAGCGACTGGCCATCCTTCCTGTACAAAGACAATGTAGGGGCAGCAAAAGGGAGAGACATGCTCCAGGTGCTGCTTGAAAGCTCTTGGAGCAAACCAATGAGATTAGGAAGGTAGTGCTTAAAATAATAATGTTAAATTTTATTTATTGTTTTGAGTGACCTTAAATTTGCCTAGCTTTAAGGATTTTTATTTATGTAAATATTTATCAAGTATCACTCATTGTTTTTGGTGTTAGACCTGTGTAAATACTGCTTATTTTGTGCTTTCTGAAACCCCCATTCATGGTTTCTCTTCAGACATGAGACCTGACTTGGTCTCAGAAAAAATTACTTGTAAGCATTGCTGCAGTTCCACCCCTGCTGCTTTACCTGAGTCTGGAGTTACTTATTCCCCTTCTCCATTGGCTCTATTTAGGTCGGCTCCACTCCACTCGGCCCATTTTGTGAGAGTTTCCAATACAGTTTTATCCGTACCGGTACCTCCTTTTTTCATCCCTGCTCCTGAGCAGGTACCATCAGCATGTGACATAAACAGTCAGATGTTCACTGTTTGGCCATGGGATAAGGAGAATTAGAAGGTTTTTGAAGAGGTAGTGGAGGGAAAAGTTAATAGAACTCAAGAGTGACTACAATAATATTAAGGATCACAATGGCTGGAGCAGGTCAAATCGAAATATAATAGAATGAAACAGCGTGTTTGGTTAGGAAATGTATTGATGGTCCTTAAGCAAACCAGTGTCAGAGGGAGCAGGCAGAGAGTACACTGGCTGCATCAGGTCAAACTGGAGGAAGACCCCACTCAATTTGCGAAGCACGAAACTCCAATATCCAATCTAAAACTAACTTCACTGTGGTCAAAGGTTATCCTCCTTATTGCCAAAACTGTAACTTCTTCAGGCAACCTTTGGAGCATTACCAGTCCAGACAGCAGCGTCTCTCCTCTCCACTTCTTCTGCCCCCCCATGTAGTGTGCGGGACAGCACACTACATTGACACCTGGAGGCAGGGCAAGCCGTAGCTCTAGCCCTCAGCGAGTCAATGGAAAAACAACAAGACCCCAGGCCAGGAGTTGAACACAGGACCTTCTTGCTGCACGGCAACAGTGCTACCAACTGCGCCACCATGCAGCCCCTTTTAAAAATGTCACAAGCTAAAACAAGGTGAAAGCACAGGTTTAAGTATCATTTGTATAAAAGTGGCACATATTGTCTGTCCCAGTTTTTCCTTTTTAGTCGGTTGGTTTTAAATCTAAAAATGAAAGTCTTGAAAACAAAATTTATTTCACTTTATTAGCTCAAACGTTTTTTCCAGATTTAAATTATTACAATTGCTGGCCCAGTTCAAGTATGAAACCATTGGAGAGCCTTTCCCCATAGGGCTCCTGTGGCTATTATTTTAATCCAAATTAGTTTTAAACGTTAAATTATCTGATGTGACAGTCACACACCATGGATGCTAATGTGTGCACCACTAAGGCTTTCAGCACACAAATGCTTTATGCACAGCTTTCTTTAGACTCAGTGACGTGCATGGGGGCATTATTAAAAAGCAGCTTTAATTCAAGGTGACGGTTTCTTCCCCTGAGTGTGCCATCTCATAAAGTGTCAGGAGAAGCTACAGGGAACCCATGGCAAACTGGGTTTTATGCTTAGGATACTGTTTCAACTTAGTACAAGCCTGTTCATTGTAGGACACAGTATTCCTACAATATTCACACCCGTCTGTAAGACCTCCTTTGGAGGTGCTGAAAAGTATCCTCCTAACCTGACAGGTGCCTGACTCGCTCTATCAGAACCATTTGCTTCGGTCCTGGTCAGAATTTTCTGAGCGGCCGCCTGGATTAACTCAAGACGGTTGTGTAAGACATTTTTTAATCCCTTTTTCCTGCAGCTGGAGGGGTTCCCCTCCTCTTCCTGGTCTAATCTGAAACACAATTTATCTTCAATCACACGGGATGAGAAAGCAAGCAGTCACTGCTCGCCCCGCATTTATGTAATCAACATATGATCAGTCCCTACAAAGGTTCAGATGAACGCTTTTCTCTCCAAGGGTTCTCAGGGATGCACAGACAAACCTGATGCATGAAGATATTGTGGTGGGAGCAAAATTAAATGATTGATTGATGAGTACAATGATGGAAATAATACTCTAGTTGCAGATAGCAAAATTGTAGAGAGGCTCTTAATAAAATGAGGATTTTCTGCATTTCTATTGGCTTTATTTTAAGAAAATTGGACACCCAGATTTAGCTGAGTGTCTTCTGTCTTTGATTTTGTTAGGTCTATCTTGGCTCAATTTCAAGATTGCTGATTCGCTGATTCGCTCATTTCGCTGTCAATCAAAAAGGGATTCAGCCTCAGACAGATCATCCAATCATCATGCAGAAGCTAAGTGTCCGGGCCAGCCGAGGGCAGCCCACGGCCCCATAGACCCCCAGAGATGCTGAGCGTCTGATGGGCGGGACAAAACCCAGCATTTTTGCTTCGCTGTTGAACTCAATGTTTAAAGCGATGTGAAGCTGCGGGAATGAGTGAGAGGAAAGCAGCGTCATTACCAGTGATAAGCTGATTCTGAACAAAAGTTGAGCGCATTGTAGCGCATATTTAGTCAATGACATGTACACACAATAGTATATATTTGATCACTTATTTTTTGACATTTTAGGGGAAGCTGAGCTTCCATTGAAGTCTTAGAGCAATCGCCACTGGGCTTACAGCTAATGAAAACTTCTTAGAAAATTTGAATATTACATAATAAAACATAGATACAGAAATGTTACAACCATGTTTAGATCAGGGCTTCCTATCTCCAGTCCTCAAGAGCTTCTATGCTGCAACCTTTGAATGCGTCCTTGCTCCAACACACCTGAATTAAATAGCTGAATTGGCTAATTATCTACATTTTTTAAACTGGATCCCACTAAAATCTGGACTGTAAATCATCTCCTCTCCTCCAACTGAGCTGCAGGATTTTATAGATGAATTAAGAAAACATGCACTGAAACTGCACTCCAAATTTTGGTCATCCCATCCTTACAAACATGCTAAAGATATGTTTTTGAATTAAACTTAAAAACTGGCACATGACAGAAATAAGATTTGTTTCTGTGTAGTGAGGGGCTTCTTCATTACTTTTATGCATATTAAAGAAACAAACTTTTATATTCAACCAGTAAACATTACTTTAAATAAAAGAAAATTCCCCCAGCATTTGAATAGCATCGAAGTTCCTTCTGCACCTTCAAAAAAGCTCACAAAGTAATCGTCTCTCACTTGTTCTCCTACTTGAATGCATTCACGTCAGCTGTGATGGATTTAAAACAACCAGCTTTCATTTTTGTGAAAAAGACTCAAAGCTTTCAAAGAGTTTCCAGTCATTCAGAGTTCAGATATCCAATCGACTCCTAATATGTACGCTTGAATAAAAATCTAATGAGTGACACCAGGAATAAGGATGGGGCGGTACAATAACAATCAAGGTAATAATTAGACATTTAGAGTGCATCTGGTTGACTCTGAATCTGTATTATGTACACGCTCTAGCTGTGAGGTGATTGATGCCTCAAAACTGCTTCAATTGAGGCTTTTGCTCTGGATTTTGTCAAGATCACTTAGTTTGTATCTATCTATCTATCTATCTATCTATCTATCTATCTATCTATCTATCTATCTATCTATCTATCTATCTATCTATCTATCTATCTATCTATCTATCTATCTATCTATCTATCTATCTATCTATCTATCTATCTGTCTATCTGTCTGTCTGTCTGTCTGTCTGTCTGTCTGTCTGTCTGTCTGTCTGTCTGTCTGTCTGTCTGTCTGTCTGTCTGTCTGTCTGTCTGTCTGTCTGTCTGTCTGTCATCTAAAAGAGTTTAAACCTGCTTTGAGATAATATTTTATAGTTTAATTGAAACAGGAAAAGCTGCAAAAGTAAAATAATTTGGTATGCAGCAAAGAAATGCTGCTGAAAGCATGAAATTATAGATGAAGTATGATTGTAGAAAATAAATCAATAAACCAATCTTTCAGGAATGCACAAAATGGGCAATGCTACTTTAGGGCTGATGCAGTTGAAAATCAAAGACCTTCTCTCAGGTGTGCTGTAGTAAGGAAAGAAATAACCATTTCAAAGGCTGTTAACACTGATTAATACTAAAGACCACTGTAAAATGGTCAGCAAACATTTAGTTTTTGTTATTGTAAATTAGGTCAAATAATGTTATTTCAGTGAAACAACGGTCTCCCTGCACTGTGATCCTCTACACAAAATCCAGAATACCACTGAGTGGGATCAAACATTTGGTTGTCAGACTTACTTTTAGTGACAGAAAAATGTGGTTCTAGGGTGGCTTTCTGGGTCCAGCAAACAACTCAAACTGCTCTGGTGAAAAAACAAAAATTAAAGGCTAGATGAACGAAATTTCAGTGGTTAAAGGTATCAAAAGACTGCCCAGAGAATATTCTGTAGTTTAGTTATTTTTGCCAGTACTAGTAGAAAACAAGCAAAACATTTGCATTTAATATGTATGTGAAGTTTTAACTGCGTTTTATAGACAGTGTTAGCCATCCAACCCATATACCGTACAGAGCCTAATTCCAAAGCCATTTTTAGTGATTGCACCTAACCAAAAAGCTTCTCGCTTAAAATATGGAGCAAATATTGAATATTTCCACTTTGGACGTTAATCAGCTGTTAACCTTTATTCTGAATCTGAACTGCTACAACCCTCTCCATCCAGTAATTATTTGGTGTGCCCTTTTTTATTTTGTTATAAATATTTTTTTTCACCAAGTTAAGATGCATCATCACAAAAAGTCTGCTTAAGGTTTCTATGCAGGGATGGCTTTAGGTGGATCGGTACACGTTGCACGTGCAAGTATTGCAAGTATTTATTCAAAATTAACACGGGAGTCTGGACTGAAAAGATGAAGATTTAACAAGGCAACATTTGCTTTGAAATATAATTCAAAGTCCCCGCGAAATAAAACCTTGAATAAAACTTGACTTCATAAACATTGTTGTTTTGCTTTCATGTTGGATTAAATACAGAATACTGCAAAGATTTGAAGCCACTGTGATAAGTCTGAAAGCTTCAAAACATTGCACACCTTGTGGTTCAGTTTATTCATCTGAAAGTTTTCTTTATGAAAATGCAGTGTGATGGATATCTTATGTAAACAAATCTTTACCTGAGATATACAGGTTTTATAAATACCCGCACCCACGGTCAGTCTTTTAAAACTGAAAACAGCAATCATTAGAATCCTTTCCAAACCAAATTATTTGCTTTGTATTCAATTTTAATTGGTTTTAACCAAGCTGTCAAGTAAACTGACTGAACCAGGTCATAATATGACCAAATTAGTCATAACTCAAGTGGAGGCAAATTTTGAACACTAAACGTAAAGCTTGAGTGTCCTATATTACTGGCAACTGAGTTCATAAGAGGCACTATAAGCTTTAGAAGAGATGGGCATCACATTTGCTTCATCAGCTACAGTTCCAACCAGGCAGGAAAGCAAATAAAGCAAATAAACCCGCTAGCAAAAATATAGGATACTAAGCTACTGAAGACTGTGTGCTTTGTTTTCAAGTATAGGAAAAATAAGAGGGCCCTACACTAAAAGAGATTGCCAAATTCAAACAATAAAAAAATATCTGACCTTTTGGAAGGATCTGCTGCCCCTAGCCATCCTGATGTTATGTACAGTATAATGTTTCCAAAGCTATTTAATTGTGGCAAACTCAGGCAGTTTAATTTTACTAAGATTTGACAAAAAATAATCAATGACCTGCATGGTCCTCCCTATATTTAAATTTCTACTGTCATTTTTCCTTATGTACCTGTTGGTTGGGTCTTAAGTAGGCCAGGTCATTTGAAAACTGAGAAAAACCCCACTCTGAGACTTCTATCATCAGAATCCCCTGCCGGTCCATCTTTATTTTCAACCTCTCTCCTTAATGTTGATTAAACCAAAAGCAAAAACTTAAGAAAACTAATTACTGACATTTTCAGGACACTGAATCAGCTGAAGAAAAGGCCAAATTTGCATTAACTACTGTGTTTCTGCCATTTCTGATGTCTCTTAATCCTCATTCTAAAGTAATATTCATTAAAATAACAAAGATGTCCAAAAGCGTAATTTGTGAATATGTGATTGAGTTAAAAGCTTCAAAGCAAATGAGGTCCCGGACATTTAGATTGAATAATTTGGTTGGATTCTGTAAGTACCCCATTTGTCAGTAAATCCTAATTTCATTCATGCAGTCACAGCAGAAACTTCAAAAAGCTCTTGGAGTGAAGAAAACTTGTCAAGTCATTCAGATGGTGACCTAGAAAAAGGCATCGGCTTCTTATTTAAAGAGTCGCTGTGCGTCTGTGGGCTTGTTCGCTCTTGCTGTTTCTTGTTTTGAGTTTTTGCCGCATCTGTGCACTGTGTCTTACTAGTACATTCAGAGCGACACTTCAGGAGCTCTTCCAATGAAAACAAACACAAAGCGGTGTAAAACACACTCAAACAATCTGCAGGCAGGAAGGGTTTGCGATGAGGAAAGAAAGATAGCCCTGCATATTGCTCTAAGTGAGAACAACACACTTTATATTAGTGATGAGCAATGTTTCCAACTGCTCCATCCCCCCACAATCAGACACATTTAATGAGGTAAACAACCTCAAGAGCCGGTCCTTGAACTAGAGTTGTGACAAAGCCAGGATGAGTTATCGGAAAAGCCTTCGGAAGATGGTGTATCGATTTTCTGACAGGGATGGATGTAGTAGCACCCTCCAATTGTGACACACCTCTGTGAATGTTAATAAGGTCACCTAACAAAGGTGGCCTTTGTGCTCACAAGCACCAATAACCTTTGTAGGACGCAAGTAGCTTCATTAAAACCATGCTGCCTATTATTTTGTTAAAGTACATGAGTAGCCTTTTTAGCATTTCTCATCCGGCAGCCATGACATTTACGGTATGTGCAGACCTTGATCTCGACTGTGAAGGAGAGGTACTGTAACAGAGCTATGGACTATCATCACCTGATTGCAAATAAAACAGTTCTCCGCCAGAGACGGCATTTCATTTCCAATGTATTCTGGGGATTACTTCCCAACTGTCATGTTGGGATAAAATGTACTTCATTCCTGCATTTTTACTGGCATCATTTAACAGTGGTGAAATTACAGAGACAGGAGTGGTGGTTGTGTAAGATGATAACAATCTGTATGAAAATTGCAGCCTCTGCACTCTGATAGCTGTCATTGTGCTGAAACTGCCCATTTAGCCATAAAAGGACACCGAACTGGGTCAGACATAACCGACGGTATTATGAGGAGTGAAGAACAAAAACAAAAAAGATAAGTCAGTATAAAATACAACTTAAAACATCTAAGATTGAACACATTTTTGTTTTTGTAAAGCGAGTGAGATACATCATTTATGATGATAATAATATACGTATATTTTAGGAATTTATTTTCATTTTTATAAAGCTTTCTGGTGTTGCAGACTTTGGAGTGGATCCACTGATTATAGTTAATTACTCTCTCAGTGACTTTATAATACATTTGGATATATGTATGTAAAATGTACATAAACCAAATTAATTAAAGGAATTTATTGTGGAGGAAACACATAATATGGTCCCTGAGCTTCTGAAATTTACAGGCTACATTCCTGCAGGTTACGTTTTTGTAGTTTACTTTACAGGAACTTACAGGTATTTTCTGAAATCTACAGGATACTTTCTTAGACCTTACAGGGTGCTTTTCTGTATTTACAGAGTATTTTTTTGATTGAACATATCACTTTTTCAAGAACTTGAAGGTTACTTTTCTGAAATTTACAAGGTACTTTCTTGACCATTTAGATTATATTTTATAGAATTTACAGGTTACTTTCCTGGATCTACAGAGTACTTTCATGACTTCACATATTTGCTTTTCTAGAACTTACAAGCTACTCCTTTTCTAGGACTTACAGGGTAATTTCTTTATCATAAAGATTAAAGTTTCAAGACATGACAGGTTACTTCCTCGAAATTATGTGTTTCCTGGAATGTTCAGAGTGGGGGATTTTTTATCTGTAGTGTATTTGTATAGTGTATATTACAACTATAGCAAGCTAGCATTAGGTAACATCAGCTTACCTACACACATCCTCTATCTTGAACCACTCCATGGCTTCCCTCTCTCACCTGTGCTTATCCACAGGCTTCTCTGTCTCTTCATTCCTCTGAGTCTGACAAAAGCCATACAGCATGTCTTCCATTGTTGCATTGTCACATCTCATCATGTTATTTTTAGGACTGTGGGCGGTCTTGCAATTGACTTGGGTAGAGATGACCCGAGACAAACCACGCTGAGTAGGTGCTAATGGAAAAGGGGTGTTACAGAGTACTTTATGGAACTAATTTATTACTTTTTAGAATTTACAGGTTACTTTCAAGACCCAGGCTGTCAAATTAGACCTGGTACTTTTCAGAATGTACAGGTCAAGTTCCCAAAAGAGACCTGTAAGTTCTGAAAACTAACATGTACATTTTTGAGTAAGCAACTTGCAGCCATTGGGATAGCAATTGATTCCACGATAATAACCTGTGTGTTATGAGAAAGTAACTCATAAATCCTAAATTCAATAAAAATAACCTTTAAAATTCCTGGAAGCTAATCTGTGAGCTCTGGAATGTGATTTAAGATTTGGGAAAGTTTTTAACATGAACAGAAAATATAGATATATAAACAAACTAAACAAGCTGAAATTTTGCAACAGCAAATTAAACAAGTTTTTTGTTTTAAGATTTTTTTTGCATCACTAGTGGCTTTTTTTTCCCCCAGAGTCTTTTGACAGTAGACTGGAATTGGGGGCAAGACATGTGGCAAATGACGGCTCAAACCCTGGACTGAATCGTCGAGGACTAAAGCCTCTTGTACATGGGTCGAGCATTTAACCCCTACACCATCAGCACATTAAACAAAGTTTTAATTATTAAAATATTGTGAAGCTTCATACAATAGTAGGTAATGTGTAATTGAAGAAGAATGATGTTAAAATTAAACAAAGTCTAAACATCTACAGTGCAATATATGTATTTAGTACATTATATTATAAAGCTTTTATACAACTTTCCAAATCTTTGTGAATAATGCTTTTTTAAATCACCAGATTGTTGAAATTGATTTAACATCTGCATCAGATCTCTCTTTATTCATTAATACTAAACACGACAAGAGACACACATGTAAATTAATAAATAAGTAAAGATATCAAGCAGTTGTAATCCCTGGTGAATTGATGCTAGTGTCCCTAATACATATGGACATCAGAAGTGTGTCTGTGTCCTACATACTGTGACAAAACCTTTAGTAAGTGAACGTTATAATGCCGCAGGTTGAAGTGCTTTAATATTTGCCATTCAATTATCTGCTCCATTGAATCCATTGAATTTTTGTGTCTGAGCAAATCAGTATATCTGTCTAAAGTCTGGATAACAACCCTGAATCAATGTTCCTGTTGAAATATATGCTTTCATTGAATGAATGATCACAGAATTTCACACTGTAATAAATTATTAGCAGAGAAAAATAGATGGAAGACTGCTCTGTAAACAATGATTTAACAGGCACAGAGAGGATAAATGTCAGTATAGTTATGGCCCTGTCCTTTACTCTATTTACTAATTGGCCTGTTATCATGACATTACATTTGCTTATTTGAACCAAAAACAAAGTTCAGTTGAAGGTCAGGGGAATCACTGTTCAACACTGTATGTGTTGAAAAAGCAAACTTACAGCAGATATCAGATAAAGGGTCGATGGACCACTGACACTTGCATGCAGAACGGGCCTGTGAAGTATCACTTTAATGTCTTAATATTCAGTTGCACCACTGATTGTAAGTCAACATAAGCATTATTTATTTAAATTAAAACTGTATTTAAATTCTCAAGACAGAATATGTTGAAAATCCTGGGGTTAAATTTCGAAATGTGGACACCAGAATAAAAATCTATGTGCAGTTTCCCTGACTTTACTTTCATATTTAATGTAACCCATGAGCACCAGCTTTATACTGATGTGTCCCCCTGCATCAATCAATTATAGCCCCAGACAAAAATAAATTCCCACGACAACTGATATCTGTTATTATCGACATAAAAAGATGGAAAAATAGTTTAGGAAGATTGAAGAGATAATAAAAATCCAAGGAAACAGACTTGCAGACGTAATCAGGAGGCTTACAAAATGTCAGTGTGCAGAGGGATCCCACAATACCAAAATCCTACCAGAGATTGAACAAGTGTCCTTTATGTGGAACTGAACATTCATTACTCCACGTATTTATGTAAAGTCTTAGATTTTTGGTTATGTTATTCAATTCAATTGATGGATGTGAGTTCATTATTAGAAATTGAGGTATTTTTTTTTGTTTCCCAGTTTTGGAGTTAGAGTCATGATCTCTATATTACGCTATCACAGTATATTACTAGAGCGACTGGAGAACTGTGGTGCAGCACTTTGAGTCTTAGTTGAAGGACAAGGACTTTTTTTTGTCAATAGGTAACTTTTGTCAGAGCTAACAAAAAAATCACAAGCAGGGTTCCCCAAGGTTCCATCCTGGGACCCCTCCTATTGAATTTCTACATGTTGCCCCTAGCTCAGATCATAACAAACAACAAAATAAGTTACCATACACAGATTTTACACAGCTTTACATTAAAATGCCACCAGGTGATTATGAGGCCTATTCAAACATTGGCTGGATGCATAGAAATCAATGCGTAGATGTGCCATAATTTTCTTCAGTTGAATAAAAATAATACTGAAGTAATTATTTTTGGACCAAAAGAGGATGGATTAAGAGTCAGCACTCAGCTTAAGTTAATACAGTTAAAAAGCACCGATCAGACCCAAAGTCCGGGTGTAGTGATGGAATCAGACCTGAACCTTCAGAGGCACATAAAGGCAATCTCTATGCCAGCCTTCTATCACCTGAAGAACATTTCCAGAATTAAAAGATTGATGTCCCAGCAGGATATTGAAAACTCATCCTTGCATTTATCTTTGGTCAAATTGATTACTGCAACAGTGTCTTCACAGTTCTGCCTAAAAAGTCAGACAGCTGCAGCTGATCCAGAACGATGCTGCCCGTGTCCTCACTAAAAGTAAGAAAGAAGAGTACATCTTCCCAGTCCTAGTCCTTAATGTGGCTGCCTGTATCTCAGAAAAAAAAAGACCTTAAAGTTCAACTAAACCTAATGTAAAAGCATAACACCGCCACAGACACATTTTGAAAAATTCCGTCAAAGTGGGCAGTGCCAAGAGACACTGAGGGGATGAGCAGAGGGGGTCAGGAGGATGAGGGAAAGAGGCAGGTAGCTTAATTTGACATATTGAAATATGAAGAGCAAGCAGAATGACCATGGTAGTTTTGCCATCTTCTTTTGAGGTGGAGGATTTTTCACCCCTCTCATCATGGGATTTTATTCTTGTATTTAAACAGTTAATTAAAACATATTGGTGAGAGCTTCTACTGGGAACAAAGGTTAATTAGGATTTTCCACCTAAAGCCGTAAAGCAATTCACTGTAAAAGATCCCTCCATGACAGACATTGCTGACCTGGGGTCTCCTAGAAGAAGTTAGTAGGAAGGTACAAAGCACCAGGAAGTCTCTGGCACGTGATTCAGACGTTGACCAGTTTAAAAAGGAATCTTACCCCATTATCGAGACGCATAATTGGTGCAGCAATATTAAGACCATGCCCAGGGTGCCATTCATGCAAAAACCTCCAGTGAGCCAATCATAAAAAGGCAAAAACAAGAAAAGATAGAAAATATTTTTTCACCGCACTGTATGGGAAGCAGCATTAATATGTATAATCCCAAAATATGATTTTAGTCAAGGCAAGTGAGACATATTAAGCATTTTAAAACCTTGAAAGAAAATGCAGTGGTTCATCAGAATAAGAAATATATTAACACCCTGAGGAATATGGATGGATAAGGGATACGGAGAGTAATCCCTTCAAGACATCCAAATAAATGAATCACTAAATGTTTACAGTGGTGCTGACAGAAAATTGCAGAGATAAATAAAATGCCAATCCTTGCAACGCTTGGGAACATGGATGCACATAGAGAATTCTATATCTATCTATGTGCTGAACCACAGCAACGGTCCAGTACACAGGCTGACGCTGCCAGTGTTACACAGTAACAGAGCTTTACACATATACTGCATAGTGAGGAACAGGCGCAATTTGTGAAGGATTGATTATGTCTTTGTCAGCGGTTCTAGTGGCCCCAACAGCCGTGTATTTATCAACCGATCGTGTTCCTGAGGACCTGGCAGAGCTGCGGCAGGTGTGAAGGTCATCAGGAGAGTCATATTTTAATCAAAGACCAAGGAGCTAAATATAACAGTCCCCCCAGCAGGCAGCACACCCAGAGACTCAAGGAGATGTGAAAAGGCTCTGTAGTGTACACATTTTAATTATCACGCATACACACCGGGGCTGTTGTTCTGCATAAATGTCAGCCGGACAGGGCTTTTGTGAGGAAACTGCTAGTGTGGCAGAACACGTCGCAGTAACCCTCAAAGCTGAACTCAGGCCTAGAATGACAGGGGGAATCACTAGCCGTGAAAAAAGTGACAGATTTGAGATATAAAGGGTTGCAGATACATGTGAGTAACAATGCTGGGAACTCACTAATGGGACTGAGGCTGTATCCATTTCATGAATTTATAGTGTAGTACTGATTCTCCTATAAAACTGCCTCATGATGCATATACAGTAAAAAATTAAGAACCAATAAACCACAAAAGGAAAGGTTTAAGCATCACAAAAATACAATGAAAGATAATACCATACAAATAAAAATACTTAAATGCCATATAATTAAAAATAATATACAAAGCAGGGAAGAGTATATGCACCCTTATAGATGGCTTTTGCCTCTGCTTTTTAAGCAGACTTAAAGGTTTCAGATCATCAAGCATCAAGCAATTTAATATGAGACAAAGATATCCCAAGTAAAAGCAAAAAGCCTTTTTCCAATGAAAGTTTCATTTATAAAGGGAAACAAACTATCTAGACCAACCAGGCCCTATGTGGAAAAGTAATTGCCCCCCCTAAAGCTAAAATAACTGGTTGCCACCACTGGCAGCAAAACCTATCATCAATGTTCTGCAGTAACCCTTTCCAGACTGATAGATGCCAATGACTTTGTTTCTCATGTCTTCTTAAATGTTTTTAGATCATACTTCATGTTGTCAGACAGGTTTTTCTTCTACAGATCAGGCAGTTATCAGGCTAATCACATCAAACTAAAATGTGGTGAACCGCAGTTACTTTACCAGCCAGGTTGGTTTGAATAGCTTTTTTCTCATAATAAAGGAAATGATAATTAGAAAACATTTTGGCCCTTCGCACATGAGAATCCATTGAAACTGGGATTGTTTTTCATGTGCATGCTTACAAACACTCCCTGCTTAAAAAACAGGATAGAAAATGAGCACTTTGTTGACGAACCATCGTTATGCTGAAAAGAGTCAGCAGCACAAACTGTACTCTGCAGTTCTCATTGTTATTGTTGATATATTCTGATATTCTTCTTCTGTGGATTTTAAACTGTTCATGTGACCATTATTTCTACTGACTGTAGTCCTACAGTGCATATGCCAGGGCTTTCCCATACTGGAACATTCTGTTTTTTCTGTTAAAAGGTTACACTCTGAAACTCGTTTTCCAGTCGTGGCATTTTCACAGAAAACACGCGTCTTTGTCGTGTACACAAACAGTAGAAACACAACAAAACATTTACATTTTCACTAAAGAACCATCATGTGAACAGGTTTTAAAATTTTGTTTATTATAAAAAATGTAAGAGTGGAAAAAGGCAAAAACTTGAAAAAAAAAAATCAGTACTGTGGTTGCAATCTGAAATGCTGTACATCATCAGAAAACAACAGCAGTAACATGTCTAGAAGACCTCCTTTAATCTGTTGGGACCCCAGGCATGGTTACAACATGAAAGTCTGGTACAAACGTTTCTGGAACTTTCAAAATAAATCGCATTAACCTATTTCCAGCACAGCCAGGAAAAAGGGGTAACCGCGGACTTCCCGTGACGTCACTGTCCAAATAAAAGCACTGCTTTTACTACATTCTGTCTCTTCTACGCGGGTTCTCCAGGGGTCTGGACAAAGAGAGACAAAGGCTAATGAGAGAGGCTAATGTCTCTTTGCTGGGAAACAGACATAAATCTTCAAACGGGATCCAAGAGTGTCATACGATCACGCGACCATATGCACTGAGTTAAGTACGAATGAATTGCTGTTTGTATATCCAGTATTCATTCATGAACGGGGTAATTAAGGTACAAGCGTGGCTTAATTGACTTTTCTCTCTGAGGCCTACAGATCAAACTGTGTTATAGAAAGTTCCCAGCAGAAACCCTGTCTCTATGACGCCGAGTGAAGCAGTTTTCCCGGTCTGAAGGAAGGACAACGGGACCGCATCACCGAGGTTACAGCAGTAACATGCAGTTTGGCCGGCCGACAGAATGAGCCACCCCCCCACAGCTACGGAGGTTAGCTGCAGCTAACCCTTTTCTTCACTGTGGATGCTTTATTTAACGCCCAGACAACTTTTCCTCAGCATGGTTCACCTGAGAGGTTGGGTTTGGGCGGAGAGAGAGAAGTAATTTAGAATGAAATAATCTAAATATTTTTTTCATTTTATGAATTTGGTTTTGTTTGTGTTGAAACTCAGCCATCTTAGTGCTAGCAGATTATCTGCTCAGCACACGTGCTCAGTTTGTGTGTTCTGTGTTTGTGCTTGTTTTAAAAGTTAAGAAAACTTTTTTAAAGGGTGATTTTGAACACAGGTCAGCCATAACGTGCTGTCCATGCTTATGCATTTTAACCCCTTTTATTAGTGGTATTTTAAAGGTAGATGTGTGATTCTGATAAGCTATACGCTTCTTTTGTTAGCTTTAACTTCTAACAGCTAAGAACACATGCTTGCCTGCTAGGTAAGGTAAGGTAAGTTTATTTATATAGCGCTTTTCATCAACGAGACAATCAAAGTGCTGATCATTTAACCAAAAAGGTTGTTGGTTTTCAATCCAGTAAAATAATATTTCCCTAAATATTATTTTACCAAACTCGAAAACTAAGTAAACACCATTAAGCCCATTTCTCCAGAAAAATTTGGTTCTTATTCAAAATAATATTTCTTTAAACATTATTTTACTAAATAAAGGCAGCTAATTAAACACCGTTGAGAATTGGTCATTCAGAAAGATGGTTTTATTCAGCAAATCATTCTTAAAATATTATTTTATTAAAATAATATTTTATCTGATCTTGCATTGTGAATGGTTGTTTAAAGGTATACCAGTTAATGCCTAAGTTAGTTCCAAGACTAACTTAACTTCATTTACAGATTCTTCAAGATAATCCTTGGTTCTCAAACATATATAAGATTGCATGGTTATGTTGCATCACTCTTCAGGTCAGGGTTTTCAACCATCTTGATCAATTTGTTCATATTGTACATAGCCCATTAGTCTTCCTTATTCTTTAATTCTGCTTGGTAGTTTAGTTGGATTGTTTTAGCATGGTGAAGAGTTTGTTGATTGAAATATGTTTGACTTTGAGTTGACTTATTTTTGTTAATAAATTCTTCTATTTTAAGAAATTGTGTGAATTCATTTTATGTGTGTGCAGAGTTTTACTGTTCAATAATTTCAGAGCTTGGCTCACCCTTTCAACTTTGTTCTAATACCACCGCCTTATTATGGTGCGTTCACACCGAAAGCGGATTCTGCGAATATCTTGCGTCATTTGTATGCTGTTGCTCGCTTCACATTCTGCGTGAACTCCGCGTTGCTAAATGGAAACAAACGGCAACGCTTCGCCACGTCATCAAATAGGAGGAGCTTCTATCTGCTGCCTGCTGGTTTCAATTGAACATGGCGGACATGGATTTCACGGACCTAATTACGGTGTTTTACCTGTGGAGAGCCGAAAAACGCCGCCGATTTCGACGGCCCTGAGTTCACCAGATTGTTCAGGGACGGGAACAGTTTGGAGATTACCACCACCTACTCCAGGAGCTGGGTCTGGATGACGGTCGATTGCAGCGGTACTTGCGTCTATCCAGGTCCCAGTTCGAAGATCTGCTGTCCCACTTTGGGAGACGAATCGGCCTCCGGGACATCAACTACCAGTGCTGTATCCCCGCTACTGAACACCTGTCCATCTGTCTTCGGTGAGTAAATAAATCTCCGCTCAATAAAAACTTTTAATGTCCACATCTCCGAAATATAAGATATTTGTGCCTAAACATAACTAGGCCAGGTCCTTTCTGTACTTGTCTCGGTAAAAGTAATTAGTTGAGTCATACAACTCTGGCTTGCTGCACACCGCCACTATGATCTGGTCCTCCATCTTCACTGACAACCGCTTCTTCTCCACTGCGGTCTTTCACCCTACATCACAGCCACATCCAGTCCCTGATTGGTTGACGCAAGGTGAATTTAGGAAAAAGTTCCGATTTTTCAACTCGTCCATCGCTTTGGCTCCACTCCCGCTTCGCTCGGCGCGCCTTCCGCACCGCGTCCTTCGTCTCCTTCGCACCGCCTCGCGCCGCTCCACTTCTGAACGCGCCTCTACATAGGGATAACGTGTAAATCAGCGGCTCCTATCACAGAATCCGCGTTCGGTGTGAACGCACCATTAGGCTGGTATTCACAGGACAACCCTTAACAGACCAGAATATTATTTAATAAATATTAAAGTATTAATATTAAATAATATATTCATATTCATAATTACAACAAATCCCATTTATGATTTGCTAAGATAATTTCTTCTGACATTTGCCGAAGAAATATTGTTTAGTGCACCAAATAACATTTTAAACTTTTCACCACTGTGACCCTTTAATAGAACTTCAGCACAAATTTGGAATAGATTAATTCATTACGGGCTCCATATAAAAACATAAATTTACAAAAGGGGAATTGTTTATGTTTACATGCCCCTACCTTCTTTTTTTTCTATTTATTTCCTTTTTAAATTGTTTTTTCCAGCACTTTTATTTTTGTTATTTTTTTCAAGGTAAGCAGACAGTAAGCGGGGTGGAGAGAGGTTGAAGACATGCAGCACAGGCTTCTAGGGAACCTGAGATGGCTGAGTTGAGGACTGAAGTGTCCATATATGGGTTGCACGCTCTACCACCACGCACCGCGCCGCACCCTGTCCCCTACCTTTTTAACACTTAAAAACTTTATGTCTATCATCTGTCATGTTGGACAGGTGCAGCCAGAACAACCTTGAGCTCAACGCTCTAAAGACAGTGGAGATGGTTGTGAACTTCAGGCAGAACCCAGCCCCACCTGCCCCCATCACCCTCTGTGACTCCACAATTGACACTGTGGAATCTTTCCGCTTCCTGGGAACCATCATCTCCCAGGATCTCAAGTGGGAGCCAAACATCAGCTCCCTCATCAAGAAAGCCCAGCAGAGGATGTTCTTCCTGCGGCAGCTGAAGAAATTCAACCTGCCAAAGACTATGATGGTGCACTTCTACACAGCCATCATTGAGTCCATCCTCACCTCCTCCATCATCATCTGGTACGCCGCTGCTACAGCCAAGGATAAGGGCAGGCTGCAGCGTGTCATTCGGTCTGCTGAGAAGGTGATTGGCTGCAGTCTACTGTCGCTCCAGGAACTGTACACCTCCAGGACCCTGAAGCGGGCAGGGAAGATTCTGGCTGATCCCTCCCACCCCGGTCACAGACTCTTTGAGACTCTCCCCTCTGGCAGGAGGCTGCGGTCCATCCGGACCAAAACCTCACGCCACAAGAACAGTTTTTTCCCATCTGCCACCAGCCTGGTTAACAAAGCCCGGAAACCACCCTGACACTGTCCCTTTCCCCCACACCCCCCCTTTTTTTGCTGACAGGACACTTGTAACTTGTAACTCTATGTGTTACATTAACGCTCAGCTTGGACTCCTGCTTTACTTGCACTGCTTTACTTGCACAATGATCACCTGCACTGTTGTATTGCTCTTGCATCTTATACTGCTCTATATTTACTCTCACTCACTTAAAACTGTGCACATATATTTATATTATATTGTAGATATGTTTATACTGTTTAATTTGTACTGTATTGCACCGACTACGCCAAAACAAATTCCTTGTATGTCCAAAAACGTACTTGGCAATAAAAGCTTTTCTGATTCTGATTCTGATGTTTACAATAAGCACCTAATTAAAAACTTTTTAGAGAAAGACTGTTAGGCTGAGTGCAGAGTAGGATCCCAGAATGCAGACGAGCAGATGCATGATGGTAAGTGAATTGATTTAATATTTTGAAAAACACAAAAACTCACCTACAGGTGGAGGCAGAAGCAGACATGGACGGTCAGGGAAAAACAGGCTTGGCGTGAACAAAACAAAAAATGGGCAGGCAAGACAGGCATAGCATGATTTGAACAACAAGACATGAGCATGATCGAGAAAACAAGACATGAGCATGACCCAGAAAATTTTTCCGCGCGGAATAAACAGAACGGAGGTGTACATATGGAGTGTGAACCAGGTGAAGCGAGGAGACAGATTTGCTTAGTGCAGGTGAACCGAATAAAGTTGACTAACAGACAGGAGAGAACAAAATTTGACCGGAGCAAAACAGAGACTCTTGAATACAAACTAATAGAAACTAGAAAAACATGAAACTAAAGCATAACCACATCCAGAAACCAAACTTGACAAAACATGAACTGGAAGACAAAAACTAAAGCATGACCAGGAAAATAAAAAACAGAAGCATGATTCAAAAACTGTGAGAAACATGTAAGAAAAAACAGAAACCAAACAACCCCAAATCACAACAAACACAGGTTATAAGCTTTAATTTAACAAATAACAACCATAGATGCTGAGCAAGGCTGGTTATCAAACAACAAGAATGAGAATAAGTACCTGATTTACTAAAGGTTTGTGTGTGTAAAAACATGTGCAAACTTGATCGCGCAACGCTGATCTACTAACCAGGAGCAACAAGGATTGCATCTGTGAAATGAGCAAAATGGAAGACGCAATCCATTTAGCATATTTGCCCTGATGGATTTGCCTTAATGAATATGCAGAACATAGGCTGATCATCACAATGTACAAAATAGTGGAAGGAAGATATGCAAATGCATTTGGTTCCCACCCATAATACGATTTATCAAACCTGAAACGCATTGCGAGTGTAGTTCCTGCATCTATATTAGCACGTTTGAAAGGCAGGTGCAAACAGCATGGAAAAATATCTGTGGTCGTTGTGGCAAGAAGGAGGCATAGGTACAATGACAGACAACAGAGAAATAGAACCTTCTGTGCACATGCCAACATATTTTATCTGTCAGAAATTTAAAAAATGGTAGAGATATCTATACAGCAATGCCATTTTGGAGCTACAGTGTTATAGTTACAGTGGACCATCACGTTATGGGACACCATCATGTCTGGATGTACTAAAGGAGCGCTTCTACGTAGTCCAGAAAATGTGGCGCAGATTATAGTTGTCTGCTGTATGTTTCCAGAAGGACAGCAGATAATCTTTATAAAATTGAAACAAAATGAAAAACAACATGACCTAACCTAAATATTGTGGTGTGTTATAAACAAACAAATCTGAACATGAATAGCCATCATAGACCAGGAAAGTGACATTGAAGGAAAAAACTGTTTAAAAAAAACTGTCCTGGGCACTCCCGAAATTGGACATTCAAATCTTGTGCACAAGAGAGATTTTTTTTTCCCTAATTGTTCCTTCACAGACTGGGTGACAAGTACATTCATGTTTAATGTAAACAACGTTATTATGGGCCTACCTTTGATTGCATTGGGTCTAACGAGTCATATCCCTTAATATGAATCGGGGTGGGGGGGCTGACAAAGTCAGGTTTAGTAATTGATATTTAATCTTTTAACTTCAGCTTTAACTTTAGCTTCAGCTGTCATTTTCATCTTTTCAAATGTTTTTAAAAAGTTAATTACATCAAACTTTTTCTTCTTCTTCTTCTTCTTATTTTTATTATTATTATTATTATTATGAGCTCCAACTCCATGTCTTCGAACTTCATGTTTCTTATACAACCACTCTCCAAACTGTCCATGTTGGCAACCAGTAGCATATGTAAAATTCTAATTTAAATAGGGTGGTCTGCAATACTTTAGCACCTCTTATTTGTGCAAGCAATCTTTGTAGATCACGCACAACACACCCACTAACTGCACATGCAATTATTGTTTTTTTTACATGCAATTTAGCGGCCCTTGTTTTTGGATCTTAGTAAATTAAGCCCTCTGTGTGTTGAGAAACCTAAAACTGGACCAACGGACAAGTAACAAGAAGGATTTAATCAATGACAGCTACATACCAGTGCACCCATATTTGTTTCTTTTTTGTAAGCATGCAAAGCAAATCATATTTTCTGTTAAAATTCTGGTTAGGGTAAGGATTTTACTGACTGTCACGCACAAATCCTGAACAAAACATTGTGACAAATCTTCTTCTGTCAGTTCTGTTAGATCTTTATGATACACAGATGAAAAAGAAACACATGGTGCTCAGCCGAAATGCAGATGAAGATCTGTCTGACCTGAGGACAAATGTTTACACACTGCAGAGATCCATTCTGGACACCTTTTTGGCACCATTTATAGCAGCAAGGTGACATTTCAGTCACTTTGCTCTTCATCAGACATTTGAACTACGTACAGTGCCATCTTAAATCACATGTAAGCAGAGAGGTCAAGGCTCATTTTACATTATTTACTGCATCAGTGCAGCATGCCATTGAGAAGATCAGCCTGTGTTTCTGCTGAGGTGTTAAGGAAGCCCAGGTTGCCTTAATAGCGACCTTCAACTTGTCTGCATTGTTCAGTCTAGTGTCTTATCTTCCTCTTGACAACATTCCATACTTTCTCATTGGGCTTTAGGTCTGGCTAGACTGCTACCCAGTCAAAGCCATTCCTATTACATTGATTAAAACTGATATTAATGCGTGTGGCAATGTGGACAGGTGCCAAGTTCTGCTAGAATGAAATCAACAACTCCCTAAAGCTCATCAGCAGGGCAGAGCATGAAGTGCTTTAAATTTTACTGGCAGACAGTGGCACGTTGGACTTCATAAAACACAGTGGACCAACACCAGCAAATGCCATTTCTCATTAAATCATAACTGTATAGAAACTTCACACTTGACTTCAAGTAACTTCGTTTCTGTGCCTCTCCACTCTTCCTTCAAACTCTGGATCTTTGATTTTCAAGTGAAATACAAAATTCATTTAATCTGAAAAGAGGCCTTTGTTTCACTGAGCAACAGTTGAGGCCTTTCCCTCCCTAGCCTGGATAAAACACTTATGAAGCTGCCTCTGGATCAGGCATGTCCTAACACAAGAAATGGGACAATTTTAGACCAACCTCTGCATATGTTTTAGTGTTATGGCTCTTGAAGCTCTAAGTCCAGCAGCAGTCCACACCAAGTGAATCTCACAAAAAAACTCATGAATGGGATTTGCTTAATAATCCTAGCAAGGCTGTGGGTATCCCTTTTTCTGGCACATTTTTTTCATTCCACTTAACTTTTCATCAATATGATTGGATACAGCAATCTGAAGAATCAGGTTAATTCAAAATTGCTTTTTAATGGCTTACCTTCCCTGTGGATCATGTACATGATTGTCTGCTTTACAATTTTCAAGTCAACAGTCTTTCCAATGAGTGTAAAAATAATTGACTATTGTCAGTATACAAAGTAAAATGAAACTTTCATTGACATCTCTTAAAAACAGAAAAACAGAAGTTGTAAAGAAAAACAGAAGATGTGGGAGCAGTGGTATATTGAAATAGATGCAGTAACAAGACTGCAGACAAGGATAAAAACATAAAACATAAACACATTTTCTATTTCAGGGTGGATGGAGGCTACAGCTTTTGGTTAGAAACTGTTTCTCAGTCTGTTTGTCTTTGTTCTGATTCTCCAAAACCTTCTACCAGAAAGAAACAATTCCAACATGAATAGGTCAGGGTGTGTGGTGTCCTTGAGGATGATGTGTGCTTTCTTTTGAAGTTTGATGATGTAGCTACAGAATGTCCAATTCAGGGAGCTCCAACTTGATGAACCACTGTGCTGCCTTCACCACCCGATAAAGGTTGTGGCTTTCTGCTGCTGTGCAGCTGGCATACCAGACTGTTGTGCTGTTGGTCAGGATGAACTTTATACTTCTGTAGAAGTTCTGGAATAGTTTTGGTTGTAGGTTAGTCCATCTTGGTTTCCTCAGGAAAAACGTCTCTGCAGGTCTTTCCTGACCAGTTGCTCTGCTGTTGATCAGCCTGTTTGTCAGTGTAATTCCCAGAAGCTTCAAGTTATACATTTCTTCCACCATCCTCCTAGAATGTAGAGGGGTGTGTGATCTGGCCTTAGTCCCTGATTATTTCCTTAGTGTTGAAGGTATTGAGGATGATGTCATTGTAGGCACACCACTGTGTGAGGTGATACACTTCACTTCTGTAGGCCATCTGATCTTTTCTGAAATCATATTCACAATTGTAGTATCATCAGCGAATTTAATTATGGTAATGTAAGGGGTAAACAGAGATGGGAATAGTGTGAAAAGTAGTGGACAGCACACAGCCCTAAGGAGTACCGGTCCTGGGAGTAAGGGTGGAGAAGGGATACTTTCCCAATCTGACCAGCTATGGGCATTCCAAGAAGAGGTCTATGGTCCATTACTATAGTGAGGAACTAAGGCCCAAGTCATGGAGTTTGGAGACCAGCTTGTGAGGGATCACAGTGTTAAATCCTGAAGTACACAATTAACATCCTTACATAGGTGCTGGATGTCTTTGTATGTGTCAAAGCAAGATAGAGGGCTTCCAGCTGTCTTTATAATCTTTATATCTAGGTTCCAATTTTTGACCTAAATTGCTGAAATCTATTAACTTTTAAATAATATTCTAGATTATTTAGATTTACCTGCACAAGCGCAATAGAAAAAATAAATACATTTGAATAAAACATATGTTCTCCTACTGGAGCTTATCCCAGCAGTCATGGAGCAAGATGTTAAACACATCATCAGTCTATAACAGGACCAAGACAGAGACAACACAATCATGCACACACACACACCCACACACACTCTTTTTTGCTATATGTAGTGAGGACCATGTGTTGACTCCCATTGACTTCCATTGATTTTCAGTCATTTTCAACCCTTTCTATGCCTTAACCCTGACACTAAACTCACCTAAACCTAGCCATTACCAGTCCATGCCTAGCCCTAACCTTAACCTAAACTCAATTCACACCTTAGTTCTTAACCTAACCATGAACAAAATAGGTCGTGAGGACCAGCAAAGTGGTACAACTGGTCCTCAATTTGATGGTGAAATCGGAAAATTGGTTCTTACTGTGATGCCAAAACAGGAACACACACACGCACATACACACACTAACAGCAAAATAATATAATCACCAGCTGACTGTAAATCTGTAAGGATTTAGGGAAAAGATTAAAGGAAGACAAATACTTCTGTTTTTAAGAAGAACATTGCATCTTGCCAACTTTGTGGGAAGACGTAACTTATTATCTGTTAAGCTCTGAATATTACAAAAACTTTTGCTATTATGGATGTTTGGATCCAGATCATCTATGATGAAGGTTATGTACTACCTGACCCTTCCAGCTGGCAGGCATTCACATTATATTAATGTTTAAGCCTTCTATCATCCTTGCCATCAACATACAGCCTGTAATGCATACAGTATAAATCTGTTTTTGGTTAAAACCAGCTGATATAATTTTGCAAAATGTTAAACTAATCCCAGCATTGCTGCAACTTTTTATTAAAGCCCCAAACAGAGAGATGTTTTGGCTCTCTCTCCTATCTTCACACCTAATCTGTCATGCAAGGAAGCAGATGCTAAGTTCCACTGAGATCGGCCTGGATATGCTAATTTTTGAGCAGACAGGCTATGCGGGGATTTATCAAAAACATAGAAGACACTCGAGTGGCACAGACATTTTAACATCATCAGCAACACTCATCCTGAGTTGGTACAGCAATATAAATTGGGTCTGATGTTTAGTGATCCGAAAAAGCTTAGTACAAGATTACATGTTTCTAAACTCAGAGGTGACAAAGTTATCTAGGAACAGACCCATCTGCTATTCCCGAGACATCACCCTAAATGATGGGTTTTAACCATTAAACTTCTGATAATGGCTTTACAGCTTCCTCCTCTAACACAGATGTTCTGAGGAGTGAGGTAACCTAAAGGTCATACACTTTGGAGCACTTAAAAGAATTTCCATTACAATGAGGAAGAAATATTTTGACTTATCAGACATGAATCATGTAATTCCATTCATTCAGTCTTGTCATACATTTTTTCTGTCAAAACAGTCATACTCAAATTCAGTAACCAGCAACGAAGCAAAGTAACTCCCTTTTAATCCTCTCAGAATGGCCATTGGCACATGTTAAAAGGAGCCTAATACACGTTAAATACAGGGGTTGGACAATGAAACTGAAACACCTGGTTTTAGACCACAATAATTTATTAGTATGGTGTAGGGCCTCCTCTTGCGGCCAATACAGCGTCAATTCGTCTTGGGAATGACATATGCAAGTCCTGCACAGTGGTCAGAGGGATTTTAAGCCATTCTTCTTGCAGGATAGTGGCCAAGTCACTACGTGATACTGGTGGAGGAAAACGTTTCCTGACTCGCTCCTCCAAAACACCCCAAAGTGGCTCAATAATATTTAGATCTGGTGACTGTGCAGGCCATGGGAGATGTTCAACTTCACTTTCATGTTCATCAAACCAATCTTTCACCAGTCTTGCTGTGTGTATTGGTGCATTGTCATCCTGATACACGGCACTGCCTTCAGGATACAATGTTTGAACCATTGGATGCACATGGTCCTCAAGAATGGTTCGGTAGTGCTTGGCAGTGACGCGCCCATCTAGCACAAGTATTGGACCAAGGGAATGCCATGATATGCCAGCCCAAACCATCACTGATCCACCCCCATGCTTCACTCTGGGCATGCAACAGTCTGGGTGGTACGTTTCTTTGGGGCTTCTCCGCACCGTAACTCTCCCGGATGTAGGGAAAACAGTAAAGGTGGACTCATCAGAGAACAATACATGTTTCACATTGTCCACAGCCCAAGATTTGCGCTCCTTGCACCATTGAAACCGACGTTTGGCATTGGCATGAGTGACCAAAGGTTTGGCTATAGCAGCCCGGCCGTGTATATTGACCCTGTGGAGCTCCCGACGGACAGTTCTGGTGGAAACAGGAGTGTTGAGGTGCACATTTAATTCTGACGTGATTTGGGCACCCGTGGTTTTATGTTTTTTGGATACAATCCGGGTTAGCACCCGAACATCCCTTTCAGACAGCTTCTTCTTGCGTCCACAGTTAATCCTGTTGGATGTAGTTCGTCCTTCTTGGTGGTATGCTGACATTACCCTGGATACCGTGGCTCTTGATACATCACAAAGACTTGCTGTCTTGGTCACAGATGCGCCAGCAAGACGTGCACCAACAATTTGTCCTCTTTTGAACTCTGGTATGTCACCCATAATGTTGTGTGCATTTCAATATTTTGAGCAAAACTGTGCTCTTACCCTGCTAATTGAACCTTCACACTCTGCTTGGTATGCTGACATTACCCTGGATACCGTGGCTCTTGATACATCACAAAGACTTGCTGTCTTGGTCACAGATGCGCCAGCAAGACGTGCACCAACAATTTGTCCTCTTTTGAACTCTGGTATGTCACCCATAATGTTGTGTGCATTTCAATATTTTGAGCAAAACTGTGCTCTTACCCTGCTAATTGAACCTTCACACTCTGCTCTTACTGGTGCAATGTGCAATCAATGAAGACTGGCTACCAGGCTGGTCCAATTTAGCCATGAAACCTTGTTATTCCTTTTCAGTATGTTAATAATTAAAGGATAAACACAATTACAAATGTGAAATATAACTATTTTTTGGACTTAAGGTGCTGTACCAATGACAAAGACAGATGTTTCCCCTAAAACCACTAACAAAAATAAATAAAACAAAAATGCCTTCATGCCAATAAAACCACAAACCTGAAACATGAATAAGAGTTCATAGATCAATACAAATCAAAGTTTAAAGTTTTTTCAACTGTTAAACATAAGGTACAAGATTTTCAACCTATGTAGAGCTAAAAGCAACCACATGCTACATGTACATGAAGCTAATGCTGTATCATAACACTTTTACAAGAAAGCACAGTCAAAACCAACTAAAATCATTTGAATGTTTGTCAATATGCTACTTTAATAACTTCATATACAGTCATATTCAGTTAATCAGAATATGTGTCCCAATGAGGCTTGTTTGTCAGATTAAAAGTACTTTTTGAAAATAATAACCTTTTAGCAGATATCAAAAATACTTTTCATTAAACCCACATTTCTGTACTACAATGTTTTGTATTGGTCTGGTGTAATATTCTAAAATCATAAATATTAAACATAAAGGCTTGAAAACTGTGTGTAATTAATCTACATAATGTGTTTCAGTAGTGAACTGAGTTACTGAAATAAGTTAACTTTTCAATAACAGTCTAATTTAATGAATATGGTTGTTTGAAGGAACAATGTTAAACAAAAAAAAACAAAAAAATGAAAGGGCACGGGATGTGTGCTGTGAAAAAGTATTTGCCCCCTGTTGATTTCTTGTTTTTGTTTAATTATTGTCACAAAACCTGAGAAAAACAAACAGTAATTTCGATTTCTATACCTATTCTCATCATTTGAAAAGTGTTTCTTTATTTTTATTTACTCAAGGCATCTTTGTCTGATATGATCTGTCTGATGATCTACAACTTTTGTCACTAAAAGATAAAATAAAATATCCTTGTTTCGTTTCATTTCGTTTTGTCTCGTCGTCTTCCGCTTTATCCGGGACCGGGTCATGGGGGCAGCAGACTCAGCAGAGACGCCCAGACGTCCTTCTCCCCAGACACCTCCTCCAGCTCCTCCGGGGGGAGCCCAAGGTGTTCCCAAGCCAGCCGAGAGACATAGACCCTCCAGCGTATCCTGGGCCGTCCCCTGGGCCTCCTCCCGGTGGGACGTGCCTGGAACACCTCCCGAGGAAGGCGTCCAGGAGGCATCCGGTATAGATGCCCGAGCCACCTCAACTGGCTCCTCTCGATGTGGAGGAGCAGCGGCTCTACTCCGAGCCCCTCCCGGATGGCCGAGCTCCTCACCCTATCTCTAAAGAAGAAAGTTCATGGTCATAGGTGAGGGTAGGAACGTAGACCGACCGGTAAATAGAAAGCTTCGCTTTTCGGCTAAGCTCTCTCTTCACCACAATGGACCGGCACGGCGACCCCATTACTGCGCCAGCCGCACTGATCCGTCTTTCCGCTCCATTCTTCCCCCACTCGTGAACAAGACCCCGAGATACTTAAACTCCTCCACTTGAGGCAGGAACTCCCCTCCAACCTGAAGAGGACAAGCCACCCTTTTCCGGTGGAGAACCATGGCCTCGGACTTGGAGGAGCTGATCCTCATCCCGGCCGCTTCACACAGAGACACAGAGTCCGAGTGGACCATGTTCTCCGCATCTATTGTGTATGCTGTTGCCCGTAGCTGTGGCCGTAAGATCTGTGGTGCCTGTCGCGGTGGCAATCCCCAATCCTGGTGGTGGACACCGGCAGTAAGGGAGGCTGTCAAGCTGAAGCAGGAGTCCTATCGGTTGTGGTTGGCTTGTGGGACTCCTGAGGCGGCTGACGGGTACCGTGAGGCCAAGCGTACCACGGCCCGGGCTGTGGCAGAGGCAAAAACTCGGGCCTGGGAGGAGTTCGGTGAGGCCATGGAGAAGGACTATCGGTTGTCCTCGAAACGATTCTGGCAAACCGTCCGGCGCTTCAGGAGGGGGAAGCAGTGCTTCGCCAACACTGTTTACAGCAGGGGTGGGGAGCTGCTGATCTCGACTGGGGACATTATCGTGCGGTGGAAGAAGTACTTCGAGGCTCTCCTCAATCCTGCCATCCCGCATTCCCTGGTGGAAACAGAGGCTGGGGACTCGGGGTTGGACTCTTTCATCACCCAGGCTGAAGTCACAGAGGTGGTTAAAAAGCTCCGCGGTGGCAGGGCTTCGGGGGCGGATGAGATCTGCCTTGAGTACCTCAAGTCTCTGGATGTTGTGGGGCTGTCATGGTTGACACGCCTCTTCAACATTGCGTGGCGGTTGGGGACAGTGCCTCTGGACTGGCAGACTGGGGTGGTGGTCCCCCTTCGTAAGAAGGTTGACCAGAGGGTGTGTTCCAACTACAGGGAGATCACACTCCTCAGCCTCCCTGGTAAGGCCTACGCCAGGGTATTGGAGAGGAGAGTCCGGCCAATAGTCGAACCTCGGCTTTAGGAGGAGCAGTGTGGTTTTCGTCCCGACCGTGGAACACCGGACCAGCTCTATACCCTCTACAGGGTACTCGAGGGTTCATGGGAGTTTGCCCAACTGGTCCACATGTGTTTTGTGGACTTGGAGAAAGCATTCGACTGTGTCCCTCGTGATGCCCTGTGGGGGGTGCTCCAGGAGTATGGAATCGGGGGCCCTTTACTAGGGGCCATCCGGTCTCTGTACAAGCGAAGCAGGAGTTTGGTTCGCATTGCCGGCACTAAGTCGGACCTGTGTGTATTTTGACTTTTTCTTTGCTGTTTATTTTGTTCTTTAGGTCTTGCTTTCTTAGTTTATTTCTCTGTGCTCATTTTGTTAGGTGTTTTTCTTATTAGTTCATTCTTTGTATTTAGTTTATTCTTGAGTTATTTTCTTTTAGATGTCAGTTAAATAATTCCCCCTGGGTTTCTTTGTATTTCTGTTTTTTCTCTGATCTGGCCAATTACTCTCCCTCCTTCAGCTGCTCTGCCTTCCCTCTCCCTCATTTGCAACTTACTGCTCCTGATGAGCTCTGCTGCTTTGACTGTCATTTCTCCCACCCTGTCTCGGTATATGAGCTCTGTTTTTCTTATTGTTCTCCATTGGATCCTTTTGTTGACTTTAGGTTCCCTGTTTGTCTGTTACCCTGTTTGCATTTACCAGTTTACAACCCCAATTCCAATGAAGTTGGGACGTTGTATAAAACATAACTAAAAGAGAATACAATAATTTGCAAATCATGGTCAACCTGTATGCAGTTAAATACACTGCTCCACAGTGCAGCCGTAAAGAAAATGTATAGGGTAATAAGTGAGGCACATTTAATTGTGGAGGCCAGTTTCATGGTCAGGTGAACAAAAAAGTGTGAAACAACTGAAAATATGTCTTATATTCTAGGTTCTTAAAAGTAGCCACCCTTTGCTTTGATTACTGCTCCACACACTCTTGGCATTCTGTTGATGAGCTTCAAGAGGTAGTCACCTGAAATGGTTTTCCAACAGTCTTGAAGGATTTCCCAGAGATGCTTAGCACTTGTTGGCCCTTTTGCCTTCACTCTGCGGTCCAGCTCACCCCAAACCATCTCGATTGGGTTCAGGTCCGGTGACTGTGGAGGCCAGGTCATCTGGCGCAGCACCCCATCACTCTCCTTCTTGGTCAAATAGCCCTTACACAGCCTGGAGGTGTGTTTGGGGTCATTGTCCTGTTGAAAAATAAATGATGGTCCAACTAAACGCAAACCAGATGGAATAGCATGCCGCTGCAAGATGCTGTGGCAGCCATGCTGGTTCAGTATGTCTTCAATTTTGAATAAATCCCCAACAGTGTCACCAGCAAAGCACCCCCACACCATCACACCTCCTCCTCTATGCTTCACGGTGGGAACCAGGCATGTAGAGTCCATCCGTTCACCTCTTCTGCTCCGCACAAAGACACGGTGGTTGGAACCAAAGATCTCAAACTTGGACTCATCAGACCAAAGCACAGATTTCCACTGGTCTAATGTCCATTCTTTGTGTTCTTTAGCCCAAACAAGTCTCTTCTGCTTGTTGCCTGTCCTCAGCAGTGGTTTCCTAGCAGCTATTTTACCATGAAGGCCTGATTCACACAGTCTCCTCTTAACAGTTGTTCTAGAGATGTGTCTGCTGCTAGAACTCTGTGTGGCATTGTCCTGTTCTCTAATCTGAGCTGCTGTTAACCTGCGATTTCTGAGGCTGGTGACTCGGATGAACCTATCGTCTGCAGCAGAGGTGACTCTTGGTCTTCCTTTCCTGGGGCAGTCCTCATGTGAGCCAGTTTCTTTGTAGCGCTTGATGGTTTTTGCGACTGCACTTGGGGACACTTTCAAAGTTTTCCCAATTGTTCGGACTGACTGACCTTTATTTCTTAAAGTAAAGATGGCCACTCGTTTTTCTTTACTTAGCTGCTTTTGTCTTGCCATAATACAAATTCTAACAGTCTATTCAGTAGGACTATCAGTTGTGTACTGTATCCACCTCCTGCACAACACAACTGATGGTCCCAACCCCATTTATGAGGCTTGAAATCCCACTTATCAGACCTGACAGGGCACACCTGTGAAGTGAAAACCATTTCAGGTGACTACCTCTTGAAGCTCATCAACAGAATGCCAAGAATGTGCGTAGCAGTAATCAAAGCAAAAGGTGGCTACTTTGAAGAACCCAGAATATAAGACATATTTTCAGTTGTTTCACACTTTTTTGTTCAGTATATAATTCCACATGTGTTAATTCATAGTTTTGATGCCTTCAGTGTGAAGCTACAATATTCATAGTCATGAAAATAAAGACAACTCTTTGAATGAGAAGGTGTGTCCAAACTTTTGTTCTGTACTGTATAAACCTTATGAAAATTTGAATCTTTAAAAAGCTTCCTTTTTATATGTGGTATTGGAAGTTGCAGGAAAATTTTACCTTTTTGATTTTTCTCCCCAGCTGAACTTTAATGTACTATTTGCAGCTATATTTCATAATTTTTTTATGAGAAAAAGCCTAAACTAACAGAAAAAGTAAAAGCAGGACATTTATTTTTTGCAATGAGCAAAAAAGAAGTGTTGCAGGAAAAATAAAAAACATTTTTTTTCAAATTTGCAGGAAAAACAATACTGAAAACATTTCTTCAAATTCAGTCAATATGTTGGCAGATGGTCTTACAATTTAAAATAACAAAGGATGTAGGAAACCACAAAATAAATCATGCAGATTATAAGGAAATCATAAACAGGTGTAAGTATGCCATTAAAAGTCTGGTTTTGGTTACATCTAACTCCACAGCATTAATCAGGCCCTACATACCTCTGTAATCATGACTCCACAAATAAAGATGAAATGCAGTAATAGTTTGGTGTGTTATCTCCCTTTACTTGATGGCATGTTGCACTAATCTCATATGACATATGATTCAAAGAGTGTATTTAGACCAAATGCAGTTTGACAAAGGTGACATTCAGCACAAAACATTCGTCTTCAGCTCTCTTTTGACCCCTACTGGTGGATTAGAGCATACCAGCAGCTGTGAGGTTCAAAAATCCTACAGCTCCTTATGTTAAACATGCAAACTCCCATGTACATATCCAGACATTTGTAATTATTTTAAAAATGATTGCAGATTGGAAAACTAGTTGATAGGAGTTTTGGACTGTGTGATTCTAAAAAAAGTGAAAGAAACATAACCTCTTCCCTTCCAAAGAGTAAAGTTATTTACAAACCGGTTTTTTTTTTACCTTAAAAAGATCATAATTATTTTTCAAGTATTAGTTTTTCTTGTAAAAAAATCTTCTTTTTTAACCAGACATTTTATGGCTGACCAGTGAGGTTTCTCTGTTTGTCCCTTGTAAAAACAAATAAAAAAGCTTTATCTTTAATGTCAACTAACTACTTCAAGCACTGCTGTTTTTGCTATATGGCTGACATGGCTCACTGCCCAAGGTGCCATTCTGTCAGAGGGTGAGTACTTAGGGAAATAAAAAAGTTATCAGTTGAACCCTGTGCAGTTTGTCTATTGCTAATCATCAATTCATGTCAATAGGGAATGGGTGCAACCCTTTATTGTATCCTGGGTAAACACTGTAGGAAAATCTGGCCAAAACTGACTATCGAAGTTGGTATGTTTTTCAAAATGACTTTTAAGTGCTAAATTAAAGGGCTATTTCACTTATTTTTAGGGGGTCTATACTGTGTTTAGTCAGCAATAGTTCAAAATCTAATGAACCTTTGCTGGTCAAATCTCAATCAAATTGTTATATGCTGAAAGAGATTTTTTTAAACAAACTTTGAGATTTATGAAATATTCATTGTTTTTTTAAAACATAAAAGAGAAAAATGTCCATGCTTTTTTGCAACAATACAACGTTAAATGACACAAGTGTTAAGTGGCAAAAAAGACCGGTCTAACCCGGATTGGACCATTGGTGCCTTGCAGCGAGAAGGTCCCGGGTTCGACTCCCTGGCCATTCTGCATGGAGTTTGCATGTTCTCCCTGTGCATGCATGCTTCATCTCCGGGTACTCCTGCTTCCTCCCACAGTTAAAAAACATGAGTGTTAATTAGTCTCTCTAAATTGCCCTTAGGTATGAATGGGTGTGTGCATGGTTGTCTGTCCTGTGTATCTATGTGTTGCCCTGCAGTGGACCAGCAATCTGTCCAGGGTGTACCCTGCCTCTCGCCCGCAGACCGGTGGAGATAGGCACTAGCTTCCCTGTGACCCTATATGGAAGAAGCAGTTTTAGAAAATTAATGGATGGATCAACTGATTAGTCGTGAATCTTGACACTTGATTGATATCCATCTTGAAAGTACCAGCCTTAAAAATGGGGACTCCGTGATTTTGGACAAGTCAAACACCAATCTCATCAGCAGGATTGAGAACCTTGTTAAGGATGTGATTTGGAGGGAGAGAACAGTGTCCGTGACACCACTAGACGCTAAAATTGCCTTGTTTGGGAATGCTATTCCGGATATAGAGCGTGCAGCTACTGATCAAGACGCGAGGCTGACTAGCCTGCAGGCCTTAGTCAGCTTGCAAAATGACTTAGTTGCCTCGTTTTCATAGAATTGCAATGACCTTGAGAGTTGCTCCAGATTAAACAATAAACTTTTGGTGGGAATACCAGAGTTATTTGAAGGTCCTCATCCTACTGAGTTTGTGGCCGGTCTACTTCAGGGCTTACTCAACCTTGATGCTAAACCTGTCATCCACCCGACTCATCGTTATGGCCAAGCTATAAAAGGGGGAACCCCCTGTGCCCATTCGTTGTCCAGGTCAACCTGTTTCAAGTACGATATTCTTCACAAGGCTCGTGAGTCATTTCTAATACTCTATGAAGGAAAACAGGAATTTTTAATATGTATGTTTCCAATTGTGATGACAAAAACTTTTTCAAATGACTTTTTTGTCTACTCCCAGACATGTCACCATATCATCTAATCGTGGGCATAGATTTTAACTGCTGGCTTGATCATCATTGAGTCGGATTTCTGAACAACACTGACCTGGCTAAATTTAATCTGGCCTTCAAAGACTTTTAATTGCATTGTACTCCTTGGAATGTACTCCTTCTATATCCAACTTTAATAACTTTTTTTGCGACTTGGACATACCTGATCAGGAGGTGGCTCATAACCTTGAGAGGCCTCTTGCTATTTCCGATCTTACTAAGGCAGTTAGTAAATAGCCTGTACTTATGTACAGGTCCTTCTCAAAATATTAGCATATTGTGATAAAGTTCATTATTTTCCATAATGTCATGATGAAAATTTAACATGCATATATTTTAGATTCATTGCACACTAACTGAAATATTTCAGGTCTTTTATTGTCTTAATACGGATGATTTTGGCATACAGCTCATGAAAACCCAAAATTCCTATCTCACAAAATTAGCATATCATTAAAAGGGTCTCTAAACGAGCTATGAACCTAATCATCTGAATCAACGAGTTAACTCTAAACACCTGCAAAAGATTCCTGAGGCCTTTAAAACTCCCAGCCTGGTTCATCACTCAAAACCCCAATCATGGGTAAGACTGCCAACCTGACTGCTGTCCAGAAGGCCACTATTGACACCCTCAAGCAAGAGGGTAAGACACAGAAAGAAATTTCTGAACGAATAGGCTGTTCCCAGAGTGCTGTATCAAGGCACCTCAGTGGGAAGTCTGTGGGAAGGAAAAAGTGTGGCAGAAACGCTGCACAACGAGAAGAGGTGACCGGACCCTGAGGAAGATTGTGGAGAAGGGCCGATTCCAGACCTTGGGGGACCTGCGGAAGCAGTGGACTGAGTCTGGAGTAGAAACATCCAGAGCCACCGTGCACAGGCGTGTGCAGGAAATGGGCTACAGGTGCCGCATTCCCCAGGTCAAGCCACTTTTGAACCAGAAACAGCGGCAGAAGCGCCTGACCTGGGCTACAGAGAAGCAGCACTGGACTGTTGCTCAGTGGTCCAAAGTACTTTTTTCGGATGAAAGCAAATTCTGCATGTCATTCGGAAATCAAGGTGCCAGAGTCTGGAGGAAGACTGGGGAGAAAGAAATGCCAAAATGCCAGAAGTCCAGTGTCAAGTACCCACAGTCAGCGATGGTCTGGGGTGCCATGTCAGCTGCTAGTGTTGGTCCACTGTGTTTTATCAAGGGCAGGGTCAATGCAGCTAGCTATCAGGAGATTTTGGAGCACTTCATGCTTCCTTCTGCTAAAAAGCTTTATGGAGATGAAGATTTCATTTTTCAGCACGACCTGGCACCTGCTCACAGTGCCAAAACCACAGGTAAATGGTTTACTGACCATGGTATCACTGTGCTCAATTGGCCTGCCAACTCTCCTGACCTGAACCCCATAGAGAATCTGTGGGATATTGTGAAGAGAACATTGAGAGACTCAAGACCCAACACTCTGGATGAGCTAAAGGCCGCTATCCAAGCATCCTGGGCCTCCATAAGACCTCAGCAGTGCCACAGGCTGATTGCCTCCATGCCACGCCACATTGAAGCAGTCATTTCTGCCAAAGGATTCCCGACCAAGTATTGAGTGCATAACTGTACATGATTGTTTGAAGGTTGATGTTTTTTGTATTAAAAACACTTTTCTTTTATTGGTCGGATGAAATATGCTAATTATGTGAGATAGGAATTTTGGGTTTTCATGAGCTGTATGCCAAAATCATCCGTATTAAGACAATAAAAGACCTGAAATATTTCAGTTAGTGTGCAATGAATCTAAAATATATGAATGTTAAATTTTCATCATGACATTATGGAAAATAATGAACTTTATCACAATATGCTAATATTTTGAGAAGAACCTGTAGCTCTTTATGTAGTTCGAGGATTACAAAGTGTTTTACACGACAATCAGTCATCCACCCATCCATACACACATTAACACACTGACAGTGGTAGACTACATTGTGGCCATATCTGTTCATGCAGTCAAGAAATTTTTTTTTGTTTTGTTTTGGTTTGTTTTGTTTACATGTCCTGGTGTGGCATTTCAAGCATACCAGATGGAGCAGATGGTTGCCAGGGCAGGTTTTCTCTTCAAAATAAACAGTTATTTGACAAGATTGTTTTCTGGTTGAGGTTATGGAGTTGTTATTCAAGTTTAACCTGTCGCATAACAAGATTGGTTTCTTCTGTACATCCTCCATGTCTTTGGACTGCTCCTTTTTCTTTGAATCATGCATTTACACATTTCTGTCACACTCATAGAGATGTGTGCAGGTGTTTTGTGGTTTGGCCTCTCTCTCTTCCTCTGTGAGGGGTGTTTGGCAGGCTTGTGTTTGGAGCTGCAGCTTGTTGGAGTAATCAGGAGGAGTATTTAGAAGAGCTGGATTCTAAAGGTAGACACCAGACTGTTCATGTTCACTGTGTGGTAATCAGGGCTCCCTTTGCTCTCCTTTCATGTCTTCTACCCTGAACTTACCAGAGTCATGTCCTCCCTCTTTTTAGGACTCACTCCGAGTGTCTGTCTGAGGAGCTGCTGACGTGGTGTGCGACACGATCCTCCCAGACGGCTGAGGAAGTCCTCACTCCTTACCATTGATCTGCTCCCAGCTCCACAGAACCTCCTCCTGAACTCAGTCCAAGCTGCTATCCACCATCCATCACCTGCCTGTCCACCCTTTGAACTTACCCGACTCTGGTGGAAGCATTCCCACAGATTTAATACTGACCTCTGCCACCAGACACACTCACCTGCTGGTCTTAGCCTTTGTGAGTCTGCTCATTCCCCTCTGATCTCTTCAAGCTCTCTCTGACAGTAAGCTAACAACTTCTCCTTTCCTAATCTGGTCATCTTCATCACATTAATCATCAGAACTCCACACTGACATTCTCTCTCGCCCTCAGTGACGTATTTGGGCCCGGCCGAGACCCGGAAGAATCAGCTGTGTTCATGTCGCCTGAAAATAAACTTTTTTAAACTTTCCCAGTGCCTTTTGTTGTTGCACCCTCCAGAGTCAGATTTAAAAAAAAACTATAATAAATCTGCATGTGCTACTACATCTGTGAACTTCATTGATAACTTTAATATTTTTTGGGAAAAAAGACAACTCTTCAAGCAAGATGGTTTCTGTTTGAACAAGCCGGGAGCCAGACGTCTCACATCTAATATCTTCTATTCAGTAAATAATCTGCCAGCAGCTTCGACCTTCAGCAGAGAACATGGAGTATCAACAACAATGATAACGCTGCCTCCAACAGCTCCAGCAGAAACAATCGGCCAGTCGGCTGAGAAAGAGAGGTCATCACAAAAGGTCTCCCCGTTGAAATCCACAGGAGAGGTGGACACCCCCGTTATACCCCCCTCACCCCATACCCCGACCCAGACCGCACAAAACTCTCCCATCTCTCCACTGAGCCCGCTTTTTGCTTTACTGGATTCTGATAACATGAAAGGAGCTCAACTATTGTCTCTGACCTCTTCTCCATTCAACACCCCCCGTGGCCGAGGCCCTGCTACTGAAACAACATCTTCCAAATGCCGCACATTCCCACCACCTCCTAATCTATCTCCTCCTAATCAGGACCTTCAAATCACTTCTCTGTGATACAGTCTGGGTCCCAGTGGTACCTATCAGAAAAGAGCATGACCAGGAAAAACCTGGGCCCCTAATAGGAGATAGTTGTAAAATCTCTGTGCTTAAAACAGAAAGAACAAAGCCAAAAGGATAAGAGACAGTAATAAACAATCAACAAAAGCCAAAAACTGTCAGGTACAACCAGACACAGAGTTATTAACAGCAACTAAGTCATATAAACTGGCTTTACTGAACATTAGATCTCTGTCAGGAAAATGTTTTTTAATCAATGACTACATTACTGACCACGATCTTGAAGTTATGTTTTTAACAGAAACATGGTTACATGAATTTAATGAAGCTCCCATTCTGATAGAGGCGATGCCTCCAAACTACAATTTTCTTTGTGAGAGCCGACAGCAAAGAAAAGGTGGAGGGGTGGCCACTTTGTTTAAAGATTTATTAGAGTGTTAAAAAGTATTTCTGGGCAAATTTGACTCTTTTGAATATTTGGCTCTCCAGGTAAAGAGCCCGGTCCGAACCATGTTCTTGAATATTTACAGGCCTCCTAAGTGCAAGACAAACTTTTTCAGTGATTTTAATGAGCTTTTATCTGTGATATGTGTTGATTATGACTGTTTAATTATTGTGGGAGACTTCAACATTCACATGGACAATCCTGAAGACAGAAGTGCAATAGATTTATGTGACACTCTTAGAAATGTTGGTTTGACTCAACATGTTAAACAACAAACGCACAAACAGGGACATATTTTGGACTTGATTATCACTAAGGGTCTAAATATTTCCAAGGTGTCTGTAACTGATATTGCCCTATCTAACCACTTGTCTGTTATTTTTGAAAGCATCTCGATGTTTTACCCACAGCTTTCCTTAAGAAAGCTTTGCCCATAATAACATTTGATTTAACACAAATAATAAACACATCCCTTTTGTCAGGTGTTTTCTCCCAGGCTGTGAAAACAGCAATTATCAAACCTCTTATTGAAAAAGAACAACTTGGACAAGCTTCTACTACAGAACTACAGGCCTATATCAAACCTCCCCTTCATCAGTAAGATTATTGAAAAAGCTGTGTTTCAACAGTTAAACGACTTCTTAACAACGACCAACCGCTTCGATGTCTTCCAGTCAGGCGTCCTGCTCACCACAGTACAGAGACTGCTCTTGTCAAGGTGTTCAATGACATCTGTATAAATGCAGACTGTGGAAGAACCACAGTGCTGGTATTGTTGGACCTTAGTGCGGCATTCGATACTGTTGATCACTCCATTTTATTAGAGCGCCTATAAAACTGGGTCGGCCTTTCTGGTACAGCACTCAACTGGTTTAAATCCTGCCTGAAGGACAGGGACTTTTTTGTGTCAGTAGGTAACTTTAAATCAGAGACCACAAAAATCACAGGTGGCATTCCCCAAGGGTCCAACTTAGGGCCCCTCCTATTCAATATCTACATGCTCCCCCTAACTTTGATTTTAATAAACAACAACGTAAGTTATCATAACTATGCAGACGACACACAGCTATACGTTACGATGTCACCAGGTGACAATGAACCCATTCAAGCGCTGGGTAAATGCTTAGAAGAAATCAATGCTTGGATGTGCCAAAATTTTCTTCAGCTGAATCAAAACAAAACAAGTTATAATATTTGGACCAAAGGAAGAGTGGTTAAAAGTTAGCACACAGCTTCAGTTAATACAGCTAGAAACCACCAGTCAGGCTCGAAACCTGGGTGTAGTGATGGACTCAGACCTGAACCTTCAGAGGCACATAAAGGTAGTAACTAGGTCGGCCTTCTATCACCTAAAGAACATCTCCAGGATTAAAGCACTAATGTCTCAGCGGGACCTTGAAAAACTAATTTATGCGTTCATCTTTAGTAGAATAGATTACTGCAACAGTGTCTTCACAGGTCTTCCTAAAAAGTCAATCAGACAGCTGCAGTTGATCCAGAACGCTGCTGCCCGCGTCCTCACTAGAACTAAGAAAGTGGAGCACATCACCCCGGTTCTAAAGTCCCTACACTGGCTCCCTGTAGCTCACAGAATAGACTTGAAAATACTTCCGTTAGTCTATAAATCACTGAATGGCTTAGCACCAAAGTACATTATAGACTTGTTGTCAATGGATCAACCACCCAGACCTCTCAGGTCATCTGGCTCAAATCTACTCTGCATACCCAGAACCAGAACCAAACATGGAGAAGCAGCTTTTAGTTCTTATGCTCCACTAATCTGGAATAAACTGCCAGAAAACTGTAATAGCGCCGAAACCCTATGTTGCTTTAACTCAAGATTAAAAACTTATTTGTTTAGAGTGGCCTTTGACCGTGTTATCTAAACATTATTAGTTAAGTTTTCAGTCCAATTTTCCTTTCATTTTCTTGTCCATCATTCTATTCTCTTTATTTTTTTTTATTACCTCTGTTGTTTGATTTTCTGTATTATTGTAATGTTTTTTCTTATGTACAGCGCCTTGAGTGGCTTGTTGCTGAAAAGCGCTATATAAATAAACTTGACTTGACATGTTTTGTTTCTCCAAACATGGTGCTATGCATAATGGATAAACATCTCTTGTCGGATGTGTCCAAGGGACCTTGTTGCAGAGGTTTTTTGGTTCGTTTAGACGTAACTTTGCAAACATAAGTTGTGCTGCTATATTATTTTTAGAGATAAGAGGTTTTCTTCTTTAACCTATCCAAGCAAGCCAAACTTCAAGTTTGATAGCTAAGCCAAATGAGGTCCATAGAGTCAGAAGAGAGCTTTGGGTTTTGGCTCTCTTGAATGTTTCCACTTGGTGATAATCTCTCTTTCAGTTGAAGGGTGGACCGAAATGGCCTTATAATACTTCCCATATTGATGAGCAACAGTTGCTTCTCTGGGGTCTCCACTGTGTGGTCATTGTATTACCATGGACATGCATGCTCCAAAGCACCAAACAATTCAATTCAATTCAAATTCAAAGATACTTTATTGATCCCCGAGGGGAAATTAGAATTCCAGTACAACCCATCCAAACATACATCATGACACAAGACAAGGGAGACGGGTCACCGAGGCTTTGCTGCCCACTCACAGGCGCTGCCCTTGCTAGATGAGAAAAGAGGCCACATTAGGTAAGTAGAGGGAAAAAATCATATTTCACACTTTATCCTTAGCAGGATACAGTTTGAGATTGCAAAAAAACCTCAGCACAAAGAAGCAACAGTTGACAAAACAACATCATGCCGGGAACGGTGAAGGTGGTGTGAGGGGTGCATATGTTTATCTTGAGCATGTGTGTGTGTGCAAGTGAGTGTGTGCAAGTAAGTCCACGAAGCACTGTCACAGAGGCCATTGTCCTTGATGGTTCGTTGGAATGTTCATCAACCGGCCACAAAGTTCTGAGCAGGTCCACAGATGTTCTCAGGGAAGGGAGGGGGCAGAGGGAGCAGAGCGTCATGTTTACATAACTTCCAGGAGAGGTTGAAGATAGCCAGCCATCAAGGCCGTGCAGGGGAGCCAGATTCAGAAAAACAATAATTATTTGGGTTAGGCTGACTCTTAATTTTCCGTCAGCCTTGAGAGTCTTGCTGGTGCTTCACAAAGGCGAATCTAAACAGCCAAATTCCTGGTCTTTCTGCCAGATCCAAGCGAACAACTTTCTCCAAGATTTATCCCATTTCACCCCTGAGTCCAGGAACCGCAACCTGCCTGCGATCCTGTATAAGGATCACATCCAGTCTGCGATTCAGCTAACATCTCAGTCTGAGTGCTGATCGCTCTGAAGATCCCATCACACATGCCAGGCAGCCTTACAATTGCCAGAACAGCTGCTGACATTCTCCGAATTTCTCAATATGCCAGGTAACCGCTGACTCCAAAAAGCAGAAATCCTGATATCAAACATCCAATTATATACACATCATCCACATCCTCGACTGACATTATCGACAAACACACAATCCTCCACTTCTGCCAGGAGTCCATCGTGTATCCGGAGAAAAATGTCCCGTCCGGGCAAGCGGGCTCTCCCGACCCCTGTCTTCTCGTCGAGAAAATTTGATCAATTGCATTGAGAGACCAGCTGACCAAATCCATATTTTGGAAGAATTTGGAAGATGTGCAAAAAGAGGCTCCAAAAAGACAAGACACAGAGCTGAAGCAGGGCAGATATGGGAGGGGTGCGGGAGACAGAGGAAAAGAGTCCACCTCCACCGAGAGCAGGAAAAGAAGAAACATCCAGAGGCCAGGTTTACAGAGGTTCTCACAGTGATTATGATCAGTTAATTTAGAAAATTTGATTTGTGGCATCTAATGTACTAATGTACTAATGTTTCTTTCTTCTTTTAGTTTTTTTTATTTCTGTGGCACACATGGCCTTTATTTTATAAGTTGATCGACAGTAAATGGGGTGGGGAGAGAGAGGGGAAGACATGCAGCAAAAGTCAATGACCTGGGACTCAAGCCCATGACGGCTGCGCCAAGGACTGTAGCCTCTGTACATGGGTCGCACACTTTACCACTGCATCACTGCCACTCCCAATACTTTCCTTCTAAAATCCATTGTAAGCAGCAATGGTGTATTTAGTTTTGCACCCAACTGAATTGATAATCATGAAAAGCTTTGTTTTTCTGTATAAATGTACACCCTCATCATCTGACACAACATTATGCTTTCGGTGATGGAGCATTCAGTGTGCCAGCCTCTACTTAGTATAATGTTCTCCCTCCTCTTTTGCACCAAGACATTTAATTCAGTTTAGTTTTTCCCTCTGCTCTCCTTTTCATTTCAGTTTGTTTTGTGAAGCATGTTTGGGTCTCTTTAAAGGTACTGTACAAATTAATATTAATAATCTGTCATCTGTTCTGAAGACAGATCTTTAGTTCTGATAGAACCAGCTTTAAATTAAGCTGATCGAGAAGTGCACTCATTCTTTCTTTCCCAGCTCCATTAATCAGCTCTTCTGTTCAGAACTTCAGTCATCCTGGGAAATTAAGAGAAAAATTAGCTGACAAAAAAAGAGCAGCTCTCTCATCCCAGTCTGCCCTCCCATATGCCACTTCTGTCCACCCTTTAATGATTTAATTCAGGTCTGCATCCAACATTTAAAGAATTCTGAAAAGGTTTAGTCTTATTCTCACGTATGGGCTTGATTTATATTGGCTCTATCTGGGAAAGTCCCATAATGCAGCGTTACAAGGTCGAACTCCCAACCCATTTGATGCTCCTCTTCCCCTTCTCTCTTTGGTTGCTTTCATATAGCTGAATAGCAACACTTAAAGAAAGGCCAGCAGAACCACAAAAAGGCGGCAAGTAATCTTTAAATTGACAGAATTGGTTCCAAATTACTGCAAAACAGTTGGTAAATACTTTTCTGTTCGTATATTAGCACAAGTATTCATCAAAGGTTAAATATTAAGCTACTAAGACAAAAACAACAGATGCATGTCAGTAAAGGTACATTGTATTAATGCACAAAATCCAGTGTTGAAGTAAAAGGTTGTCTTACACTGCTGTGAAAAGTATTTTCCCTTGTTGTTTTGTTACACTTAAAAGTTTCAGTTTAATAAATAATAATAATAATAATAATAATAAGTGAGTTATTTTTAATTAACTATTTTTTTAACCTGATTTACTAGCCTCATCCAGCCTGATGAGGGCCTGATCTGCTGAATCAAGAAAACACTTAACAAGAACCTGTCGGTCAGCATGAAGTAGGCTAAAAGATCCTTGTTAAGGTTTGTAGTGAAGTTCAGGTAAAAGGCTCAATTCTCAAAATATTTTAATTGTATTTGGATCACGATACGTCTCTCTGAAGGAAATATAGGAAATAGTTTTTACAAAGCATGAAAAGGACATAGGGGATTCTTTTTAGGTTTCCAGCTTTGTTTCTCAGTGCTGTGAAAAAATATTTTTGGCCTTTTTACAAATTTGTTTTTTTTTCACACATAAATCTTTCAGATCAGCTAACAATGTTTTACCTCACAAAGATATCCTTAGAAATGAAAAAGGGTTACCACCTTTATTCAGGTAAAAAATTGTTATCCAAACCAACCTGGTCCCCAAAAATAAATCACCAATTAATTATGATTAACCACATTTTTTGGTTGGATTTCACTAGCTGCACCCAGGCCTGACTACTCCCAGACTTAAGAAAAACTTGTGTGACAGCTTGAAGTAGGCTAAAAGATTTTAAAAAACAGCATATCAAGAAATTCAAGAACAAATGCCTTTGACATCCATCAGCCTTAAAATGGCTACAAAGCTCTCTGAGTAAGAGATGCTACAAAATAGGAAAAGCAGAATATTTTCTCTTTTACACAGATGTCTTTATTCAATTAATAGAACAAGGGAATGTATCTGGTTCACGCAGCAAATTGGACAGGCCATGACTATAACAAAAAGACAAACAAAACTGAATAAAAACCAAAAAAATCATATTGAAACAACAAAAACAATGATCATCAGAATAAAAGATTTAAGATCCTAATGTGTCTACTGCACTCAGAGATACAGCAGTATCTAGCCAGTTTCTTACATGCTGCATGCTTGTGTGTGCATATAATTTTGTGATTGCGCCTGCTGCCATGTGTTCATCTGGTGTTTGCATGTGTGTCTGTATTTGTTTGTATGCAGATGTGCTGTAGTTAAATTGAATGAGGAAAGGGGGAACGGTTAATTCCCACTAACCCCGGTGCCATGCATTTATATTCAGCCCCTTTTACTCTGATGCGCCTTAGTAAAATCCATTGCAACCGAGTACCTTCAGAATCTCTATGTAAATCCAACTGTTCTGTAAAGGCCTCAGGGGTTGGAAAGTCGACATTAGAGAACAAACTGCAACATAAGGACCACTGAGCATAGCAAACAGGTCATGAATAAAGCTGTTTACCAAAGAGTCAAGTTATAAAACAACATTTTAAGTATAATCCATCATCTGAATATGGAAAGAGGAAGGCACAACTGCAAAACTATGGTAACTCTGGAGAAGCTCCAGAGATCCACTGCACATGTGGGAGAATCTGTCAACTGGACGAATAATAATTTGCACACCACAAAGTTGGCTTTTATGGAGTGGAAAGATTAAAGCCATTATTGAAAGAAAGTCATAAGAAGTGTTTTCTGTGGTTTACCACAAACCATGTCAAGAACACAATGTACATACAGGAGAAAGTGATCTGTTCAGATGAGACCAAAGTTAAACTTTTTGGCGTAAATTGCAATGTGTGGCAGAAACTAACACGCCATGTGAGCATGGCACTAACAGCATCATGTGGTGGGGATCCTTTTCTTCAGCAGGAACCGGGAATCTGGTCAGTGCTTATTGGAATACAGAAGACACTAAATCCAGGACAACAGGAAAGAAAACCTAGTAAAGGATGCAAAAACCTTTTTTGATGATCTCCATTCATTGTGAATAAGCTTGAGCTGTTTTACAAAATACAATGGGTGAGAAAATGTTTGTAGATATGCAAAGCTGGTAGAAACGTTCATGACTTGCGCTGTAAACTTTAAAGGAAGGATGCAAGGAACTTTAAACCCTTGCATTTTTATTAATTATTGCAGGAACAGGATTCTTCCTCACTGTGTTGATTAAGGAAAACCGCTGGGTAGCTGTGTTTGCCTCTGCAGCTGTCCTCAATGCAATGATGTATTTATTTTCATTTGACTTAAATGGTTTTATATATAAAAGAGTTGTGGGATGCAGGTATTAAAAGCTCACACATCAAAATTACCTTTTTGAACTTAATAAAATCAGTTTTATCCATCGAGTTTGTGTCCACTGCTTGTTTTTGTATTTTGTTTCTTCCAACTTTAAGCATAAAAACTTTCCCAGAATTTGTATCCAGCTGTTTTTAAATCAAAGATACAAAGATTCCTAGTGTTAGTGCACCTAATCCTTTTCAAACTGTCATATTTATTTGCTGAATAAGAAACATGTTGAAAGATCTAAAGTAAATCTAATTCACTGCCCTCGTTCATGGCCACCTCCTGTCAAAAGGAATTTGAATCAACTCAAGCTGAGAGACTTCTTCCCTCTGACAGATGTTCTTCTACTAACCATGAGCTCTGCAGAGACTTCTCTGTGGAAAATTGTCTTTGCTGCTGCCCAGGAGAGGATTTATGAATGCCAACCTTTCACAAGCTGTTCCTCATCACACTCCTGATGAAACTCCTCAGAGGTATTGAGGTTGTAAGCGATATGAAAAACAGACTGAGAGTCTTAAAAAACAGAAATTTCATATTGACACTAATTAAGGTTCACTGGAATAACCCAACAATTGCCCTTAGACCGGACAAAGGCAACAGAGGTAGTTTTTATGAACAAGGAATTATTTCTGCAACTTATATATATATTACTTTATTGTAATCCTATAAAGATAATACATGAGGTGTTTAAGTTGAGATCTTAATCATTAAATCATTGATTTATTGATTTATATAAAACAACTAACTAAGGTGACCAACGCTCTTAACATTAACATCACAAAATCAAACTGAAAATCACTACAACATAAAAAATATACAACCATAAAAACAGATAACAGGAAAATAGGAATCATAGCTAATATGCCGCCATGCTACTTGGTATTAAAAGCGTGCCTGAAATAAATAAGTCTAAGTTTAGATGTAAAGATGCATCTGTCAGTGGTTGAGCTAAGTTGATTACACAGTGGGGGTACTGACAGTAAAAAACTCCCTGTCACCCCAATCCTTAAGCCCTTAAAAGGGATCATCAGGTTGAACAGTCTCCTTAATTCTTTTTTTTTTAGTATTAGGCTTCTTAACCGTGACCTGAGTCACCAATTTCGAACCTTAACATGTAAATGTGAGCTGGTATGACAATAAAAATCAAACTTCAAAGTTTACCATTTTGTGTTTGTATTATTGTTTTTCCCATTTTTGTACTTTGCAAAGTTTGAGACCCAAAAATTGAATGGACCAAATACAAACCTTTATCAGTAAGAATTGGATTTCTTTTAATGAACATGAGTATAAAACATGGACGTCTTGTAATTTCAGATGACATTTAACATAAACTGACAACTAGAATGTAAATAAACAGGTTGATCAATTAGACCCCTGTTAATCCTTCTTTTTACCAACAGTTTTGTAGAAAAATGTCTTCCTTTTGGTAAGCTGTGCTGTGTATCATGGGATTTCTTATTCCTAAATAATTGTGCTCTAACCCTGAATACAAGCCTTGTTTCAGTTTTATTGCTTTCCCAGCTTTAATTGGTGAAAAGAAGGAAAAACAGCAGTGAAGGAGAACAACACCTGATTGTTTGAGGGAAGGGGCTTCTATAACCCCAGCAGTCTGAGCACTGAAGACAGTGTGAGGGCCTATTTCAAGAAGTTATTATTTAGGCTGTGTCCTTATCTGGGTACTGATGAATGTATGTATAGAAAACACTTAATCATAGGTTCAGGTTTCAAAGAATCCAGACATTTCTCCATGCTGTTATTAAATACAAGTCAGCAGCAGCTGTAATTTATTTTGCCTGTAAAATCTTTCAAAACCCATTTTCTTGGTGAAGCAATTAAATGGATTACAAAATAATGATAGATTTTGTTAGAGCTTAATTTAATCTTAATCGTTGAGTAAAACAAAGACTGAACTGTGCTAAGGAATAGTGAAATTAGAAAGTCTTTTCACATAATGGCTTCCAATTCCCATTTGTCTACCTGGTGAGAATTTTAGCCATATTTAGAAAATATGAATGAAATTAAATTGTCCACAAGTTGCAGTAAAACAGTTTTTTTCTGACTTATCTGGACTGTAAACAATTGCAAGAAAGCCTAAATTTAACCCCAAGGAATGGCTCGGTACTTTTGTGCAGAACTATAATGCTGATTTTCATTCAGTTTATAGTGGTTTTGGCACTCTGTTTGCTTGTGTTGTAACCTTTTTACAACTTCACATCACACCTGTTTTCGATGTGGATAATTGTGATTTTCTTCCTGTAAATTTTATTTGTATTGCATTTGTGAGGAGAAATAGTGCATTGTTAATGTTCTGAATGTAATTACATGCTAAGTTTAAATGTTCTACTTTAGCTTTTGGACATCATGAGCTGCATCATTACCAAACAGTAGCACTGGTAATGTTTATAAGCAAGGCAAGTTTATTTATATCGCACATTTCAGCAACTAGACAATTCAAGGTGCTTTACATGCTGCAGTGGCATGCTAAAGGAAAGGAAAGAAAAGTTTGACTATAGGCTGAAATTAATGATGTTAATGATTGTTAATTGTTGAAATTGAACAATCAAAAGCAACTCAAAAAAGTGGGTTTTTAACCTTGGTTTAAAAAAACTCTGGGATTCAGCATTGTATGGACCCGCTGCAGTGTCTCCAGAGATAAAACCTCAAAACAAATTTATCAAGTCATGCTTCTCTCCTAGTTTCCTACATGCCAAGCAACACATAACATAAATTCATCCGTTTCTCATACCAACCGCACTGCTTAGTCACTTTAATCTCTGTACTAACGAGTCGAGCTTTTTCCCTCTTACTACACACCCACTGCAGAACCACTGCTGCCCACACTTTAAAATAAAATTTGCTGTTGGATATTGTTTAATACCATTTCTTAAGCCAAAGGCACACATTGTTCCAGACCTGGATGGCAAACAGGACGTACTGGAGTTATGCTGGGAGGGTTGGATAGAAAGGGAGCTGAGATCATGGGTCAAAGATTTCACAGAGTTACGAGACCACACAGGGAAAATACAATCATCTGGACCTGATGTCCTCAAATTTAAACAAAGTTACATACAACAAACAAATCAAAACCAGCTTGTTATTAAAGAAACCCATTTTATCAGTTTTTATCATTGCATCTTAAATCTGTAAACATCAGCTTCAATTGAAACACTGACTGAAGTACATAGATCAGATGCAGATTGCAACTCCAAAATAAACACAAGTTATAGTCAGCCGTCATGACTAAGCAAACATATTATTGAAAGCAAAACATGTTGTTGGCTCAAGATTTAATGTCTGTCCAGCAACACAGAATGAAATGGTTTTTTTTTTAGCATCGATTGCCAGTAAAAAGTTAACATTAGTCCAGGGTCTGAGTCAAATCTCTTTCTGATGTTTTGAATAAAACCCCATCCCAGCAGGACAAAGACAATGGTTCTATTTTGATTCACAATGCAAAATGTATTGCAACATTGTTGATCTTTTGTGTTCCAGCTCAACGTTCTGTGCACATTTATGATTCAGTTATGCAGAGTTTCACATCCACTGGGCTGTGCAACAGTCTTGAGTCATCCCAATTTCATTTTTGTTCTCACTCCAAGCAGTCAGTCTTTATTACAATCTTTTATAGTGGTTTTCAGCAGTTGTTCTTCAGACTTCCAAAGGCTATTTCTTCTGATTTTGGCTGTTCTTTGGTACAGTGTTCTACCATGACTGAGGCACCATGTTGTTTACTATGTGGTGGTGGTTCAGTGTGTTTTAAAAAATAAGGAAACTATACACGTGAAGGACAAAAGAAGTGTCTCTCCTTAAAACTTTTTGACCATTTTGTCATGTTACAAGCAGTTTATATAACAGGCCAGCACAAAGTAGTGCAAAACTAAGAGGTGGAAGGAAAAGTGTACATGGTTAGCAAACATCTTTACATAAAAAAAGTGTGGTGTGCATTTGTAATTAGGCCACTTTACTCTGATGCCCCTAAATAACGTCCATTCCCACCAGTTGCCTTCAGAAGTCACCTAATTCGTAAAAAGAGGTAATTTGTATTTAATCTAATCTCAGTATAAATCCAGCTATTCTTCGAAGGCCTCAGGGAATTGTTAGAAAACATTAGAGAACAGCATAATGAAGATCAACGTACACAGCAGACAGGCCAGGAAGAAAGTTGAGGAGATATTTAAAGCAAGGTTAGATTATAAAACAATTTATTAAGCAGAGAGCACCGTTCAGTCCATCATCTGAAAATGAAAAGAGTATGGCACAACTGCAAACCTGCTCAAACATGGCCGACAACCTAAAGCTAAATACTGGAAAAAATAGACTTAATCGTTTTAAGGTGGGAACATCTACCAACTGGACAAATAGTACTTATGCACTCCACAAATCTGGCCTTTATGGAAGAGGGGCAAGATAAAAAAATCATTGTTAAGAAAAGACCAAAAGAAGTCCTGCTTGCTATGCCATGTAGGGGACACAACAAACATTTAGAATGAGGTGCTCTGGTCATATGAGACAAAGATTGAACTTTGTGGCCTACATGCAAAATACTGTGTATGGAAGAAAACCAACACCAGATTTTACCCTGAGCACAGCACCCCACAGTGAAACATGGTTGTGGCTGCATGGTGTGATACTTTTCTTCATCAGGGACAGGGAAACTGATAAGAGTTGGAGGGAAGATGGACAGAGCTAAATACAGGACGATCCTGGAGGAAAACTTGGAAGCTGCAGAATACTTGAGACTTATATGAAGGTTCACCTTCCAGCAGGATGAACACCCTTAACAAACAGCCTGACCTACAAGGAAGTGTAGGTCAGGCTACTATAAACTATATTTATGTTTTAGAATGACTCAGTCAAAGTTCAGACCTGATTCCAGCTAAGAATCTGTGGCCAATCAAGAACTCGATTTAAAACGAGTAAAATAGCAGAATACATAACTGCTGAAACAACTTAGTTTTGCTGTTTGCAGTATATTCCACCTGTACTTCATGCTTCATTTCCTGGATTTCCTTCAGCCTCTTCTTTTCCATACTTTCATATTTTTTTTCCAAAAAAAAAAAAACATTTCCATCTTATGCTTGAATAAAATGCCCCATGAGCAAAGTAAAATGTTCATTGATAAAAGATTAGACTTTTCATCTTGGTTTTTATTTTGTTACCTTCTTTTTATTAAATTTAATTCTCCTTGAAATGCATCTTGGTACAGCATCAGTTACCATAAATCCCCACAAACATCTTATATGCCAAAAAAAAAAAACAATCTGCACAAGATGGATGTTTAATTAAACAGTAAAAATGATAAATGTTGCAACCAGGAGCTTATGTTGAATGGCTAAAACAGGCACACAGAAACATGGATTAGAGAGGAATCCAGCATGAAATACCTTTCAGCCTCTTTAATGTGAGTAACAGATCGCAGAGGAAGGTTTAAGCACCTTTAATCTGAAGCTGAAATCATTCAAAGCAGATTAACAGTCTGCTTCTCTCATTGATTGCATATTAATGGTCTTTGGTTGTAATTTTGACCAATAACTCTTCGAATTTCATTAGTCAAAAAGTGGGAAGTAAGACACTATTTGTATGTGAGGTCACAGGGCTGCGTCTCTAGCATGCTAGTCTGCAGTAGGGCAGCTTTGCAGGGACTGATACTGGCACATTTTCTTGTTATCCTCTACACTGCATATTTCTCCATTAACTCTCCTGGCTGCCATCTACAAAAGTTATTTGATGACTCCGCCGTAGTTGACATTATCATAGGTGAGGAAGACTCAGAGTACAGAGAGTGAACACAGGACTTTGTGCGGATGCCCCCTCAACTCAGTGCAGGTAGCGGGAGACAGAAGAACTCTGGCAAAAATTACCGTTGGACAATGTCTCAGACTGTTGCATCCTAGATACACAAAGGAGCATTATCACAGATCCTTCCTTCCAGATCCTTCCTCCCAGCAGCTGTTTTTGACTATACCAGCACGGCTCCCAACAGTAAGGGTTTACATCCCTGCCGTTATTTGCAAAGTTTTTTTTTTTTCTTGTAAATAGTCTGTTGTTTTTTTATGCACAAGTATACACACATGTTTTGTAGATTGTTTTTTTAAATCACCCTAGTCACCCTAGTTTCAAACTGCTACTTTTTGTTGCTGTAGCTTTGCTGTAATGCTAACACTAGCTTGTTCATAAACAAGGCCCTTATTCTCAAATTTTTGGATCAGTTTTCAGACTACTTATCTCATTTAGTGTTAAATACAGATAAGGTCATTATAGTGGGGTATTTTAACATTCATGTTGACACTGAAAGTGATAGCCTTCATATAGCCTTCAATGCTATCTGAAACTCATTTGACTTTGCTCAAAGCATTAGCAAACCTACCCACCTTTGTCTTCATCCTCTGGACCTTGTGCTGACATATGGCATTGAGTGTAAATAAATAATATTTCCTCATAACCCTGTCCTGTCTGACAACTTTTTAATAGCCTTTGGGTTTAATTTAACTGAGTACTCCACGCCTAAAAGAAAATTTCATTATAGTAGATCATTATCAGGCAATGCTGTTACAACCTTTAAAGAATCTGTTCTATTTTCATTTGCCCTTTATCACAGAAAAACACAGTGGAGGGCAATCATTTTGTTTACTGCCAAAAAAACAGAAATAAATTGTTCATAGTGTTACTTCCTCACTGTGTGGTAAAATCAGACAATCAGCCCTCTTGAAAAAGAAGGCAATTATCCATTGGAGTCAGGCTCCCTGGTTTAATTCAGAGCTGCATACTTAAAAGCGCAATGTTAGAAAATTGTAGAAAAAATGGCACTCTGCACACCTAGAGGACTCCTACTGAATCTGGAAAAAATAGTCTACTGTTGTATAAAAAGACACTTCACCAAGCTATAACAGCTTATTTCTTATCATTAATAGAAGACAACAGAAATAATTCTAGGTTTTTAGAACAGTTGCTAAACTTACGCAGAGTCATAGCTCTGTTGAGCCATCCATTCCCTTAGCTCTCAGCAGTCATGACTTTATGGGATTCTTTTTTAAATAAAATTGATTCTATGAAAAACAAAATCATTGGCATACTGCCAAACATGATTACTTCATCCTCACTAAGTGAGGCACTATTGGAAATAATTGTAGAAACTGATCTATGTTTGGACGGCTTTGATCCAGTGGAGCTTCCTGAGTTATCAAAAATATTAGCTTCATCTAAACTTGATCTATACCCAATCCCAACCAAATTATTTAAGGAAGTGTTTCCTTTTACCAACCCCATTTTAGATATGATTAATATATCCTTAGTAAATAGATATGTACCAAATGCCTTTAAGGTAGCTGTAATTAAACCTTTACCTAAGAAGCCTTCACTTGATCAAGATGACTTAATAAATTACAGACCTATATCCAATCCTCTGTTCTTATCTAAAATTCTTGAGAAAATAGTTTGTAATCAAGTGTGTGAGCATTTACACAACAATAATCTGTTTGAAGAGTTTCAGTCAGGTTTCAGAGTTCATCGTAAGACTGAAACTGTCAGGGTGTGACATTTTGGACTTTGTGGTTTTGTGTTTTTGTTTACCTTTTAGCTAGATGTTTCTTACTTGTGTTTTGTATTCATGTTAGTTGTGGTTTTCTGTTTTGGGTTATCTTCTGCCCCCCAGTGTGCTCTCCTAGTTCCCTTGGTGTTGCTTTCCTGTTTATTTTCTTAGAATGGTTTCCTTGTGATTATTATTATTATTTATCAGAGTTCTCTGGCACTCTCATTTATTAGTTTATTTTCTGTTACTCCTCTCGTCATTTGTTTTCCCCTTTTAGTTATTACTCAGTTTAAGTTCCCTTTATTCTCCAGTTCTTCTTAGCTTTGTTCCTCCAGTTCATCTTTGTTTTTCACCCTCTCCTTTATAGGTTAGCTTTAGTTATTGTTTACTTAGGTTTCTTTACTTTGTAGTCAGGGTTTCCTTATGGTTTCTGTTTTGCTAAGTGCTTAGGTTGTTGTGTTCCCTCCAGTTTCTCAGTTTCCTTCAGTTCATGTTTATCCTTGATTCTTATGCTTTATTTTTATCTTGGCTTATAGTTTCATTTAGGTCTGCTTACTGTGTTGTCTTTAGTCCCTTTCCTCATGCTTTGGTTTTATCGGGTTCACCTGCTCCCTCTGCCTCCTTTTCTCACCTGTTCTTAGTTCCTTTGATTACCTGCCTTTGTTCTCCCTCTGTATATTAGTTGGTTTTGTTTCATTGTTCCCTGCTGGTTCCTCTGTTTGTTTACACTCTGTTCTGCCTACCCTCGTCCTTGCCTTGTTCCTGCAGTGTCGCAGCTTTGTAAGTTTTTGGATTCCGGTTCTGTGTTGTCCCTGCAGTGATTTTGTTACGTTTTTTGATCTTTCAAATAAAATAAGGATTTATTTAAGATGCTGCTTCCAAGCTCCTGTCTGCGCTTCGGTCCACCCCAAAACCCCACCGTGACAGAAACAGTACTGGTGAAAGTCATTAATGATATTCTCAAGGCCTGAGATACTGGACTTGTGTCTGTACTTGTTCTGTAATATCTTAGTGTTGCATTTGTCGATCAGTCGATTACAGTATTCTTAGAAAAAGGCTGGAACATTCTGTAAGGATTAGGGGAACAGCACTAGGCTGGTTTAAATCTTATTTCTCTGACAGATTCCAGTTTGTTTATGTAAATGATAAATCATCTTCAAACTTCAGGGTTAATTGTGGAGTACCCAGGGGTGAATATGAGCCAGTTCGGTCCGGTACTGTGTACCACTAAAAGATTCTGTGCTGGTACGCATTACCGGGAGGATGGAAGAACGGCTGTCTGCTATGAACCAGTTACCGCTGCGAAAATTCACTAGCACACAAAGATCCGATCCGCTACCAATAGGCAGTCGAAAACATGACTTAATCTGTTTATAAATATAGCTTTTTTCCCCTCATTCCAAATAGTTTCTGAACTGTTTTGTTATGCTGGAGCCTCAATGCTCTTGCTTTGCTTCTCTCACCTCGGAGCTCGAGGATTTTGTGAATGGCCAGCCTTTAAAACAAGCACCGTTACGTTTAATGTTTGTCTGCTCGCTGCTAAATACCCACGTTAAAAGCAAAGGGAGAGAAACTAGTTGTGGTTCATGTTATTTTGCTGAATTACAACAACACAGTACAGCTCGAAAACACCGCTTACGACCCGAGATGTCACACACACTACACGAGAGCGCATACGCGCTTACCTCCAAAACAGAACGGTTGCCAAGGAGATCGGTGCGTTCGATTTAATGGACTGGGAGATTTTACATAGGTGGTGCACAGACACAAAAAACCGCTGCTTGCATTAGGACAGGACGAACAATAAATCACTTACCATCTACAGACTTTTAAATAAAAACCGCAAAAACAACCGAACTGTCAAAGTTTTTATTTAAATGAAAACAAAACTTGACTACAATGCAGAGAACAATAACTTATTTGTTCAAAAGAAAAGACGGAAGCTGAAGATGAAAAGTTATGCATCAGAAAATGGTTTATCATTGTTTCATACATGGCAGTTCTTTAACAATTGAAATATATATATATATCTATATATAAATCTATATATATATATTAAGTTTTTGGGAGTAATGATAGACAATAAGATCTGCTGGAGACCTCATTAAATACATTCAAACAAAAATATCCAGACGTATTGCTGTTCTCAGCAAAGCTAAATATTTTCTAAATCATGCTGCTCTTCATATTCTGTATTGTTCACTTATATTACCTTACTTGAGTTATTGTGTGGAAATATGGGGAAACACCTATAAAACCTCACTGCGACCGTTATGCACATTACAAAAAAGGGCCATCAGAATGGTTCATAAGGCAGGATTCCACGACCATACTAACATACTATTTATAGAGTCCTGCCTCCTCAAACTCCCAGATCTGATAGAATTTCAAACAGCTCAGCTGATGTATAAAGTTAGAAATAAACAACTACCAGAAAATATTCAAAAGCTGTTCACTGATAGAGTGGGGGGTTATGACTATAGGGACAATCTCAATTTCAGAACCTTGAGGGTTCGAACCACCATGAAGAGAATGTGCATTTCAGTCAGTGGTGTGAAGGTCTGGAATAAACTCCAAAAAAGAGTTGAAGCAATGTCCAAGCATGAGTCTGTTTAAAAAAAGACTAAAACTGTGTGTCTGCATGGGGTGCATGGGGGGTGCTGGGCCCTCTTCTTCTCTGCTTGTGGTCCTCTGTGGCTGCAGCCTGACGCTGCAGTTGTTGAAGCCTGGCTTCTCTCGCTGCTCCTCGCTCTGTGCCTCGTGGTGGTGGGGAACAGGTCGGGGTTCAGGGGACTCTTGTGGACAGCTTGGTAGTTCAGGGGTGTTCCGGGGATCTTGTCTGCCTCTTTGCACTGTGGGGTGTAGGGCTGGGATTGGTGGGGGGAGCTGGTGGTGGAGCTGTGGTGTTGGATTGTGGCTCTGATGATTGGGGGTTTGGGGGGGGGGTCTCTGACTGCCGATATACATGAGTGTTAATGTGGATTTAGGCCTGATGTGTGGTGTGTTTCTGTGTGTGTAGGTATGCATGTGTGCAGTTACATGTACATATGTGGAGGTACATGTTTGTCTGTACGTGTATGTATATATATATGTATGTGTTGCATGGGTTAAATTTCCTCTGTTCTGCTGATGATATTCAGCTTTATTTATCCATAAATCCTGATGAGTCCACCTGATTTTATGTCTTGAAGACATAAAAAACTTGTATGACTTAAAATTGTCTGCTTCTAAATTCAGACAAGAATGAAGTTATCGTCTTTGGACAGGAGTATTTGAAAAAGAAACTGTTTAATTAATCAATTAATGTGGATGGGATTAAATTAACCTCCGTCAATAAAAGTAAAAAACCTCGGTGTTATTTTTTGACCAGAACATGTCATTTAATTGCAGGTTTCTATGATTTCTTTCTTTCACCTCCGAAATATTGCCAAAATTAGAAATATCCTATCGAGGAGTGACGCTGATAAACTAGTCCATGCATTTATTACTTCAAGGCTGGACTATTGTAATTCTTTACTATCAGAATGTCCACAAAATGCAGTTAAAAGCCTTCAGCTGATCCAAAATGCTGCAGCAAGAGTTCTGATAAAAATTAAAAAAGAGAGATAATATTTTTCCTATTTTAGCTTCCCTTCATTGGCTCCCTGTTAAATCAAAAATAGAATTTAAAATTCTCCTTCTCACAAATAAAGCCTTTAATGATCAAACTGTCATGATTTGAGGATGTTTTTTGTTTAAGGTTTTTCTCTGAATATGTTCTGTAAAGTGTTTGGATCCTGCTTCTGATCATTGTCTGTAAGAGGTTCCTTAGGCTTGATAGTGTCCTTTTATTATTGTTTAGTTCCAGCCATGTTTTTGTTCACTCCTGCCACACTGTGTTAATCAGTCTTATTTCCTCCACCTGCACCATGCCAATCAGTCTCACTGCTTCTCCTGTGCCATGCCCATATATACACTGCCATTCTGAATTTGAATCAAATTGAAAAATATGATAGGAGGATTAAATTTTAACATTTTATTTCTATTTTTGTCCTCTTCTTCACAGCTAAAGGCTTTTAGTTAGCATAAGTTTTCATAAAATAAGGCATCAGTGAAGTTTAAAACCTTTGTAAATTCCTGTAGCATCTAACTGTGCAGTGAACCACTAGCTTTAACAGGATTAACATGCATTAACAGGAACTGGAGATTTAGTGTTAGCTGCATTATATTCATTTCTGTCTGTTTTAAGGGTGCTAACTATATATTTCTAGCAAAGGCCAATTGTGTTTTAAACTGTTACTTCATCAAAGTAGCAAATTGCCTTCCTGTTGTGCTAACACTAGCTTGGGCATTTAGAGAAACTAGAGATTTGTTATTTAGCATGGCATTTCAGAAACATATTCCAACACTCATACAAGGTGGTGGTATTGTAATGGTCTGGGGCTACTTTGCCATGTTTTATAAAACCATTATTTGTGCTTTCTAGCAGAAAAACCTAAAAGTAAGTGTCCAGACATTAGTTGGTGAGCTCACACACCTTTGGGTTGTGCAACAGGGCAACGTTTCAAGCACACAGTCTGCCTCTTAACTGCTTAAAAAAGAACATTATGATGGCATTGGAGTGGCCTAGTCTAAGCCTAAACTTACACACGAATGAGATGCTGCGGCATAATTATAACCCAGCTGTTCATTCTGGAAAAACCCTAAAATGTAGCTGAATTAAAGTAATTCTGCAAAAAAGAGTGGACCAAAATTGTCACAGTTTTTTAAGTGTAGGGTGCAGTTATATTTTCACATAGGGCAAAGTTGTTTTGGGCAGCTTTTTCCTAAACTGGTTTTTATATTTTCTTCAGGTTAAGTTATAAAATTAGTTTTATAATCTGAAACATTTAAATTTCACAAAAAACAAAAACTGAAAAATGTGTAAGGGTGCAAATACTTCATGGCACTGTAGGAATGAAAGAGTTTGTTTACCGGTCCTCAGACCAAAAGACCAATGTGTGATTTCGACAAAGGGGTACAAACTGAAAACATGGTGAATAGATCCAAAGACAGTTTTTATGACCTGTCTTGTTTTGTTTATTTATTGCATGCACTGAACTGAGATAGTTTTATTTTACCGCAATAGGACTGATGTGTACTGTAAATTGATCGTGAACTTGAACTGAATCATCGTTCAACTATGAATATTTTATTGAATGTTAACTCAATAACCCCACCAAGTGGGCAGGGAAGGCAGTACCAAATGCTATCTTTATAAATGTCCTACCCCCACCTATTCTGCTAAACTTATTTTGATATGAATATATAAGAAATCAAACGAAACATTTCAAAGAGAAGTTATCTTTATTTTGAAGTTATTTATCTATGTGGTTTTGTTTTGCCTCTTATGACTCAGTCCCAGTTTCACCTGAATAAAAGTTTTATAGTACAGCTCCTGGATATAGGATTTTCAGACTTAATCATAAATTGCAGGCACATCTCAATAAATTTGAATCTCATCTAATAGTAAATTTATTTCAGTAATTAAGTTAGAAAAATGCAAGAAAGTTGGAGTCACAAAAGGTTATTACTAAATAGACTGGCTGTTCCCAGAGTAATGTATCCAAGCATAATAACTGAAAATTAAAACTGCATTAAGAAGATTGAAAATCCCATTTAAGACTTCTGGGAACATTCTGACCCAGATTGTGCCATCTTTATTTCCAAATGCAGGGCAAATTCGTATCTTAATCTTAAAATAGGATTTTGGACCAATGAAAAGCAGCCCAGTCACTGTCCCAGGTAAGACACTTCTGACATTGTGTCTGATTCAGGAGCACTTAGCACATTAAATGTGTCAGTTATAGCCCATGTCCTGGATGCATCTGTGTGCAATGACCCCAGCCACAGTCCACGTCCTGTGAATCTTCCCCTAAACAATAGGGCAAGCTTTGCCCCATAATCTTCTCAAGTTTGTGTCATGGTTTGTTGTCAAGTTGGACACAGGCAGAAGGACAACAGAATCAAACTGAAAACTGCTGGATGGAGGCACACTTACAACACAGGAGGGAAACATGAAGCAGACTTAAACCATGGGCAAACCAGCAAAAAGAAAGAGTAATCGGACCTTGTTCAGATATTTAAAATGCCTTTATTTCATATAGCAATCAAATAAAACTAATACTAAAAGTTGTTTTAATTAGAATTGTTAATCCTCCAGGGGAAATTCCTGTTGTTACACTCTTCTACTTCTCTTTTAAGATAAATAGTCCCTATACAAAAACCACAATGCCTTAATAAACTTAAGAGTATGGCACAATTTAGATTGTCACCAGTAGCTGGGTGGGTGTGGAGTGGCCGCAACCTGCCGTGAAGCAGAAGAGTTGTTAACAAGGGTTGTTATGGGGTCACAGTGTCAAGTCTGTTGAAAAACTGATTCAAATCATTTGTCTGCTTAACATTACCATTAACTCTTCTTCTTCGGCCTGTAGATGGTGTAGCTGCTGTGGTTCTTGCCCCACCAGACATTCCTAGTGTTGTTGTGCTGCAGTTTCCACTGCAGCTTCCTCCCATACTTCTCTTTGGCCTCCCTGATCTTAGTTTTCAGCTCTCACTGAGTACCTTTCACCTCCTCCTTGTTTCCTGCACTGAAGAACCTCTTCTTTTTGTTAAATAATGTTTTAATGTATAGTCACCCAAGTCTTGTTATTGGGGTAAAATGTAACGGTCCTTGTTGATGTATTTAGTGATGCACTCTGTGAACCTATCAATGTCCTCGCAGGGAGCTCACAGAGTGCTGACCAGTCTGTCACCTCAAAGCGGTCCCTCAGTGTCTTCATGAGCCCATCTTTCTACCTCCTCATAGTTTTTAAGCAAGCGCTTTACCAAAGGCAGTTATCAGGGGTAAAGGTGAACCAGGTTATAATCCTACTTTCCAACTGGTTGTACATATCCCTTGCATTAAAGTACAGTCTATCATTCTGCCCTCTCTAGTGGGACCGCTCACTGCCTCCTGTCGATGTGGAGGAGCTGTTCTACTCTGAGCTCCTCCTGGATGGCCAGGAGGAGCTCACTCTATCTCTTAGGGAGTGCCCGATCCCCCTGCAGAGAAAGCTCATTTCAGCCTCTTGTATCCGGGGCCTCGTTCATTCAGTCATGACCCAACGTTCATGGCCATAAGTGGGGGTGGGAACGTAGACTGACCAGTAAATCCAGGGTTTTGCCTTTCAGCTCAGGTGTCTCTTCACCACAACGAACCTGTGCAGAGTTCGCATAACTGCGGAGGTTGCATCGATCCGTCTGTCAATCTCTTGCTCCATTATCCCCACACTCGTGAACAAGACCCCAATATACTTAATCTCCTCCACTTGAGGCAAGGACTCTTCTCCAACCCAGAGAGGGCAAACCACATTTTTCTGGTTGAAATGGTCTCGAGCTGATCTTCGTTCCTTTGTCTTCACATTTGGGTCCAAACCACTCCAGCACATGCTGTAGATCCCGGCGAGAGGAAGCCAGACGAACCATGTCTTCTGCAAAAAGCAGTAAAATTCAATGAACCCCAAACCCGAGCTGCTTCCACCCCGTAAAGCACAACAGTGGGAGTGAGGAGATCCTCAAAGTACTCCTTCCACCGTACAATAACTGTCTAACCATCAAGGTCAGTAGCTGCCCACCCTGAGACACAGGGCGTGTGGGGGACCGAGTTGAAAACAGGAGTCACAGGAATTATTCGAAAAATTGGGTTTTTATTTTAAACCAAAAATTGAAATTACAAAATGCTGAGCTCATAAAAGATGTCAAGGAAACAAAGCTGAACTCAGGCAAAAATGTGAACAAACAGACTAGCTGCACAAACAAAACATAACTGACCTAACAAAGGAATGACACACAAAGGTATATATGCTGGCTGATCAGACCATTAACACACAACAGGGGTAACTAAAGAGAATACAATCCACAGAATACACAGTACAGCTAAGTTTGTTAATAAACTAAACACCAAAAAATAGAAAGCAAAAAGTCTTAAACTTCAAATACAAATATTTACTTAAATGGAAAAGCTTGTTTAACTATAAAACTCCAAGTACCCCCTCTCCAGCAGGAACTGTTTTTTGCTGTCCAATCAGTCCATTGTATTTAAGTGTGCTCAGCTCTGGCCAGCATTTTTTATCAGGCAACTCCCAGGGATCACAGCAGGTAAGTACCGGTAAAAGAAACAAGAATTAATCAGAAGCACAAACAAAGATGAACCATGGGTTGAGAAAAATATATAAGTAAACTAAATGTGCGCGCTTACAAATAGAACAAATGTATTTAAACCAACTAATAAACATTTTATTGCAAACTAAAGTGGTGTTGTGTTTGAATGAATAATAAGGGAGTTACCGACATTAATGGAATGTGTCCATGGGTTTGGCCATCACAGGGCAGTTTGACAGAATCACTTCGAGGCCGACTGATAGCTCTTCTCCATTGCCTCACCAAACTCTCGCTCCGAGTTTTTGTCTCTGCAACCGACTGGGCGAGTTGCACCTGGCCTCACGGTGCCTGACAGCTGCCTCACGAGCCATCGGGTATTGTTGCAGAATAATTGATATTACATGCCATCCCTGAGTTTGAGGGGAACGTATACCAGCAACTAGACAACATATGAGAACTCCCTCCACGGATAATATGGGTGTAACCCAAAAGCACACTGTTTCTGGTTCACATACAGTACGCACTCCCTCACATTAATGTAAGCTGGATTGTGCCACCAGTTGTTAACAAGAATGGCAAGCCCTTTTCCCTTGCTCTTGTCGCTCCAGCAACAGTCTCCGTCTGCTAGGATCATGTGGAACCCCACCGCTGAAGCGTTGTAATCTGGTATGTCCAGGTGTAGCCATGTTTCAGTAAGGCACATTAAACTACACTCATTTATTTTGACTGTGCAACAGTACCATCAGTTTGTCCATTTTGATTTCTAGTGATCTTACTTTGCCCGTGACGATGGCGGGGAGCCTCGGCTTAAAACCCCCCTCTATGAGCCACCACTGTTTCAAAGCCACCCTTTTCCTCCATTGGTTTTCATTTGCCCTGCATCCCCTTGTGTCTTGCACCGGCATTCTGTAGATATTTAAATGGGGATTTCATCAGTTTCCAGCTTCAGGGCGATCAGCTGATCTCTGGTGTTTATTGAGTTCAGCAGTCTGTGAAAAGCCAGCTTCTTCAGCAATGACCTCTTGTGGCTAAACCCGCCTTGTAATGGGTGTCTGTCATAAAGTGTGAGTTGTTTATAGGACCAAAGCACATACAGGAGCTCAGAAGCAACATGGTGAGAAGAATGTATTTTATTAATAACTAACACAGCAAACCTACAAAGAAAACACACAAGGTCCAGGACCGAACGCATGTGCAAACGTACAAGCATGGAGCAGGCAGGCAAACAGTAAAATCCAGCAGTTAACAAAGGCAAACTGGGAGCTTAAATATACTGAGGAGAAACGGTAAGGAAACCAGAAGAACTAATCAGATGGAATGAGCTGCAGCTGACGAGAGACAGTGAGAGCAGCTGAAGGAGATTGAGACTGATTAACAGAAAGCTGAGTTGGCATACAGAGATAAACAAGGGGAGAGGGTAAACAAGGATGTAACAGACATAAATAGCCTACTAAATATATAAAGAATAGAACACAATAATAAACCAGAAACGAAGCAGAAAAGAATGAAGAACACAATGAACAGCAAGGAAATCTTAAAATACCACCCCCCTAAAACACCTCAGGATCATGACAGTGTCAGTGATTGTGAGCTACACAACTGTCACGTCAGCAATCTTCCTCATGATTGTTAAAATCATAATGAGGCCAATTAAAGATCCTTTTTACTTGCCCTAATCTAGTGTTTTTGCTATTATCATTCAACTTAGCAGTTATGAATGCTGGGAATATACCACTGTGTGTGTAGTGAATGTAATATTAGTTTCACTTTTTTGCCTTGAATTACTGAAATAAACTCTCATGATAATATTCTAATTTATTGAGATGAACCTGTGAAACATTTTCAGTGCAGTCTTGGATCTGTGCAGCTATTCCACTACAGATCAGCAGAGGGAAACATTTCTCTCTTTGCTGCCACCTCAGACAATAAAAACAAGGCGAAGCCCACATAGGCGGCATCATCAGCAGTCAAAGGCAGACATCCGGGAGTCGACTGAAGAGGGAGAAATATGGAAGCACGGCCGCCGATCTGGGAAAGAGAGATGTAGCTGCAAAAATGCCGTCCCATCGCATCTCCTGTTTGCTCTTGTTCCTGTCGGTTTGGGAGGCGCTGGCCAAATCTCTGCCGGATCAGGGAGCATTTGGTAAGCTCGGCGGAGAGGGGGGATGCAGCACAATGAGATGGGAGTGGTTGCTTGTTTTATTGCTTTTTGTCGACAAAAACCCTGCCGATGTCTGCAGCGCTGCGCAGACATCATGCTGCTTTATAGGCATTAGATTTTCAGGGCGACGTTTACAGACGTTGCTGTGTGTGTCCTTAAATGTTCTCTAATGAAGATAGGGCGAAATGACAGACAGGCCGTGCTGGAGTTAGCTGTGCTGATTGGTCTGAAACAGTGTGGAAATGAGAGGTTTGGATGGTTTGCTGTGAGCATTGGCCTGGGAGTGCAGCTCCTTCACACGCAGGCCCTGATGCTGCTCATTGTTGCTGTGCACACTGATGACAGGGAGATCCGGAGGGGGCTGAGAAGCTGGAAATGTTTAAGTCATCAAACCAACCACCTTTCTGTCTCAGAAAAGAATAAAGTCAGCGTTACTGTAGAGAACACTCCTATCTGGCTATGTAATTAAAATAATGCATGAAAAGATTGATAATCTCTAGTGTTGTTATGCTGCTGAACATTTTGAAGGACATTATGTAATTACTGTGCATTATACATGCCTGGAGCTGTTTTTAAGATGCATTGATGATCACAGTCTGGAGAAATGTAACTACCACACATACACTCTTTTATATTTAGCCACTGTGTTGTTTACATTTATTTCCGTTTTTAAATTAAAGCATAAGTCATTACAACTTATTTATTTATTAATGGGCAAATATTTAAACATGTAATTACAGGTCCTTCTCAAAATATTAGCATATTGTGATAAAGTTCATTATTTTCCATAATGTCATGATGAAAATTTAACATTCATATATTTTAGATTCATTGCACACTAACTGAAATATTTCAGGTCTTTTATTGTCTTAATACGGATAATTTTGGCATACAGCTCATGAAAACCCAAAATTCCTATCTCACAAAATTAGCATATCATTAAAAGGGTCTCTAAACGAGCTATGAACCTAATCATCTGAATCAACGAGTTAACTCTAAACACCTGCAAAAGATTCCTGAGGCCTTTAAAACTCCCAGCCTGGTTCATCACTCAAAACCCCAATCATGGGTAAGACTGCCGACCTGACTGCTGTCCAGAAGGCCACTATTGACACCCTCAAGCAAGAGGGTAAGACACAGAAAGAAATTGCTGAACGAATAGGCTGTTCCCAGAGTGCTGTATCAAGGCACCTCAGTGGGAAGTCTGTGAGAAGGAAAAAGTGTGGCAGAAAACGCTGCACATCGAGAAGAGGTGATCGTACCCTGAGGAAGATTGTGGAGAAGGGCCGATTCCAGACCTTGGGGGACCTGCGGAAGCAGTGGACTGAGTCTGGAGTAGAAACATCCAGAGCCACCGTGCACAGGCGTGTGCAGGAAATGGGCTACAGGTGCAGCATTCCCCAGGTCAAGCCACTTTTGAACCAGAAACAGCGGCAGAAGCGCCTGACCTGGTCTACAGAGAAGCAGCACTGGACTGTTGCTCAGTGGTCCAAAGTACTTTTTTCGGATGAAAGCAAATTCTGCATGTCATTCGGAAATCAAGGTGCCAGAGTCTGCAGGAAGACTGGGGAGAAGGAAATGCCAAAATGCCAGAAGTCCAGTGTCAAGTACCCACTGTCAGTGATGGTCTGGGGTGCCGTGTCAGCTGCTGGTGTTGGTCCACTGTGTTTTATCAAGGGCAGGGTCAACGCAGCTAGCTATCAGGAGATTTTGGAGCACTTCATGCTTCCATCTGCTGAAAAGCTTTATGGAGATGAAGATTTCATTTTTCAGCACGACCTGGCACCTGCTCACAGTGCCAAAACCACTGGTAAATGGTTTACTGACCATGGTATCACTGTGCTCAATTGGCCTGCCAACTCTCCTGACCTGAACCCCATAGAGAATCTGTGGGATATTGTGAATAGAACGTTGAGAGACTCAAGACCCAACACTCTGGATGAGCTAAAGGCCGCTATCGAAGCATCCTGGGCCTCCATAAGACCTCAGCAGTGCCACAGGCTGATTGCCTCCATGCCACGCCGCATTGAAGCAGTCATTTCTGCCAAAGGATTCTCGACCAAGTATTGAGTGCATAACTGTACATGATTATTTGAAGGTTGATGTTTTTTGTATTAAAAACACTTTTCTTTTATTGGTCGGATGAAATATGCTAATTTTGTGAGATAGGAATTTTGGGTTTTTATGAGCTGTATACCACAATCATCCGTATTAAGACAATAAAAGACCTGAAATATTTCAGTTAGTGTGCAATGAATCTAAAATATATGAATGTTAAATTTTCATCATGACATGGAAAATAATGAACTTTATCACAATATGCTAATATTTTGAGAAGGACCTGTATAATTATAACCATGAAATGCAATTGCATCATAAAATATATTGTTTAATTTTAGATCATATGATAAATAGTATAAAAATTTTGCTGATAATAGTTTCACTTAGATGTTTTGCTGAAGTAAACCTGTGTATAAAACTCACACTACTGTGTGTACTGTAGAGTTGTACGATATCAATAAAATATGTAATTCCGATACTATTGCTAAAAATTGCAATTACAACATCAATTGCAATTAACACACATTTTGACTCCAAACTTTCATTTAACTATGATTATACTGTGGTGCCACCTTTCTCAGTGAGTGTTAGTATGTTAGCCACTAAGGATATATGTCAAATGTGGGCATAAAAGGCAGTTAAGAGTCCATCTGACTGGCCAAAAACATTGTTGTTATGCAGAGCATGAAAGTATGACCCTTAAAATTTAATATTCTTCCAAATATTGCATCCAAGCAGGACTATGCATAAGCTTGTGCCTGGTCTTGAGGTAAACCAAGGTTTTAAGAGATTGTGGTTTGAAAACATAGTTTCAAAACTGAAAACATTGTCCATCATACTGTCCGTATGGTTTAAAGTCTTTAAAATTAGATGCCAGAGAAAGGACTGCAGTGAATGGAGTTTTTCCTGGCTGTTTGGAACATTATACAAGGCAGTGTTGCCCCTCCCCCTCATGTGGCTGATCACTGCCTGTTAGCCGGCTGAAAGAAGGATCCCACATTTTTCCGTAGCTTCCAACAAAGACCAATTCGGATGTTTTGGAAATATTTTGAGTCATGAAAAACACAAAAATATGTTGTGATGCAGTTCATATGGTTGGTAACAGTTTGTTCCTTAGTTGCTTTAGACTATTAATAGTCTAAAGCACATACAACATTAATCTATGGACAAAATTTGCGCTCTTTTTTTTAATACACCCATTACATTGTTACATATCTGCCTTGCATTTGAGTGGCATAGTATGATACTCTGCCTTCAGTAAATAACACTCGAGCATTGCTTTCCACTGTGTTTGACACTGTTGCAATAAAAATATGACTTAATCTCATGCATGCTTATGAAGATTTATTCACCTCAGGATGCCAGATGCTTGAAACGGAAAGTGAAACTGATGGCATGATACTGCTACTTTCTGATTAACACATGTAATAATTATTGGACCACTTGGAGGCACTCATTAATTTATAGTTTTATATCCAGGCATCAGTTGATCTTAAAATATGTAAAAAGCAAAACTAGATGGTGACATCATGGCAAAAGTAATGCACTCGTCCTGGTCCACCACACATTGAATATAACACGCTTTCTCCCACTAATGAAATCGGGAGTGCATCAAATGTGACATACACTTCAAAGACAGGACAAGACTTGATGCTACATAACATTTATTTTCATTTTTTCATGTTTAAACTCATCTAACATTAAAAAAGATACTCTAGTGTACATGACAGGAAAGGAAAATGTCTGACAGTAGCTTGAAAATAAACACATTATGTAGTTTTAAGCCCTAAATTACCCTTAAAGCTTACAATTTCTAAATTACAAAATTACATCAGATTATAAAAGGCTGTGGAAAAATAGTGTAAGTTTTATTGTAATATTTAATAAAAACAATTGTCACCGGAGGGCTACTCTTCTCGATTCCTGTAGCAGGCTGCTTTGTAGCAGTGCTTACACAAGCTCAGGAACTGGAAATTTGTTTTTAGTGGAGAGTTCAAGTGGTGTTATATTTAATTTGTCCTCTATAACAATGCATAACATCTGGAAAAAGTGCAAGTCAAAAGCGGTGCAGTTTTACATGTAAAGTAACATTCATTAGTAGTATTTTGTCATTTAATATCAATTTGTGTGACTGCTGCAGGTCTGTTAGGTGTTCTAACTAAAGCATTTCCATTTTAATAGTTACTGCATCATATTTGTTTTTTTTTTTATCAATTATTTGTTATAGGAGCACTAATTTAACCCCGGTATTGTGTCTTTTTTAAAGTTTTTCCATACATTGGTGCAAATTATATTCACGCCAAGCAGGGGATGATAATGTCAATGAAACATCGCCCCAGTATAGAAAAGAACACAAGTACAACATGGAGTATTTGAGCAGATGAACATGCAGGGGTGGAGCTGTTCATACAGTCCCAATTGTCCATATGAGCAGGTGAATTTACTTTTCCCTGACAGATGAAAGCTTTTTAAAGACTGTGTTGTCTAAAGTATTCTAAGGGCAAAATAAACAGTATGTTTGCTTTACATCTAAAGCAAACTTAACTTTGTTTACTGCAGTACTAACATTATGTGAAAAGGGCATCTTATCCCAGTTCGGTGGGTGCAGCGGTTTGTATTGTTCTATGTAACTGTTGAAAGGCTTTGGATAGTGAATATTTCCGCTCTGAGACACTGTGACTCAGTGTTTCTATCAATGGAGCTGCTTCAAGCCAGTTTTTCAAGTGTGGAGCCCAGACTGAGGAAATCCTCTCCAAACACATGCACAAGGGGGCCTTTATAGTTCCAGTTATGGAAATGGGTGACCCCATTTAGCCATGCTCAATGATCACAGACACAAACCTACCGACACTCATATACAGGGGTTGGACAATGAAACTGAAACACCTGGTTTTAGACCACAATAATTTATTAGTATGGTGTAGGGCCTCCTTTTGCGGCCAATACAGCGTCAATTTGTCTTGGGAATGACATATACAAGTCCCGCACAGTGGTCAGAGGGATTTTAAGCCATTCTTCTTGCAGGATAGTGGCCAGGTCAATATGTGATACTGGTGGAGGAAAACATTTCCTGACTCGCTCCTCCAAAACACCCAAAGTGGCTCAATAATATTTACATCTGGTGACTGTGCAGGCCATGGGAGATGTTCAACTTCACTTTCATGTTCATCAAACCAATCTTTCACCAGTCTTGCTGTGTGTATTGGTGCATTGTCATCCTGATACACGGCACCGCCTTCAGGATACAATGTTTGAACCATTGGATGCACATGGTCCTCAAGAATGGTTCGGTAGTCCTTGGCAGTGACGCGCCCATCTAGCACAAGCATTGGGCCAAGGGAATGCCATGATATGGCAGCCCAAACCATCACTGATCCACCCCCATGCTTCACTCTGGGCATGCAACAGTTTGGGTGGTACGCTTCTTTGGGGCTTCTCCACACCGTAACTCTCCCGGATGTGGGGAAAACAGTAAAGGTGGACTCATCAGAGAACAATAGGTGTTTCACATTGTCCACAGCCCAAGATTTGCGCTCCTTGCACCATTGAAACCGACGTTTGGCATTGGCATGAGTGACCGAAGGTTTGGCTATAGCAGCCTGGCGGTGTATATTGGCCCTGTGGAGCTCCCGACGGACAGTTCTGGTGGAAAAAGGAGAGTTGAGGTGCACATTTAATTCTGCCGTGATTTGGGCAGCCGTGGTTTTATGTTTTTTGGATACAATCCGGGTTAGCACCCGAACATCCCTTTCAGACATCTTCCTATTGCGTCCACAGTTAATCCTGTTGGATGTGGTTCTTCCTTCTTGGTGGTATGCTGACATTACCCTGGATATCGTGGCTCTTGATACATCACAAAGACTTGCTGTCTTGGTCACAGATGCGCCAGCAAGACGTGCACCAACAATTTGTCCTCTTTTGAACTCTGGTATGTCACCCATAATGTTGTGTGCATTTCAATATTTTGAGCAAAACTGTGCTCTTACCCTGCTAATTGAACCTTCACACTCTGCTCTTACTGGTGCAATGTGCAATTAATGAAGACTGGCTACCAGACTGGTCCAATTTAGCCATGAAACCTCCCACACTAAAATGACAGGTGTTTCAGTTTCATTGTCCAACACCTGTACATGCTACTTATGATCTGATTCTTCTTGGTTATGAAGGGTTTTAGACCACCACAGATTGTAGCTACACAGGAACTCAGCCGAACGAGGAAGCACAACAAGGCAGCTTTGGGAGACTTTGGGAGGGTATCCATAGAAACAGCATGACCCATATCCATGCCTTCCAAGAGGCGGGATGAGAAACCAAATGTTTCAGGGTTGAACACATGACTAGGAGATTTGTAGAGGGTGTGCCCGTGATCACATTCCCTTCGGGAAAGTAATCCATCTCTACTGGAAGTGATGGCAGCAGGATTTGCTATTCTAAAATCTGATCAGAAAAACATGAATTTTGAACCAGCTTGAAGTATCATTTTTTTCATATAAATATTTCCGCTGTCAAATTTTAAAAAGCGGCTCCTGTTGTTCCATGTGTTCAAATTTGTCCTCATTATTACAAAAATGCAGTGACAAAATATGAACAGTAAAAACATGGACTGCTTAAAGATTACTAAACTGTTTTTAGGGTTGAGGTTGGCTAAATTAGCTGTCAGCTAATTCAGTACCTTTATCGAAAAAAAAAAAAAAAAAGTTATAAACATAGAGACATATAATTCTCATTGGTTTTTGTGTTAAAATTTGTTATTTTCATCATAATCTATTTTTGGTATAGTTACATTATAAACAGAAGCTAGTGACATTAATATAGGGTAATAATTAGCCCTCAGCTAACTCAATAACCTAATCAAAAAGTCATTACTAAAGGCTCTGAAGTACAGAAATGTAATTTATTCTTCTTTTGTCACAACTTTATTTCTTGTTGTGATAATTCACTGGTAGTATGTGTCCAATTGGAAAAAGAAGCTTTAAATATTACTTTTAGTGTTACTGTTAGCCATCTGCTGTCTCAGTAACTTTACCTGCAAAGATCAACCTGCAGTTCTGTAAAGTTTTTAGTTGTTCCTGTAAACTCGTAGTCATAGCAGTCATAGTAGATCTACAAATACTAACAGACTGATCAGTATATTATATTTTAAGATACTTTAAATGTTGCGGTTAGCTAAACAAACTGCAAGTTTTCAGCTGACTTATTAGGTTATTCTCTATAACATTAAATGTGTTTCAACTGCAAAAAATAGATGATGCCCATCACGTCTTGAGTTTGGATTTCCACATCTGTAGGTGCAGTCTAATAGTATTATATTAGCATATTATATTTGGTCTCAGAAGTCAGAACATGATGAGAACATTATGCTTCATAATCCTTGTGATACAACTGCAGTACCTCAGTAAGCCGAGTCAGGCACAGTTTAAAATACATATTAATCAGACTACAGGAAATTAATCAACGCTTATACCCACTAGTGGACTTGGCTTATTTATTTCATGTATTAGTTTCAAGACATTTAGTGTTGTTAAAACAAATTTTATTTGTATATTAACTTCAGTTAGACTATTAAGTTCCTCCGGTTCTTTGACTTAAATGTTTTCTCTTTCTCTTCTTGCAGAGGTGCAAATAAAAGTCCAGGTTTTTGACAACAGCGACCTCTCACCGATAGCAGGCGCTCAGGTAGAAGTTCAAGGGAATCAGACGCTCTTGGCATCCAGCCACGCAGGCACCGATGGTGTGGTGAGAGTCAGCTTCCTGTACAGAGCAGGCACATGGGTCATCATTACAGCCTCCAAACAGGATTACATCACCAACTCGGTGCCCTGGCACTCCAGTCGCATCCCACGTAGGTCCACAGTACTTTCACTATCTTGTAGCTTTATTTTAAAACATTTTACGGCTTAATATTAGTTGGAAATATTACATAAGTGCGGTGTTATTTAAAATACGTGTTTTACACAAATGCAGTTGAATGAAAACCTAAATATCAGATACTAATTGCAGGGAGGGAGGAAATGTGCAATCCAGGGCTATAAATAGTTTATCACAGTCACAGCTGCTTTGTGGGAATTATTCAGATTGTATATTTCACACTTTATGCATAAACTGAAAATCCAGAAAACACATAATTTTGTATGTGACAGTGTTGCTGATTACCGAGCTATTCTTGTCTTTCCTATGAGTAAATGGGACTCTTGTTGAATTTTACAAAATTGGTCAGCATCACTCTCTGACATCACTTGAAAGTAGTCACTGCTACTCTTCAGTTTTCCTAGTATAGTTTTATAATGTATAATATCACACAGTTTCATATGATCATCAAATATGGAATAAATGCATAGATTTTCAGCAAAAAGTATTGTAATCAACAACCTGATTCTATTATAAGAAAATTCTTAAGAATCATGCATTTACTACTTCGGTCTTTACAGACCCTGTAAAACTACCTTGAAGTGCATTATGTTCCCTTAAAATAATCTAAATGTAATTTAAACAAGAGGGTAAATAGCAGAGTTTTAAGACTCACTGTTTTAAGGCAGTACAGGCACTCAAAAGTTCTTTGTTGCTTCTCCTTGTTTGGTTCAGAATGAGTGTATTCAAGTTAAGACTTAAATATTGTCCATAGTTTTGTCTTCAGTATGTGAAAGTATGTGTCCCCTTTGAATGTCTCCCTGTCTCAGTGTACGCCTCAGTCAGCCTATACCTCCTCGTTGAGAGGCCAGGAACTCTCATCCTGTACGATGACATCCTGCAGGTGTTGTCCGGATCACCAGGTGAGAAAAGATGGAAATTTTACTGTAGGATTATTTTGTTTTTTAATGTTTGTCATTGGGGAGTTAACTTTGATTGTATGGATACTTGAAATAATGTCCTCAAGCTTTTTCATATTTTGTCTTGTCACAGACACACACTTCAATGTATTTTATTTGGATATTATGTGACAGATCAACACAAAGTGGCATGTAATTGGGAAGTGAAGGGAAAAGGAGACATGGTTTTTAAATTGCATATAAAAATCTGAAAAGTGTGGCATGCACTTTCTCAGACCCCTGTTCACCAATACCCCAGGTACAATTGAGTTCAACCCATTGTCTTTAAGTCACTGTAATCACAGAGCCTACCTTTGTCATGACTATAGGAAGCTTTTTGATCCACATGCAGAATCAGACTGAATCTCAGTAATTAAAAATAATTAAATTTTATAACAAGCACAGCTCTGGCTGGGGGATTCAGAAGTGTTGAGAATTAAAATAATTTAGTTTCATATATGTGTTCAGTCTAATCAGGTTACTCGGCTTCTGCTCCATCTAGAGGAAGAGAGTGGTAGTTAGAACATGAAGTGGAAAAAGTAAGATCGAATTCTGGATTGCAGAGGCTAAGCGACTTAAGAGCTGATCATGGAGGGAATCCAGAAACAGAGGAGTTTGAGTTTTCAGCCAGAAATGCAGAATGGAGAGAGTAGATGGACCTCAGAGGTTTGAATAGCGTTTGGCTTACAGCATTTGGAGAGCAGGCAGGCAGCTGGCTGCTGAGGATGCTACAGCTGCGAGGATCGAACGTGGAAGGAGTTCATGAACCTTTAAGCTCAGAGAGGTTTGCAGGAGTTGCACAGGCGTTTTCAACCTGGAGGCACAGAGGACACAAGGAGTCAACTTGAAGGACGGAAAGGTGAACTAAAACAGAGCTCAGAAAAAGCTTTGCACACAAAAACAGAGTTGGCTTGGACTCTACCTGCAAGGCTGAGCATCAGGCAAAGACTGGTCATCCAGCAGCTCCTTAAATCATTAGCATCCCAGATAGAGATAAATGTCAGCAGGTGCAATAAGCTGCTGGCTGCACACTCACCCACAGGAGAGATCCTCTGAAGAAAGCTTTCATCTGAACACACATTAACACAGACACACCAGGATTATGAAAACCTGTGTGTAATTTAGTTTCAGTATAGCTCCAGCAGTTCTGTGAAGGGCTCAAAGGTTTGTAGGAGAACATTGTTGAACAAATAACGCAATTAGGATCAAGGAACACACCAGACAAGTCAGGGAGAAAGTTTAAAGCACGTTTTAGCATATAAAACAACATCCCAATGCTTAAACATCTCACGGAGCACAGTTCAATCCAAGATCCGATAACGGAAAGAGTATGTCACAACTGTAACTTACCATAACACGCCGTCCACCTAAACAGGCAGGTGGGGTAAAAGGAGCATTAATCAGAGAAGAGCCATAAGCTCCTTGGAAACTCTGGGGGAATTGCCGAAAGACCTATGGCTGCAATTGTAGAGAAAGTATTGACTTTAAATGAACCTTACATTACAAATAATTTAAAAATACATCTTGAAAAGACAATTTTCGTCCACTTCACAATTGTAACTTTGTGTTGGTCTGTCCAATAAAATACATTTGAAGTTTGTCTTTGTAATATGAAACATTTTTTTTAAAGTTTTCTTTGCAAGACATTGTAGTGATGGTCTGTATTTGTAAGTAATTGAAGATTTAAACTCACCTCATATGTTTCTGTTTAAGATTTAACTATAACACCCTTAAAGATGAAAATTCCTTTCATGATTTTGAAGCTTGTTAAATTTCCCTTAGGAGCTCGTAACCAACCGCTGGTTCAGCTGCAGAGGAAGTCCATTCAGCTGCCTCCCAGCTCCAACTACACAGCGCTGTCTGCGGCTCTGACCACGGCTAGAAGTCAGTATGAGATCGGTGGGTTCCCATTTCTTTTGGGTCAGGAGACCAACAGCTCAGGTTAGTCTCTATATATTTTGCGTTTAAGGGTTTTCCTGGTGTCTTAAATGTGATGAGCAGGCAGTGATATTTCAGAAAAACAACATGTACAGTGTCAAATGTTTCTGGCACATATTCACCTCTTTCTAACATGCATCAAAGGAAACATGTTTTAAATTGAATTGTGTGTTTCAGCTTGAGACTTTAAACTCAAAAACATTCACCAGTCATATTTAATTGTTTATGACTTTACAACAACATTTTCCCTTTCATTCAAAATTGAGCCCTTTTTTATCATAGATTACAATGTGTGTGTGTGTGTTGCAAATGTGTGGTAGTTCCAGTATGGATAATTATTTATTTGTTTCTCCCACGTCTCATAAGCCTGATTATGTTTATTTTTTAATTAGATTTTAACAGCCGAGGAACCCATGAATGTTGTATGATTGCTAAATAGGGACAATATTGTCTTGTCACAGTCTTTAAATTTAGAAAATCACTACGATTACGAGGAAAGCTTTATCTATTTCATGCACATAATTCCAAACAAGATCCTGTCTTAGTTGACAGAGTTATTTGTATGTAAAGTATATGCTTTAGATTTTAAGGAAACACCTGTCACGGTGGTCCTTTTTTTTTTTTTTTTTATAAACTCATCCAACACAGAGTAGGGACAATGCTGATGTTACTGAAATTTTCTCTTCAGGTGCAGAAACGGGATGGACAGACTTGACAGCGCTGGCAGTGGTCAGCATTCAGCTGTTTGATAAAGATGGGAGTACAATCCAGGTGTCTGATCCGATCCACATCTCTGTGCCGCTGCCGTCTGACACCCAGAACAGGATGGCCACAAGTGTCCCTACTTGGCTGTATCAGCCAAAGACGGGTAAAGAAGACACATAAACCATATAGATGCTGTAGAAGAACAGAGCTGACAGTGTGACTCTCCTGAAATTTAAAGTCCTATTTAGACTGGTGAAACTGCAAAGTCTACAGATTTATCTGCTAAGTTTTCAATGAAAGATTTGATTTTGAAACAATCTGAAGTAATATTGATGATATTGTGTTAATTTTTTAGGATTGTGGGTTCGGAATGGGACCGGCTATATAAGAAAGGAAGGGACGCAATTTGTTTGGAATGCTGTGGTTCCTCAGATGGGATACTGGGTAGCTGCCTTTCCTTCATCTTCAGGTATTCACTTCTATTTAGTCGGGGGGGTGTTTCCCCCTGATTACCACCATATCCTGGAGTGTTAGATCTAAAATGTTTAAGGCATTTGTTGACGAAAGTCTGATATCTTGAATCTGTCTCTTGGAAACTATCGGTATTGTGCTGCAGGTCCAAGACAGAAATGCTTAGCTTTCATTGATTTAGCAGACTTTTCCTCAGTTCAAATGATCTATGTTTATATTACTGACTGCACTCTTTGTATGAATTTTTCTTCACCCCCATGACACTACCTTGTATCTGTCTTTCATTTCAGTGAGGCAGGTACCATACACAGTACCGTAGGAAAATAACAGTCCTGCTTCACCTTACTGAAAATTTGACACTGCAGAATGAACAATTTGATCATCAGATAAGCCAGGCTGCCACAGATTTTTTGGACATGTTGAAAACTTCCACCAGAACACTGAAGCTCTTACACACCAATTGTAATGCACAATGTGCACTGTTGCTACAGAACTGATGGAAATGCGACTCAAATATCACTGCAACGGGAAAATAAGATTATTTAACCTCAAACTGTACTATAATTTTTAACACTGTCGACACAGTTAAAGATTGAGTCAGTTCAGCACTCAACATGACCTACTTTCTGATTAATTTAGCTAATAATTATCTGACCACTTAGGGGCACTCATAGACTATTGAAATGTATTTCCTAGATGGTCAGTTGGGGAGAAAATAATAAAACAAAACCATGACGTCACAGAAAAGAAACATACCCTGCCATGAGGCAACAGAACGCTTGAGTTTTATGCCTTTGATCCTAATATACACACACTATTCAAAAGGGCAGGACATCCAAAGTGACATACATACCTGAAGATATAAAATAACTCAGTGTCCCACAAAAGTCCTTAGTTTACACTCATATATGAAGTGATTTTCAATATGCAAGCATATATGACGAGATAGTAAATCATATGGCACCAGCCTAAGGGCGCTAAAATGTACAAATAAAATCAATAAACCCTTTGAAAAAAACAAACACAGTGGCTTTTTGTGATAACTTTTTAAGCACAGACTACTTTGTCATGATAGCCAGATACCAAGTTTGAAAGTCTCTTGTTAAACTTGGAGAACTGTTAATGAAGACCACCTTTAAAAAAGGGTGGTTCCAACCTTTTCCACAGTACTCTTTGGGTTGTGAAAACAATATAAGGCATTTCATGATCTTGATGAAACAATTTGAAACAATTGTTTCCCAGATGGTTTATTTGTACAGCATCATTGGTTTTTCTCTGTTCTAACGAGGCAGATCTGATAAATTGAGTTCAGTCTAATGAATGGAATGGATTCTCTGTTAAATTAGATAAGATTAAATATTAAAAAAATGTTTTGCAGGTTTTGGTCTTTCTCATCCAGGTTTGAGGGATATCACCACCTACCACACCCTCTTCCTCCTGTCCATCCTGGGTTCATTGGCTCTGCTAGTACTCATCCTTCTTTGTGTGCTGCTCTACTACTGCAGGTATGGCAAACATATGTAAACATTTACCATTTAAAGTTCATATTTGCAGAAAACAGTTACAAATGTAAAGCAGGTAGTTTAACGTGTATGTTGCTGTACTTATGTTTTTCCTCAAGTGCTTATTTCTGGTGTTTAATTTACAGACGGAAATGCTTAAAACCACGACGACATCAAGGCAAACCCCACACATCCAATCTAAACGGTGCTAAGAGAGACCAGGGAACATCAACTTCACGTCTGAATCTGATCTGTGGAGGCCATGTGGAATCAGGCCCCTCAAATGACAAATCTGATTTGTCTCCATCTCGAGACTACCAGAGTTCAAGAGAAGAGCTGACTAAGCATGTTCCAGCTCACATGCTACGACATGCAAAAGGGAAAAACACCTTGGGTTCCCAGCGGGGAGAGAGCTTTCCCATGAAGGTTACACGTGCCACCGAGACCAACAACCTGGACAACCCTTTACTACATGAAGACTACAACCGAACTTACAGCCCCAAGGAGAGCAAGGAGTCTGAGTATCACAGACATCATAATGCCAATGACAATCGTGGATACTCGTCTGATCCCCCATCTCCACCTCGCTTCCAGGGCTACGTACCAAGTCAATCTGACAAACCTCCAGAATATTCAGCTACAGCAGCAGACGGCCTTGCCAGACCCACCTCTCTTAATACCCAGCCAGGTCAAATCATCTTCTGCAGCTCCATCGACCAGATGAAGGAGAACATGTACAGGAGCATGGTGCCAACCCTGGTTATCCCAGCACACTACATGCGCCTACCGTCTGAGTTCTCTGGTAAGGATGGGAAGGATGGGAAGGATCAAGATAAAGATGGGACACAGATGGGAGGAGGCCAGCAACATCACCACCACCACTCCCAGAAACAAGGCCAGCAGCAGCAGCAAGGCGGATCTCAGGGCGACGACTGTGAGGAACCAAGCTGGGCCTCGGACTCTTCTGGTGGAGCTGTGACCATCCCTGTGCTCTTCAACGACTCTACCATGGCTCAGATGAATGGAGAACTGCAGGCTCTAACAGAGAAGAAGCTACTGGAATTGGGTGTTAAACAGCACCCACGAGCATGGTTTATCTCCCTGGATGGACGCGCTAACGCTCACGTTCGCCACTCCTACATCGATGTTAGCAATGACCTCAGCGGCGGCGGATTTGGAGGTGGCTCCAGTAGCGCTCAACGAGATGTGAACCTTGAGCCGCCTCTTGAATCCCAAGAGAGAAAATCGGCTGGGAACCGTAAGGGAAAGGATGAGCGCTGGGCAACAGGAGGACGCAAGGGCCATGGTGTCAGCAGCAGCGGTGGTGGTGGGAAGAATTACTCCAAACTTGCTTACCCTGACCACAGCGAGCCCAGCAGTAGTGAGGGACGCCCAGTGTCACCTGAAGAGAATTCCCTCACTCCCCTTCTAGACGAAGGGTCGTCTTCACGTGGATCCACCATCCCCAGAAGAGGTCGCAGCCGAGGGAACAGCAGTCGCAGCAGCAACAGCGAGAATCGTCGCGACTCCATGACAAGCCCTGAGGATGATCCCGATGACAAAGATGAGAATAAGAAGAGCCCCTGGCAGAAGATTGAAGACAGACCTCTCATGGTGTTCCACCCCAGGAAGTGAGCTTTTCAAACTTAGTGAACACTGGATCTTTAATGAGCATTGAGTGGGAGTGAATGTTCCCTTCAGAAAGATCCAAAAAAGCACAACCACTGCTTCACTGGTCCACTTTCTGGTAGTCGTTTGACCTTTCTGATGATCATCTCAGTTGACCCGCTGGTTTTTGCTGATTCTGTCCAGTTTATTGTGCATCCTATAACATCACTGAACCATCATCTGAGCCATCCCTTATTCTGACTGGGGAAATAGCCATTTTGTTGAGCAAAATACAATAATAAAGCACTTGAACATTGATTAGCTAATAGTTAATTGATACTTACCAAATGTAACCACACATATTGCTTGTTTTATGGGATTTGTTTGTATGTAGCTGAATTAAATCCCTTATATTGTTTCTAAATTCACACAAACTCTCACTCTTGTTCTAAATAGTGATTATGAAAGGATTGTATGATGGAAACCGCTTCGCAAAGTTTGAACAAGTTTGAAATGTGTCGTGTTTTTCTGAAGCACCTGTGAACAGATAATGTAGTTCATTTACTTTACTCTTTTTAAGAAGAAATCATTTCTTCTTCCTCCGTTACTGTGTTAATGTATTGTGGTTTCTTATTTAAGCCGTACTGATTTGAAATTGTAAGCAAAATCTTTAAGTCGGCCACTGACTTATCACAGTGATGTACTATACAATTTTGCCAAAATGTCTGCCTGTCTCCTGTTGAGATGTCTTTCGGCCAGCAGAAACTTTTTGTGTAAATAGACCCTGAGACATTTGAGCTACCATTTGTTATAAGAAGATTGCATGCATATGAATGTATGAAGTTAAGAAAAGGCACTAAAAGCCCCCCACCCTACTGTACTTTAGGCTCCTGTGTAGCCACTTCCTAATCGCCGCAAAACGTCTGCAACTCAGCAAAACCACTAATTTACTTGAAGATTCACTGCTGAGATCCACACAGTGGTGTGTAGACAGGGCCTGTACCACTTCTCTCCTGCAAGTGCCTTCTCTGACATAGAATCAAGTGATTGGCATGGTCTTTAAAATGCAGTTAATTGTCACGTAAACCACGCTGTCGAGCTCGACATGCTCTAATAAGCACACTGCATTGAGGTAACAACGTGTGACACTGGGGAGCATGCCTGCCAAATCTGACAGCTTTTCCTGTGGTTGTTCTATCCTTGGATATCTAACTTCCTGTAATTATCCTGTTTTTCACCAAACTTGTAAATGTTATGAATTCTATGAGATTTTATGTGTATAAAACATGCATGTAACTTGTAGAATAGGTTGTTTTTATTGAAACCTTTTTGAACATGATAATGAGGATATTTGGCACAAAACATGAATCACAGTTGCACTGAATTCTGTTGCCAAATAGACTTAGTTGTTTGAAGATACACTGACTTTTCTCCCTAAAGAGATAGTTGTTTGCTTTTTTTGGTGGCATTGTGTGGAAAACTTTGGAGATGTACTATCTTGCCGTGGACATGCCAGAGCAAAGATCGCTTGAAAAATCTGAGAAATTCTCTTAGAAAAGTCAAGCTAACAGTTATTTAGTGTCAGGCCATAAAGTACTTAGAGTCGAGCTAACTGTAACAAATGCTAACAAGTAATCAGAGTTAAGCTAAGTGCTAATAGGAGTCAAGCTAACCAAAACTAATGCTAACAACTATTCAGAGTTAAGTTAATAGCTAGTTAAAGTCAGGATTACAGCTTCTTCAAGTTAAAGCCAACAGCTACTCAGACGTCAAAGCTTCTCAGGCCATATTCCGAGTAACCGTTGACTTGACATGAAATAGCTGTTAGCTTGATTTCGGTTTTTTTTCCTGATTCCCCAAATTGAGGTGGGTTTTAGTGCTTTCTACCACAGGTAAGATAGTGACTGCATCCACCTACTCTGCACAACCCCACTTAAAAACTGTCTCTTTAGTCTTGCTGTAACAAAACTTACTTCCGGTCATAAATGTTTACAAGAACAACATACTGACCAACATGCTCCCACTGTTACGAGCATCACTGCCTATGATTCATCAGCAACTGTGAACTTAAGAAAAATAATGTTTTTGTTGTCTGTTGCAGAGTAATCGACTGAATAAATAAAAATGTTGGGAAAGTCATGCTGGAGTGTTTTCACCATCCGCTTGCTGTTCATAAGCCAGTCACTCAACTACAGTACAAAGAGGAAATGCGATGTAATTCTAAGGGATAAGCACAATAAAATGATTCTAGCTGACTTATGTCATTCACTTTGGTAAATGTAAATTTTTTTTTTTGTATTTGGACGAGTTTTGGATTTTTTTTATAAAGTGTGAAGTTGTGGTTTTATTTGCCAAGTTTTCTTTTATACATAGGTTGTTTTTTTTAGCCAAGTGAAATTGTATCTCAGAAAGACTACTAGTGATTCACGCAACTGAATCCCCTGTGTAGACATTTTAACAGTGCAGTTCGCTTGGTTGAATTTTACCTGTGCATATGAGGGTGAGGTCAGAACTGTAGGCTGTCATCCTGTGCACTAAATCATTTGCTTCATAAACCTGGTCAGTTGTTTGTTAACTGTAAAATGTATCCTTTCTGTACATTAGATATAAGATACAAATAAATTTGTTCTCACAGTCTCTATGTGTTCTAGATGTTATTTTAAAAACGTATCCTTATAAATTAAGAACTTGCTTAACTGTTTTGAAAATGTTATATATTTCTTTTTACAACAAATACATGTTTTAGAATAAATAAAAAGGATTTGAATAGTCAAAGGAAATCCTAGGATTATTTTTCAGGTCATGTCTAAACATTAGAACAGAAACACAAAATCAGCCAAGAAATCAGGAAGATAATTATTGTCCTCCATAAATATGACTCATTTTTGGATACAATTTCCAGAAACATCAAGATGCCATGTGGATTTGTTCAGACAATTATATGCAAGCATTAGCAGCATTGGAAGGTTCAACCAGCATACTGTTCTGTAAAGAGACAGGTGCTGTGTCTCAGCAATGAACGTCGTTTTGGTCCAAAAGTGCATTTCAATCTTAGAACAGAAGCAAAATACCTTGTGAAGATGTTGGCTTAAACAGGTAAAGCATGTGCTGTACCAACATAGGCTAAAAGACCACTCAGTGAGGAAGAAGCCATTACAAGAAAAAGCAACAAAAATGCAGGTTACAGTTTACAAATGTGCTTAGGGGATAAACACCGTAACCCTTGGAGACATGTCATGTGGTCTTGAAACTAAACTTGAAGTGTTTGGCCGTAATGATCATTTGAAAGAAAAACCGAAGCTTGCAAATCTTAGAACACCATCCTAACTATGACGTACTGAAATGGCAGGATCATAAGGAAAGAACATTATATAAAAATATTAAAGTAACATAACAAACCAGCAGGAAGCCTGGGCACACGTGGGTCTTTCAAATGGATAGTGACCCTAATCATAGTGCAAAATTAGTCCGAAAGTGGCTCAAGAACAACAAATATGTTTGTTTGTTTTTTGAGAAAAAAAACAATATTTAAAAATCTTATTATTCCTTTAAGGGAAAAGGACTGCTTTCGAGCCTATAATTAGGACCGAGCAGCAAAGCGCTGCGAAGGCCTATTGTAATTAACTTTAAAATTGGTAGCCAATCAATACCACTACAAGATTGTTTCCAGGTCCGTCAGATCTGGTTAAACTAGAGGAAGTTATTTTACTTCATTTATGGTCTTAACATATTTTTTTCTTTAAATGTCCTTTCTATTTTCCATAAAGTATTTTCGATTGCCAAGCGCGTTTCCACAGAGACAAATGAACTGGTCTTGTATTATATTGCATTATAAAACTGTATCTTCAGTTTTAACGTTAAAAGCTAAAACGTTCAAATCAGTACGTTTTTAGGTTAATATATATAATATATAATTTTTATAGAAAAGAACTTACGGAAATACTTTTTTTTATATTAGTGGAACCTTCCTGGAAGGCAGCGATAGATATAAAAATATGGTACTGTTCCTTTAAAGACTCCTTAACATGGAAGGTCACGTGTGAGCGTGTCACGTGATAAATGCCTTGAAATATTTATGTAGTTTGTTTGCTTTTGTCTTGTGTTTGAGACGATTTGGTGATAAGAGGACTTTTCTTTATCCTACCTTTTGCGTCTGTCTCAACACACATACGAGGTAATGTCGCCATGTTTTATTTTTTTATCGCAGGAAAACAATGAAAGTAATTAACGGCAGCTAGCCACCTAATGCTAGCCACCTATACCGCTAAACTAGATTGATTAGTTTATTTGGATTGCAGAAGCTAACGGTGGATAACTCATTTCAGGTTCATTATTTGGAGAGATCTTTTTAAAGCTGTTCAGCTCATTACCAAGAGTTTTACCACCCAGGATAAAGTCAATTAATCCTTTAATTGATTGTTGTTTTTCAGGTTGTAAGAGGAATATGCACCAGCACACAGAGCCTTGTCAATAACAGCTGAACTGTTTTTGCCTCTCTGAAGACATCTGCTCATAATGGTAAAGTAGAAACAGAACCTGCAGCGTGTCTTCATTTTATTGCTCTCTGTGTCCCTAATGCAGCTCCTGAACCTAAATGTTTTTTTTTTTTGGAGCAGCCACAAGCAAATGCAGATAGCATAGAAAACATGTGAATAGTCCATTGTTTGTCCCTCAGTAGTGCAATTCACATCCGAGTAGCTGCTGTCAGTGTGTTGGTTTATTGCCTTATGAAGAATCAAGAAAAACACCTCAAATAAAAAAAGACTTCAGCAATATTATTATTTAACAAAAAATATAACAAAGGAGTATTGCAATACAAGAAGTAATCATGAGTGTGGACCTTTTTCATTCACCAACCAGCCTCCAGCTACTTTGTATTTACCAATCACATGGATAGCTTCAGAGAAAAGGTCCCGAACTATCTAATGCTCCTGGACCTTGCCTACATGGTGTCATCTGAAGAAAAACCTGTTTTCCAGCTTCTGTAACATTTCGTTATGTGATGTGTCCCATGGTTTTTCCACTGTTATTTAACTTCATGTAATTGTGCAAAGATAACCTTTAACTTCAAGCACCGGTGTCTTATTGTTTTTAAGTTGAAGCAAAATTAAAAACATAAATTTATGTAAACATTTTTACTAAGAATAATACTGTTAATCCTGCTTATTTTAATAAAGGGAACCCTATTAAAAACTTGATCATGGCAAATATATGATCATTATTTAATATATGCTAATTGTTCAAACCCACTTAATGTAATACATCAAGTAATAAGTGCAAAACACATGTTTATTTCCCACACTGCAAAGTGATAGACCCATTTAATAAATAATAAAATGGCAACACAAAATAACTATCAGTTTCCACAAAAATAGGAAAACTAATACCTGTTTGCCATAAGAAGTTATATACAAGAATACAGAAATGTATATCTGCATGCAAAATATAGAAGCTTTCATACTCTGAGGAAGCTGACTGTAAATGGTTTGGTAAAAGACCAGGCAGACCATTCACAAAACTAACTTTTTCACATGGAAATATATTGGGATCAAAAATAGTTTTAAAACAATACTGAACAGGCGTTCCTGTTTGACGATGGCATCAAAAGAAACGGCCCTCCTACTTTAACATGTAAAGTTTCTGATACTTAGAGCTTAAATGAAATTTGAATCCATAAATCAGTATGGATTATTTTAATTAAGAACTCACTTTTTTTTTACATTTTAAAGCTGATACTCGACCTTATGGTTAAACTGTTTTTCTAGACCAGATTTGTTTTCTGTAATGGCTAGTCTGGTAATAATAATGTGAGAGCTGAACATCTTTCGGTTATTGATAAATTCAGAATCAGGTTGTTTATTATATATATTTTATACTTCATACTCTTTTTCTGGCTCTGATAGTGGGTGTGAGAAGTGTTGATGCAGAAGATGGGGTTAGATGGAGACAGAGTACTTGCTGTGGCCACCCCTGAAAGGGAAAAGCCAAAAGAAGCAGCAGAATATTGTTTGGAATAGACCTTTTTTTTTTTTTTATGTTGTCCCTTAACGTGTAATAAAATTATAGTTATGTTGTGCATTTAATTCAATTCAATTCAAAGATACTTTATTGATCCCCGAAGGGAAATTATTTAAAGGGCATGACTTTATGGTAAATCTGGGTTTTAGTGTTGAAATCCACTTTATCAGCTGGAATGTTTGGAAAGCTGCTGCTCATACTTGGTTCTTTACTCTGTATCTGAGATAACAGTGTTGGGCTTATTTCCAGAGCACACTTCATCACACATTGCTGAGCACCATGTTTTCTGCTTATTGTGTTCAGACTCTCCAGATGGGAGTCTTGTTTTTGGCTGTGCTCGGCCTGAGCACTGCACTGATCTGTCCTGATGGAGGCATGTGTGAGGATAGAAACACCTGCTGCAAGAACACCCACGGAGGTTATGGCTGTTGTCCGCTGCCACATGTGAGCCACTCACTTGTTAAAGTCAATTTACAAGTTGAATCTTTTGTCTATGTTGATAAAGTTTGCTATTTGCCTTTTGCACATGCCAAAACAAAGTAGTCCTCCCCCTGCACAAATTGCCTCCACACATGATTTTCTGCTGCTTTACATCTGTTTGAGCTGCATTTTATTAAACATTTAACCCTTTCTTGAATCCACACCCAGGCAGAGTGCTGTTCAGACCACCTCCACTGCTGCTACGAGGGGACGGTGTGCGATCTGATCCATCAGAAATGTGTTAATAAAACCGTTTCACTTCCATGGATGAGGCGACTTCCAACGAAGCAGAGATCGTCCACCTCTCAGGTAACCGAACGTTGTAGTAATGTCCTCATGTCGTTTCTGATCCTCTGGATCGTTCTTATAGGCACCAATTGTTGCCTTTGACCTTAATGTGGTTTAGGCCTGCAACTACTGATTATTTTGCTAAATGATTAATCTGCCAACAATTTGTTTTATTTTTATTAATCGATTAATAATCAGATAGCAAAAGGTGCTTAAAAGGAGATTTTTTTTTTTTTTACAGAATTTAAATAAGGTAAAACTTGCCACTTGAAGAGTTTTGGATATAGCATATTTACAGAAAAAGAAGGTTTTTCATCTTAAATGCAAGTTTTATATTTTTTTTTTACAAATTTAGCCTAATTATTGCTGAGTGGGTTGTTCTTTTAGCAAATTGCATATTTTAGTCTGTTTAGTCTAGTTAACTATTATTCGATTACTAAATATCGTTGACGATAACATTGTTGACCTACACTGGCTGTTTGGTCCTTATGTTTCATTATCTCAAGGTGTGTTTTTGTTTTGTTTTTAAACAAAAGGACTGTGTTCACATCTGAAATAACTGAGCCAACACTATTAACGTGACTGTAAAGTGCTTAAGTTTTAGTCCAGCTACAATGTTTCCCTAGGGGTGTCCTTGGATGGCCAAGGGGTGTATTTCCCCTCTGACAGCCAAGCCGGGTCAAAACTACTCATCCGGTGATATCGGCTTTTGCTGCTTGTGAATGGGCGGGGCCCGAAGCCTTTGGGCTATTTTTTGTAGTTGGATACGGAGTAGGAGAGTTATGTCTGCCTCCCCCCAGGAGAGTGAGTGCTGCTATCCTCACAACTCTGGGAGCTTTAAAAAACAAACAGATATTTCAGCTTGTTTTGCAGCTGGTTGTGACAGCTTTTTCAGCGAGGTCCGTGTCTACTGGCACATGAGGCTATATATCATTATAAAAAGGTAACAGTCAGGATAATTGTGCAAAAAGAATTTTCAGCATTATATATGCATCATAACAAAGTCAAGGCAGTCTTCAATAACAGTAGAAAATATAAGAGTGACATCAAAAAACCTGGATGTTTCTCTAAAACTGATTATGAAAATGAGATGTAAGTTGGTCGGAGAGACTACCAAGAGGCCGGCAACCACGGTGAAGGGGTTATAGAGATTTTTAACTAGTTTTGCTGATCTACATGTGACGGTTCATAGGAGAATCTCACATACTCTCCAAATATATGGACAAATGTGTGGGGTGTTTAGACAGATTTATTTTCCCACACTGGAAAGTCATCCAGGGCTGGCTAAAAATAACTAATACATTGTGGGAGAATGTGTAACTGTCTGATTAAACCATACCTGAACAATAGGACCGTAAGTCCAAAAGGTAGGTTTAGCACAAAAACAAAACTGCATATAACTAAAAGAATCATATTCACAGTGAAAGTCTGGGGTGGCAGCATTGGATTTTTATTGGTCTCACAAATTGGAGTTTTTCAGTTGTACAGAATAAATGTCACATTAAAGGTGAGAGTTTTGAAATTGTTTTGCAAAGTCTTTTAATGTTTGTGTATACTCTTGATAGATACTGTCTTTGTGCAGTATGGTAACAAAAAGTCCTTAATAGTCTGCTGCTGTAATATTATTAATTGAATGTTATTATTTCACCAACAGAAGATGGAGCATGCATTATTCTGCTCAATGCTGGTCGAGTTTCTGTAATGTGTAATAAGTAACGTTTGTTCTCATGTTTCTGCGGTTTGTGTGATGGTTTCAGCTTGTCGGCCAACCGAAGGCGGTTATGTGTCCAGACCACGAGTCCGAGTGTCCAGATGACACCACTTGCTGCCAACTTTACAATTCCTCCTGGGCCTGTTGTCCGTTGCCTAAGGTAAAGAGATTTGTGCTTAAACTCACTTTCAGGTAAACTCTCTATTCAAACACTAACCTCCATCTTTCAGTTGTATAATAATGTTCAATGATCTGATGAGCAGCTTTTTATTCTTGTATATCTGCTGCGTTGAGGCAAGTTGCTGTTTTATTGCAGTCTTGAGCTAGAAGTATTGAAAGGGTGGTTTGACTTGATTTTTGTCAATAAGGCCCATTGTTATTTTGATGCTTGAATGTTTTACTGGGGTCAGTGATATATTGCAAACACAGCGTTGTATACTGAGTTAGGACATAAAAAGCATCTATCAAATTTTGATGTAGAAAACACAGAATGTCGGTTTAATTGTTTTGTATATTTATACTTTCTGTTGTTCAGGATGTCCTCAACTAATGCGTTGTTTGTGATTATCAGGAATTATTTTCTTCTCTCTGCAGGCGGTTTGTTGTGAGGATAAACGCCACTGTTGCCCCGAGGGATCAAAGTGCGATCTCGTCCATTTACAGTGTGTTTCTTCGTCGCTGGAGTCCTTGCCAATGCTGGAAAAACTACCAGCCAAAACATCACAAAATAAGCCAGGTTGGTGTTTTCACATGTAAATTAAATTAAACATGAGTTTTAAACCAGGGTAGTGAATTCATAATAGAAATATGTCTTAGTAATTTAATGAGGTGAGGGTGGGGGACTTCACTGAAATAAACATGTTTGATTCTCTGACCTTGACGCTTTTTGTAGTTTCTGATGCAGTCGCAGTGATTTGTTCTGGTGGGAAAAGCAGCTGTCCTGATGCTTTCACATGCTGCCTGCTGACCAGCGGAGAATACGGCTGCTGCCCTCACCCAGAGGTACGTGTTAAAACGGTTTGTCAGTTAGGCCCTGCACCATTTAAATCATGCTGTAAGCTTGCGTTTACCCATCATGGGCAAAAATGTTATATTAATTTTGGACTTTGAAATGTTTTGTTTAAAGTTTGTTGTACCTTAACGAATGATTATGTACTGTACAGCCCCAATTTGTTTAGCCAATGTTTTTTCAAATAAATTTTACACGTTCAAATATATACTACTTTTTAAATTAGAGCTGCTAAAGCATTTAGAATATCTTTTAGTTGTTGATTAGACACTCTAAGAAAGACTGCCGTCATGGTGTTGAAACATAAGATGGTTGTTTATTACTGTTAAAGAGATGATTGTTTGAAAGTATAGTTTTCATGATAAAGTTCTAGAGGATTATGTCTATTAAGCAGCAGCAGCATGCAGGCTAGCTAATGGAGCCCATATTCTAGCTAATTAACCAATTGAGATCGGCCTATTAAATGCAATAATATTAATTTCAAAAGGGCCGTTTAGTTACAAACGTCTACTAAATTCAGGAGGTGTTTATCCTGTATTTTACCTCTGTCTCCACCACTGTGTTTGTCTGGTTTGAAATTAAAAAACAAATGCAACTAGTTTTTTAATTATTTGTATTTCCAAATTTATTCTGTCTTAAAAAAAAAAAAAAAAATCCAAAAGTTTCTTCCTTCGAATTAATTCAATTGTTTATTTTTATAGCACCAATTCACAACACATGTCGTTTCGAGGCACTTTCCAAAGTCAATTCAATCAAATCATATGTAGATGCATTCAAATAAATCCTAGTTATAAAAATGCAGTTAAATTAAGTTTATTATTCAAATTGGATAAAAGGATTTCTATCTAAGGAAAGAGTAGATTGCATCGAGTGACTTGCAGCATTCCCTCCTCCTGGATGAGCATATAGAGATAGTAGACAGTCGCTTGCATTGACTTTGCAGCAATCCCTCATACTGAGCATACATGTAGCGACAGCAGAGAGGAAAACTTCCTTTTAACAGGAAGAAACCTCAGCCTAGTTGTTTATTTATTGAATCATTTACTTTTGTGAAAGGACTCTGGCTAATTTCATCTTCCTGTTTTAGAAATTCATTGTAATGCTTTCACTGTGATTTACTGAACTTTCCTGTTTTCTTTGTATTTACTCTGCAGTTTTTCTGTTCCACATCAGTTCAGCAATTAATAAAAGGCTTACTTTTACTTGATCTTTTTTCTCACACAGAAACAAATATTTAACATTTTTAGAGCACCTTCATATTCATGAAAGATGCATTGTCTTTTCGTGGGTATGGAATGGATTAATTGTATTTCAGTTCATTTCAATGAGGAGCATGGATTCCACATATGAATAATCCCAGTTTAGAGCTCCATCATGGAACAAATTAACTTATAAAGTAGAGGCACCACCAGGGGCGTTTTTAGGGTCTGAACCATTGGGGTCTTTAGCCCGGGCACTAAATAGTTGAATTTCATCAGACAGCGGCCCAGTTTGTGTAAGTGAAGGATGAAGAGGAACAGTTTACAACTGATGAAAAAAAACAACATTTGGCTGAAGCAGATAATGACACATTTTGTGATATTTAGAAAAAACTTTCTGCTCAGTCTGGCAAAAGTTGTTCTTAAACTCAGAGAAACTGTGTTTACTGTGGCTCAAATAAATGTGCTTTTTTTCTCATCTATGAACATTACTTATTTAAAATTTTTAAAATTTCCCACCCCTTAGGCTCCATTTTCATAATTTCTTACATTTCTAAAACAAAAACTGGTATAAAATGGATTTTCTTAGATTTTAATGGAATGGTAAAACACATTTTTTTTATTATGATTATGTTGTGAGCTATCCCAACATTTCTCTAAAATATGTTCCTTATTTCATGAACCTGTTTTACTGCCATCTTTCCAGCCCTTCATTCCACATAGTCTGTTGTTCTCCACTGAGCCATTAGTTCACTCTTTATTATTAAACACTTTCTGTAGAGAGAAAGGTGTTTAAAATAGAACATGGAGCCTCATCCTGGACCTCTCTTGGACTCTCATCTTTTGTCCTGTTATCAGTATTAATATTACAGTTATTAATAAATGTATACATAAATGTATTACATCGAGGAAAATGGTGTCCTTGTTTGTCCTTGAGTTTAGTTTATATATTACATGTATTATTCAGAAAAATCAAATGGTTAACTAATTAATGGTCTACCCATGATTACCTACACCTTTAAACAACCCAAAGCTGTATGTTTAGGATCAGAATATATGACAGAGAAGAGGGAGGCTTCCTTGTTTTCTTTCTACTGTGTCTTACTGGCACCAGGAGATATTTTACAGGTTTATTGAGCAACATCTGTTTCTGTCTACATGTAGAACTGGACTATAGGACTGGCTGCAGCCATGAGATGCAATGTGTTGATCTAAAGGACCTTTTTAATGTGTTTAGGAACTTTAGGATTAAATGCTTTGATCATGACTAAGGTAAAGGACCAGATATTTTTCACATCATGATGCAGATCCAGCTAGAAACTCACATAGACGGTTCCTACTGTTTTCTATTACAGCCAGGCCATTTAACGTTAACTGTAGCTTTGGTCAAAGTCGCTCCTCATGAACCCTGATGATGCTGATTAGTGAACCTCCACCTCATGTCTTGCTGGGTGAATCAGTGATCAGCGCTAGCTTAGAATTGGCCCATCCTGAGCCAGCTCGCAGGTTTAACGCTAACTTCAGTCTGGGTTAAGCCGCTCTCCTTCCACCTGTTTCTGGGTGCACATACCCACCAGGCTCCCACTCTGGTTGCTCGTAGTTGTGCAGTTGCGGTACCACGTGTGCGTGAATAACCCCTTTTTGTCTTCTTTTCCTTTAGACTCATTGTCTGGTTAGGTGGAGTGAGCAGTGATTATATGGAACACTACAGAAACAAATTAGATTTTTTTTTAAAGAAATGTGAAGTCTGTCATTTGGGGCCCTATTACATATTTTGAACAGACATTTACTCTGTTCTGGAGGGTTCTTGGAGCTTCAGCCCCAGAGGTCCAGTTGAGAGGTCTAACAAAGTACCTGGGTACCACTGTATTTTGAAGCTAGTCTTCATGCACCACCATTTAATGTGTCTGCTAGTACAGGCATGTGCGAGCGGCATAGAAAAAACTAACCTAACAATACATATATATTTACCTCATTTAGATTCTCGCTCTTTTTTTTTTTTTACCATGTCCAGTCCAGCAGAGTATCGCTCAGAATTGTTGTCTGAGTGCCAAGAAATTGCCCAACAGATTCACTTTCACAAGCAGAGCATCACAGCTAATGCTTTAAAGCTCTGCTTGATATTTCTAAACGAAACTTTATTATAAACTTTTTTGGGAATATTTCAATTGTTACGGACACGGAGACTGAAATGAAAAGGAAAAAAGAAGCTCAAAAAAGAGGGAGATGTGGGGAAAAAGGGGAGAAAAGGAGGAAAGAGTGGAGGAGAGAAAGAAGGATGAAAAGAATACAAGATTACACCCTGCGTGCTTATACACCTGCAGCTGTTTTTTGTTACAAAATAGTACACGGTAATTCTGAATGTAAAATGTACTTGGTGAGAGGTGCAGCCCAATATAGAACATCTGTGTATCTGTCAACACCTGAAGCTTAACACCTGTGAGTATGGGTGTGGACACGCTCCTGTATACAAGGTTTCTCCACAAAAATATGCAATAGTGAGTGTGAGGACCTATAGGCCTGCCCCATGGTCCCTGGACGGACACTGAGAAGATCTGAGCCACAGACATCTAAAGGCCCCCCAAAGCACAGGAACCCCAGGAGAACCACCGCCGGGACTACTGCAACCCCCCCAGAGAAGAGCAGTGGAGAGTCCCAGGGGATCCACCCAGCAGTGACAGTGCAGAAGCCCCAGGGAGCCGCAGTGACGAGCCCACAGGCCCCGCCGGCAGCTGTCCACGCCCGAGCAGATCCAGCCATGGACCCAGAGGCCCAGGACCCCGGGACACACCACCCCCCAAGCAGAGGCCCGACAGAGCCCAGGGAGCCAGGCCCCGGCAAGCAGCCACCGGGAGTGAGCCAGCACACACCAAAGCACCCGGCCCTGGACACCGAGAACCACAAGTACACCAGCGGGCAGAGACTCCAACCACCGGCAGGCGGTGTGGCGAGGAGGAAGCTGATCCAGGAGAGGGAGCAGTCCAAGACCCAACCTGTTGCAAAAAAAAAAAAAAAAAAACAGGCACACACAGTCACAATCACCCACTCCTACCCTCATGCATACACATAAAATCACTCACACCCAACATAAGGATAAACAACAATGGACGTCATACACTCACTCACAGTCCCCATGCATACTCTATACTCCCAGGTTCAGGCGCTGGTACCCTCTAGGGGCAACTGGACCCAGGAGGTGGTCCCCTTCCCTCCTGGGGCAGAGGCAGGCAGACAGCGCCAGTACCGCCCAGACCCGGGCGACCCCCCCACGCCCCGAACCCAGTCCCCAACAACCCCCATCCACCTCCGGAGAGGGGGCTATGTACAAAAGAGTGGTCCACATGGCCCAAAGCAACCCGCCAACCGGAGCCGCCCCAGGATGGAGCAGTCCCGATTCCAGTCCAGATTCTCGCTCTTTAGACAAGGTGTTGTAAACCAACAGCAAAAAATTGTTGTCTATCCGCTTTTTTGATAGTACAACCACTCTCACCAACAACTGAATCTAAAGTACAGCAAACAGAGGACGCTTGGTGGAGAAAGCGGGTTGGGTGATACCATGTTTTTGGGAGGAGGAGGGGGGGTTACATTACCAGATGATGCTATTTTGCGGACAAATGAAAATAAAAGAAAATCAAATTACGCCCTTGGTCGCAGCAAAAGCTCAGCCAATTGCTACGTCTAGGAGAGAAACGGGGTTAGACACTGAAAGACAGGCCCAAGTGAATCATTTGTAGAAGGAGAACATTAAGCTGTTGGCAGCAACTTAACATTCTTGTGTTCTTCCTCCCTCTCCTATTGTATTCCTTCTTTTCTTTCTTCCTTGTGCCCTTACATCTTTTACTCCTTGACCTACCTTCTTTCTTTCTTCCTTCTACACAAGTATGCATTTCTATCCGTGTCTCACTGCCCTTCTTTATGGTTCAGTCCTTCCTGTTTTTTCTTACCTTCATGACCTCCTTGTTTCCTTCCTTCTTTCTGTGTCCCACCTCCATGCCCTACCGTTCTTTGCTGCTTTTTATATTCCTTCCTTCGTTTCTTTTTGCTTCCCTTCTTTCTTTCTTTCCATGTGTCCTGTCTTTTTTTCTGTTTCGTCCTTCTTTTATTCTTAAATTCCTTCCTTGTATTCTTCTTCCTTATTTTGTGCCATGTGTCTTTTCTTCCCTCCTTCCTGGTGTTATTATTTCTGTCCTCCCTTCATTTTATCCTCTTCTTTCTTGCCTCCTGCTTTCCTTGTGCATGTTTTACTTTTGTTCTTATGCCTATATTATTTCTTCTATTCTTCCCTTCTTGTGTCTTTTTTTCTCATCATTTCTTGTTCCTTTTTCCCTCCTTCTGTCCTTACCTTGTGTCACTTCTTCCTTCTTTCCTTATGTTTTCTTTTTTTCTTGTCGTACCTTTTTTCCTTTTGTACATCCTTGTGTCCTTTCTTCCTTCCGTGTTTACCTGGCCTTCGTTTGTCTTCTACTTCCAATGTATCCTTACGTTTTTCCTTCCTTTTCTGTATCCTTCCTTCTCTTGTTCCTTTTGTCCTTTACCCCTGCCTCTCTTATGTCCCTCCTTCAGTGCTTCCTCCTTTTCTTTCTTGGTTCCTACATTTCTTGAGTGTTTTTTATTTTAATTTTATTTTTTACTTGTGTCCTATTACTTTTCTTTTTCCTTTTATTCCTTGTGTTCTTTTCTTCGGTCAACTTCAACCTCCCTTGCTGCCTCATTCCTATTAAAAAAACACATGGAAATGGCGAAAATGCATCTGAGTTCTGGCTTTAAATGTTCTGTCAAAGGGGCGATTATTGAAATGATATTTTAAGACCATCCTGGAGAAGGAATCCTGACAATGAGCCTTTTCACAGTGGGTCACAGAGCAGCAGCAGCAACATCCACAGACAGGAAAAATCCAGCACACTATAATTATGTTCCTTGTTAATTAAAAAGTTTTCTGCCACCAGACACAGAATCAGATAAGGCTACAACCAGATGGCTTTGAACAGAGATGGTTTGCACGGTGAAATGATGGTACAAATATAATATCTTAATTAAAAAGTGGTATTTTTTACATTTGCACTTTGTTGTGCAGTTGGTTTTAGATGAGGAGGAGAAACTTCAGACCTCAACCTTTCTCCACTGTAGGCTGTAAAACTGAATGAATGTCTTTTATTCTTCTCACTGTGCTTTTGTTGTAATGCAATCTGTTTTGTTTTTGTTAATGCTTCATCAAATGAAGGCCACATGTTGCAACGATCATCTCCACTGTTGTCCAAGCAACACAACATGTGACCTGGAGCATGGAGTCTGTAAGTCTGGAGAGGCCGACCTGCCGCTGACAAAGAAGATTCCTGCTGTGTCCAGAAACGGTAATCTGTCATTACTGTGAAAAAGATGGATTGAGATTTATTTATGCTGTGCCAGTAGACTTGAGTTTTAAAGAGAGTGAAGGAAATTCTTCAAGTAAAGATTTTTAACGTTGATCCTTTGTAGTAGAGTGTCCAGATAAGAAATCGTTCTGTCCTGATCTGACGACGTGTTGCCAGATGACCAACGGATCGTTCGGCTGCTGTCCTATGCCAAACGTAAGCATCGCACACTAACCTGAAGGAACATGATGCTTATTTATGTTGCAATAAAACTGCCTTTTAATAGGTTGCAACAAGTTAGCCATTGATAATGATTTGAAATACAGTTGGGTATGATTTGGTATAATCCTCGCTAAAACGACCAGAAAGTACATTTGAGTTATCTTTGCTATTGCTTAGTTAATGGCCCACTACATACTGCAGGAGTATTAAAGAGTCGCTTGCTATATGCATACAATGCATTCATCCATCACATGCATGGATATTTTATAGAACCCTTAGGAAACAGAATAAATATCAAAATGAAAGAAAAATGTTTCCATTGCTCTGTTTAAATAACTATAATAAATATAATTGTAGCTGAAAGGGTGAGTGTTAAAGTTGCACCCTGTTGTCTTGCAGGCTGTCTGCTGTTCAGATCACATCCACTGCTGCCCTTCAGGCACAAAGTGCGACATCCCACACAGCGCCTGTGTATCAGTCCAGGAAAACGCTCCTGTATCCATTAGGATACTCCGTACCGCGGCAGAACAGGCACCAACGCAGAGCACAGGTCAGCAAAGAGGAGACTGAACTTGTATGTCAGGGATTGATCCTGTAAGCTCGTGTGTCCAACTTAGAACATCAATAATAAATATCTATTTAAAAGTTAATTATTTATTTTCTTACTGAATTTAAGTAATTTTGTTTGGCTATTAGCCAAATAATTTCATGAAATATTGGCTTACTTTTGAAATTGTAAAGTTTGTTTGTAAAAATCAACTAGGCTTCACAACATGTACAAACTCATTTGAGTGAACTTGATTTGCTCTTTAACAATTAAATTCAACAAACATTGAACATAACAGACAAAAATGTGCTGGAGGTTTGTTGGTAGTTTAAAATCCAGCCACAAATGAAGGAATTGTAAGATTATCTATGAGATTATGCGTTGAGAAGTATGCCCCAAACCTTTATCTGATTTTTTTTTTCCAACACTCAAATCGAAGCGCAACAAACATCTTTGTTTCGTTGATGCACATGCAGGCCAAAAATGCGTGAATTTCAGTTTTGGATCAGTTTTATGTGCATCTCTATCAGCATTGCTTTGGGATGGGGACAGAAACATGAATGATAAAATCTGTGTATTCTATGTAGAAGAGGTAAGATGTGTTGCCTGATAATACAATAACCTACCCCTATGAAACAAGTTTTAAAATGACTAAAATCACACACAGGTGTATAACATCAGGTGAACATAATGATAACAGGATTACCGTACTAATAATAAAGGTCCTTTAGATTCTACATCTGCCAATTTGCCGGGGTCTGGCCGTCCAAGCAAGTTCACCCTAAAAGCAGAATGCAAGATGCTAAATGAAATTCTCCAAAAACTCTAAAACGTAATGACAGGATCAGAGAGTGGGTTCACAAGTTCACATTTCATAGGAGGTGTGCGCTCTAAAAACATGAATGTCAGACTAAGGTTTGCCAGAGAGAATGAAGGCAAAGACCCGGACGTCTGGAATAATGTTCTTCAGACAGATAAGTTTTAAATGTGATCATTAGTGTAAACTAAATGCAGCACTCCAGGACAGCAACCTCATACCAACTGTGAAGCATGGAGGTGGAAGTGGCATGGTATGGGCTTGCTTTGCTGCAACAGAAACTGGCCAGCTCACCATCAGAGAATCTACCATAAATTCTACCATGTTTCAAAAGGCTACTTGAGGAACATGTGGGTCCATTTCTTGAAACGTTTAAAGTTAAAGCAGAACTGGACGCTGCAACATGACCATGGCACTTTCTGGCGCATGCTTAATAAGTCTAATGGTTGCAAGAAGACTTAATAATTCCTAAGATGCCTATCTTTGCTGCAATGGAAAATATATTGCGGAAGTATTTTCATATATGCTAAAATATAAAGGTTCTGTTTGTCTTTTAGTCCACGCTGTTCCCTGTAATGCCTCTGTGGCCTGCGACGTTGGAAACACCTGCTGTAAATCGCTAAAAGGAGAGTGGGCTTGTTGTCCTTTACCTCAGGTACTGTCAGGCTGTCTGTTTGTCAGATGGTTTCTCTGTTCCAGCCACTGCTTTACTCACCAAATTAGCTTGTGGTGTCTTTTTGCTGTGAATTTAAATGAACATAATCTCTTCAATTGAGTCATGTTAAAATACAAACTTTTAATTTAGCTGTAGAACGTTTGTATGGAGATCTAGCTTTCCTGCATAAAATCACATGCTTCACTCCCTTTTTCTTCTATAATGGCCTTGTAATGCAGACCAATCAGCTTTTGCTTTATCTCTCCTCTCTGCAGGCCGTGTGCTGTAAGGACCACCTGCACTGCTGTCCGAATGGCACGGTCTGTAACCTGGCAGCCTCCATGTGCGACCATCCCTCAGGCCCAGCACTGATGCCGCTGCTTCCCATCACACCCGCCTTTCATCTGCCGGCAGAAAACAGCAAGTGTGATGAGTCCACGTCGTGTCCCGGAGAAGCTACCTGCTGCAAGACCGCAAGCGGGGAGTGGGCCTGCTGTCCTCTGCTGGAGGTAGATATCCAGACCGCAGACTGGTTTTCTCCTCCGCAATTTACAGGACGGTGCAAAACCTTTAAACTACACCTGATTCCTTTATGCTTCCTTTCAAAACAGTGAGACCTTCTTGTAATAATCTTAGTGATCTTGATGAGCAGGTCCCCAGGCTTTCTTAAGTTCTTTCTAGTTTTTCTTTGGACTTCGCCTGCTCTTTCTCTCAATTTTGTCCATCAAGCTGTTTTTTTTTTTTTGTGCATTTCATATATTTAGCTAATAAATCCATCCATCTGTCTGCCACTAATGAGTGTCATTCTGTCCATCCATCTATCAGTTCATGTATTTATCTATCTACCTTCTCAGTTGTCCGTCTGTCTATCCATCTGTGTTTTCATCTATCCACCCATTCTGTTTTTGAAGGTTACTTCCATCTTCACCACCGTAGAAACATTTGCCATCAATTCATTGTCAACCTTTTCATTTGCATTTAAAGTGGGTGAAAAACTGGGAGATCTGGAAAAGTATTAAAACTCTGGAATGACATATGATTTATATTTACATGATTTTTATGTCTTTTACTCAATTTTCAGGCCAATATCTGAAATATTCAAACTATGGAGAAGGAAATTAATAGACCTTCAGAAAGCTTAAAGAACTGCTTTAAATGATTAGAAGAAAGCCTGGCTGCTTGAAACAAAATTTTAAAGAAATCAGGACTGGACCATGAAACACTTTTCATACTTAATGGGTTGAAAGTAAACATTGGGATAAAAGAATAGAAGATTAAATCAAGCTCAGGTTATGTTTTTTATTTTTTTTATCAGCCCAGGGTTTAAGCTGCATCAAACAAGCAAAGTGACTGAAATAAAAATAAAAAAACTGAGTAATTTGTGTATCTTGTAGGCTGTTTGTTGTGACGATCACATCCACTGCTGTCCTCACGGCATGGTTTGCAACTTGGAGGCTGAAACATGTGATGACTCTTCGGGTGTTTTACTGCCACTGCCATTGCTGACCAAAGTTCCTGCTCTGACCAGTCGAGCTCAGCAGGAGAAAGTCATGTGTGACACTCAGACTAGCTGCCCTAAAGACACGACCTGCTGTTTCATGGGGAGGACCCACAAATGGGGCTGCTGCCCTCTGCCGGAGGTAGGAAACTGTTGGTTTATATAAACCGTATGATCAGGATGGCATATACAGGTCCTTCTCAAAATATTAGCCTATTGTGATAAAGTTCATTATTTTCCATAATGTCATGATGAAAATGTAACATTCATATATTTTAGATTCATTGCACACTAACTGAAATATTTCAGGTCTTTTATTGTCTTAATACGGATGATTTTGGCATACAGCTCATGAAAACCCAAAATTCCTATCTCACAAAATTAGCATATTTCATCCAACCAATAAAAGAAAAGTGTTTTTAATACAAAAAACGTCAACCTTCAAATAATCATGTACAGTTATGCACTCAATACTTGGTCGGGAATCCTTTGGCAGAAATGACTGCTTCAATGCGGCGTGGCATGGAGGCAATCAGCCTGTGGCACTGCTGAGGTCTTATGGAGGCCCAGGATGCTTCGATAGCAGCCTTTAGCTCATCCAGAGTGTTGGGTCTTGAGTCTCTCAACGTTCTCTTCACAATATCCCACAGATTCTCTATGGGGTTCAGGTCAGGAGAGTTGGCAGGCCAATTGAGCACAGTGATACCATGGTCAGTAAACCATTTACCAGTGGTTTTGGCACTGTGAGCAGGTGCCAGGTCATGCTGAAAAATGAAATCTTCATCTCCATAAAGCTTTTCAGCAGATGGAAGCATGAAGTGCTCCAAAATCTCCTGATAGCTAGCTGCATTGACCCTGCCCTTGATAAAACACAGTGGACCAACACCAGCAGCTGACACGGCACCCCAGACCATCACTGACTGTGGGTACTTGACACTGGACTTCTGGCATTTTGGCATTTCCTTCTCCCCAGTCTTCCTCCAGACTCTGGCACCTTGATTTCCGAATGACATGCAGAATTTGCTTTCATCCGAAAAAAGTACTTTGGACCACTGAGCAACAGTCCAGTGCTGCTTCTCTGTAGCCCAGGTCAGGCGCTTCTGCCGCTGTTTCTGGTTCAAAAGTGGCTTGACCTGGGGAATGCGGCACCTGTAGCCCATTTCCTGCACACACCTGTGCACGGTGGCTCTGGATGTTTCTACTCCAGACTCAGTCCACTGCTTCCGCAGGTCCCCCAAGGTCTGGAATCGGCCCTTCTCCACAATCTTCCTCAGGGTCAGGTCACCTCTTCTCGTTGTGCAGCGTTTTCTGCCACACTTTTTCCTTCCCACAGACTTCCCACTGAGGTGCCTTGATACAGCACTCTGGGAACAGCCTATTCATTCAGAAATTTCTTTCTGTGTCTTACCCTCTTGCTTGAGGGTGTCAATAGTGGCCTTCTGGACAGCAGTCAGGTCGGCAGTCTTACCCATGATTGGGGTTTTGAGTGATGAACCAGGCTGGGAGTTTTAAAGGCCTCAGGAATCTTTTGCAGGTGTTTAGAGTTAACTCGTTGATTCAGATGATTAGGTTCATAGCTCGTTTAGAGACCCTTTTAATGATATGCTAATTTTGTGAGATAGGAATTTTGGGTTTTCATGAGCTGTATGCCAAAATCATCCGTATTAAGACAATAAAAGACCTGAAATATTTCAGTTAGTGTGCAATGAATCTAAAATATATGAATGTTAAATTTTCATCATGACATTATGGAAAATAATTAACTTTATCACAATATGCTAATATTTTGAGAAGGACCAGTAAAAGTTGTTGTTTTTCAGGCAGTGTGTTGTAAAGATGGAAACCACTGCTGCCCCAGCGGACACACTTGTGATCCCCACCGGTCCTCCTGCTCCAGGGGCCCTCACCGTATTCCCTGGTTCACCAAACTGGGCGCTTTGACCGAGCCAAGTACATTGACCGATGTTAAATGTGACGACAAAAGCAGCTGCGCTTCAGGAATGACCTGCTGCAAGCTGTCAAGTGGAGAGTGGGGCTGCTGCCCATTGGTGAAGGTTTGAGCTCCTCTGGCTTTACATCAACTCTGATAAAAATGAAAACTGTTTAGCTGACTTGAGGTCTAACCAGTAAGATATTTCTCATTCTCTACAGGCGGTTTGCTGCACCGACCATGAGCACTGCTGTCCTCAAGGCTACACGTGCAACATGCAAACAGCAACATGTGAGAAGAAGGGCTACGATCTGCAACTTGCTGTCCCCCTTCTGAGTAAAGTGGAACAGTCCGAGTTGAGGGAGGCAGAGGAGGATACAGATGTACCATGTGACAGCACAGGGCTCTTTCACTGCCCCAAAAAGTTTACCTGCTGTAAGATTTCGGCTACGGAGTGGAGCTGCTGTCCCTCGGCCATGGTATGTTCATTGTGTCTCATTGTCTTACACTAACACATTTCGAATGGAAAGAAATGGAGAGAACCCAAACTCAAAGTGAGTGGCATAAATGAGCCAAACAATCCAATGAAGGTGTGGTTCCTTCATTGTTAGGAAAACTATAACATTTAATGAACATATTTTCCAAGTCTAATAGAGAGAGGAAGTGATTTGTATTTTCAGCCTTCATTTCTTGTCACATTGACTAATAATGAATAAATATAGCAGAATTTCCTTTCATTTATCTTATGTTGTCTGACAATTGTAATGAGTGGAAGCATGTATACAGTAAAGTAAATGGGGCCATGCATGAAGTCTTGTACACCATAACTAACTAGTAGATTTGTCATTCAACATAAACAAACTGGAATCTGTCAGATATACTTTAGATTTTATTTCTACTGAGCCTGGTTTAAAACAAGGGGGAAAAAAATGACAGGTTTGGTCAACGCGAGTATTAACTTTAACCCCTGAAGCATCCTGGTAATCTATATAACCAATGCCTCAAATATCAGTGATTGCTTGTTATCATGTTCACCATTTGGCCAAAAACGACGAATCAATCCACTTTTATCTCAGTAACTCCTTTTGATAAAAAGCAACTTTTCCTAAAATGTCTTTTTGTTTTCCAGGCTAAATGCTGTGCAGACACAAAGCACTGCTGTCCCATTGGTTACTCATGTGACCTGAAGGCTGGAGGTTGCACTCGGCAGAGCAGGCTGACCAGGGATTATTTGTTAGGGAGCAGACATGGAGAGGTTACCCGTCATGGACTCTAATCTGGCAGAATCACAGTGATATGCATCCTTTTCATCAATCCATCACTTGTGTTGCTGAGGACGGGGTGGGATTCATCTTGGCGTCCTATTTGACGCTTCTGAAGTGGAGTTTTTTGTGTTACCGGCTGTAGCGATAAGGAAGAAGTTTTGCTGTGTGTGCCGACCTTGTTATCGAGGTACAGTGTAGCAAGCCTCTATCGATCCACACATTTGATTTTCTGCACCATTTCTGTAATTCACTCCAGATGTAGAATTAGTTATCTGCAACATTAAGCGGGAATGCAGCAAACTCACATTTCACAATTGGCTAGCATTTAACACAAATATCTTATCTGTCTGCATCAACCACACTAGGCAGACAAAATTAAATCACCGCAATTAGTTAAGTTTTAAGTGTTTATTTTTTTCTTTTATACACATTCAAGAGGCTAGAATGAGAATACAATGTATTACAAATAAAGAATAAACAGAAAACTTGGACAGATCAGAAAAAATGTCTAAATATTTTTCTGATAAGAAATCTTTGTTTGGATCTGAAAAACTACAGTTGAAAGCATGTACTTAATTTTAAAAAGCATGGCTAAATTTACCTTTTAGTCAATGTTTATGACCCAAAAGTTCTGTTTAGACACTCAGAAATTAATGTTCAAAAACACCCCAACCTGTTTGAATCACAATCCACACAGCTGCCATCAGCTTTCTTCTGTGTCCAGCCTGTTGGCTCTTAATGTCTAGTTTTAACACTGTGTTCATGTTGGGTGTTTTTTCTTTCTCTTCTGGTTTTTTACATTTTCCATAGCAAACCCCAAAATGACCATCGGATTGGTTAACTCAAAGTTGCTCTAACTAAGCAGGAGATGGCAGAAAATCCATTAAATCATCAATACAGGTCCTTCTCAAAATATTAGCATATTGTGATAAAGTTAATTATTTTCCATAATGTAATGATGAAAATTTAACATTCATATATTTTAGATTCATTGCACACTAACTGAAATATTTCAAGTCTTTTATTGTCTTAATACGGATGATTGTGGCATACAGCTCATGAAAACCCAAAATTCCTATCTCACAAAATTAGCATATCATTAAAAGGGTCTCTAAACGAGCTATGAACCTAATCATCTGAATCAATGAGTTAACTCTAAACACCTGCAAAAGATTCCTGAGGCCTTTAAAACTCCCAGCCTGGTTCATCACTCAAAACCCCAATCATGGGTAAGACTGCCGACCTGACTGCTGTCCAGAAGGCCACTATTGACACCCTCAAGCAAGAGGGTAAGACACAGAAAGAAATTTCTGAACAAATAGGCTGTTCCCAGAGTGCTGTATCAAGGCACCTCAGTGGGAAGTCTGTGGGAAGGAAAAGGTGTGGCAGAAAACGCTGCACAACGAGAAGAGGTGACCGGACCCTGAGGAAGATTGTGGAGAAAGGCCGATTCCAGACCTTGGGGGACCTGCGGAAGCAGTGGACTGAGTCTGGAGTAGAAACATCCAGAGCCACCGTGCACAGGCGTGTGCAGGAAATGGGCTACAGGTGCCGCATTTCCCAGGTCAAGCCACTTTTGAACCAGAAACAGCGGCAGAAGCGCCTGACCTGGGCTACAGAGAAGCAGCACTGGACTGTTGCTCAGTGGTCCAAAGTACTTTTTTCGGATGAAAGCAAATTCTGCATGTCATTCGGAGTCTGGAGGAAGACTGGGGAGAAGGAAATGCCAGAAGTCCAGAAGTCCAGTGTCAAGTACCCACAGTCAGTGATGGTCTGGGGTGCCGTGTCAGCTGCTGGTGTTGGTCCACTGTGTTTTATCAAGGGCAGGGTCAATGCAGCTAGCTATCAGGAGATTTTGGAGCACTTCATGCTTCCATCTGCTGAAAAGCTTTATGGAGATGAAGATTTCATTTTTCAGCACGACCTGGCACCTGCTCACAGTGCCAAAACCACTGGTAAATGGTTTACTGATCATGGTATCACTGTGCTCAATTGGCCTGCCAACTCTCCTGACCTGAACCCCATAGAGAATCTGTGGGATATTGTGAAGAGAACGTTGAGAGACTCAAGACCCAACACTCTGGATGAGCTAAAGGCCGCTATCGAAGCATCCTGGGCCTCCATAAGACCTCAGCAGTGCCACAGGCTGATTGCCTCCATGCCACGCCGCATTGAAGCAGTCATTTCTGCAAAAGGATTCCCGACCAAGTATTGAGTGCATAACTGTACATGATTATTTAAAGGTTGACGTTTTTTGTATTAAAAACACTTTTCTTTTATTGGTCGGATGAAATATGCTAATTTTGTGAGATAGGAATTTTGGGTTTTCATGAGCTGTATGCCAAAATCATCCGTATTAAGACAATAAAAGACCTGAAATATTTCAGTTAGTGTGCAATGAATCTAAAATATATGAATGTTAAATTTTCATCATGACATTATGGAAAATAATGAACTTTATCACAATATGCTAATATTTTGAGAAGGACCTGTATGCCAAATTAATGACTGCATGCAGAAATTTGAATCATTCATTTTCCTTCAAATTTCTAATTGTTCACAGTGAAGTGGGGATTTCTGGCTATGAGAAATTAGAGTTAATGTACATGTTGTGTGTATTTAAATTTGTTTCAGGCAGCCCATAATTGTTTGAATTGTTTTTTTAGTTTTTTTCTGTTGAAAACTTGATAAATAAAAGAATAAGGTGTGCCTTATTTTAAAACCGTGTAGGTTTTTGGTTTGTTTATCAGAAAATCTTTTCTTTTGACACAATCTGTAATGAGAGCCTAGTTTATAAACCTTTTTCCCAAGTAGTGCCTTAAAATGCTTGATTCTGAGATAATTATATTATCTTTTTTTTATTTTTTTTTAATAATAGTTGCCACTCTTGTGGGCATACATTCAAAAATATTAGGGGTTATTTTGCTCAAAACATTTTTATAAGGATTTTTGTTTTTTATAAAAATATACAAGAAAACATGATCTCGAAGGACATCTTATACAGTTTAAACATTTACATGCACTATAAAATGACACGAAGCCTTTTTTTCTTGCTTTGTTGCATTAAATCTGACAAAACCTTTCCTGTTTTGTTTACTTGGCTTCACCAAAATAAAAAAAATAAATCTATTTGCTCAATAGCATAATAAGGGAGGGAATTTTTAGAGGATCCTATTTTACTTTCTTCCAATTTAGAAGTTACCTTTAGTATTTGTTAGAACTTTGTAAACTGCTTGAATTGTTCAAATGTTTTGGGTTTCTTTTCTCAAATTTATAACAGTTTACTGTAATTTTGGCCCATTCCTCCAGACAGAAAAGATGTAACGGAGTCAGGGTTACAGGCTGCCTTCTTTTCACACACACCTATTGGCCAAAAGTAAATATTTTTAAATATTGGATGAAGAGGATGCCGTACTAGTAGTAATGAATGAAAGCATTAATATAAATACACAATAATGGTAAATTAGAGAATTTACATGTAAGAAATGTAAAACATTAAAGAACTTCATCCTTCACAATTACCACATTTCAAAATTATTCATTTATGTGTTATATAATATCCTGCAATTTCATTCCTTTGACCAAAGTGTTTTCATTTAAACTGACTGAGCCAATCTGTTAAGGTTGACTTCAACTGGAAATTATAACTGTAATTTACCAGCAACAATACACCAAATTAACTGAATATTTTCTGTTTTTGACCAGTTTTCTTAAACAGTGACAGAAAAATCTGACAGCCATCTGTCAAAAAGCAAAATAACACTGATGGTGTTGATAAAAGAGTTGAAAAAATGAGTGATGCAATGGAAGATGAAGACCAAACAAGTAATCAGCCCTCTGCAACTACAGAGCGAGCAAGCGCCACAAAGGAGGATAGACAAGAGTTGTGAGACTGTGAGGCCACAGCAGGTGATCTGTTCATATTTGAATTGTAATCATTTAATTTCATATGTAGATACTGGGACCGCAGTTGGTGTTAGATGTAACTGTGGAGAAAAAGTTAAATTTATTCATCTAGTTGATGTGGATTCTCTGTTGAGCTTGTTCGGACTGAAAATTAAAATGAATGCTATTGATTGATTTTTAGCATTTAAAAAAAAATAAATTGATGGGTAAAATTAGATTATGATAAGGATCTTTTCTGTCAAAATTAGAGACAAAAAAAAGTGTAGCACAACCTCTGGGCTCTTGGTAACTGAAGGAGGTGTGGATATTCACATCACAGAAAACATTTATTTTCCCTTCTCTTTATAATAATGGACTATTTATTGTAAAATATCAAATCTCAGTAAAACACAAGGTTGCAAAGTAACAAAATGTGAATAAGTAAAATTTTTGCAAGGTCGTACACTTTTGAGTAATGAAGTGGTTTTAGATTGAGGCTGAGGTTTGGTAGCATCTTTAAAAGTTCTCATTCTTGGCATCACCTTCATTTGTTTGGACTGGACGTTCGTTTTGTTTTGGGACTGGTGCTCATCACATTAGGGAAAAGCTGAAGACTCCTGGTGCAGCTGCTTTGCACCATCAATACCGTCTGTGATCTCTGTTGAACTCTGTGATCAGAGAGTCAGTTAAAATTGTTCAACATCCATTTTCTCATAGTAATATCTGAATTTCCCTTTCCTGCTTTAGGTTTCTGGGATTGAGAATCCTGATTATGACTGCATATTATGTCAACGCTCACAACTGGCAAATAGCCTTTAAACTTGTAAATTTTGAACATCTAATGGAGCATTGTTTATTCAGTGACCTACCATTCATCCAGTTTTCAAACTGTTTTTTTGCAGTACTAGTGGCCTTTATTTTCTTATTTTCTGGCAGTGAGTTGAGAAGAGAAGGGTGGAGAGGAGGAGAAGAGATGATAAGAGCTGGGACTTGAACTTGTGACAGCCTGCATCGAGGGCTAAGGCCTCTGAACACAAGGTTTGTCTTTTACCCCTGTGCCACTGCTGCACCCCAACCAATCATCCAGTTTAGCCATACTCTTAAACTGATGAGCTGGGCAGAGAGACTATTTATTAGCTATGCAGTCAATGGATCCATGGTAACCCTGGAAGAGCTGCAGAGATTCACAGCTCAGGTGGGATAATCCACCAACAGGAATGACGAGTATTTGTCATACACTATGCAAATCTGACCATTTTGGAAGACTAGCAAATAGAACGCCATAGTTGAAACAAAGGAAAAGCAAGTGTTTGTATTTTGTTACAAACCACGTAGAAAACAAAGAAAGAAGGTCCTTGGGTCAGGTGAGAGCACAATGGAAGTTTTTGGCAGTCCCTGCACTGTCTGGAGAGGGGCATCATCCGAGCTTCTGCTGGCAACAACTTAATGCTCACCCTCTACAGATGATCCACATGGCCCTGTCTTTCAGTGTTTAACCCTTTCTCTCTCCTAGACATAGCTACTGACTGAGCTTTTACTGTAACTAATTATATGTGCTCTCTTTCAGACTCTAACCTTTAAAACTGACTCAAAGTTTATCTGTTCTTTCTTTCTAGGTGAAACGACTAAAGGAGCTACATCCATTAACATTTACTTTTGCTTCCCATAGAATGTACTCCTGGATCAGTGCTTCTTTGTTCTTTTTGTGTCTCTGCTCTGTTCTCTCAAACCCCCAGTCGGTCGTGGCAGATGGCCGCTCACACTGAGCCTGGTTCTGCTGGAGGTTTCTTCCTGTTAAAAGGGAGTTTTTCCTCTCCGCTGTCGCTACATGCATGCTCAGTATGAGGGATTGCTGCAAAGTCAATGCCAGTGACTGTCCACTGTCTCTACATGGTCATCCAGGAGGAGTGAATGCTGTAAGTCACTGACTGGATGCAATCTGCTTGGTTTCCTTAGATAGAAAAACTTTTTATCCAATTTGAATAAATAACTGAATCTGACTGCACTGTTCAATGGTTAGGATTAATTGGAATGTATGTGCCTGACTTTGTGAAGTACCTTGAGACGATGTGTTGTGAATTGGCGCTATATAAATAAACTGAATTGAATTGGCTTACAACCAAAACTCTTTGTGGTGCAAAACTCCCCATCACACCATCTTCCCTGTGAAACATGATTGGACAATCATGCAGAGTCGAGTGTTTTTATCAGTAGGTACAGGGCCAGATTTGGTACAAAGATGGTTGTTGCTAAATGGTATCCTGGGAAAACAAACAGTTGCAAAATACTTGAGACTGGGACAGAGGTACACCTTCCAGCAGGACAACAATGCTAAACATACAGCCAGAGTTACAAGATGGTTTAAAGCATGTTCATGTTCTGTTTTCATTCATGTGCATGTTATAGGTCTATCACATAAACTCCTAATCAAATATAATGTTTATGGCTATAGTGGTACAAAATGTGGGAATATTTCTGAATATTATTGCTATGCATTGTATTTTATGTACCAATGATTGGTTGGTGGACTTCTTTAATGGCAAGTTTCAGTCTCATTTTGCAAGGAGCCATTGTCCTGCCTCTGTTCTGTCTTGTGTTTCCGAAAAATAGTCCCTGCATTGTCATCCATGGGGTCTTTCCAGTGCTGCAGACAGCATTACTCCTCTCCTCCTGGTAACCTTTGTCTAATACCTTCTCTGGTTGTTATCACAGCTGTTTGCTTTTTATGTTTCTTCCTTCTGTTTTTATTTCCTACTTGTGGTGATAAGAACTGTCACAATGCTAGTCACTTCATGCCGCTGCAAGGAAAGGAACAAAATCGACTCCAGGGTCACCCTTTATAAGGCTGTGGCTGCAGCCTTCATTGTTCATCTGAACGACATCGATCTGGACTTTGCCTGTTGTTCACTGTTGGGTCAGTTGCAGTCTTGATAAACAAATCAGTTACTTTGAAAAAAAGCCCAGCATTTAAGTGGCTGTGCATTGAACAAATGGTGATGTATCTCCTGCTGCAGCCCTTAACAGAACATGTTTCCTGTGCAGGATGACACCAGCAGCGTCTAGCTTCATATTAAGAAGGAGACCAGAGATTGGTGCCAGGAAGCCACTTGGCGTCCTTAAATGCTTTGGGTCTGCCTGTGAGGGAGGCCTGCATCCTGGGTGGATGCTGTGAGTTTTGACACATCTTTAAAACAGACACAATATTTAAGATTTACACAAAAGAGTTCAGGCAGGAGTATTGAAAGTTTTCATTACTGAAGGCCACCTTAAAAAAACAAAAACTCGGGCTTATTGGAATTAAGTTTTAAGTAAATGAAGGTTGGGTTTGTGGTAGATTAAAACTTTGTTAGATTTGGTAAATTAAAAGGGTTACTGTTGTTTTTAACCATATGTGAAAGTGAATTCTGTTCTGGACATAAGAAAACAGTTCCTGAGCAGGCCAGTAGGGCCCGTCCAGGAAGTTGTTCAGATAAGGAGACTCTTGACCCGAGAGAACCATTCTTAGATTCTTGGAAAGAGCCCCATTTGAACGTTATCTGCACAAATATAGAAAACTGTGGTGCAGACCAGCTGTGGAATGAGTGGTTGACAGGAACAAAGAGGCTGTTGTGATACAACTGTCACGTAGATCAGTTTTGAAATCTTGCAGATGTGATTCTAGTCTTGTGATTCCTGTAAGGACTGCTAAGAGTCTAGTGTTGTTTGCCAAAACGTGTGCGTAAATGGAAATGGCATATCGGATTGGTCAAGAGTTTATCATACACAACAATGATATGAATTGTGTTTATATACACCCTGACTTGTGTCAGGATTCTGGATTCATTGGGATTTTGTATTATGAAGATGTATTCTGAATAAAAGATCTCTGTGTAGGCTTTGAGAGGAAACCATTTGTCTTTTCGTCATTTTTATTTAAAGAATATTTTAGGTTAACTTCTTTCTCCTACATAATTGGTGGCACGTACGGGGAACTCTTTTTGCTGAGGTAGAAGAGAAAAGTGGCCAGTCCAGGCAGAGGGGCATGAATTGCTGCTAATAAAGGGCTGCTAATCGGGGGGAGAGTGAACAGGACACAAAGGCTCAGTAATACCCTTGTTTAAGAACTGAACATACTGCTCTCAGTGACTCCTTAAATATGATAAATAGGTACGAAACAATAAAATGTAATCAATCAATTTGAAACAGTAAAGTATGTTTTCCTTTTTTGCTCAGAATAAAAAATTTTTAAAGGACTTTTTTTGGCTGCCTAAACTTCTGTTCTGCAGTCCAAGCTCAGTAGATGGCAATATTGCACCCTTAAGCTGCTCTGCCAGCCTCCGATGGACAGAAGAAGAAGAGGAAGAAGACTTTTTTATACTTTTAACAAAACTTTATTTACAAAAAAATCAAACTACAAAAAACTTAATTTAAAAAAAAGTCTCAACAGTTAAATAAGAAGCTTATAATACTGCAATTCTCCTTTATCTTACACATTACTGCTGTCCAATCTTTCCAATTGTGTGTTTGTCATGAAGAAAATAATATGTCACATGCCAGGACTGTATTTGACATGCCTCTTGAGATACAACTGGGATACTCATGGGATGCATCTAGATTAAATAAACCATAACAATGTCTGCTCTCAAAGCATGCATCACGCTGCCAGTATACAGCCAGTCTTAATGGTCATTTTATTCTCTGCTTTTATCTCAGGTGCTTGGAGCAGAGAGAGGAGCTCTGTTGCGTAGCTGCTGAAGCATCCGTACCTCTGGCTGAAGCCATGTTTTTTTCATCTAAGTCATTGTCGATGTTTGGTGCCAACACGCAACTGTAAGAGGATCCTAACAGACCTGGCAACCTCTCAGTCCATGAGCAGCAGAATCCTCTGAGCAACTGATGTGAGACTTATTTTGTGTAGCATCTTCTACCCCCTACCCACCCCTATTTAATGCTAACTTTACTGTTTTCTTCTTATCATTATTTATTATTGATATTATTGTTTTTACAGAATTTGGACAGAGCTGCGCAGCAGCAGAATAAAAGGCTGGATGTCACAGAGTGTACAAAGACCAATCACATCTTGTCTCTGCTCACATGCTCGACCTCAGCTGCAGTCCACCACACCCCCTACCCTCTCCATGTCAAAGAAGGAAATCAATACACTGAGCCGGACTATGTCTCCCCATACACTTTTAACACCTCACTGGAGACATGCCATGTGCCAGCCCACTTCAAAGCATCCACCATCATCCCTGTCCCCAAAAAACCAAGGACCAAAGGACTAAATGACTTCAGACCCATCACCTTGCCCTCTGTGGTAATGAAGTCCTTAGAGCACCTTATGTTGACCCATCCTAAATCCATCACGGACCCATTTCTGGATCCCCTGCTGTTTACCTACAGAGCCAACAGGTCTGTGGATGATGCAATAAACATGGCCCTTCATTACACCCTGCAGCACCTGGTCTCCCCAGGAACCTACCAGGCGTTATTTTTTGTGGACTTCAGCTCTGCTTTCAACACCATCAACCCAGCCTTGCTGCAAGACAAGCTCTCCTCGCTGAGCGTGCCCGTCTCCGGCAAGCTGGACATAAACTGTATCAAACTCTCCCCTCTGGCAAGAGGTTGCGGTCCATCAGGACCAAAACCTGTCGCCACAAAAACACCTTCTTTCTTTCTTTCTGCAGCTAGCCTTATTAACAAGGCCCCGGTCTCCCACTGACACTTCTCCTTTGCAAATAATACAAATATCTCAGCACATGTAAATACTATTTTATTAAATTTTATATTGTTTTTGTATTCTCATCACATTCCCATACAACTTGTTTTTTAACTTGATATTTCCAGATGTATTTATGTCAACTGTATGTTGGTCTATATAGCACCTTACCACCAAAGCAAATTCCTTGTACGTGTGAAACACTAAGTTTTTTCTGATTCTGATCCTGAAATGTTACTTGAGGTTGTCATTTTTCAATAAAAGACATTTAATTGCTCTCGATCTTACACCAACTATTAATTTTGGTGTCACTGATGAGTCTATCGGAATAAAGGTTGACAGCGACAGAAGTCCCGATTTACCTGGCCGAGTAAATGCTCCTTCTTTTCACTGGGCGATCTTCACGCTTCCAATTATCCTGCCCGACCTGTTCTTTGATAACAACAGTGGTGATCACTTGACCATACACTTTGAAACACTTTCTGATCAATGTAAAAAAAATGATGCATGTACTTGGCTGGCTGGCAGGACAGAAGTGGTGTGCAAGCAGGTTCTCTCTCCAAAATAGATTTGGCACTCCTGAGGTCCATGCTGGATTAAGGATATGTTGCTTATATGTCAGCTGCTGACTCTTCATTTTGCAAAACCCTAGATGCCTTACAATCTTAGGTCCTGAAAACATGCGGTGGAACATTCAGAACAGTCCAGTATCGGCAAGACAGGTGGAAATGGGTGACGTGCACCTAAGAAGATGTGAAATGATGCTGACAGATTTGGCCAGTCTCCAGTGGCATGTGGCAATACATCTTGTAGCCACCATGTTAAATGACTGCTGGCAGCCTAGGAGTAGATCATTCACAATATAGCCCTCAAGCTCCACGTTTTTCCATCGCTGCCTGGGTTTTTCCACTACTTGCATGTAGGCTTTAAAATCCAGAAAAAACTAAAAGCACTAGTAGATACATAGAGCATGGTATTGCCTTGTTCACAGTTACTTTGGTAAAAACTATCCATATTCAGTATTAGTGTTGACTGGATGGTTCTAAGGGTCCACATAGCGGAGCTGCATGTTCCATCTACAGAAGAACAGTATATCATTTAAAATACAGTGATTGTTTATCCATTCTTTCTGTTGAACTGCTAGCAATTCATTTGCTTTACAGCTGATAGAAGAGAAGGGGATGAGTAGGCCATTCAGATTCCATTAAGTAAGTCAGAAATCATGTCACTTGTTAACCCCTATTGAACACACACGATGACAAGAACCCTGGGATGTCAGTGATACTGGAAGACATCTAGATAACATTCAAAGAAGGGCTGCTAATAGGGGGGAGAGTGAACAGGACACGAAGGCTCAGTAATCCCTTGTTTAAGAACTGAACATACTGCTCTCAGTGACTCCTTAAATATGATAAATGGGTAGGAAACAAGAAAATGTAAATTTGAAACAGTAAAGCATGTTTTCCTTTTTTGAAATGTACATTTTTCCCCATCAAATTACAGCTGTAACTGCTGGTGTACTGGCTTGAGCTGCTGGCTGGAAAGGCTGTGTTCCCTGGATCGACTCCAGCAACTCTCCATTTTTGTTTTTACTTTGCGGCCATTTTGTTTTCTTTCATTTCTTTGTTTTCCACTATCATCTTAAGCACATTTACACGTACACTTCTCAAACAGGCCCGCAAAACCTTCACTTATCTACAAAATAGATAACAACAAAAATGCTCATTGCATGGCTGTTGTGGATTTTAAGGTTTTTGTCCACAAGCAAACACCTGCTACATTGTGCTCTGGAAACAGCCACATCAGCCTACTTAAGGCTGGATACAGGCACATCAAAGCCTGTTCTATCCCCCCCACTTACAATTAGCATTTCTCAGCATAGGTCGCTATCACATTCTCAAACTCTCATAACCTTGAGGAAAAATACCACATTATCAGAGGGTTTACATAAAACTGGAAGTGGAGTTTTTTCTTGACACAAATTGTGTAACCATAGCTACTGCTGCTAAAATAATGTCTTGTGTGGAACTTTACACCTGTAATACTTTATTTGTACCATTTATTATTTGAATTCCCATAAATTGTAGCTATATGTAGATGTGTAGCAGTTCCATGTGGTTTTAAAACACGGTTGCCTTAAGAAGAGTCATAACTAGGACTCCTTTAGTTCCAACACTGTGTGTAATTTTTTCCTGTGAAGGAAAAATGGAGAAAACGTTGGTGCACTTTCTCTGTCATCTTGTTCAAAGGACTGCTGTCCAATCTTTCCAATTGTGTGTTTGTCATGAAGAAAATATGTAACATGCCAGGACTGTAGTTAACATGCCTCTTGAGATAAACCTGGGATACTCATGGGATGCATCTAGATTAAATAAACCATAACAATGTCTACTCTCAAAGCATGCATCACGCTGCCAGTATACAGGCAGTCTTAATGGTCATTTTATTCTCTGCTTTTATCTCAGGTGCTTGGTAGGAAACCCCAGAGAGAGGAGCTCTGTTGCATAGCTGCTGAAGCATCCGTACCTCCAGCTGAAGCCACGTTGTCTCCTGAACCAGGTACAAATGAGGAAAGTAAAAGTATAAAGGAATGATTTACATCAAATCATATTCATGTTTTAGAATGGCCTAGTAAAAGTCCAGACCTAAAGCCAGTCAAGAAATTTGAAAATTCAAGTTCCCAGATGCTCTCCATCCAATCTAACTGAGTTTGAATTATTTTGCAAAGCGGAATAGGTAAACATTTCTATTTAATTTTTTTTTCAAAGGATTAACTAACGGAGACTGAATTAGAATAGCAGCTAAACCTTTTAGATTTTTATTTGGAAAAAAAAGAAAACCAAAAGCCAGTTTTGGACTTTTTCATTTCGGTCTGTCATATAATATCCCTTTTAAATACTTTCAAGTTTGTTATTTTAAGATGGCAAGATGTGAAAAAGATTAAGCACTTTTACAATGCACAACCCCAATTCCACTGCAGTAGAGACATTATGGAAAACGTAAATAAAAACAGAATACAATGATTTGCAAATACAAGATATTGAATGTTGAAATGAATAAACAATTTTTTTTTTGCAAAAATTCACTCATTTAGAATTTGATTGCAGCAAATCTGGGACCACGGCAACAAAAGGCTGGGAAAGTTGAGCAATGCTAAAAAAAAAACAAACACCTGTTTGGAACATTCCACAGGAGAACAGGTAAATTGTAAACAGGTGAGTGTCATGATTGGGTATAAAAGGAACATCCTAGAATGGTTCAGTTGCTCACAAGCAAGAATTGGAGAAGGTTCGCCACTTCAAGAACAACTGTGTGAACAACTTTTTCCTCTTTAGTAAAATAAAGAGGCCACCCCTCCACCTTTCCTATATGCTCCCTGGTCTCACTTAGTAGTGGAAATCAGTGTATCAGTGTAGATGTCAAACTATTTTCATATAACCATGTTTCTGTTAAAACAAACAATCAAGATTATGCTCAGTAATGAAGTCATTGATTAAAAATAATTTTGCTGTTAAATATGTAATGTTTAATAGAGCTAGTTTCAGTGACTTAGTGGATGATAATATTTCTATGGCAAGTTGAGCATGATAAGGAATAGATTTTAAGTAAAATTTATCTCTATTATTTCCTATCTTATTAGCTTTCTTTTTTTCTGTTCCGTATTAGCATTAGAGATATAACAGCATTCTCTCATCCGGGGACCAAGCTTTTCCTGGAGATAATCACTGCTAGTTTTATCACATGGGCCCTTTACATATCACAAATATGTTTCTGGAACATCCTGACCACAAACAGGCTTGTCATAGACAAAGAGACAGTCCTGCAACCATCCCCCACAACACCCCCAAACACCTGCAGCCTCAATCCACCACCCCCACCTCCCCAACCTCAAGAGGGGCCTTGGCACCTCCAACCCCCACCCTGAAGTCCCCCCCCACCAGCCCCCTACCCACGCCGAGGACGGCTCTTTCCATCCAGGAGAGGGACGTCAACAAACTCTTCAGGAGACAGAACCCCCGGAAAGCTGCTGGTCCGGATTCTGTCTCACCAGCCAGCCTGAAGCACTGCGTTGATCAGCTGTCTCCAGTCTTCACAGACATTTTTAACACCTCACTGGAGACATGTCATGTGCCAGCCTGCTTCAAGTCCTCCATCATTGTCCCTGTTCCCAAGAAGCCAAGGACCACAGGGCTTAATGACTTCAGACCCGTCGCCCTGACCTCTGTGGTGATGAAGTCCTTTGAGCGCCTTGTGCTCTCACACCTAAAAGACATCACCGACCACCTCCTGGACCCCCTGCAGTTTGCCTACAGAGCCAACAGGTCTGTAGACGATGCGGTCAACTTAGCCCTTCACTTCATCCTCCGGCACCTGGACTCCACAGGAACCTATGCCAGGATCCTGTTTGTGGATTTCAGCTCTGCCTTCAACACCATCGTCCCAGCTCTGCTACAGGAGAAGCTCTCCCAGCTGAGTGTGCCCGACTCCACCTGCAGGTGGATCACTGACTTCCTGTCTGACAGGAAGCAGCGCGTGAGGCTGGGGAAGCACGTCTCTGACTCCCTGACCATCAGCACCGGTTCCCCCCAAGGCTGTGTTCTCTCTCCTCTGCTCTTCTCCCTGTACACCAACAGCTGCACCTCCAGTCACCAGTCTGTCAAGCTTCTGAAGTTTGCGGACGACACCACTCTGATCGGACTCATCTCTGATGGTGACGAGTCCGTGTACAGATGGGAGGTGGACCATCTGTTGTACTGGTGCAGCCAGAACAACCTTGAGCTCAACGCTCTAAAGACAGTAGAGATGGTTGAGGACTTCAGGCAGAACCCAGCCCCACCTGCCCCCATCACCCTCTGTGACTCCACAATTGACACTGTGGAATCTTTCCGCTTCCTGGGAACCATCATCTCCCAGGATCTCAAGTGGGAGCCAAACATCAGCTCCCTCATCAAGAAAGCCCAGCAGAGGATGTTCTTCCTGCGGCAGCTGAAGAAATTCAACCTGCCAAAGACTATGATGGTGCACTTCTACACAGCCATCATTGAGTCCATCCTCACCTCCTCCATCACTATCTGGTACGCCGCTGCTACAGCCAAGGATAAGGGCAGGCTGCAGCGTGTCATTCGGTCTGCTGAGAAGGTGATTGGCTGCAGTCTACTGTTGCTCCAGGAACTGTTCACCTCCAGGACCCTGAAACGGGCAGGGAAGATTCTGGCTGATCCCTCCCACCCCGGTCACAGACTCTTTGAGACTCTCCCTTCTGGCAGGAGGCTGCGGTCCATCCGGACCAAAACCTCACGCCACAAGAACTGTTTTTTCCCATCTGCCACCAGCCTTGTTAACAAAGCCCGGAAACCACCCTGACACTGTCCCTTTCCCCCAAAACCCCCCTTTTTTGCTGAGAGGACACCTGTAACTTGTAACTCTATGCGTTACATTAACGCTCAGCTTGGACTCTTGCTTTACTTGCACTGCCATAATTGCACAATGATCACCTGCACTGTTGTATTGCTCTGACATCCAATAATGCTCTATATGTACTCTCACTCACTTAAAACTGTGCACATTAATTTATAGTATATTGTAAATATGTTTATACTGTTTAATTTGTACTGTATTGCACCGACTACGCCAAAACAAATTCCTTGTATGTCCAAAAACGTACTTGGCAATAAAGCTTTTCTGATTCTGATTCTGATTCTGATAAGCTAGACAATGATGGATATTTTGTAGAGAAAATGTGAGAATTGGGGCTCGGAGATAGTTGTGTTCTGATCCTGATAAAGTTTTTCATGTTGTTAGTAAAATCCAGGAGAGGGGAGTCTGGGCTTAAGGGAGATAGGTGAGAGGTGGATGGTGTCTGGGGGTTTATTTTTTATTTTTTTATTTCAGGAAAGCAATTCCAAAAGCTTAATATTAGGCTTAATATGTATCCAAGTTTCAACTGTCTAGCCATTGATTTCAAGAGAAGTTTAAAAATTTGAAATACCAGAATTTAGTCCCACAACATGATGCTGCCACTACCGTGGTTGACAGTTGGTCCTGTATTTTTTGATTTGAAAACTACACTTTGAATGTCATAATTGTACTTCTGGTAATTTTTTTCATGAATGATCTGGCAAAAACTGGTTTTGCTGCGGATAATCACACTGTCATTTTAGCATGTTCTGATTCATAGCAGAACTGAGACATGATGGTCCCTATAGTGTAGAGCCTAACCAATTTCCTTTTTCTGAAGGTGGCAGTTTGGGTCAGATGTTTTAAACTTTGACACTACTGATTGTTTTGAAAACATCAAACCTTGATCTAATTTGTGTTTGGGATTGCCTATTAATTTATTTCTGGCAAATTAGGGATTTACTTGAAGGAATAGTTATTGGAATATTTTGAAAATTGTATACAATCTAGCCAGGTTGAGAACATTTGAGGAAAGAACTTTTTGGTCAAATCAAGTTTCTTTTTAGATGAACTTGTACCTTTCAACAGAGTTATAGATCCGGTTTGGTTTTGTTTTTACTTTGACAGAACTTCCTGTGGATGTATTTTGTTGTTTCCACCACTGAAATAACAACTGTGGAAGCTGAAACAGCCACCAGGAGCCTTTTCAGCTCTAATTTTAGCTGTATTGATGCCCCAACAGTAAAGGAACTGAACTGAATAAAAACCCAATGACATGTAAGCAGATTGTCTACACAGCCGCTCCTCTATTGGTCCACTTCCAAACCCATTCAGATGTTGCCAGGGAGAGGGAACGTCCATCTACAATCCCACCCTCCTCTGGAATTCTGCTAATTCCAGCTGGAATTCTGTCCACTCTGTTCCCGGCAACAAGTGTGTTGCTAAGCAGGATGCATGAGGTAGATTTAGTTTAGGGAAAGTTACGGGATAAAGAGATTTTATAGGTGTTACCATTCATCCATTTTTAAATAAAAGCAGAACTTTATTCTCTTCTAAAATTCTAGTTTTACTGAAAATCTTTCAGTTAAACATACAAGGACAAGAAAAACAGGGTTGATATTTTTAGTTTTAATAGAATATTTTTCAAACATTAAAATTAGACCATATTAAGAAAGTCAGAAGTAATAAATTATAATAGCAGTAATTATTATAATTCATTACTTCTGACTTCCTTTTATGTATTGTTACACTTTAGAAAGGGAGTTTCTTGGACAATAAACCTTTATGAGTTTTTTAGGGTTGTTTTGGCAGCTGTGAATCCAACAAAACCTAAATGGCATAAATCTAAACCAAGTAGATTGTCTTTGGTTTCAGTATGTTTTTTTTTCCTTTTTTCAGAAGAGACATTTTCCACTATGGAATAAGTGGTAGAAAATGACTGAATGATTGACATTTCTTTTACAGTCAAGAGAGTGAATATCTCTAGCTCAAATTTGAGCTCAAAATGGCAAAGATTTATATCTACTTGCCCTGTGAGCATAAGAAAGTCAGGATAAATTGTTCCAGACAGGCGGCTATTTGGAGACCTAATTGATCAACACTTTAGCCCACTCTATCTGAAATTCACTGCAGAGTGGAATGACCGTTTGTTACAAACAATGCAGCTTTGAAAAAAGCTTAAATCCTGGCATTATTCAGGTAGAAGATGTAAGTTCTGCTTTATTTCTGTTGCTCTGATGAGTGTGGGCATCAGCATTTCCAGTTCTCCCATCAGGAGTGTCTCCAAAGTATTTTATATTGGGATTCAGTGGCTGTGTAAAACATAGAAGCTATGAAAGTGCTGTGCAACAATAGGTTTGGTTTGGCTATTATAAACCATTTATAATTGAAAATTATTAACAAAATTATTAATAAAGTAAGAATGCAGAAGTTTTCAGTCAGACTAACAAATAAGAGAACCGCTGTTGGACAACAGTGCTTGGTTTGACTATTAACCTGTACTCGTCGTCTTCCGCTTCATCCAGGGGCAGCAGACTCAGTAGAAACATCCAGACTTCCCTCTCCCCAGACACCTCCTCCAGTTCCTTCGGGGGGAGCCCAAGGCATTCCCAAGCCAGCTGAAAGACATAGTCCCTCCAGTGTGTCTTAGGCCATCCCCTGGGAGGCATCCGATACAAATGCCCAAGCCACCTCAACTGACTCCTCTCGTTGTGGAGGAGCAGTGGCTATCTCTAAGGGAGTGCCCGGCCACCCTGCGGAAGCTCAATTCAGCCGCTTGTATCCGGGATCCCTGGGAGATCCAAAGGGCAATAGGTTGCGTGGCATGCAATAAACAGAGGAAAAGTGGTGGTTGCTCTCGGCCTAGCCGCCTGGGCCACGCATCTGTTCAGACCGGCACACCCGGGCAGGGTGCAGTTTTGGGTTGAGCGTCTATTCAGACTGCATGCGTCAGATGTGCGATTTCATTGGGAATCTCTGGCTTAGAATCTTTTTGTGCAGAAGCTCAGAAAGATAGGGTTAAGACAGCTAGTCTTAATTTTGGCCGTAGTACAGTTTCCAGGTACACAAAGAGTAGACTGTACTTAACTTTTGGATCCAAGTTTCTTCAAAGAATTTGTCTAATTTGGCCAGCGAAGTCAGACATCCACACGCGATGTCCTCCCGATGCTGCTCTATTGAAGGATTGATGTAAAGAAGTAGAATGACACTGTGTACCAGAGGTTTGTACTATAATGTCATGGGGATGCCAGCTGTGAGTGCTCTCTCCTGAGAGCTGTCCCAAACATAGGCTAATGCTGTGCATTCAGGGATTCACAGTTTTCACCAATCTCCCCTCCTTGTGTAGTTTAGCAGTTATTCTCTATCCATGGGTAAGCCCAACAAATAGAAGCAGCTGAGTGTTTTACTTGTAAGGGCTTAATAGCACTACAATATTTGTCTTAAACTTTGATTTTGCTTTCCTGTCTCTGTTTACTGATGTTTAGGTTTTTTTTGCGCTTCACTCTGTAATCTATATCTTGAAAGATATTATATATTCAAAATTTTACTCACTTTTCAGTAAGTTTGCTGTCAGAGCGCTACTCTGGTGACTCTGGGTAATTTTGTCCACAGTTTGTTTTGTCACAACATGCTGTTTGGCCATAGAAAGGTGAAGTTAAGCAGATGTATTGTTATCTCAATATGACTGTGTCCAAGATTTATCACAGATAACTGCTTGGATTGCAAAAAATGTTAGCTAATATTTTAGGTACAGTGTATTTAGGATCTAGTACCAATACTAAACGCACTTTGAATGGCACAGTCGAGCTGGGTCAGTGCAACTTGGTATGATTCTGCTCTCATCGTTGTGCTTGTGGCAGGCATGGCAATTTGCTTAACCTTTTCCTTAAGATGTTGTCATTTTCCATCAAAACGTGTGTCTGCCACAGCTTGTATGCACTCTGTGATCATTTCCCAGTCAGTGAAAGGCTTTTTGTGTTCTCCCATAATCCGCTGCAAACCTGTATGCTAAGAAACCATATGCTTCTGTGATTTTCATAGTCCACTTTACATATTTTTGATGAAGTCATCTTGTTTTTCTCACTTATCTGTGCACCACGTCATTGTACTATAAGCAAGCGTGAGCTCCAAAGCCAGTAACTTAGCAACCCGCGTTGAAGGACCTGCATAGCTTCTTCTTTGTCGTTTTCTGGCGGTTGGCATACAATGATGTGTTGCATTACTGCCATCAGCTGGCTTGTGGTGTGGACCAGAATGTCACTGACCTACATAGCTGCCTGTTCAAAAGTCAGACACGGCAGCGGGCAGGAAGAAAATGTTTATATCTACATTGTAAACGAGAAAATGCTTTGCGGTTAGAGTAGCAGCAGCAGCCCTGACTGTAGCAGCTCTGTTGCATTACGTGCAGCCCGTGGCCTCACGCTCTGCAGGGCTATCCATATTAACACAAGATGCGGCGCAAGTGAAGTTAGACACTGTTGTAACATGCAGTAATATATGAATGTTTAAAATCAGGTTGGGTCCGGATTGGACAGCACGTGGGTCCGAATTTGGACCCTGGTACGCTAATCCGTGACCTCTATTCTAGATGGTAAAGTAGTGTAAAAAGCCATTAAGAAACTACAACAAAAAATATTTATTTGCCAAAACAGCAGGGGTCAGCCAGAAGCAACTTTTACAAACCTTGTTGTTTAGCTGGAAATAATGAAGTACTTTCTAATGTTATTCCAAGCTTATTTTTGGAATGTGCTCCAGGCCATAGAAAAAAAAATTCTTGGTTATATATTTTTTACACTGAAATAGCCAACAATTGGTTTCATTGTTTTTGCAATTAAAACTTTTGTGGTTTTCATAAACTTTTCTTTAATGTTATTATATCCATATTTAACTTTTCAAGTGAAAATTTTTATGTGATTGTGAATCATAGAAACCAGGAGATTTTTATCATGCTATCTTAATCTGGAATAGGGTCCACTAAGGAAGAAAACTGAATGCTTTTCAAAGATTGTGCTGCAATATTATGAATAAAAGTTGAATAGCCCACTTTCAGTTGTAAACTGCATGATCCACTGCATGATCCATTTATTGTTTTATTGATATAGTGTAAACTCATGTGAGAATATGTCCAGATTTATGTTTAAGTGAATGATCTGAGCTCTTTCCTCTTCTGACAGAAGCAAGACATCAAGCAAGCTCCAAGTGCCACTGAGGGCATCCACAGATTTATTACGGAGCATTTGGAAGTTGCTGTGGGATGTGGTCAGTGGGGGCTCATTACGGCTTAAAGTCAAACACATGAAGGGCCAATCAGAAGGACCTGTGTGGGCAGAAAGCCGGTAGGTTACACTTGGGAAGCTCCTACTTGACACAGGACGAACTCAGACTGAGAAGTCTTGTTGGATCATTGGACTTGACCTGAAATCTGCAACAACCTGTCTTTTATTCTGAGGTAATGTACCTTTCTGTGGTTAGATCAGTGAAAATCATGGAGTTAGGAGAGATGGAAGTGTTTTTGAAGCTGGTTTGATTATTAATATTTTCTAGAAGATTTATTTCATCTGTATTATCTCAGCTATAGAGTTTATTGTCAGGTAAAACCACACACCTGTTGATTCCAATCTGTTTTACAGCCTGATTTGAGCAAACTACAGCACTTTAGACACCCACTCATGCAACCTCAACATCAACACAACGTTATGAGAGGGAAGAGTGTGTGTGTGTTTTGATCTGCCTGTGTTTGCTGTCGACATGGTGAGTGCTCAGAAAGAGAGACTCTGACAGCTGGGCGGCCCGCTAGAAGGCATGTAGCTGCCTCTCTGAGAGCTATTTATACTCATCTAACCGGTGTCCGTTCATTCACGCCCCACCACGGCAAATACCGCCACATTAAAGCGCTGGCCAAAAACAAATCTGTTTCCACCATGGCGAACTGATGTTGGTGGAGATACAAAGGCTAATCAGTTACCCCAGTGTAAAACCAGAAAATGTTTTTTTATTAAACATAACATACATTGTTTTTATTTCAATATTTTTTCTCAAGTTACAGGTGTTATTTGTTGTTTTTGATGTATCCTAGCATTTATTTCTCTTTTACTGTATTTTTACATATTCTTATTTTTTTCATTCCAACTTTTATATTTCTCTTTTATATTCACTATCATAATATATTTAGTATCAGTATTAAAGTCGTGAAAATTTAGGACACCAACGACGGCTTTTATGTTTTCTAACATATTTGGACATAAAGATTTTTAAGACAAAAGAATATCTGGACATATACAGTACTGACCAAACGTTTGGACACACCTTCTCATTCAAAGAGTTGTTTTTATTTTCATGACTATGAATATTGTAGCTTCACACTGAAGGCATCAAAACTATGAATTAACACATGTGGAATTATATACTGAACAAAAATGTCTGAAACAACTGAAAATATGTCTTATATTCTAGGTTCTTCAAAGTAGCCACCTTTTACTTTGATTAATGCTATGCACACTCTTGCCATTCTGTTGATGAGCTTCAAGAGGTAGTCACCTGAAATGGTTTTCACTTCACAGGTGTGCCCTGTCCGGTTTAATAAGTGGGATTTCAAGCCTTATAAATGGCGCTGGGATCATCAGTTGTGTTGTGCTGGAGGTGGATACAATACACAGAGTCATAGCTCTGTTGAGCCATCCATTCCCTTAGCTCTTAGCAGTCATGACTTTATGGGATTCTTCTTAAATAAAATTGATTCTATTAAAAAGAAAATCTTTACATACTCCCGAAGATGATTACTTCATCCTCAGCAAGTGAGACAACATTGGAAATAACTGCAGAACCTGATTTGTGTTTGGACTGTTTTGATCCTGTGAAGCTTCCTGAGTTATCAGAAATATTAGCTTAATCTAAACCTTCAACTTGTATGTTAGACCCAATCCCAACCAAATTATTTAAGGAAATGTTCCCTCTGATTACCAGCCCCATTTTAGATATGATTAATCTATCTTTAGTAAATGGATATGTACCACAGGCTTTTAAGTTAGCTGTAATTAAACCTTTATTTAAGAAACCTTCGCTTGATCGAGATGACTTGAAAAATTACAGACCTATATCCAATCTTCCATTCTTATCTAACATTCTTGAGAAAATAGTTGCTAATCAAATGTGTGAGCATTTACACAGCAATGACCTGTTTGAAGAGTTTCAGTCAGGCTTCAGAGCTCATCATAGCACTGAAACAACTATGCTGAAAGTCACTAATGATATTCTTATGGCCTCAAATAATGGACTTGTGTCTGTACTGGTTCTGTTAGATCTCAGTGCTGCATTTCATACAGTCGATCACAAAATTATCTTAGAAAAGCTGAAATATGCTGTAGGGATCAGGGGAACAGCGCTATGCTGGTTTAAATCTTATCTGTCTGACAGATTCCAGTTTGTTCATGTAAATGATAAATCATCTTTAAACTCCAGGGTTAATTGTGGAGTACCACAGGGTTCAGTACTTTGGCCAATTCTTTTTGCTTCCAATAGGTCAAATTATCAGGCAGCATAGGATAAATATTTACTGTTATGCTGATGATACTCAGCTTTACTTATCCATAAATCCTGATGAACCCAACCAGTTAGATAGACTACAAGCATGTCTTGAAGATATAAAACTTGGATGACTTTACATTTTTTGCTTCTAAATTCAGACAAGACAGAAGTTGTCGTCATTGGACAATCACTTAACCTGGATGGCATTAAATTGACATCCGGTGCTCGTACTCGTACTCGTCGTCTTCCACTTATCCAGGACCGGGTCGCGGGGGCAGCAGATTCAGAGACACCCAGACGTCCCTCTCCCCCAGACACCTTTTCCAGCTCCTCCGGGTGGAACCCAAGGTGTTCCCAGGCCAGCCGAGAGACATTGTCCCTCCAGCGTGTCCTGGGCTGTCCCCTGGGCCTCCTCCCGGTGGGACGTGTCTGGAACACCTCCCGAGGAAGGCGTCCAGGAGGCATCCGGTATAGATGCCCGAGCCACCTCAACTGGCTCCTCTCAATGTGGAGGAACAGCGGCTCTACTCCGAGCCCCTCCCGGATGGCCGAGCTCCTCACCCTATCTCTAAGGGAGTGCCCGGCCAGCCTACGGAGGAAGCTCATTTCAGCTGCTTGTATCCGGGTTCTCGTTCTTTCGGTCATGACCCAAAGTTCATGGCCATTACCTCGGGTAATAAAGTAAAAAACCTTGGTGTTACTTTTGACCAGGACATGTCATTTAAATCCCATATTAATCAGGTTTCTAGGGATTCCTTCTTTCACCTACGGAACATTGCCAAAATTAGAAATATCCTATCCAGGTATGACACTGAAAAACTAGTCCATGCATTTGTTACTTCAAGGCTGGACTATTGTAATTCTCTACTATCAGGATGTCCACAAAATGCAGTTAAAAGCTTTCAACTGATTCAAAATGCTGCAGCAAGAGTTCTGATGAAAATTAAAAAGAGAGATCATATTTCTCCTATTTTAGCTTCCCGTCATTGGCTACCCGTTAAATTTAGAATATAATTTAAAATTCTCCTCCTCACATATAAAGCCCTTAATGATCTAGCTCCATCATACATCAGAGATCTGATTGTTCTATATGTTCCTAACAGAGCACTTCATTCTCAGACTGCAGGTTTACTGGTGGTTCCTAGAGTCTTTAGACGTAGAATGGGAGGCAGATCCTTTAGTTATCAGACTCCTCTCCTGTGGAACCAGCTCCCGGTTTTGGTCTGTGAGGCAGACGCCCTATCTACTTTTAAGGCTAGGCTTAAAACGTTCCTTTTTGATAAAACTTATAGTGCGAGTGGCTTAGTTTATCAGGGAGGGAGCCTTCCTCCCTCCCTGTTGTTTGGAGTAAGGGGGAGTCGGGTTTAGCCTAAACCGGCTCAGTTATGGTTGAGGTGCAAACACACCCTCCATTTCTGCTACCTGTATGACCCCTTCTCTTTTCCAATGGTTATAATCAGTCTGACAGAGGGAGGTATCCCAATCCTTGTGGTTTTTAGTATAACAATGACCATCAGTGGGACCCTTTGTGGGGTTCCTTGAGATGACATTGTTGTAAATAAGCACCGTTTAACTAAATAATCTGAACTGAAACTATCTCTGTAGTTATGCTGCTATAGGCTTAGGCTGCTGGAAGACATAATGACCACTTTCACCCTCTTCGCTACATTCTCACACTACTCTCCAATTTTGCATTATTTGCTGTTATTTCAGCTTTTAACTTTGTTCTCTCTTTTCTCTTCCTAGAAGCTACACCTGACCTGGCTCTGTGTCTACCTGTGACACCTTTCTGGAGAGGGGAATCGTCCGAGCTTCTGCTGGCAACAACTTAATGCTCACCTTCTACTGATGATCCACATGGCCCTGTCTTTTACTGTTTAGCCCTTTCTCTCTCCTAGACATGGTGATTGACTGAGCTTAACTGTAACAAACTCTATGTGCTCTCTTTCAGACTCTAACCTTGAAAACTGGCTCAGAGTTTATCTGTTCTTTCTTTCTAGTTGAAACGACTAAAGGAGCTACATCCATTAACATTTACTTTTCCTTCCCATAGAAATTACTCCTGGATCAGTGCTTCTGTGTTCTCTTTGTGTCTCTGCTCTTTTCTCTCTAACTACCAGTCGGTCGTGGCAGATGGCCGCTCACACTGAGCCTGGTTCTGCTGGAGGTTTCTTCCTGTTAAAAGGGAGTTTTTCCTCTCCGCTGTTGCTACATGCATGTTCAGTATGAGGGATTGCTGTAAAGTCAACGCCAGTGACTGTCCACTGTCTCTACATGCTCATCCAGGAGGAGTGAATGCCGCAAGTCACTGACTGGATGCAATCTGCTGGGTTTCCTTAGACAGAAAAACTTTTTATCCAATTTGAATAAATAACTAACTTTGACTGCACTGTTCAATGGTTAGGATTAATTGGAATGTATGTACCTGACTGTTGTGAAGTACCTTGAGACATGTGTTGTGAATTGGCACTATATAAGTCAAACTGAATTGAATTGAATTGAAAGTTGATAGTCCTGCTGAATAGACTGTTAGAATTTGTATTATGGCAAGAAAAAAGCAGCTAAGTAAAGAAAAACGAGTGGCCATCATTACTTTAAGAAATGAAGTTCAGTCAGTCCGAACAATTGGAAAAACTTTGAAAGTGTTTCCAAGTGCAGTCGCAAAAACCATCAAGCGCTACAAAGAAACTGGCTCACATGAGGACCACCCCAGGAAAGGAAGACCAAGAGTCACCTCTGCTGCAGACAATAAGTTAATCCGAGTCACCAGCCTCAGAAATCGCAGGTTAACACCAGCTCAGATTAGAGAACAGGTCAATGACACACAGAGTTCTAGCAGCAGACACATCTCTAGAACAACTGTTAAGAGGAGACTGTATGAATCAGGTCTTCATGGTAAAATAGCTGCTAGTAAACCACTGCTGAGGACAGGCAACAAGCAGAAGAGACTTGTTTGGGCTAAAGAACACAAGGAATGGACATTAGACCAGTGGAAATCTGTGCTTTGGTCTGATGAGTCCAAGTTTGAGATCTTTGGTTCCAACCACCGTGTCTTTGTGCGGCGCAGAAGAGGGGAACGGATGGACTCTACATGCCTGGTTCCCACCGTGAAGCATGGAGGAGGAGGTGTGATGATGTGGGGGTGCTTTGCTGGTGACACTGTTGGGGATTTATTCAAAATTGAAGACATACTGAACCAGCATGGCTACCACAGCATCTTGCAGGGGCATGCTATTCCATCCGGTTTGCGTTTAGTTGGACCATCATTTATTTTTCAACAGGACAATGACCCCAAACACACCTCCAGGCTGTGTAAGGGCTATTTGACCAAGAAGGAGAGTGATGGGGTGCTGCGCCAGATGACCTGGCCTCCACAGTCACCGGACCTGAACGCAATCGAGATGGTTTGGGGTGAGCTGGACCGCAGAGTGAAGGCAAAAGGGCCAACAAATGCTAAGCATCTCTGAGAACTCCTTCAAGACTGTTGGAAAACCATTTCAGGTGACTACCTCTTGAAGCTCATCAACAGAATGCCAAGAATGTGCGGAGCAGTAATCAAAGTAAAAGGTGGCTACTTTGAAGAACCTAGAATATAAGACATATTTTCAGTTGTTTCACACTTTTTTGTTCAGTATATAATTCCACATGTGTTAATTCATAGTTTTGATGCCTTCAGTGTGAAGCTACAATATTCGTAGTCATGAAAATAAAGACACCTCTTTGAATGAGAAGGTGTGTCCAAACCTTTGGTCTGTACTGTACTGTAGATGCTATCAGAAGGAATAATTTAGCAGTTAATGAGTCTAGTAAAGGATTTCTAGATGTTTCAAATGATTTTGAAATTTGCTATAGTAAGGAAAATAGTCTACAAGCGGATGAAATTCAAAACAACTGCCGGGTCTGGTAATCCAAGCAAGTTCACCCTGAAAGCCGAATGCAATATGTTAAAAGAAGTCCCCAATAACCCTAAAATGTTATCTTGGGACCTACAGCAGACTCTTCCAACTCTTCAAATAAAAGTGCATCCCTGCACAAACACATACTGTACAAGTTTAACTTACCTAGGATGCGTGCAAGAAGGAAAATATGAAGGCCAGATTTAAGCTTGCATACACCAAATCCAGCATTCCAGTAAAATAATGTCCATTTCCAGAGATAAATAATGTTTTTCCCAATCTCCTCTAGTTCTCACCACATAGATGCAGTCTGACAGTTACAGAGAGATGGCCATTCCCCGGATGTTTAACTCCAACACACCGTTCGTCATTGTTGCCGGCGGCTCTGAGCTCTCTTTCCTAAGTAAAGATGAGAGCAATCAAGGATGCGAGGAGGAGACGAACTCACTGGTTCAGGCCTTTGGATCCCACCTGACCCATGTGATGCAGCACGGCACCGCCAAACAAGTGATAACAGATGACCTGGAGGGGATTCCAAGTGTGTCCATAGTGGCACAAGCTGAGAGTAAGAACATAGAAACACAATACACTGTGAAGATTATTTAGCCACTGACAGATTTCTTCTTTTTGCCAAACAAATACTTCAGATCATCAAAAAGATGTTAATATCAGAAACATTTCAATTCAGTAGAAAGGAAAGGCACCCTATATGAAAAATATAGTTGTTCAGCTTGTTAAATCATGAATGAATTCTGATCCTTTACAAGCCACACGCAGTATTTATCACTGGTGCATATTTGTGGTTTGAGTTTTATTTCTAGAAGATAAATAAAACTACATATTTAAATGTCTAAGAAGCTGTCAGCCTCCTGGTCTACTCTACGGATTAATTTTCTCAATAGAAGTATCGTAGAGTTATCTGTCTTGTGTCCTAAAGGGAAAAAAAGAATTAAGTTGTTTTAATCTCAAAGTGTCACCACAAAAAGTTTAAACTGGAACTATTGTCATCGTGTTGTCCAACAATCACCATTGTAAATGTGCTGTTTCAAAGACTGACAGTGAAGTCCAACCTTCAAGTTCACAACAAGAAAAAATGATTCATAATTTTATATAAATATGCAAAATAATGAACATAATTTTCTGTTTTTAGGAGAGGACTTCCAAGAGTTCAGCCCGTCCAACACTCAGCGTCCCTACCGGCGATTTCACCTTCTCCAGAAGCACAGGTATGCCCACCCTGTCACCTACTCTGGGAAAAACACCCCACCACATTTAGGAGGTGCTGATCGTTTCACAGTTCAATGAGCTAAGTTATGTCACTTACAAATTTTTAAAAAAGTATATTTTCTATGAGCTTGTTTATGCAGGATGAGTCGTACTGCAACAGGAGATCAGCCCTCGGACCCTTTCTGTTACAGGCTTAGTCGGGTTGTTCAGAACCATAATACACACTGTTTCTACACCAAGTTGGATCTCACAGCTTGTCTTTTCTGATATTAACCCATAAATTTCAGTTTAAAGCTGATGTTTTGATGTTTATTTTCCATCTTAGCATTTTTTCACCAAGTTTACTATCAGGTAATTTACTTCAACTTCAAAATGAAACAACTTATGCTTGTTTTGGTCTACTCTCTTATAGTCTTTCCAGTTGGTTTAAAACAAGGCAGTTAGGCTCATTACCACGCTGAAAAACAGCAACCTATCATTTTTGTGCTTTGATCTGAAAAACTATGCAACATTGCCAAACTTATTCAGACACCCCTCCAAATAATGTGTTGTGTACATTGTATAAAATCCAGCTCTTGGGTATGTTGACTGCTACTAGAAACGGTTGTAGCTGAATGCTTCGCTCTTAGGAGTTCAGTGACTTCCATCATGGTACTTTGCTGTTAAGATGCCGCCTGTGCAATAAGTCCTTTTGTGACATTTCCTCACTATTGAATAATCCACAGGTATAACAAAGTGGACACGATTGGTGATGACAGCAACTCAGCAATGAAGAGTTAGGTCACCTAAAATGACAGAGTGGGGTCAGTGAATAGTGTGCAGAGGTCTCCAAACCAAGAGACAACATCTTAACTACATGTGCCCTACAGATTAGCTCAAGAACAGTGCAAAGGTATTTTTATAGACCAGGTTTTCATGGCTGAGTACGTGCATTCAAGCCTTACATCACTAAGTGTGCCTCGGATACAGTGGTGAATACCACTGGATGATAGAGCAGTGGAGACGTGTTCTCTATCTTGATGAATCACGCCTTTTTGTGGCTCAGTTCAATGGGGTAGTTTGGATTTGACAGTTGTCAGGGGAAAGGCTCTCAAATGTAAAGTTTGGGATATACTGTGGGACCTTTTTTTAATAGTTCTGCTTGGCCCTTTTATTCCAGTGAAAGGGGCTCCAAATGCTCCTGCATACAAAACATTTTAGAGAGTTTAATAGTTCCAAAATCTGATTGCCAGTGCACAAAGCAATGCCCATAAAGACGAGTGACTAAGTTTGGTGTGTAAAACTGTGAAAAGGCAGTGTGATGACCTCAAGTCGTTAGAACTCCTTTAACATGAATTAGAGCAAAGACTGACAGCCAGGCCTCAAGTTGTCAAATGTCATGTAATGTGTAACACTTTGATGAGTGTTGCACATCACACTTTTAACTGTTAAATATAAATCATTTATGAGTTGTAACGGTAGACCAAGCAGACAAAAGACAGGTAAATAGAATGGGGGAAAAAAACTATTGATGAAGCTGGAATGAAATCAAATGAAAGGAAGATGTTTTTAGGTCTTGTATATTTAATGTGCCAGAGAATGAGAAAGTGTAATTTGCAGATAAGAATGTGCTGTGGATTAAGAACAAAAATCAAACAAGGTTTTGAACCTTAAATAAGTGTTAAATGTTCCTACTTGTCTCCAGATCTTTTAGTGAGGATGCTGCCTTAATACGAGACACTGAAGATGAGGATTTAGATGAAGTGTTTCATCATCACCTTAAGAGGAAACAGCACAGGAAGACTCTAAGCAGACCGAAGAGGCTGGAGGAAGGAGAGGAACCTCCAGTTATCCAGGGTTTGTGGGTGCAGGAGATCGACTGGCTGAAGACGACTTTATCTGCAGAGATCATACCACCTCCTTCTCAGTTTACTGACTCCTGCTGCCGGCTGGACTCCTGCACGTCTGGACATACAGACGACTCATCCAGCTCTGTTGACAGAGAGGGCTCAGACTCTGACTGTGAATCTGTCTTCACTCATGAGAGCGAGTCAGACTCATCTTGCTGTGCTGCTGATGATCACTTTGGATTAGAATCTAACATTTCTGATCTGATCTCTGACCTTATGCACATCTCTGGTTTTCATTCCAATTCGGATTCTGACTTCTCAGAGTTTGTGCAAAGCTTGCAGGAAATTTCTGACTCATCTCAAACGACTTTTACTTTTAATGACAGTGACTCAGAGTTTGATCAGGTGAAAGGCAGAGTGATGCATATACCAAAACCATTCATTTCAACTTTCTTGAACAACTCAATCAAACAGATTCTGGATAACTGGACGACCACCAAACCTGCCAACGAAGGACTTATATTCCATCATGTAAGCCATTAATGTATTACTAGTTTATTTTCCATTATGTCGGGTATTAAGATGTCTGCAAACTAGAAGTAGGACATATAGTAAATATATATAGAAAAAAAGTTAAGTTTATTTCTTCTCAAGAATCAGCGCATTGTTGCTCAATATTTTAACCTTTTATTGGTTAAATTTCTAATTTCTAATTTTTGATTGAGCTTGTAGCTCCTGATAGCAGCTGTGAGCACAGCAGATAGTTGACAACGAGTAAGGATGTTTAACACAAAGGCCACCAATGAAGAAAGTAGTGATTGCATGTTATCCAGCTCGAATTAGAGCACATGAGGTGAAGATCTTTTAGGCAGTGTCCTTGCACAAGTGAGAGTAGCATTATTTCAATATATTTTTACTTAAGTAGAAACAAAAAGTATGATGCAGTCAGAGTACTCCTTGAAGTAACTTTTTTTTTTTCACAACGTTACTCATAGAAATGTAATTTGTTACTACCCAGCTATGGCTCTTACAGACCAAAACCTTACGCTTGGGTTTAAAAGCTGTCTGTGGTGACTTCAGTCTGCTTGAAATTCACCACATCCCTGAATGACCACTTTTTGCAAAACATTTTATTAAAAGATTAAAATTTGGGCAGCATTGAGACAGGAGATGTAACTTCTGCTCCAGTTCTGACCAGCATTTATTCTTTGTTTAGCATGGGCATGTGCCATCACTCCCATTTCTGCCAACAACCAGAACAGCCTACATCTTATTTGTAAATCATGCAGTGATGGTGTAAAACAAAGCGGTACTGAATGGATGCAGTTGAGAGTGTCAATTTTCTCTACATAATCAGACTGGGTTTTATTCATGAGAGCCTTCTCTGTGCTAAATCTATGTAGCTGTCAAAAATGTTATTCAAAGGACACTGCCTGGTGCCCCACTCAAGCACCACTAGTCCATCTGCAGTTAGTTTTCAAACAAAAAGTTGTTGTTTATCCCTACAATGGCACTTTAGGCTAAGGCTACACATGTGGTGGACCAAAGGAAGGTAGAATTTTGAAATATAATCTGTCATTCATTTTGCTCAGACACTGAGGAAAACATATTTGCTGCTGCAGCCAATTATGTGTAAACATGTAGAAGGAATGCTTGGAGAGAAGGTTTGATTATTTATTTCAATAATCCATGTACATCAGCAGACAGTCTTTACTGACAGAATGCCCATAAAGGGTTAAATAACTATTAACATTTATATTGTTTATCAACGTTGATAAGCTGTTCTTAAACACTTTGCTGTCATATTTCCTTACACATGAAACTTTATGCTCACAAACAACAACCGCAATTGCTTCAATGGTCCAGGTCCCAACTCTGAGGTTATCTGACGTATTCTTGGCATGGACTGTTTTGTGTTGTTGTTCCTTACCTCAAATCAAGTAATAAACTTGTTTCATAATCCTGGAGCACAAAGGGTTTCCAACAGAGAGACACTTTTTATTGGTGAGTAGAAATCCACCCTCTTTACTTTTATGAATCTCAACCATGCTCACTCCAAAGCAGGATCTTTGTAGACAGTGGGTGTGTTCACTCCATCCTTTTCTGTGTTTCTGAAAAGTTAGCACACATTCATTTGACATATTTCTCTTAGGAAAGTATTTTTGTCAAAAAAGCAGTATGTTTTCTGTTTAAAACATTAGGCAGTCACACTCTGTGGTTTTTATACATCCCATTACCATTTACATATGACATTGAGGTGTGCATCTAAAGGTTCCTTTTGAGTCAGTAAAGTTATTTTTAACATTAGTTATCTGCTTTGAAAAACCATAAAACAGCTGGTTTGTTATTAATTATGTCTTTGACTAGCTTAGACCCAATAAATCCATCTTGTTTAATTTATCTTGGCTGAACGGACATACAAAATGAATTTGGAGCTTACAATATTTAGGAACTGCCAGGCAGGAAATATAATTTTACTACATACTTAAAATTAAAATTCCTGCAAAATATAACAAAGTGGTACCAGTGTTGGACCACTTGTATGATCAGGTCTTAACTGGTTCTGTAGAAACTGGTCTTTGTTTTATCCCAGACTTAGCGCTGCTAAGCTTGAATGGTCCTCGTCCAAGTCATATCCAGAAATGACATGTTGGTATTTATTATGAAATCATTTATAATAGTGAGGGCCTCCTTCTGTGGTGTCATCTGTTTCACTGTTCAAAGTTTGATTAAAGGTTTTTAAATCTCTTCCTCTCGTGTCACACTTTCTTTAATAGCTTCAAGAGCAACAACAGTTTATTTTCACAAATTACATTTTATTTTTGTGTGGACCAATATGGGATTTCATTGACTTTTTCCAAGACTTAGCTGCAAAAGATGCACTGCATTGGTACACGCAATCAAGCAAAATATTTTTCTTTTTTTGACAGAATGGCTTTATTTTGTGTTGGGTTTTTCCCACTTGACATTTCCATCTCATTTTTCTTCTTTCAGCTCCTACAGCCCAACAGTTTTCAGTACAGAGAGGGAGAGGAGTACTTTGTTCTTCACCACATCCAGAACGGCTCGTACGGTGATGTGTTCTGTGTTCAGGATAAAGGTACTGGATTTAAATGTGCTGCCAAAAGGGTGAGAGCCAAAATCAATGAGTTAAACCCAGGGAAGTTTTTTGAATTTGCTTTAAAAAACTGAAACCTGTCATATTGTGGTCCAATCAGATTCCCTTGAGTCACTTTAGCTGTGAGGAGGTGAAGACATGGAGCGCCCTGAACTCCCCCCGGGTTGTAGAGCTGTTTGGAGCAGTGAGAGATGGGCTGAATGTCATAATCTTCATGGACCTAAAACCAGGTAAACAGAACTGTTATCTGTCGCAAAATGCTTTAATATTGTCAGAAAGAATGAACCTGTTGTTCCAAACCTTCCCAGCTTGCTTGGCTCATCTTTTAAAGGAGATGACCTGCCTCCCTGAAGATCTGGCCCTGCATTACCTTCAGCAGACACTAATGGCACTTGAGCACCTGCACCACAGAAAGGTGCTTCACTTGGATGTAAAAGGTGTGTTTTTGTGCAAGTCTCACAAATAGAATCTCTGAATTTACTGCATCATGTTGTTAAAAGCTAATATTTTAGACAGGAATGTTACTTTTTTTTAATGTTTTTATTCACTGGAGTCCACTATCTGCTTTCAGACCTCACAGCCAGAGGTAACAGGTCTGCATTTCATGTAACTCCAAGTATTGTAGATAAGTGCTCAATTGAAAATGTGATTCATTTGTCATCATAACTGGAAATAGGTGGTGTTGGAATTATGATTATTGATTAATTAATCTTTATCAATAATTATAATTAAAAATCATAATTTGACAAAATTAATTTCTTAACCAAAATCCTCATTTATGAATCGAGACCAGAGATGTCTTCTGGTGTTGTAATTGTGGCTCAACGCCTCTGATAATTACAACCGTTAAATACTCAGTAAGAATTGATAACTATTACCAGAGATGTCACTGTTTGATTGACCGTTTCTGCCGAAACGTGTGGAACTTCAACCTTATCTTGACTGATGAATCACTCTTGCACAAAATAAACACAGAACGCCTTCTGTTCATCTATGTGAATATTTATTAAATCACAGCCCTGATACACTCGCTCTTTCGATTTAATAATCTTCACCTACTCAAACATGCAAAGTTCTACACAAAAGGGGTAAAATATCTAACTAAACAAAATAAAGCAAAACAGCAGTGGGTGCGAATGGAATCAAACCAGCAGTTATGGCAAAAATGATAATATGACAAAAGGGTGTGGTGGTGAGTGGAGGTTGGGGCGCAACTCCAACTGTAACTCAGTTATACACAGTCATAAAACCTCCACCAACTCTGCGAGGTGAGCAGACAAAGGGTTATAAAACTTTTGGCGGCAAGCTAGTAAGCAGTAAGGTTGAAGATAAAGAAAATGGTGAATTTCACCATGAGGTTATTTTGACAGTCCAGTCTCACAGCGCACCTGCGCTTGCTCTCAGGTGTTCAACAACCCCGCAAAACACACACAAAGCTGGGTAGCGCAGCGGCTTCCAGGCATCCAACACGGCACATAAAAGTTTCAATAACAAGGTTACATGCACATATCATTCAGAACACATTAGACTAAATAGCGAATCTCATCGCACTAAAACCTCCTGTACCCTGCCCAGACTTTCTAAGAAAGAAACAAAATTAAAGGATGGGTTTTACTTGTCGTTGTCTCCCTTCTGAGCGGGGTTGAGAGAGAACGGGGTGGAAGTTGGAAGTTAATGTCCGTCCACAGTTAACTTCAGGAAAAGCGGTCAATCTTCGTCCTCTGGCCTCCTTGGCGAAAGGGAAAATATGATCTGACCATCACAGCTGACTGGGACAAAACAAGGTGGCGATTCGTCTCCTTGAAACTCCGTGTTTTTTTTAGTTACGTGTCAAACTCACGTTTTCGATCGGCAAAGTGAAATTTCTGGCTTTCTTATTCCAGAAACCTCAGTTATGAATTCTTCGTTGGCCAACGAGAGAGAATAAATGAGATCCACTCGGGACTCTTCTCCAGGTGATGCTTCAGATGTTGGTAACCGTGTCACGGTCTCCAGCTGAAGGCAAATGGTGTGTCGTCTCATCCTCTGTTATATAGTTGATGGTGGCCTCAGGGCTGCGATGCCCCTGTCTTATCAGCCGCGGGGGCCGACGGGATCTGTAGGCACGGACTGTCCTTGATACAAAATGGCGGAAAACGCCAGGAGGCCTGGTGGCGTCCAGCAACGTGCAAATGGTTCAATATTCAGCAAACAAGTGGTCCAACAGTGGTAGTCCTATAATCTAAAAATATCTAGTCTATTGTGAAAAATTCATGGGAATTTGAATAAACAGTTTAAACAAGTTTTTTCCTAAACCCCTTTTTTTCATTTGACATAAATCCAAACTAATGTCAACCATGTTTGTTTGGTATGCTTTAGCCTTTGTTTCATATAAGCAAATCCAGAAGAAATGTTAAATAATTTGGAAATGACATAGTCTGAAGGTAATTTACATTTATAAGACAAACAACAACATCCAAGGGCAGGTTAGAGAGATTAATTAATGTAACAGTCATGGTTTTCCATTTGGCCTTGTATTTTAGTGTTTAACCCTTACTCTCTTGCTGTTATTTCAGCTTTTAACTTTGTTCTCTCTTTTCTCTTCCTAGAAGCTACACCTGGCCTGGCTCTGTGTCTACCTGTGACACCTTTCTGGAGAGGGGAATCGTCCGAGCTTCTGCTGGCAACAACTTAATGCTCACCCTCTACCGATGATCCACATAGCCCTGTCTTTTAGTGTTTAACCCTTTCTCTCTCCTAGACATAGCTACTGACTGAGCTTCTACTGTAACAAACTCTATGTGCTTTTTTTCAGACTCTAACCTTGAAAACTGGCTCAGAGTTTATCTGTTCTTTCTTTCTAGATGAAACGACTAAAGGAGCTTCATCCATTAACATTTACTTTTCCTTCCCATAGAAAGTACTCCTGGATCAGTGCTTCTTTGTTCTCTTTGTGTCTCTGCTTTGTTCTCTCAACCCCCAGTCGGTCGTGGCAGATGAGCCTGGTTCTGCTGGAAGTTTCTTCCTGTTAAAAGGGAGTTTTTCCTCTCCGCTGTCGCTACATGCATGCTCATTATGAGGGATTGCTGCAAAGTCAACGCCAGTGACTGCCCACTGTCGCTACATGCTCAACCAAAAGTTTTTGTTTTATTTTAGGACATTATGGCTACCTTGAAATGTTGTTTCTGCAGAGGCAGTAAACCTCCATGTACACATCAGTCTGACCATCACTGACAGTCTGAGTTATGTTTCACAAAGAGTGCCTAATGCAAACAGGCTGTCACACTGAATTCTGTGTGTTGATTTTATACCAGCTGACAACGTGCTGCTATCTGCAGACTGCAAAGACACGTTTCTCTGTGACTTTGGTCTCTCAGAGATGTTAGATGACAGCGGACAGAGCACTAAAACATTCAGAGGTGAGTTTATGTTGAAACATTTTGCATTACTGAATCAGTTTAGGGCACTATGTATTTACTTAGAAAATGCATAAACAATAAATTATTGAAAGAATGAGTCAATACAATGTAGATGTTGAATTTATATACACCTATTTAAATATTATGTTTTGCAGAATGCTGCATAAAAACATACTGTTGTTTTGATACTATATTCCTGCTGTACAAATGTTTCACGGTTATTACATTTCATGTATTTTTGTTGCACATTTAACATCACAAGCATTTATCACTATAGCTCTCATGTTTCTGTCTTGGCCCCATACAATTTAGAAATTTCTATAACTTTTTGCAACATATGCTGATAAATTTGATGAAGCAAAGTATGTGTTTTAACTACAGGTTCCTCAGCACTTTTTTACTGAAGTTTCAGGGAACCTTTTTAGGCCATTTCTTAGTTTTGTTTGCATTTTGTTCTGTGAAAACCAGGTTGTTTATGCAGACTATGTCCCCTGACCCTGAGTGGCTCCTCCTCTGAATTGTTGAATAAATTTTGTGATTGCAATCAGGAATAAATAATGTCTCTTGTGTAATTCAAAGTTAATAGAAAGTATTAACTACAGAGGGTTATAAAGTTGAAGACAATTAGAACATGAGTCTGTGGCCTTTTAACCAGTAACAAATGCTTAGCATTCTCCCACAACAAAGCTCCAAGGATCCATCCAAAATGCCATACCTCCCTACCAGGGGAGGTAGGGCATTATGGGTAGTTTTAATTTTTTACCAAGTTTTGTCTGCTTTGGCCCTGATTCCTGCCGTGGAACCCTTTTTCCCCTTGATGCTGTTGTTTTCAATTAGGAAAAAAAACTGCTTTCTCAACTTTCCCCTGGAAAAAGGTAGACTTGCCTCTTCGGGTCAGGGATGACTCTCTAACCTAAATTTACCACAATCGGTGAAGGAAACCTCACCGGTTTTGGTAAACTAAACCTTGTTTCCCCATTGGTTTGGTTAAATATTTTTATTATTTGGTTATAAGGCAGTGTGCAGGGGATGCTATTTTCATTTGCAGTAGAAAATAATGTCAACATAATTTTGGTTTGGTGCCAGGGCAGTTAATTGGAGAAAATTTATAGCAACATATATGTCATGAAACCGTTGGATGGATGTTAATTCTAGGGCACAACTCAAGTTATTGTTTTTTCTATTTGTAGGAGCAGCCTTTCCTGGCACAGAGACTCATATGGCCCCCGAGGTGGTGCGAGGAGATCAAGTGTGCCCCAAGGCAGATGTGTGGAGCAGCTGCTGTATGCTACTTCATATGCTGAATGGATATCAGCCATGGATACGCTACTATTCCCATCCACTGTGTCTCCTGGTCAGATAGTTTACTTTACTGTCATTTCCGAGTTGAACTTGACAAAAGTAATTGGAAATCAATAAACTGAGTTCTTGCATCTGTGTCATAGATTGTAAACGAGCCTCCACCTTTGTGGGAGGTGCCGTCCAACTGTAACAACTTCACAGCCAATGTGTTTAGGGCCGGACTCCAGAAGGACCCGGACAGACGAGCGTCGGCCAAGGACCTTAGGAGGAAAACTACCAAAGCCCTCAGAGCAGGTTGACACTACATTACATATTGACATGAGGAATTAGATTTTACCAAACCTAAGAGCATGTTCTGTGGTATTATGTGGTAAATGTAACCAATGCTAAAAGATCATCCAAAAAATTAACAGATTACTATTAACAGAACCTATTATTAAAAAACAGACTAGACTTGCTTCTTCAAAATTATAGTTTTGTGGGATTTTCTTAAATCTACAGATCTGCTAATTTAAATTTTGATGATTAAGTGAAGCACTGCACAATTTATTTTTTTAGCTGCCTTTACCTTACTTGTGTCAGGTGTTTGTAAGTTTCAACAAGAATGATTATATTTTTTGTTTTCCCTGTAGTGTCTCTTCTTCTAATATATTTGGCTGAAATCAACTCATTTCAACCTGTCTTTGTCCATTCTCCCAAATTTCTTCATACAACATAAGTGTAATCATGTGGAGTAGTTATAAGTAGAACATATCTACTGCATTAGCTGTCAGAATGAAATCAGTTTGGAGAATCAGAGAGAAATTTACACTGTGAGTCAGATTAACATCTACACAAAGAAGGGTCCATTCAATGTGAAATTTAGAAAATTTATAACAACTAAAATACCAAGCATAAGCAATTTGGGTAAAGTCTCTATCAAATATTTCTATACTCTCTAACAATTGCATGAGACTGTTGTTTACATTGTCAATATTTGTCTAACAGAACATTCACTGGACTTTGCATAGTAGTTGTTAGCTCAGTGTATCTGTTAGCTGGACTAGTTGTAAGCTAGACTCTGAGTAGCTGTTAGATTGATCTGGAGTAGTTAGCTTGATTGTGGACATCTTTTAACTTGACTTTTAGTTGTTAGCTTGACTTGGGGTAGTTTACTGAATAGTTTACTGACTCGCTGTTAAATTGATTCTGAGTAGTAAATAGTTCTTAGCTTGACTATGAGTTGCGGTTGTCTTAATTTTCTTTATTCTGAGTAGCAAATAACTTTATTCTGAGGAGCTGTTACCTTTAATCTGTATAGCGGATAGCTAGACTCTGATTGGCTGTAAGCTTAATTTGGAGGGAGAAGCTTATAGCTTGTTCTGTAGATAAAATACTGGCTATTTATAACTACTACACAGAAACTAATAATATAAGAAAAGATGTCATTTTAAACAAAGCCCCTACAGTAACAAAGCTGACTATTTTTTTATATCTAATTGATACGAAAAATACTAAAAAAGCTTATGCTGAGTTTTGGGAGCTTTTAATAAAACAGAAAAAGTCAAAATATTTGATATGTCTGTTTAGTGAAGAAGAAAGAAGGGATTAAAATACTGGACAGGGCCACAAAAGAAGGGTAATTTAGTTCTCATAATATTACCATACTTACCATACTTTTTATTCTTATAAGAATCATTATTGACATATTTATATTACCTATTTAAACTGATTACTTAGTGTTTTGTAATGTTAGAAATATTAAACCATGCTTAACTTATTAAAATTTAATGATTAGGACCTTTCTTTGCACTATAATCAGATAAGCAACTGACTAAAACCAACTCCAACTTCATAGATGTCACTTGATCATTATCTCCATTATTTAAATAAATATTTTCTACACAGTTGGAGGTCTGAGCCCTCCCTCTGTCAAAACTGCCTGGGAGAAATTGCATCATGGCCAACGTGAAGACAAACTCCTTTCCCTGAAAGAATCATCACCATCATCCCAAAGCACTTCCTCAGATCCATCTGCGCTCTGGGTGAGCCCTTGGAGGACCGTAGCAGTGGATGAGGACACCGCTGAATGGAAAGGTGATCTCTCAGAGACAGATTCCATATCAGGGGAGTGGGACTCCAATCCAAAGTCACTGCGAGATGATTACGCAGATAAGGCGGAGTGGAAGACCGGCTCTGAGTCAGAGGTGGACATATACATGGCGGAGGAAGAGGAGTGCATCCAGGAGAAGTGGCTAAAAACTGATGAAGACTATGAGGGAGACTGGGAGGAGGAGGATGAGGAGGGGGACTCCTCTGGTTCCACTGAGTATCTCCGTACACTCAAAGGCCTTTTCCCTTTGCTGCGGAGAGGCCTGCTGACAAATGAAGCTTCATGGGGATCAGAGGCGGAGCTGGAATATCTCAGAGATGGTAAGCATCTGTTGATAATTATCACTAGCTGCAAAACATTTGACTTTGTGAGCAGAATCTTAGCCAAAGGAGGGAGCCCACAGAGTAACAGGAATGTGGAAAAGTTTTCTTTCTGTATTATGATACGCAGAAAAAATCTATGTATTTTGGAAAAGATAAGTGAAAGGCTTAGCCTGGTGAAGTTTTTCACAAAAATATTTTTATTTGAACAGATTATTTTGGACAGTGGGCCATTATGTAATAGTTTTTTCTAAGATTTTTTTTTAGATTTGTTTTTACATAAACTTACAACATATGTAAAAAAAAATTCTTATTCCTGTTTTTTTATTTACAAGTGTGTTTTTCAGAAAATGTCTTTTATCCTTTCTACATCTGTTATCCTTAAAAATTTTAGATGTTTTGTTTTTCATATTTTCAGGTATGTACTGTACACAACTATATAAAGAAAACAGGGAAAGTACACTTGTGAAAATAATAAATACATAAATAAAAAAAATATTTTGCAATTTAAAGAAATTAATTATAAGATGTAAAAAATATAAGAACAAGTAAGAGAAATAAATGCAAAGAAAAAAATTATTACCTATTTGGATAAAACCTAAAATTTAAACCTTTTAATTTATTAGTATATCACTGTATTTATGAGCCTTTAATGTATTTTTTGTTACTTTTTATTTTGACATTTAAACGCCTGCATAATACTTCAAAGCAAGTTTTCTATTATCATATTAATAATATTTTTTTTGCATTTACAGGCATTGAATTTGTTATTTTTGCATGTTTTTTATGTATGTATTAACTCATAATATCTAACTCTATGTTCCATGAGGAAAACAAAAGAAACATTCCTGGTTTTCACTCACCCCTCACTGTAAAATTTTGTTTTTAGAAATTCCTGTAGGAACCACAGTCCAGACTCCATCCCCAGAACCTCGAGATGAACCTCCGTCTTGTTTCAGCTGCTCAGACACATCACAAATAGATGAGGTGCAATTTGGACACAAAGTCAGTTGCAGCTGAAAATAAAAAAATATCTACTAAAGCAGTATTTTAAAAAAATATATCTATTACATCTTTAAGGACTCAGAACATTCATCTGATGACCTCAGTTCTGGAGTGTTTTCTTCCTGCAACAGTCACTCCGACGGACCACTTGTGTGGATACCTTCAGCCGAACAGCGATCTTCCTGCTGCTTTGAGGGTAACTTCAATGGAAATAATTCAATTCAATTCAGTTTTATTTATATAATGCCAATTCACAACACATGTTGTCTCAAGGCACTTCACAACAGTCAGGTACATACATTCCAATTAATCCTAACTAATGAACAGTGCAGTCGGAGTTAGCTTTTTATTCAAATTGGATAAAAAGTTTTTCTATCTAAGGAAACCCAGCAGATTGCATCCAGTCAGTGACTTGCAGCATTCCCTCCTCCCGGATGAGCATGTAGAGACAGTGGACTGGCATTGACTTTGCAGCAATCCCTCATACTGAGCATGCATGTAGCGACAGTGGAGAGGAAAAACTCCCTTTTAACAGGAAGAAACCTCCAGCAGAACCAGGCTCAGTGTGAGCGGCCATCTGCCACGACCGACTGGTAGTTAGAGAGAACAGAGCAGAGACACAAAAAGAACACAGAAGCACTGATCCAGGAGTACTTTCTATGGGAAGGAAAAGTAAATGTTAATGGATGTAGCTCCTTTAGTCGTTTCACCTAGAAAGAAAGAACAGATAAACTCTGAGCCAGTTTTCAAGGTTAGAGTCTGAAAAAAAGCACATAGAGTTTGTTACAGTAGAAGCTCAGTCAATTTTCATGTCTAGGAGAGAGAAAGGGTTAAACACTGAAAGACAGGGCCATGTGGATCATCGATAGAGGGTGAGCATTAAGTTGTTGCCAGCAGAAGCTCGGACGATTCCCCTCTCCAGAAAGGTGTCACAGGTAGACACAGAGCCAGGCCAGGTGTAGCTTCTAGGAAGAGAAAAGAGAGAACAAAGTTAAAAGCTGAAATAACAGCAAATAATGCAAAATTGGAGAGTAGTGTGAGAATGTAGCGAAGAGGGTGAAAGTGGTCATTATGTCTTCCAGCAGCCTAAGCCTATGGCAGCATAACTACACAGATAGTTTCAGTTCAGATTATTTAGTTAAACGGTGCTTATTTACAACAATGTCGTCTCAAGGAACCCCACAAAGGGTCCCACTGATGGTCATTGTTATACTAAAAACCACAAGGATTGGGATACCTCCCTCTGTCAGACTGATTATAACCATTGGAAAAGAGAAGGGGTCATACAAGTAGCAGAAATGGAGGGTGTGTTTGCACCTCAACCATAACTGAGCCGGTTTAGGCTAAACCTGACTCCCCCTTACTCCAAACAACAGGGAGGGAAGAAGGCTCCCTCCCTGATAACCTAAGTCACTCTAACTATAAGCTTTATCAAAAAGGAAAGTTTTAAGCCTAGCCTTAAAAGTAGACACGGTGTCTGCCTCACGGACTAAAGCTGGGAGCTGGTTCCACAGGAGAGGAGCCTGATAACTAAAGGTTCTGCCTCCCATTCTACTTCTAGAGACTCTAGGAACCACCAGTAAACCTGCAGTCTGAGAACGAAGTGCCCTGTTAGGAACATATGGAACAATCAGATCTCTGATGTATGATGGAGCTAGATCATTAAGGGCTTTATATGTGAGAAGTAGAATTTTAAATTCTATTCTGGATTTAACAGGAAGCCAATGAAGTGAAGCTAAAATAGGAGAAATATGATCTCTCTTTTTAATTTTCATCAGAACTCTTGCTGCAGCATTTTGGATCAGTTGAAGGCTTTTAACTCCATTTTGTGGACATCCTGATAGTGAAGAATTACAATAGTCCAGCCTTGAAGTAACAAATGCATGGACTAGTTTTTCAGCGTGACTCCTGGATAGGATATTTCTAATTTTGGCAATGTTCCAGAGGTGAAAGAAGGAAATCCTAGAAACCTGTTTAATATAGGATTTAAATGACATGTCCTGGTCAAGAATAACACCAAGGTTTTTTACTTTATTACCGGAGGTCAATTTAATGCCATCCAGGTTAAGTGATTGACTAAGCAGTTTCTTTTTTAAAGACTCCGGTCCAAAGACGACAACTTCTGTCTTGTCTGAATTTAAAAGCAAAAAATTTAAAGTCATCCAAGTTTTTATATCTTCAAGACATGCTTGTAGTCTATCTAACTGGTTGGGCTCATCAGGATTTATGGATAAGTAAAGCTGAGTATCAGCGTGAAAATTTATCCCATGCAGCCTGATAATTTGACCTATTGGAAGCATATATATATATAGTAAAGAGAATTGGCCCAATTACTGAACCCTGTGGTACTCCACAATTAACCCTGGAGTTTAAATAATCCTTCACCATCTTTGCACATTTTTTAACTGATTGCTTGAACAAAAAAAAACCTCTGACATGTTTTAGGTGTTGACATCTGGATCGAGAGCATTCAGGGAGAGTGTTTCAGGATCCGAGAATGGCGGAGGGTCAAAGTGGGTCATGTTGCCATAGGAATCAGTGATCAGGTATGAGTCTGATGCAGAACACATGCTGAGAAGTTATATTCAAGCACACAATGGAACGTCATCACCACCATGTGTGTTCAATTCTTTTCAGGGGTGGTGTAATTTTAAGTAATTTTGTCAACACCTGAACAATTTTAGTTTTGGCCAATAAACCTTATTTGCAATGGGGGTTAGTTCATTTTGTGTGTGACTTTAAGATGCTTTTAGAGTACAGTTTATAATTACAGGTTGTTAAGATTTGAAACTCGTCTCAATCTCAAATCCTCCAATGTGCCTCTCAGATCTCAGGGAAATCCTTCACTTTGGAGACTCTGGACAGAAAGATGGTGTCCTTTGAGGAGGAGATCAGTAAGTCTGGATCATGGTTCCGCTGTGTACCTGCTCCTGACAGATGTCAGCGCTGGAGCTGGAGAGTCCAAGACGGCAAGCTGGAGCTCAGAGAATGAGATGGATATTTACTGCTCAGTTAAGCTCCATTTGTAGCAAAAAAACACAACCTAAGAGCTCAAAACCTTTGAACTTGAAGGAATGTCACACTAATGTGAGCTGGGACCTGATCTTTTAACTATGTGGAGGCCACAGACATACGGTGAGCTCTCAAAAAATTCTGTTTAATGATGGCATACTGCTACAAGACCAGCATGATAAGAAACTCCAGGAGGAATGTGGTTGGGAAACATAAAAACATATTTATGTTGTTGGAATAAAGAACTTTCTTTTCACCATCCTGCTACAGCAGGGCTGGATTGTTGCCATAAGGCAATGTGGCTCCACAGAGGATTCTCGCTGTTTAAACACCTTTCAGCACACTCAGCAGATATTCATCAGACCAGGCTTTGTGTTTTCAGACCTCAGTGCCCAGTTGTGATATTTGCAGCTGATGCCACTGGCTCTTTAAATGAAACCAAGTGAGATTTTGTGTTTTGCAACTGATATGTTTTAGGGTTGAATCAATTGTGCATTCTGAGCACATTATTTTTTTCTTCTGATCAGTCATCTGAGGCACTGCAGCCTCTTTGTAAGTCAGTCATACACTGTTGTGCAATTTCTATTTAGGGATAGCTGGTTTTAATTTCCAAGTTTGTATTTGCCACAAGATTAGCCACTAATTTAAGAAAAAAAAAAGCCTAACTGATTATATATGATCATCAACTGATGAACTGAAAGATTGATAGATAAATTAACTAACTAACAATATAAAATCACTTTGTGCACACTATGGTTGTTCATTTAGGCTATTTTCCTGCTTAAGTTTTTATCTTGTTTTTTATTCTCTTTAGGTTTGAAAATCAAAACACAACTAGTCCTCAACTTCTCTGAGTCCTCTCAGCAGTTTAAACCCAAATTTTAGGATTTTAGATTTATTTGAACATTAACTACCTTTCTGAGACTGTCTCTCTAACACTGAATAATACTCTTTTTGCTGTGTTTGCTAGTATTTGCTTTCTTCAGATGCATTCTTGTTAGTTCCACTTGACCAATGTTTTAAATTTTAGCCCAGCCATCTGCACCTATAGCACATTGTAAATGTTTACAGCTCTAATGAACAAGTAGAGCTTTCAGACTGTTATGTGTCAGGAAGTGTTTCACATGTGATCGTGTGGCTTGTCACTTGTTTTCCATGATAAATGATCATGATTTAAGACATGAAGTGGAGCAGTGTTACCACTGAAGACGATGAGATTCAGATTTTAGTTGAACAACACATGACTTGACTTTAAATAAGATATTTACCTCATGAAAAAACAATTTCTCAGTTAGTATTTCAAAGGCTGGTTCATTTAAGGTTACTAATTTATATTAATAGGACTAATCAATTTTACCAAAGCTTTTCAAAGGTAAGAAATTAGTCTAAACGTGGTTATGATGTTATTAGGATAAACAGTATTTTAACTGAATATTAAAGGATTTATTTAAAAAAAAAAACAGAAAACATAAAAACTTTCATGATTTGAAGGTGTTTGAGTGTTGTTGTGGGTTTTTCCTCTGATCATGATTATGTTTTCCAGGTGGTGCCTTAGTTCATTCCTTAGGTTTGGTTCCTTCACAATTCTTGTAATCTGTTCATCATGTGTTTTAGTTCATGATGCATTCTGATGTTCTATTACATCTGTGAGAGCCTCCTTTGTGTTGGGACCCACAGCCATGGTTTCAACATTAAAACTCCGGTGCAAACTTTTCTGGAACTTTCAAAATAAATTGCATTTAACCGACTTCCAGCACAACTTCAGAAGGGGAAAGGGGGGTAGCAGCGGACTTCCCATGATGCCACTGGCTGTATAAAAGCACCCCCTTTCCAAGGAATCTTTCTCTTCTACGCGGGTCACGCAGGGACTTGGACAGAGAGACCTAGCGCGCTAATGTCTCTTTGCTGGCAAACAGACATAAGTCTTCAACTGGATCCGAGAGTGTCATACGATCACGCGATCATATGCACAAGTTAAGTACGAATGAATTACTGTTTGTTTATCCGATATTCATTCATAAAAAGGGGAAATTAAGGTATAAGCATGGCTTGACTTTCTCTCTGAGGCCTGCAGAAGCAAACTGTGTTCCAGAGAGTTCCCTGCAGAGATGCTGTCTCTACGAAGCCGAGTGAAGCAATTTCCCAGTCTGAAAGGAGGACAACAGGAGCCACATCACTGTGGTAATGTGTAGCTTGGTCGGCCCGACAGCTAGCCGAACCCCCCCAACAGCTTCAAAATGGATGTTTCTTCAAACTTTGTCGTCGCCCGGACAACTCAGCATGGTTCATACGAGGTTAGGGTTTGGGCAGAGTAATAGAGAAAGATTTATGATCTGAACATTTTTCATTTTATGAAGTTTAGTTTTGTTTATGTTGAACTCAGCTATCTTGGTGCTAGCAGGCAATCTGCAGCACACATGCTCAGTTTTGTGTTCTGTGTTTGTGTGTTTTTAAAGTTAAGACAAACTTGAATTTAACACAGAAGATTGATCATAACGCGTCGTCTGCGCTTATACATTTTAACCCTTTTTATTAACGGTATTTTAAAGGTGTGTGTTTGATTCTGGTGCTAAGCTATCAGCTTCTTTTGTTAGCTTTAACTGCTAAAGCTAAGTAAACACTATTAAGCCCCATTTCTCCAGAAAGATTTGGCTCTTTTCCAAAATATTCCCTTAAATATTTTACCATTTCCTTAATAATATTTCTTTAAATATTATTTTAATAAACAGAGGCAGCTAATGAGACACCTTTGAGAATTGGTCATCCAGAAGGTTGGTTTTATTCAGCAGATCATTCTTTAAAACATTATTTTATTAAAATAATATTTTATCTGATCTTGCATTGTGAATGGTTGTCTAAAGGTATGCTGATTACTGCTTAAGTTAGTTCCAAGACTAACTTAGACTAAACATTGCATGGTAATGTTGCATCACTCTTTTGGTCTTGATTTTCAATCATCCTTAATCAACTTGTTTATATGGTACATAGCCCAGTAGTCTTCCTTATTATTTAATTCTGCTTAGTACTTTAGTTGGATTGTTTTAGCTTAGTAAAGAGTTTGTTGATTGAAATATGTTTAACTTTGAGTTGACTTATTTTTTGTTAATAAATTCTTGTATTTTAAGAAATTGTGTGAATTCATTTCATGTGTGTGCAGAGTTTTTCTGTTCAATAATGTCAGAGCTTTGCTCACTCTTTTGATTTTGTCTTATTACCACCGCCTTACTAGGCTGGTATTCACAGGACAACCCTTAACAGACCGAAATATTATTTGGTAAAATATTAAATTATTAATGTTAAATAAAAAATATTTTCAGATTCATAGGCACAACATTTGGTTAGATTGTTTTCTCGCATCTCTGTTCAGCTCATTCATGTTCTTGTTACCACTCCCTGCCACGGTCAGCTTGTATTCAGTTTCATTCAGTCTGCCTCCACAATGCCAATCAGTCTCCCTATAAATGTTCCTCTGTTCTGTTTGCTCCTTGCTTCGTAATACTGCTTTACTCATGACTTTGTTTAAGTTCATGCCAATGTTCTTGTCCATGCTCCATGCCGTATTCGTTTCATGCCTACCTGTAAGTTTTTGACTTTTACTTTAATAAACCTTTCAGAATGGAAATAATTTTTCTTAAATGATTCTGCTGCAATAAAAGATGTGTTTATTTCAAGGCTTTTTATGTTTCTTTACATGCACATAAATGGGTAGGGTGCAGTATTTTAGAACCCACGCCTGAAGAATCAAATTAACAGTAACCAGTCTCTCTTTTATGGTATTGTCTTTTTGCATCTTCTGTTAACCGTAAATAAGTGTAGTCTGCATATTCTTATTGCCTCTTATGTGCTTCTGATTATTTGTGTATCAAATAAATAATTACTTTATGATTTGTTGTTTTATTCATGTTTTGTCATTATTATTTATAATTACCATAAGGATAATTCTGGAATTTTTTGTAAGTCTAACCCTTTTCTTTGTCTCTCTTATCTTTATGTGATCACCTTTTCTGACTTGGTGTTGTTTCCAGTCCATGCTGTCATTGTTTGTGTTCTTGGGTTCATTTCGTACTTTTTAAGTGACATTCAAACACAACAGATGTCTTTTTATGTGGCTCTTTTGCATCTCTAGAGGAATTCCTGACAACACTTTCCAGCATGTGCTATTTTTAATATTTAATATTTCCTTCATTTGTACTCATACTCGTACTCCGCTTATCCGGGACCGGGTCGCGCGGGCAGCAGACTCAGCAGAGACACCCAGATGTCCCTCCCCATACACCTCCTCCAGCTCTTCCAGGGAGAGCCCAAGGCATTCCCAGGCCAGCCGAGAGACATAGTCCCTCCAGCGTATCCTGGGCTGTCCCCTGGGCCTCCTCCCATGGGACGTGCCTGGAACACCTCCCGAGGAAGGCGTCCAGGAGGCATCCGGTATAGATGCCAGAGCCACCCCAACTGGCTCCTCTCGGTGTGGAGGAGCAGCGGCTCTACTCCGAGCCCCTCCTGGATGGCCAAGCTCCTCACCATATCTCTAAGGGAGTGCCCGGCCACCCTACAGAGGAAGCTCATTTCAGCCGCTTGTATCCGGGATCTCGTTCTTTCGGTCATGACCCAAAGTTCATGGTCATAGGTGAGGGTAGGAACGTAGACCGACCGGTAAATCGAGAGCTTCGCTTTTCGGCTCAGCTCTCTCTTCACCACAACGGACCGGCACAGCGCCCCCATTACTGCGGCAGCCGCACCGATCCATCTGTCAATCGCCCGCTTCATTCTTCCCTCACTCCTGAACAAGACCCCGAGATACTTGAACTCCTCCACTTGAGGCAGGAACTCCCCTCCAACCTGAAGAGGACAAGCCACCCTTTTCTGGTCGAGTACCATGGCCTCGGACTTGGTGGAGCTGATCCTCATCCCAGCCGCTTCACACTCGGCTGCGAACCGCCCCAGCGCATGCTGTAGGTCTTGGCTAGAGGGGGCCAGAAGGACTACGTCATCTGCAAAAAGAAGAGATGAAATCCACTGGTCCCCAAACCAGACCCCCTCCGGCCCTTATGGGAAGAAACCTGTGCCATCAGAAACTGAATTTGAATTGCTCTGACTGAACTTGTATGTGTTTTAGTTTGAAATAAATGCCTTGGTTTGAAAATGAATTTCACTAAACTGAAACTGAATTTAATGGTTTGCAACTGAATTCACTTGCTTTTAAAATGCGTTTCGTTGTATTACAAATTCAGTTTGACTACTTTCACTTTCAGGTCTGTAATTCAATTTCAGCTCCAAAATTCACATTTTTGTGTCACACATCCGGGTTCTTGAGGATAGCCACAGATTAATCAAACACAGATTCATCGATTTACGTTTCACAACAGGTTAAACTTCCTTTACGGTATGTTGAGCTGCAGCAGTGCAGCATACATGAGCTTGGCGGACGTCAATCACCAAGTCAAATGGCCATCTATAAGAAGCGTCATGTAAACAAATGATGGTCAAACCGCAACACTTTTGCTACCTGTAGCTATTAGCTAAACATGCCAGAGTAGCATAGTGTGCCGCCGGTGTTACGTCGGTCTGTGTTTCCCCCGCCCTTACCTCAGCGTAACTTCTGTTGCCTAGAAACCGTGTTGTTGTGAAGCGCAGAGCTTTGAAGCCAAACAAATGGAGCCTGGTTAATAACGCTGTCTCTACTGTAAATAACTACACGGTTTTTAGTTAACCTTTTTACATATTGCTGATGGCTTATAATGCTGTTTTGTTTTAAAATGTTATTCTTTTATGATCTTGTTCATTGTTCAGCCATTTAAAATGTTGAAAATATTTTTTGTGTTCATAGATATAAAAATCCAACACTAGATAAAATACATTGATGACAAATACCATTTGTTTAATTTATTTGTAAAGCTTTCAACAACTTAAACACTAACATATTAACTTTAGGGACAAAGTTTAAATCAGTTTATTTGCAGAGCATAATAATAATATTAATTAGAATGCAGACCTTAATTTGGACACAGCAATAGTGAATGATATCCGTGAATCAGTAAATCTGTGTTTGATTAATCTGTGGCTTCAAGGACCCGGATGTGTGACACAAAAAACTGGATTTTGGAACTGAAATTGAATTTCAGACCTGAAAGTGAAAGTAATCAAACTGAATTTTCAATACAAAGCAAAGCAGTTTTCAAAGCAAACTACCTCCCGCACAAGCTCAGGCTCCTTCCCCCTCAGTGAGGTGACATTCCACGTCCCTAGAGCCATCCTAAGCATCCGGGGATCGGGCCGCTGAGGTCTCCACCTTCGTCCGCCACCCAATCCTTCATTTGTTGTTTTATGAATCAAATTTGCAGTCATTATGTGACTTCAACCTAAACTCTGTAGCTCTAAGGTAAATATGACCTCTCTCTTTATAGGTGTATTCTCCTCCAGGGACAGCCTAGCATTAATAGCACGGCATGCAGAACTTTGTGTCATAGTTTTGTAATGCCAAAAGCATTTGCAGATGCTCAGAGCATTTTTGAGAAACAACACACTACGAGCAACAGGAAATTAAGGTGTCAAATTGGCAATGTGACCTATTAGATCATCAAGCTTAGGAGTGCCTATCCTAAAACTGGAATGACTTGTTAGGCCAAGTGTAGCAAGTTGTTGTAAAATATAATAAAACCACACTTCGAACTCTGCTTCCTGCTTTTGACATAAAGAATCAATTTTATCCTAGTAACAAATCAGATTCTTGACTTTCAAAACATTAAATAAGAGATATTTCCAATAACCATCAGGCCAGTAGAATTGAAGAGAGTTTTATTTAATATTTAAAGCAAGGCTGGATGTTAAAGGTAATTTTATATGATGCAGCCCTTCCTGGTCAGTAAGAACATTTCAGAAATTTTTACTGACTTACATCAGACAATATCTTTGAACATTGTGTACCTTTAGCTAGTTTTAATTCCAACTACTGAAGCTTTAAATAGCTTTTAACCAGTTGTAATGTCAATACTGGACATCCATAATGTCATTTCTAGCAGTTAAATGTTTTTCTTTTGGATATTTAGAAATGTATTAAAGATGTGTAATATGAATCCTTTTCACAAATCTAAAACAAAACTTATTCCCAGTGAATTTTCTGATATCCATTATGTTCTCGGCCTGATTTCAGCAGGAAATCAGTCAGACCTAAACAAGAAGTGTAATCAAGAACAGGCTGGACAGTGTGCACTTTAAATACATTTTTAAAATGTGAACTGAATTTGACATTTACACTATTTCCCCTCGCCCAGTTTTAGATTGTATTAAATTGTGATTTTGGGTTAAACGAATTATATTCTGGTTTGATTAAACGTTTAGATCCAGGGTAAGTATTGTATAGTATATTGGCTTTCCATAGAGACATCACTTCCTCGACATTTTGTACACTGTGCGCAGACGGATGTGCAGCCACCCTGATAGGGGCCGTTGGATAACCAGGGAGGGTTATTAGTTACACTATTTGTGCTGTGATTGGACGTGGCTTCAAAGTGGGAAGTACGCCGGTGTCTCCCTGGTTGCGCAAGACGCCATTTTGGAGTGACAGTGAAAGATAACGCAAAGATCGGGTTGCTGTCTCTAAAGGTAATAACTGACGGAAAGAAACCTAATTTTATACTGAAATGTTGCTCTGTGTGTGTTGTTTGTCTTTATGTTCGAACTGATTGATTTGAGCGGCGTTTGTAGTGACGTCACGTTGTTCTCTAAGCAGTGACGCGGCAGATCGCTAAGGGCAGCTAGCGCGCTACAGCAGTTCCTGTCACGGCCGATCTAAAAAACAGCAATAGCGGGATCCCATTACCGAGCTTGGCTTCGGTTGTAACTACGTTTGTTAAACTATGTGCGTTGGAAGTCTTCATAATGGGTTGTTGTGCGTCAAGCAGCGCTACGTTTTAAATTATTAACGAATCCAGTTAGCAGCTAGCCGAAGCATCCGCCCTTAGATAAGCTAACGGCTAATGGCTACCTGCCATTTACTTATGAAATTACTCTGTTTATTCTTTTACGAAGACATTTGTTTGGTTTGAGATCGAGCTATTGGCAATCAGTTAAAACTAAACATTTTAGCATTATATGTGCCACTAATGCCAAGTTCACCAGTTGGAAGAGGCCTTTCTCATCGAGTAGCTTGTTAGCTGTTAAGCTTATCCGGGTGAACGAAAGCTGGATCTGTGTAGGGGCCTATGACGTCCACTTTAGTTTCTCCCAGATTCCGTCTTTATTGTTTAAAAGGCGCTGTAACTATTTATTTATGATACCTGATTAGTTAAAAACGCGTCTAAACGTCTGATAGATTAATCTGACTTTAACAATTGAGTAGGAAAATATTTTAGAATTGTTCATTGGCTATAATGTCAACAAAATGGGAAAAGCCGACTCAGTTAAACAGAGAAGTTTAGTTTTCTTTGAGTGTAAGTGCCTTTTAAATCTTATGTTGACTCTTTAATAAAATTCCACTTTTTTGTAGTACAGTACTTCACTTGATGTATAGATTTTGCTAACATACTTATGTCAAAACAGAATTTTATATGGAATGACTTCTATTAATGTTAGGGTATACAAAATAAATGTAACTGGGTAAAAAACTGGTTTTACATCACGTTCAAATTATTAAAATTTAAAGGGAACAAAGCATGCACAAACATGTGACATGAGTGAATTTTTGTTTTGATAGTTACTTGAAATATTAATTTCAGCTATATTGAGTTAATTATTATTATTTTTTTAGAATGTTCAAGTGATTTGTCGGGCCTAAATTTAAAGGTTCTGCATTGCAACATTCCTAAATAGAGAAGACCCTTCCTTCTTTAAAATAAAGGTGCTTTGGATGTAAATCTAATCTTTTGGTATGGAGATTTCAGCCTAATTTACTTGCTCATCAGTATGTATGTTTGGGGTTCTACAGTTTACTAATCTCTGCAGAACATACTTAATATGCTGCTGCAATAAATGTTAAGTGGGTTTGACAGTAGGTTCTATCTGATTCTGATAAAACTTAACTTAAAACATTGCTTGATCTATCTAGCTAGCTAAAAACATAGCATAATGTATATTTTAACACCAGTTTTTAAGTCTTTACATTCTCATGAGTTCTCCTGATTCCTAGAATTAGTATAAACGTTAACATCTTTCAGTGACTGGTGTTTCAGCCAGCTTTTGGCGTTGTGCTGGACTTGGCAATACAGATGATTGCAGTGTGCGTTTTCAGGAGTTAAATCGTATAACTTGTGGGTAAATATACTGTTAAATTGGTTAAAAGATAATTTAGAGTTCCTGGGCAATTGGTATCTTCATTTGCTATCCCCAGGTTACACTTTTGTCCAGATGTACTTTCATTTTGTACTCCTAAACAGGACATTGTACTTAACCATTGTGTACTAATTTATTATTCATGGCAGTTAAATAGTTTTGATGGATTATTACGATAAATAATCAAATAATTGATAATCTCTTATATAACTAATTTGTTATTTTATGAAGGTTCTCAATATAGGTATCGAACTTATAGAAAAGGTGTCTTTTATATATTAGGATGTTTGAAAACAGATTTTGTTGGAGGGTTTGGGTTAGAACACCCTGCTCCCATCTCTTGGAGATCACTTTTTCCTCTCGATGGATGCCACACAAAAAAGTGAGAACCTAAAGATGTTGCCCTCCTAACAGCCTTTCTTTCTTCTTTTACAGCTTTGCCACCATGGGAAATGTATTTGCAAGCTTATTCAAGGGCCTGTTTGGCAAAAAGGAGATGAGAATTTTAATGGTCGGCCTCGATGCTGCTGGAAAAACAACAATTCTATATAAACTGAAGCTTGGAGAGATAGTCACCACCATTCCTACTATTGGTATGGGTTCTTTGATCAAATGACAGGTTTTGTTATCACTGTTTGTCTGGCTGGTACGATGTGTATCTGTACAGATAACAAACATGTTTTATGTGATCCCTAGCATTAAGGATTATGGATTGTTAACAAAATTAGACTATTTACCTAAATCTTAAATGTGGTTTAAACTTTTTATCAGCTTTAATAATTGAATGTAATCGAAGATCTTGTTTGAGACCATGAAGAAGTGTCTCAGAATTTTAGTCCTTGTGTCAGAAATAGTATTACTGACTTCTGTAGTGTTTGTATAATGCACAGAATTAGGCATAGCTGAACTTGTATTTAGCTGAATAGTTTCAAAAAAGTTAAACTGCATGCTGGTTGGATTTCAGGGTTCATGTGCTACAAGCTCAGTTTTCAGGACCATGACTTTTAAAAAAAAAATTTCAGTCAGTGACTCATCAGTGCTTTTTTCTTCTCCTCTGTACAGGTTTTAACGTTGAAACGGTAGAATACAAGAACATCAGCTTCACAGTGTGGGATGTGGGCGGTCAGGACAAAATCAGGCCGCTGTGGCGCCACTACTTCCAGAACACTCAAGGTGAGGGGTGATTTCATCTTGGCCTGCGGCGTGGTCAGTGTGCAGTACCGCCCTTGGGTGGCTTTGTTGGTGTATCGAAGATGATCTTAAAGCAAGTGATCCAGTGACTCATGCACCATTGTTCCATTCTCAAAGGATGTATTGTGTGACTCCTCCCTTCCTGAAATCTAATTCATCAGTAAAAAACATGGTACTATAGAGTGTAGTTGCTGTCTTGTTGTGTTGATTTAAAAAAAAAATAATAATAATACATATATACACAGTACAGACCAAAAGTTTGGACACACCTTCTCATTCAAAGAGTTGTCTTTATTTTGATGACTATGAATATTGTAGCTTCACACTGAAGGCATCAAAACTATGAATTAACACATGTAGAATTATATACTGAACAAAAAAGTGTGAAACAACTGAAAATATGTCTTATATTCTAGGTTCTTCAAAGTAGCCACCTTTTGCTTTAATTACTGCTCCGCACACTCTTGGTATTCTGTTGATGAGCTTCAAGAGGTAGTCACCTGAAATGGTTTTCACTTCACAGGTGTGCCCGGTCAGGTTTAATAAGTGGGATTTCAAGCCTTATAAATGGGGTTGGGACCATCAGTTGTGTTGTGCAGGAGGTGTATACAGTACACAGCTGTTAGTCCTGCTGAATAGACTGTTAGAATTTGTATTATGGCAAGAAAAAAACAACTAAGTAAAGAAAAACGAGTGGCCATCATTACTTTAAGAAATGAAGGTCAGTCAGTCCGAACAATTGGGAAAACTTTGAAAGTGTCCCCAAGTGCAGTTGCAAAAACCATCAAGCGCTATAAAGAAACTGGCTCACATGAGGACCGCCCCAGGAAAGGAGGACCAAGAGTCACCTCTGCTGCGGACAATAAGTTCATCCGAGTCACCAGCCTCAGAAATCGCAGGTTAACAGCAGCTCAGATTAGAGAACAGGTCAATGCCACACAGAGTTCTAGCAGCAGACACATCTCTAGAACAACTGTTAAGAGGAGACTGTGTGAATCAGGCCTTCATGGTAAAATAGCTGCTAGGAAACCACTGCTGAGGACAGGCAACAAGCAGAAGAGACTTGTTTGGATTAAAGAACACAAGGAATGGACATTAGACCAGTGGAAATCTGTGCTTTGGTCTGATGAGTCCAAGTTTGAGATCTTTGGTTCCAACCACCGTGTCTTTGTGCGGCGCAGAAGAGGTGAACGGATGGACTCTACATGCCTGGTTCCCACCGTGAAGCATGGAGGAGGAGGTGTGATGGTGTGGGGGTGCTTTGCTGGTGACACTGTTGGGGATTTATTCAAAATTGAAGGCATACTGAACCAGCATGGCTACCACAGCATCTTGCAGCGGCATGCTATTCCATCCGGTTTGCGTTTAGTTGGACCATCATTTATTTTTCAACAGGACAATGACCCCAAACACACCTCCAGGCTGTGTAAGGGCTATTTGACCAAGAAGGAGACTGATGGGGTGCTGCACCAGATGACCTGGCCTCCACAGTCACTGGACCTGAACCCAATCGAGATGGTTTGGGGTGAGCTGGACTGCAGAGTGAAGGCGAAAGGGTCAACAAGTGCTAAGCATCTCTGGGAACTCCTTCAAGACTGTTGGAAAACCATTTCAGGTGACTACCTCTTGAAGTTCATCAACAGAATGCCAAGAGTGTGTGGAGCAGTAATCAAAGCAAAAGGTGGCAACTTTGAAGAACCTAGAATATAAGACATATTTTCAGTTGTTTCACACTTTTTTGTTCAGTATATAATTCCACGTGTTAATTCATAGTTTTGATGCCTTCAGTGTGAAGCTACAATATTCATAGTCATGAAAATAAAGAAAACTCTTTGAATGAGAAGGTGTGTCCAAACTTTTGGTCTGTACTGTATGCTGAGTTAGAGTCCTTGCTGTGGTCAACTGACTGCTTAAAGTACTGTTGTTTTAAAGGGATTTTGCTTTTAGCATAAGCTCATTGGTTGTACGGGTACAGACCAAATGTCGGCTCCTTCACAAGCAAGGGGATGTCAGCAGAATCAAATTGTCTACTTTTTGAAGAGATGCAAAGCTCTTATTCAGGTATTCCCTTGGGCGCCATGATTAATGAAACCGTTGCAACTTAAAGATCAAGAGGTGGACAATAATAGTTTTAGCAGGCAGGTGAATTATATTCTCATGCTCCGCTTTTAAGTCCTGAGTATGAAATGTCTCTTTCACTGATAACGCTGCATGTCAAATAACTGCCTCAGATCTCATACCTGACATTATGCAATATATCTGTTAAATGTGAACTAATGAGCTTTATAGAGTTATTGATAACAATTAACAAATAGTATGAAAGGAACACAGTTTTTCTCTTTTAAATCTAGAAAGTGTCAAAGTTTAAACAGTATCGGTCAGTTTATGTTTTCCTATGCTTATTTTTAAAATCATGTCAGTTTTATATTATCTTTTACTTTGTTGATCTGCTTTGAGTCACATCAGGCAATATTTTTAAATATATAATCTATTTTTTTTATACCATACTGCCATGATGTAGCTATTGTTGCTGATGTGGCAAGTGAATAAAAACAATTTAGGTTGAACTAAATTGTTTTTATTCACTAAAAATCTGTTTCCTTCAAGCAGAAATCTGGAGTAGAAATCTGGTTCGTTTGCCATTTACTGATCTGAGAGCAGTTTTCTTGCTATCTTGAAGTTCACAAAAATATTTAAGCAGCAGTTTGGGTTCAAGCTGAACTTTGTGTGAATTCTTCTATTTGCGTTACTTGTCTCCCAAATGCTGCTTTATTAGGCAGCACAGTAGGTATGTTTACATGTCATGTTCATTTGTATAACCCTGAGGTAATTTTGGTCGTTAAATGTCAGGCAGCTATAAGAAACTTGAGTTAAGTATCGATGTAGCGGTCTATGAATCCGCTCTGTATTCAGGACATAAATGAGAAAATGCAAAACAAAGGAAATGTGTTGCCAGTGTTTTCTAAAAGGCAATATCTGCTCAGATTGAATGTTAGCATTGTTTGTCTCTGCAGGGCTTATTTTTGTGGTGGATAGCAACGACAGGGAGAGAGTGAACGAGGCGCGGGAGGAGCTGTCCAGAATGCTCGCTGAGGACGAACTGAGAGACGCTGTGCTGCTGGTTTTTGCAAATAAACAGGTGAAGTCACATTTTTGGTTCCCTGATCCCTGTAACCTCAACCAGATGTGCTGGTTTGTGCTTTTCTTTCAAATAAAAGTGCATTTCAAGTTGGTCACAAGTTGATACTGAATCCAAAGCAGAATTTAAACCATAAAATGGCTTGAAAAAGAAAATAATTAAATGATTTACTATTAGATCATCTTCAAATAGAAAACTAGTTCTATAAATTGTGAGTCAGAAAACCCCAAGATGTCATAGATTGTTAAAGTAGTCATACAATTCTTCAAAAGAAGCTAAATAGTTTTTCATTCATCAGGAGAATTAAAAATGGTTTAGTTTATATTTTAGTTTTCTAGCAGTAGGCACCAGTAAAGTGTCTCAAACAGGCGTATTTATCGCTATCTGCATCCCCTCCTCCAGGATCTCCCCAACGCCATGAACGCTGCAGAGATCACAGACAAGCTGGGTCTACACGCTCTCCGTCAGCGCAGCTGGTACATCCAGGCCACCTGCGCCACCAGCGGCGACGGCCTGTACGAGGGCCTGGACTGGCTCTCCAACCAGCTGAAAAACCAGAAATGATCCATTCCTCCTGTTTTGTTTTTTCTTTTTTTGTTTGTGGTTTATTTTTAAAAAAAAATTTCTGTTTCGACACTGCTGCAGCACCGGACCCCGGCCCCTCTGCTCCATCTCTCTCCATTACCCAGACCCGGCTCTTTCTTTCGAGAACTTCCTTCCTGCTTTCTCCTCTTCGTCTGTGCTCTAGGGGCTCGAGCCTGTGCTGCTTGTGTCTGTGTGTGTGGGTGGGTGGTGTGTGTATAAGAGTGAATGAGTGTGTGTTCAGCGGGTGTGTGTGGGCGTGAAGGCGTCTCTGTGTGTGTGTCGGCTGGGATTGGGAGTAACCCTGGCGTGCCTTTTACACACCTCCTGTGGAATCAGCAGTCTGGTTTTCAAGATCCTTCTCCATCCACTGACGTCGGCCTCCTCCCCGCTCGGCCTACCCCCACTCTCAGTCTTGCACGGCCCCCTTCTCCCCACCCTAACTCTGCAGAGAAGGCATGGTTTTCATATGGCAAAGAAAGAGCAAGGGTGTAAGCTCTCTCCCTCTTCTCTTTAGTCTGATCTGTGTTAATTAGAAAAGCTCACCCAGTGTGGATTGAATGCTCATTAAATGGTCATTTTAACCTCCTCGATTTCGAAACCCACCAGTAAGAGATTCAGTAAATTGCATCTTAACCTGTATCAGGTCACAGCAAATCAAAAAAGCAGACAATGTTGGAAAATGTAAAAAAAAAAAAACAACAGTTCATCCTCGATCATTCTAGTGTCATTTGAAAATCATGCTCTTTGTTTTATTATTATATTGGAAATATAGCAGGTTATTCTTATTGATGGCTCTCCAGTGGACACTAACTTTCTCCCCAAAGCACAAGGCAAGCCAACAATCTTCAAAACAAAATAAAAATTAAATTCTGTCATTTTCTCGTCTTTTCAGCTTCCTTGGTAGTCCTCCTTTAATTCCCCGGAATAAATTGGATTTTTGAGTCTGATAAATCATTCTGACGGTGTTCCCACTCTGTTGTACTTAAGCCTGAGAACAAGGGCTTCACATTATTCCTTTAAGAGATGTTACATGTTTGTTTTTCTGTCATTAGTTTTAGCATTTATATTGTAAAATGACTGCTGAACCAAATGCATTTGAGCAGTGTGACAAATCCTGAGCATGGACGTAGTAAGAGCACCTCTGAGGGCCTGAGCTGATTTTTCTTTTTCCTTTCTTTGCCAACGATTGATAGTTTTTCTTTGAAACCTGAAAGCATCCAGCTGTTTAGTTTTCATAGTTGGGATGAAGGATTGGCACCAAAAATGAAGGCTCTTGAACTGTGAACGGTCTAGACAAGAAGAAAGGAAAAGTGGCTGGAATGTCTGGGTGTTGACAGGTTAATACTCCTCAATGATATTGCTGCATACTTTAAGATTGAGGAGTACAACACCAGTCCTCCTCCTCTTCCTCCTCCTCTGTTGGCAGCGAGCTGGAAGGACTCGGTGGTAGACCTGTCGAGGGGAATAGGTGTGCAGTTACTTGGTGGTGAGACTCGGCAGGCGTCCTCAGTGTTGAACCATGGGGGTTAAAGCTGGCACTTCTGTCAAGAATGATTGTAAATCTGTAAGTTCCCCTGTAAACTGTTTCTGTGGGGATTTCCTGAACACATTAATAAACATGATTTGATCCAAACTCAAAGAAAACTCTGGTTTTAATCATCAAATATCAAAGACCAAACGTGGTCCATATCTTTGCTTTTTTTTTTTTTTTGTTAAAACATAAATAAATGAACTGTAGTTAAATTTTATTTGGTAGGTCACAGTTACACAAAGCTAAAATTAAACTTCAATGATTTGCTTAAATTGTTTGGGTTTTTACAAGTACTAATTAAATCTTTATCCAAATTCAGACTATTATATAATTTTTACATCTAAAAATACACCCTGTAAAAAAAACTTCTTTTGAAACAAAATGTAGTTGAGTTAACATACCTGTTTGCATCTTCCTTTTACCAAACGTCTGGTTAAGAAACAAGCTGCTCCCCAGTTTCTTTTCAGATCCAACCTCTTGAGGATGACAAAGGACCATGTTTATAGGAAAATCAGTCTCCAAAACCTGACATTTTTCATAACCACTGAATCTAATACTTACTTTCAGAAATACTGAATGATAAAATGCACATGTTATAGTAATAAAACATGAATTTACTTTCACAAATGTTTAAAATTGACAAAGTTGCATATTTTCTATAAATTGTCTTGGAACAGTCATCACACTGCTGATGTTTTAAAATTCAACAAACTGGAAAATAAAACACGTGAACTTTATTATTAACTTAAAGAGTAGCTGTTATTTTTTCTTTACCAGATAATAAAGCAACTACGAAAGAAATAGAAGGCACAAAAAAGCTAACATTTTTAAATCCACTGGAAGCTGTTTAACACAAACTGGCAACAATACATAAAGCAAATAGAAAACATTCAGGTAGTTTGTTGAAAAGGAATTCGTCAGAGATTTAGGCAAAAAAGCCCAACAATTGTTCAAATTGACTGAAAATTTTAAGAAATGAAGTAATGGAGCTGTGAATTGTTTTTACTAAAGGGACTGATAAAATTTTATTTCATTCTTGTCAGTCCAATATTTTTTATCTTATGTGGTGGATGTATTGCTATCTGATGATCCTTGTGTCCTTGTGTAAATGTGGCTTTTACCTTTCACAGGCCTCACAATGAATGTCAGGTTCCTCTAGGTAAATATTTCATGAGTAGCCACTTTTCAAAATAATAATAAAAAAGTAAAGGATAAAGTATTGTGTATAAAAGGTGCAACAGTCTTTTCTTTATTCCTTCCGTCTATCCATCCATCCATCCTGCAAGGATTCAGGTTATAGACAATGGATGGAGATATATATATTTATATATTTTTAAGTTTTGAAGGGACAGCAAAACTGTCAAATTAATTCATCACATAAGTCTTTACATGCAAAATGGTTTAACAACTTGTCATAATATGTCAAGCATATTTTTATACATTTCCATTAGACTTGCTTTCTAAATCTGTCCTGAACTGGTAAAATTGCTCTCAGGTGAATCTTGACTTTCTCCAATGAAGGGAAATGTGTGAAGGATTAGATCAACCAATGATCAATCAGTTTTCTGAAAAAGCTCTAATGTGCATCTCATGAACCATCAACTGGCAAGTATATATAGCTGGAGCACAACACAATGTTACAATGTCTGAGATTGGAAGGACAAGGAATTGGATGGGGTCAATAGGCGAGAAGGAGAGAGAGAGAATGAGGCTGCATTGCAGAGGAGAAGGAGGCAAAACAGAGCAAGAAGCAGAAGAGGCCGAGGACATATGCATGTTCCTGATTAGATAAGAGCAACACTTGTTGACCATGTTCTCAGTCTTTCAAAGTCTGAAGCTTGTCGAAGGGTGCAGCCAAATGCTGGGAGAACAACTGTGTCAATCATTCAGACTTTTAATCAGCAGAACAGGTATGTAATTGACAAAATGCAATGTATTGTAATACTTTATTACATACTGTATTACATTGGATTAAAATACGGTATTACTGCATTGCTTTATGTAATGCATCATACAGTATTACAGCATTCTTAACACAGTGACATTTTATCTTACCTAAATGTGTGTTTTGCATTACTATATATTTGTTTCCACATAGGACTGCAAGACCCGTTTTCAAACCTGAACAAGAGGAGGCTATTTGCAACATGATTGTAGAAAAACAGCGCCATAAGACTAAGGGAGATAAAGACTGCCATTATAGAGGATGACTATATCTTTGAAAACATCCAGTCAGCATCTCAATCATTGACAGGGTGCTGAAAAACCCCCAAATGAATATGAAACAGCTGTACACTGTTCCACGTGAAATAAATAGTGAAAGAGTGAAGAAGCTGTGCTACCTGTATGTACAGGTAAAACATGTACGAGCATGCACTAACTGTACCTCACAGTAAACAGTGCAGTAAAATGTGACCTTCACACATTTGCTGTGGCTGTAAAAAGAAGATGCCACATGTGCTGTATACATTGTTATATCCAAAATGACAATGCGTGTAAACCATAAAACTCATTTTGTGTCTTCTGGATATAACATATATTGGAACTGGAAGCAAGTGAACCACCGCACAGCTTCATCTAGATTGATGAGGCAGGCTTCAGCCTAACGAAACGCAAAAGGCATGGTCGAAATATCATCTGTCACAGAGCTACAGTTAATGTGCCAGGCTAACAGGGCGGGGACATAACCATGGGTGATGCTATCTCTGAGAATGCTGTAGTTATATGTTCCCCATATTGGGCCATACAATACAGAGCGTCTTGTCATCTTTTTAGACACCCACTACAGGGATCACATCCCTGAACAAGAGAGGGGTCAGACTGGAGCTGACTTGCTAAAGTATGTGATAGTTTGGGCTAATGCCAGTTTCCATTGCTCTAATATCATCGAGCAATGGTTTGTGACTCCCAACAGGATGCTGATGGAGTTCTTCTCACCCCACTCTCCATTCCTTAACCCCTCTGAGGAAGTTTTTTCAGCGTGGAGATGGAAAGCATATGATCGCCAGCCACATACACAGTTGACCCTTCTGGGTGCTTTGGATGCAGCATGTGAACATAACAGCAGATGCCTCCAGAGGCTGGATAAGACACTCAAAAAGATTTTTCCCATGCTGCATCGCAAGAAAAGGTATTCGTTATGAAGTGGGTGACAATCTGTGGCCCAACAGATAGGACTGCACTGTAATTCCTACAGCACAGCTTGTAAGGAGATTGTCCCATGTTCACATTTCTACTTTTTTTTTCTTTGTGCCATGCAGTGCTGTCTTTTCCTTTCTGTGTCACAATGACATGTTCTGTCAACAAATTACAGTACAAACAATAAAAGCGTAAAATGTGAATCTTGTCCAGTCTCTCACAATCAACCTCCCACATACACTAATAACAATAATTGTCGTCAAAGCTTTAGCCATAGTTTCAGAACAGCCCTCCAGAGTACAGTTATATACAACATGACTAAGTACTTTGAGTGTCTTTTTTGTACACAATAATGCAAAGACTTGTTATTCTGATGGCAATGGCATGTTTACTGATGGGTGTTTACTTCTGAGAGATGAAGTAAGGATTTTGAGCAAGAGACTGGCTTTTCCAAGCAATCCATGGTGCTTTGCTATCTGTACAAATTGTTTTAAGAAATTTAAGTTAATTAGTTTTGCAATCATCAAGGATGATTTGAGAAATTTACCAAAGTGACCAAGAAAAATTGTAATGCATATTTTTACCAAGGTTGGCTCTGTCACCAGAACAATTGTTTGTTTAATCTTATTTATGGTGAGGGTTTTTTTTTTTTTTTACTAAAATGTCAAAGGCCCACATTTTCTCCAGGTTATACTGTAGGAAAAAAAAACATTAAAACAGTTTCAAAACACTAACAAGATCAGTCAAAAAAGAAACACGGTGGTTACGAGTGACCTCACTGACCGAAAGGGGCGCGGCTTGAAGTCCGCACCTGTGGGACAGGCCCCGCCCAATCTGACGTCTCTTCATCAGGTATTTGTTCGCACTGGAAAAAGAAACGTTGCATTGAGTATTTAAATTTAGAAATCAGACTCAGATGCCAGAAACCAACCGAGAGATGCCGCGTTCATTGTGGAGGTAGGAGCTCAGGTGGAACACCGTGGGACACAGGTGAGGTCTGAACTTCAAGTTAGCGCCGTAATGTCACTTTAATGTGACATAGGATACATATTTTGCCCAGTTTGAGTTGAAACTCTTATCAGGAAGCTACAGTAATCTGCCATTTCTCATAATTCACAGGGTTTAAGGTGTCTTGTTTTCCTTAATATCAGTTGGTGGTTGTTTCAGGGGGGTTCCCTTACATGACTAACTCATGAAACTTGTTCTTAAGTGTTTATGATTTATGAAAAGGCATCACACTGAAGGTTTTTAGTTTAAGAAAAAATGACAGACTGGCTTACTTTTTACAATTCCTCTTTACAAACTGGAAAGGCTGAGACGCTAAGTTTTACACTATGGATAATTTTATATTTTTACACCTTCAGTTTGTGTACACGTCTTCGGGTGTTGTCATGCGTGTTTGTGGAAATGATAGGTCCAGATTTGTTTCTGGCTTGCTGCCACATGCGTTTTCTAGAAACACAAACTCAACTGTGCTGTTGTTCCTGCAGCTCTGTTTTCTAAAGCCTGAGATTTACCGCTTTTCATTTTTCTGGTTTCACGTAATTTGCAGCAACGACTGCATGAAAGATGCCAACCAGTCTCACAAATGTCTGGGGCAGTTTGTTTTCATTACATAAGATATGCCAAAACAAAAGTCTGGAAAATAAGGTTATTTTTGAAAGTTATCAAAAAATAACAAACTTTAACCACTTTTCTGCCCATTTTGAAGCGTGAAGGTTTGCAAAAGTTTCAAACCAACTTTTATTTAAAACCGCTAACAATTGTTTCCAACAATCAATAAATGGATGGATCCATGGAGGACTGCAGGGATGGAGGGATAGAGAAATGTATGGATGGATGAATGCATGGGCGGACAGATGGACAGGGTGGATGTATTTATGGATAGATGGGTGGATGGTTGGATTAATGCAATGATTGACTGATGCAAGGATGAAATAATTTAGTTAGGAAGGCATGGATGGATGGATGAATTAATGTATACAGAGATGGAAGATGGATATTTCTATTGATCTCTTTTATGTATACTGTATATATGCACAACATTTCATTGAAGCTGCCAAAAAAGTCAGCAACTACCTGGCTGTTGAGGTTGTGAAAATGTTGGTGTCATATGGATTGTTTGTTTATTGTCTTTTAAAATCAAGAAAAATAAGTTATTTGAGTTAAAAGAAGCATTTTGAGCAAAAATTTTCCTACAGTGTTTTCAAACATATATATTGTCACACTCACCAAATCCTTTGAATAAAGAAAGACCCAACAAACTATTTGCATATGCATTTCCACTTGCTCTCTCCAGCATAACAGCCTGATTTCCTCCTCCTCTGCCTCTTAGGCCAACAGGATGGAGGTGGCACATACCTCGAGAAAAGCTTTTGAGGGCTCCTTAATGAAGAATTCATCACCTGGGGAAGAGGTGTCGCTGGGCATCTCCACTTTAACCTTGACTCCTCTGATACCTGAGTCACCACCTGTCCGCCGCTCCCAGCCCATCTCAATCACCTCAAACAGGTATGACCAGCAGCAACAGCGACACTCACTCTGGCTGTTTCACAGGCAGCACATACAATAGGGTGTTGAGTCACTGGGTTCCTGGAGGGGTCCTGTGTGCTGACTGAACAGGAAGTCAGCTGCTGTTTAAGAAGAGCACATTTCTTGAGAAGGTAGAGGATGCTGTTAAAGATGACAAGTTGAGGCAGGACTTTGGAACTTTTTAAACTTTCTTTATTTGAGAAGGGGTGATGCACATTAATAAACATGATGTCAATGTGTCAGATTCAGCCACATAGGCTTATTTTCATGCAGTTCCCACCATATTGAAGAAGTTCAAAATTACATTACAGAAGACTTAAATTAGTGCAACAGAAAAAGTAAATCTCTTCTAGGATTGTCCTTTATTTAGCTCCATCCAATCAGCTTTGACCATGTTCCCTGTCCGTGCACAAGACAATCGTCACTACCGTGACAGCGGTGATGAAGGAGAAGGGGAGAAAGAATGAGGCTGCAACAAAAACAATATACAACAAAAAGAGTCTTCTACAGATAGCGTGTAATAGGTAGGGCTGAAGTTTCCTAGAGCACCTTCTTTCACATGTTTCCTATATTCTTACATGGCTTATGGAAAACTACAGCAAAGGCTTTCTTCCTGACGCTTTTATTCTCACATTTTTTTTTGGGTGCATGACTAATACTTGTCCTGTTTACATATTTTCCTAGATGAGCAGTGGATCTCTACAACTCCTCCAGAGTTGCCATAGGCCTCTTGGCTGATTCTTTGAATAATCCTCTCCCTGCCCAGACTGCCAGATTAAGTGGCTTATGTGTTTAACATTGGTCCTGTCCAAAGCTTTGGACCTTGTCTAGAATGTAGATTGGACATCTTGTTTTAGCAAATCATGTGACTCTAGAAAGCCTGTGGCAATATATCTCATGTAATTTACTGATAGATGTTTCATATAGGGTAAAAATCACTTTCACATGCACAAAGGGTGGAATTTTTAGTATTTTTGGGAAGGAAGGCTCAAGTAGACAAGTCAAATATATTTACACAGTTGAGACTTATGTTTTGCAACTTTCTTAATTTCCCTTTCTGTTTTTTTTTGTTACCAAATATTACTTATTAAATCAGTTCTTTGTCTAATTAAATAAAGTAAAAGAAATCCACCACATGTAAAATTACTTTGCACATAAAGCTCCTCTTTAAAATGTTACTATGAATTTCTTTTTCATTTTTTAGGAGCAAAGGAGGTGAATTCTTGTCTCCCTCTGTTTCCCCTATACCAAATCCTTTTCCAGAGCTGTGCAGTCTCCCCCACTCTTCATTGCTCAACAGTTCGCTTCCATCAGAATCAAGTGACAAATGTGTGAGTATTGATGCTGAACAGCAATGTCGGTGATAAATGTGCAATAACCACTTTAAGAAAAATAATGAATAAATCCAGCAAGATCAGTCGCTAATGCATGAATGGTGTCCTGGGTGAACCCCTCCTCTTGTTGCTCCCCAACCAAAATTATCTTCATTTCTGGATTGAGATAAAAATGCAGGGCAGTTTCACACAACACATACAGGTCCTTCTCAAAATATTAGCATATTGTGATAAAGTTCATTATTTTCCATAATGTAATGATGAAAATTTAACATTCATATATTTTAGATTCATTGCACACTGACTGAAATATTTCAGGTCTTTTATTGTCTTAATACGGATGATTTTGGCATACAGCTCATGAAAACCCAAAATTCCTATCTCACAAAATTAGCATATCATTAAAAGGGTCTCTAAACGAGCTATGAACCTAATCATCTGAATCAACGAGTTAACTCTAAACACCTGCAAAAGATTCCTGAGGCCTTTAAAACTCCCAGCCTGGTTCATCACTCAAAACCCCAATCATGGGTAAGACTGCCGACCTGACTGCTGTCCAGAAGGCCACTATTGACACCCTCAAGCAAGAGGGTAAGACACAGAAAGAAATTTCTGAACGAATAGGCTGTTCCCAGAGTGCTGTATCAAGGCACCTCAGTGGGAAGTCTGTGGGAAGGAAAAAGTGTGGCAGAAAACGCTGCACAACGAGAAGAGGTGACCGGACCCTGAGGAAGATTGTGGAGAAGGGCCAATTCCAGACCTTGGACCTGTGGAAGCAGTGGACTGAGTCTGGAGTAGAAACATCCAGAGCCACCGTGCACAGGTGTGTGCAGGAAATGGGCTACAGGTGCCGCATTCCCCAGGTCAAGCCACTTTTGAACCAGAAACAGCGGCAGAAGCGCCTGACCTGGGCTACAGAGAAGCAGCACTGGATTGTTGCTCAGTGGTCCAAAGTACTTTTTTCAGATGAACGCAAATTCTGCATGTCATTCGGAAATCAAGGTGCCAGAGTCTGGAGGAAGACTGGGGAGAAGGAAATGCCAAAATGCCAGAAGTCCAGTGTCAAGTACCCACAGTCAGTGATGGTCTGGGGTGCCGTGTCAGCTGCTGGTGTTGGTCCACTGTGTTTTATCAAGGGCAGGGTCAATGCAGCTAGCTATCAGGAGATTTTGGAGCACTTCATGCTTCCATCTGCTGAAAAGCTTTATGGAGATGAAGATTTCATTTTTCAGCACGACCTGGCACCTGCTCACAGTGCCAAAACCACTGGTAAATGGTTTACTGACCATGGTATCACTGTGCTCAATTGGCCTGCCAACTCTCCTGACCTGAACCCCATAGAGAATCTGTGGGATATTGTGAAGAGAACGTTGAGAGACTCAAGACCCAACACTCTGGATGAGCTAAAGGCCGCTATCGAAGCATCCTGGGCCTCCATAAGACCTCAGCAGTGCCACAGGCTGATTGCCTCCATGCCACGCCGCATTGAAGCAGTCATTTCTGCCAAAGGATTCCCGACCAAGTATTGAGTGCATAACTGTACATGATTATTTGAAGGTTGACGTTTTTTGTATTAAAAACACTTTTCTTTTATTGGTCGGATGAAATATGCTAATTTTGTGAGATAGGAATTTTGGGTTTTCATGAGCTGTATGCCACAATCATCCGTATTAAGACAATAAAAGACCTGAAATATTTCAGTTAGTGTGCAATGAATCTAAAATATATGAATGTTACATTTTCATCATGACATTATGGAAAATAATGAACTTTATCACAATATGCTAATATTTTGAGAAGGACCTGTATGTACTGTCCTTATTCTCAGCAGCAAGTAAGGGGCACCAACTCTCCATTGACTGTACATGCATAAAAGCAATAGAAAACTGCCCACCACTGCCTAAGTTGTAAAAAGACATAAATCCGTCCATCAGCTGAGCCGTTTACTGAACGTATTCTTACCTACAAGCCATTTAGTCCTATAACTGGTTCACAGCCCAAAGCCGCTAAAATGTAGTATCCATTCCCCCAAATACAGTGGATGCCACAAACTCTGAAAAACACAGTAAAAGGTGATTAACTTTACTATGTAATTTGCCTGATGTCAATCTGGTTTTCTGGATCACAATTATAGGGGAAGACAGTAGTCCTTGACAGTTAAAACCTTCCAGAAGGAGGGAAAGACCCAAAAGGATATTGCGGTTGAATGTGGCCGTTTAGATTGCTTTGTCCAAGCATGTTATTTGGAAAGTTGAGTGGAAGGAAAATGTTTTGCAGAAAGAAAGTTCACCAGGAACAGGGATAACAACAGCTTTGAGAGTAAAGTGAAGTAGAGCCCATTTAAGAGTCTTGGGGAGATTCACAAGGTGTGGATTGCAGCTAGAGTCAATGCCTCAAGAGCCACCACACACAATTTATTCTAGGAATTGGGCTACAAATGTTCCCTTCTTTGTATTAACTCACTCTTGAACCAAAGAACCAAAGATATCAGAAACATCTTAACCTGGGTGTAGTAATGTGAAGTAATTCTTGAATCTGTGATCTAATGTTTGTTGTTGTTGTCGTGCTTTGTTAGAAGCCAAAGCTGTTCTGATGAGGCGAAGTGAGTCAGAGTGCAGTGAGACGTTTCCATAAAAAGATGTTTTCTACCTCCATAATTTTCTCAGGTAGACACAGTCATTATTTCTGCCTAAATAACTCCAGCACTCGCTCAACCAGTCTGTTCTCCTTTGGTAATAGGCTACCTGGTTGGGCAGGTTTGTCGTCTTTTTGCTTTAAAACCTGTTGTTGAGGGGCGCGGTGGTGGCGCAGGGGTATAGCGCGCGACCCATGTACGGAGACCTTAGTCCTCGCATCCATTCACGGGTTCGAATCCTAGCCTTTTGACCCTGGATGCATGTCTTCCCCCTTTCTCTTTACCCCATTCCTATAGGTTCATTTGAAAATAAAGGCCTCTAGTGCCACAAAATGAAAATAAAAACAACAAAAAAACATGTTGTTGGATGCAGACGTTTCACCTGCTCAGATAATAATCTAGCCGGTTCAGTGACCTGTGCACAGTTGATCGCTTGTGTACGTGTACAGCTACGTTTCGGTCCAGACAAATGCAGGGAGAGTTCTAACATTTTAACCTCAGGGAGAGGGAGATGTTTTCTGTCATAAGGACTAAGCCAGCTTCAGCCCAAAATTAGAGGCCAATTAAAGGTTCTGTCTGAGCCGCAAAGCTTATTGGATACAAAGCTTTTGACCTTTATAGGACTTGAAAGGTTCTTAGCTTCACAATTTGACTTTTAAGCTGAAGTTTGGTAATTGTTATGCTCAGTATGAGTCAGTTTTTAAACTAGAACAAAAGCAAAACATTCACAGACAATTTAATTACCTAGAAACTGGACCGCTGGATTTTAGACACATATTTTTGTCAAGTTCACAGTTGCTATTAACCATGTAGTGTATTTCTTTTCTTTTTTAATCTCACAGTGTTAGTTATTTGTTTCTTTCATACATAAAGGCATTAAGATTTCAAGCTAATAATTTTCTCTTCATTTAGCTAATGAAGATCTCCACCCTAACAAGGCAGAAAAATAAATAAATAAATAAATAAATGCTTAATCATACATACCATGAAGTTAGATGGAAGCAATGCTTGCATAAATGAAAGGAAACTGAAAGGAGTTACAGGACTAATCTTTTTAAACATGGTGTTTAAAAATATTTTTTTAATTTTTCCATGTTTTTCAAATTTAATATTAAAATGTTCAAACATAAGAAGTTTGACAAATAAGTCAAAATGAGACATTTGTCATATTGTTCACTGTATAGCCTTAAAAATGACCCTTTACTTACAGAGGGAGGAACAATTAAGTGTCTTTCTTTAAGAATAAAAAAGTATCAGCCCAAGTACTTAGGAGAATAAAATGCAGTGTTTATGTGTTTCATTCTATTGAGAGGTGGACGTAAATAAAATGTGTGACGCGTTTTTTGTTTGAGGCAGCTACTTACTGGAGGTTATTAGTGCTTCATAGACAGCTCCTCTGCTTGTCAGATGGCTCTGCCGTGTCTGTTTGCTGGTTGGTACAAAGGACCAAACCATTGTGCCAACAATGGTTTGATCCCCCCGTCTGTTTGCCTGTGAGTGGAGGTAGTGTGATGTCCGGGGCTGGAAACATGAATTCTGATCTCTACCATAAAATACTGAGTGAAAATTGCCATCCTTGAGTTTGTGATCTTAAACTTAAGCTGTCTTCAGCTATGCCGCAGGACAGTGTTGTGGAAAATTCTTTTTAATGCTCTCACCTTCTTTTTACCTCTCTCACCTATGACCTCTGTGTTTTGTTACTTAGAGGAGATGGGCTCTAAATTCATTAACAGGAGAGTTTTATGGTTAACACTCCCTGAAGTGTTATATCTCCTCATAAATAACTTTGTTACCTCTGACCCGGGGTGGTGTCTAGGGGCTATATTTCCAAACTCTTTTATGTTGAGATAACATCCACATACTGGTATAAATACTGTGTGTAAATTTTGTTCGGGGCTCTGTTTCCCTGATAAAGCTCAGTGACAGGGTCTTCAAACGCTGTATGCCTTTGAATAAACTTATAAAGACAAAGTCCGGTCTTTCTCTTGTTAATGAGTTGTCTTCTCTCCCACTTTGATAAGAAAATCCACAACAACAGTTATCTAAACTACACCACCAAGTCCACCTCTGAATTGCTACTAAAACAGTTTTGGAGTGGCCTAGTCAAAATCTGGATTTAAATCTGATTGATGTGCTGTGCCTTGACCTTATATAGGCTATTCATGCTGGAAAACCTTCAACTGTGTCTGAATTAAAATAATTCTGCAAAGAGTGGGCCAAACGTCTCCACTGTGATCTAAAAGAGTATGAAAGATTAATTGGCTGTTATCTGAAACACTTGATGGCTGTTGCAACCAAGGCTACCACAACCTTGTAGGGGGCATTTACTTTTTCACATAGGGCCAGGTTGGTTTGAACAGCATTTTTTCCTTGATAAATGAAATAATTTGAAAACTGCTTTTTACAATGTTTTTCAGGTTATCTTTGTCTGATATTAGGTCAAAGTTGTTCGATGATCTAAAATATTTGAGTATGACAAAAAAGAAGAAGTATGTAAGGGGGTAAATACTTTTTCACAGCTTTGTTATTGTACCACAGTGTCTCTTTTTAACTAAAGGGGTTGCGTTGAATTTTTCCTTAGCTGATTAAAGTGTATGGAGAGGACAACTCCTCCAGGTCTGTATTGGTTTCCCGCCAAGCAACAGCCAGAGAAGTGTGCCACCTGTTGGTCCAGTCGGCTCACTGCAGCGATCAGGAGAACTGGGCACTCCTTGAACACTTTCCCACCCTGGGCCTAGGTAAACCTGAGGCCTAATTGCACAATAACCAAGGGAAACAAGAGAGGTTTGGTTTACATCTTCATCCTGACTTATTTAGAAAGATGTGTGGAGGACCATGAGATCGTGCTGGAGGTTCAGGCCACCTGGTCTCCGAAGGTCAAGACAAGATTCATGTTCTCCAAAAACTATGCCAAGTATGAGGTCTTCAATAAGCAAACGGTATGTAAAGCTTGAATTCATAATGTTTAGTTATCCTGATTGGCAGATTACATTCTGTGTCGACATGCTGACTAACAGCTTCAGACGCTGGTTCTAGTCTGACATCTGTGCAGCTGCATCATCTAAAACTATTGAAATGGATTGAGTTTCCTATAGCTCTGTGAAGTGAGCCCACACTGCCTTTGTGTCTCCAGAAGGCACAAAGCTTAATGGGCTGTGTGCTCTGAAACAACCTAAGGAATGCAATCAGGAAACAAAATATTAATTTAAACAATCATATCACATTCAAACATTTGGGAAAATAATAGATTTATAAACCCTTGTTTGTAATGTCAGGGAATCTTCAGGGTTAATTAACTTGTTTGTATTATTATGGAAGCCGCAGAAATAATATACAAATGTTTATCTCATGCTTATGTTTAATAGCAATGCACAATGTTTTTAGCTAAAATTGTCAAAGTTTCAATGATTCTTATTGAAACTAAGTTCTTATGATTCGTCCTGCAGTGCTTCTTCCCAGAGGCAATGGTCTCAGACAGCACAGACACCATGAAGAGGATGACATCTCAAGAGTTCATTCAGGTAAAATAAGAACTGTTTGATGTGCAAAAAAAAATTGTGTAGATTTTTATTTAATAAGAAAAATGTAAGGCAGGAAACAACAAAAAGGATTCTGGTAGGAGCATTTTTTTAACAAGAAAATGTTGCATTTACTCCTTAAACAGAATTGAATGTTGTAACGCAGTATGGTGAAGGTGCTGAAATGATGCAGAAACACCTGTGTAGTTGTACAAAGCAGCATAAATATTGGAAGAGCAAAAGGTTTTAATCAAATGTTTTGAAGACCAAACATGCATATTAAATAGCTGAAACTGGAGGAGAAAACGTCTGCAGCCCAACCATCTGAACCTGATCTGTTAAAAGGTGGATTTTGCTGTCTTGACAAACCTGTGTCACAGAACCAGCTGAAGGTTAAATAGGATATATAATGATATTTTAGAACCTGAAAACTTAAGGATTGTGAAAGTATAAAACTTATATTAAAGTTGGCCCTTACATTGATTTGACAAGCAAAAATTACATTTTAAGACAGTGTGAAAACAGAGGAGCCTTTTAATTTTTGCCCATTGAAACAGGGCAACATTATGTGGATAATGGCATGTTGTCTTGAACACTAACATGTGTAGATTTATCAAGGTAAGCACAGAATGGGTAGTTTTCTTGATAAATAAAGAGAGGTGGCTTGAACGATTTTTTTTTTTTTTTTTTGGTGAACCTCATAGACACAGCAGATACATTTTCCATGGGAAAGCAGTGCCTGAGCCAAATGAAGGGGAGAATGTTTAAGTAAAGTTCCCAAGTAATTTAACTTCCCTCCCATCCAGCACGTTTGGCATTTTTTTGAAGGGACTATTTAGGACCAAACAAGTTTCAGTTTTAGTAGCGCAACAGACAGCGTCTTTGGAATAGCGTTTTGCAAGTTAAATTACTGTAATGCAGTTAAACCCTCTCAAGTAAGCCTTAAGCTAGGTTTATACTTGAACCATTGAATATGGAGAGAGGGTGTGCTCACCAACGCTAATGTAACTGCGCTGTCCTGGCTCCTGTGGTTGGGCACCCTGCGCTGTCGTGGCGCCTGGTCATGCACCTCTCAAATTTTGAAATGTGGAGTGGATTGCTTCATTTACTTAATTCAAAATAACCTAATTTAAAGGTGCTCTTGCGGATCTGGTTTGCCTGTACCGGCATCCCTCTATAAGGGATCTCAAAGGTAATGAAAGGGTTCAAAACTCATGGATGCTTAATTAATGCTGCAGTCGGTAAAGAGGAGTCCGTTTGTTGTAAGACATGGAAAAATATGCAGAATCAGTTTGTGAAAGCCAAAAAAGAAAGTCCACGGAAGAAGTGGTGATCCAGGTAGAAACAAACTAGTTCCACCTATCCTAACAGAGTCATAAACAGTTCCTCCTCAGGTATGTTTGCGGTACTGTGCACAGTTATTTTTGATGTGTAATGTCAAGTGTTTTCTTTCTTTTTTACTGAGACTTGCACAATCACTGCATGGCTCACTGATTTATTATAGGCCTTTTTTGTTGTTAGGACGGTTGTGGTGGCCAAACTGGGCTAAACATTTAGGCTTTCAAGGCCCTTCATAGAGTGCCACATTGTTAGGACTTTAAGATACTTTCTCCCAACATCGTCCTCCCTTATGGAACATACAAATCATTGTGAACTTGAATTTCAATTGGACACTTTGCTATCACTATTTTTGTCTTGGAGGCCCGTCGTTTTAGGCTTTGATGGCTGAACTTAGCATTGCAAACAGAACATTCTCGCCTGCCTTGTGCTTTCTCTTTTTCCGTTATTTATTTTTCTTGCAATATTCAGACCAAGTATTTTATGATATATGCTTTAGAAACTGGTGCATTCCAATAATTGTTTACCATTTCATGGTACCTTATCATAATCAATATTATATTCAATATTGAATATTAAAACAAATGTTTGTGGATTCCATCCAATGTGATTCAGCACTACAGTGATCAGTTTTTGTGCTTTATCAATAAATTTGTGAGGTAGATCCAAATTGTGTTTACTCGACAGAAGCTGATGACATCCGAAACAAGTCCTCAGATCCAGGGGTTTCTCTACTTAAAAGGGTACAGTAAGAAGTTTTGGAAGAAGGTGTACTTCACCCTCCGACGATCCGGTCTCTACAGATCCACCAAAGTCTCAAAGAAGGTTGGAGAACTTCTCAGGTTCTCTCCGAAAACTGATGAGTTGCTAAAACTGTACATCTTCACGTAGTGCCTCCCCAACTTGTGTTCCGTATTCTGTTTTTGGGAATCAGGATCCTCGGCATCTGCAGTACACTGCTGATCTGGATGTTTCAAATGTGTACAAAGTGGTTGATGGCTGCAAACTGTACGGAGCTCCTACTGACTTCAACTTCTGTATCAAGGTAGAAAATGTTCAGATATGTTTTGCTCAGTTTATCTTTGTAATTTATAACAAAGCGTTTGATTGTAACCTTGCATGTGGACAGATAGACTCCTAGTGGTGCTCAAGCACTTTCCCTTTTTCCCTATGTGAGAAAAGAGCCCTTTTTGCTGAAAATGCTTTCCTTTTCATACAAAGAGCATCCATGCATAATGCAAAGCCTACATGTTTGTACTCATGAAATCTGAGATGTCAAAGCCTTGTTCTACTAAATCAATAAAAACACAAAATCAACATGGCATTCATGCCCATGATGAGTGGATGCAAACCTCTGAGCAGCTGTATGTGTTTGTATTTGCTCAGCCTAACAGGAATCAAGGCCTAGTTAAGAATTTAAAGATCTTGTGCGCTGAGACTGAACAGATTCGAACGCTCTGGATGTCCGCTATCAGATTGTTCAAGGTAGTTATTCATCATTTTTCCTTAACTGTACTATTTTACCATCTCATTGTGGTAATAAAATACAGACAGCAGTACTAAATAGTAACATTGTCTGTGCTTTTGTGTACTCAGTATAAGAAGCAGCTTCAGTCTAACTTCCAGCTGTCCAAGTTGGCTCTACGAAGCCCAGAAGGCTCAAAGCCCACAGACAGCAAAGTCGGTTTGTCTCGCATGATGCGGCGTAGTGATTAAATGTGCCATTTCTGTATGCTGTGTAGTTAAACTGTTCGTGTGCTTTTTGCAGCCAAATTCGGAGGACAGCCTGGTGGCCATGGACTTCTCAGGGAAAGCCGGAGGACGTGTCATCGAAAACCCAACGGAGGCGCAGAGTGCAGAGCAGGAGGAAGGGCAGGCCTGGAGGGTGAGAAAGAACAACTTTCAGTCTGTGGTCTTACATTCTGTCTCAACTCGGTCTTTGCTCAGCTGATCCTGAAAGACACCGTAGTTATTACATTGATAACGTAACAGCATTATAAAAGTAACAGTTGCAGCAGTGCCACCACATCTGAGGATGTCTCTATGTCGGATACTGTTTCCAATGCAGCCTGTCTGAAATACTTTTACCCTTCTTATGCATTTATCCCTTACCATTCATTTTTAGCAGATTAGTTATTTAAAAAGTAAGTACAGCCTTCTGTACATGTATCGGTGTTGCATATCAGGACATAATACCTTATTAGGTTTCACAGTTATTTTAATAAAACTTCAATATATGGAAAACAGTCATTTATTAAACCAAACTGGCCAAAGGCTGTTTGTGGAATAATCTAAGTACACCCCATAATTGGACAGCTGTAACTGTCCATAGCTGTAGTCTGTCTGATTTTTGTTTCACTTGGTTCCAAGCATCTTTAATTTGCATTCATCTGTTGAATTTTTGTTTTTGTTTTTATTTTGTGATTTGTTCAGATGCCACTTTGCAAACCAACGTTCTGCTGCCATATTACTTTTAGGGGGAAGAGGCTTTCTCTTTCAACATTTCTAAGCAAGCCATACTTCTTCTCTCTTTTTCTTCTTGTCCTGTCATGAACTTGAACATCTTTAATACCTGCCTTTCTGTGATATCTCTTGAGTTCTGCAAAGTCTCTCCTTGGAGAAAATTTGTTGGGAGATTCACTCCTGGGAGGATTAGATATATTTCACATCTAGATTTCATATTGTTTGGAAACAGCCTTAAAACCCTTCCCCGATTCATGAGTGGCAGCACTTATCTCTCTAAGGTTATTGCTGATGTATTTCATTCTTGGTATCATGTTAAACACATCTGTATGCTCCAGAGCAGCAAATTGACCAAATGTCTGCTTTTATAGAGGTGCTTACACTGATTAGTATCAGTTATATCATTTAATCAGCAAAACCTGAATCTTCTGTTTGTTTTTGTTAATTTAAGGTTAGATTTCATAACTTTAGAAGCTGGTAAAGAACTGTTGTTTTTATTATGTCCTTATCCATAGCACCCTAGAATGTTGAACAGAATGTTGTTATTCACAAATGTTTTAAAAGTACAACCATCTTTGGTCTTTTTTCTAAATAAACCAGAAGGTATCAGCTTAAAATAGTGATTAAGAGCAAATAAATAATGTGACTTTCAGTGACATTTTCTGTTTCTTGTTTTCTGACAGAAGAGAGAGGCCCTCAGGTGCTGCCAGTCCAACATGAACTCAGAGCCCTGGACTTCCTGTAAGTTCACATAAGACAAAGGGGGGAGCGGTTCAAATCTTCATATCACTTTATAAAGAACTCAAGAAATTAGTGATGTCTTTTTCTTTGCTCATAGCCGTTCACAAGACCCACCCGTGGTTTCATGGTGGTTTGTCCAGAAAAGAGGCAGAGAGGCTGATAGAGAAGCAGGGGCTGGCAGATGGGTGAGGACCAACTGAAGGAAATTCAGTTGCTTTGTTTTCTGTGAGAAATTGTGCTTTAAATCTTGTTGTGTTTGTTCAACAAAAACGTTTTTAATCTGTTCAAATCTATGATAGGCTTTCTAAAGGTTTTTCTTTGGACATTTGGTTGCTGGCTACTGAATTAAAAATGTAAAGAAATAAGGTATTAACCCCTGTATATTTACTTTCTCAACAGCATTTTTCGTTTTTCATTTGGGTTACAGATAACGGAGATAAATAATCTGTCAGAACACTATAGTTCCTAGTAAAATACAAAAACATGTTCCTTTAATAACTAAACATACCCCGACATCCAACAATCTGAAGAGACTCACACTTTTGTTTTTGTCATTTGGGATTTTAGATCATAGACCAACACAAAGTTGTGCTTAACTGTGAACTGAACAGAAAAAGCATAAATGGTTTCAAACGTTTTTTTTTTTTACAAATAAAAATATGAAAAGTGTGGAGTGCATCTGTATTCAGCACCCCTTTACACTGATAGCCCTAAATGAATTCCAGGGCAATTACTTGCAAAAATACATGTAATTTAATATTAGTATCAATACAGCTGTTATGCAAAAGCCTGGGTTATTTATTATTGAACATTGGTGAATTATTCAGTTCAATTCTATAATACTTTATTATTATTAAAAGTATGATACACAAAAAATTTACATAGGCCGTTATAGCTTTGGGTAAGTAGGTTCTCTTCTAGTGTTCTGTGTTGCAGCAAATCTTAAAAAGCCTTTGACAGAAGATGCTGTTTTTTGTGTTGTGAAAAGGATGTGTAGGTGTGGCAATATTTTTCTTTTTTAATTTGATGAGGCTTCCCTCTTTGCACAGTCAGCTCTACAGGTCCTTCTCAAAAAATTAGCATATTGTGATAAAGTTAATTATTTTCTATAATGTAATGATGAAAATTTAACATTAATATATTTTAGATTCATTGCACACTAACTGAAATATTTCAGGTCTTTTATTGTCTTAATACGGATAATTTTGGCATACAGCTCATGAAAACCCAAAATTCCTATCTCACAAAATTAGCATATTTCATCCGACCAATAAAAGAAAAGTGTTTTTAATACAAAAAACGTCAACCTTCAAATAATCATGTACAGTTATGCACTCAATACTTGGTCGGGAATCCTTTTGCAGAAATGACTGCTTCAATGCGGCGTGGCATGGAGGCAATTAGCCTGTGGCACTGCTGAGGTCTTATGGAGGCCCAGGATGCTTCGATAGCGGCCTTTAGCTCATCCAGAGTGTTGGGTCTTGAGTCTCTCAACGTTCTCTTCACAATATCCCACAGATTCTCTATGGGGTTCAGGTCAGGAGAGTTGGCAGGCCAATTGAGCACAGTGATACCATGGTCAGTAAACCATTTACCAGTGGTTTTGGCACTGTGAGCAGGTGCCAGGTCGTGCTGCAAAATGAAATCTTCATCTCCATAAAGCTTTTCAGCAGATGGAAGCATGAAGTGCTCCAAAATCTCCTGATAGCTAGCTGCATTGACCCTGCCCTTGATAAAACACAGTGGACCAACACCAGCAGCTGACACGGCACCCAGACCATCACTGACTGTGGGTACTTGACACTGGACTTCTGGCATTTTGGCATTTCCTTCTCCCAGGTCTTCCTCCAGACTCTGGCACCTTGATTTCCGAATGACATGCAGAATTTGCTTTCATCTGAAAAAAGTACTTTGGACCACTGAGCAACAGTCCAGTGCTGCTTCTCTGTAGCCCAGGTCTGGGGAATGCGGCACCTGTAGCCCATTTCCTGCACACGCCTGTGCACGGTGGCTCTGGATGTTTCTACTCCAGACTCAGTCCACTGCTTCCGCAGGTCCCCCAAGGTCTGGAATCGGCCCTTCTCCACAATCTTCCTCAGGGTCCGGTCACCTCTTCTCATTGTGCAGCGTTTTCTGCCACACTTTTTCCTTCCCACAGACTTCCCACTGAGGTGCCTTGATACAGCACTCTGGGAACAGCCTATTCGTTCAGAAATTTCTTTCTGTGTCTTACCCTCTTGCTTGAGGGTGTCAATAGTGGCCTTCTGGACAGCAGTCAGGTCGGCAGTCTTACCCATGATTGAGGTTTTGAGTGATGAACCAGGCTGGGAGTTTTAAAGGCCTCAGGAATCTTATGCAGGTCTTTAGAGTTAACTCGTTGATTCAGATGATTAGGTTCATAGCTCGTTTAGAGACCCTTTTAATGATATGCTAATTTTGTGAGATAGGAATTTTGGGTTTTCATGAGCTGTATGCCAAAATCATCCGTATTAAGACAATAAAAGACCTGAAATATTTCAGTTAGTGTGCAATGAATCTAAAATATATGAATGTTAAATTTTCATCATGACATTATGGAAAATAATGAACTTTATCACAATAGGCTAATTGTTTGAGAAGGACCTGTAGAGAATCCACAGCAATCTATAGGACAGGGGCAGTGTTCTTTACTTGGCTCAGATGCTTCCAACCTGGACAGATGACAGCAGATGAGTTATAGAAGATCTGCAAACACTGAACTAACTTAAGTCTCCTTAGGAAATACAGTCTGCTCCGTCCCCTCTTGTTGATACACAGCATCATGAAGACCAAATAGCACACAAGATATGTCAGGAATAAGGTTTTGGAGAAGTTGAAACCAGGGTTAGGTTATAAAAGTTTTAGATATCTCACGGAGCACTGCTATATTTATCTGCTGAAAATGGAAAGAGTATTGAGCAGCTGCAAACCCAACAAAACTGACAGACCAGTTTAAAGAGAGCTTAATACAAATGCACACTGTCAAGATTTTGTTTTCTTCACATTTTGTATATTTATTCGCAATGCATTACTTAGTGATGGTCTGTTGCGTAAAATCCCAGTAATATTCTTAACTTGACTTTGGATAATACTTTCTCCTAAGCTGAGCTTTGAGGAAATAATGTTGTAATGTTTTAACCACTACATGAATGTTTTTGTACTTTGCACAGTTATAATTTCAATTAAAGGTTTTGTTTTTAACCTGTGTATGAATCTTCAGGGTGTTCCTCGTACGTAGGAGCCATCTGCATGAGAACTGCTTCGTGTTGTCATTATGTTATGAGCTGAAGGTCAAGCACTGCATTGTGGTCCCGGTGAGTTCCCATCACTCTTTCCCAGAGCATCTTTAAAGCTTAAGACCCCCACCTCTGACTCCATATATCACCCTATCTGCAGGTGCAGAGAAATGGCAAAATGTACTACAGCATAGATGACGGCGTGACTCTTTTCATTGACCTCCTGCAGCTGGTAGAGTTTTACCAAATCAACAAGGGCACCCTGCCCGTGTGCCTCAAATGCCCCTGCATCTGTGTGGCGCTTTGAGTTCCTTCTTCTCTCTGAACCGCTTCCGATCACACCAGTATCTGTCAAGAAAACAGAACATCCCTGCGAGATGAAGCTGTCAGGGCTGTGGGCTTGAGTGCGAGCCAGAGATGAAGGATTTTATCTGCTCCTCCTCACTTTGGATTTTTAAATTATGTTTCCACAACATGTGCAGCCAGAGACACTGGTTGGTTTTTATACTAATTAACGAGCGGCAGTCCCCACAGAGACAGCTTAATTAGCCATGTTGGACAGGCTTTCAGCGCTTTGTGGGGAATGTTTGGAGAAGATGGACTATGAACTTTACTTTTGTTCAGTGCCATGCTGTTGTTCTGATAAAGAGCTGAGCAGCTTTACATGACGAGGTGCTGCCTACAGCTTTGAATATATCTCCATCAGAGAAACGGAGAGGAAATGAGCAAATGTGGACAACAGAGGGCGCTCTGAGTATGAGTGAGTTTTCTCAGTTGTGCAAATGAAAAGCAGTCATGTAGCATGTAACCTCCAAAGATTAATTTCTGAATTGCACCTTAGGGTCTTAACAGAATCAGACTTAATTCAAATAACATTAAGAACTGTTGCACTGCTTTATTCTGTTGTATTGGATCTGCAACATCTTTAATTTTCAGATCTAAAGTGTCCACAAAAGCTTTAATGCATGTTAAGGTTTAGGATTTCTCACTGCTAACTGCATAGAAAGATAAATGAATTATTTCAGGTAAAGACACTTAGGAAGAACTTCGTTTTTATACGCCTGTAACTCCTAAAATTAAACCTTTTTACATATTGTTGACATTTGTACACAAATGTCTTAAAGTGTGTGTTAGAAATAAGTATGTTATGAATAAATCTTTTTAATTAAGATAAAATAAATATTCCTGAAAGATTCTTTGTAATTTTTGGGGAAAATAATATATGTGCCAGTAAAATAAAGCATTTTACTTTTTTATGATTTGATTCATTTTTCAGTGTGTTTTTTGTTTTAGTTTCACTGATGTACAGAAAGTAATATTTTTCTGGATAAGTGAAGTTTGTCTTTATGAGCATAGAGTATAGGTGAACAGTTTTATAAACCGTGTTTTTTTTTTAATTTCAGATCTTTTCACTGAATAAATATTTTTATTTTAAAAATGGCGTAAATCTGCTCATAAACACATTTGCTCAAACTTTGCTTCAAAGTAGCAGCTCACCAATTTATAGAGAATATATTTTGGTGAAAAGTTAAGATTCATACAAGCAGCAACAGCAAAACACTTTAATCGACATTCATTTCAAAATTCATATTCAAGAATATTAATCCCAAAGGGAAATTAAATGTTGTAGCTTATATTATGAAGGTTTCTTCAAAGAGCCGTTGTAGATGCGGATGGCTGTGGGCAGGAAGGATCTCCTGTAGCGCTCCGTCTTACAGCAGATCTGAAGAAGCCTCTGACTGAAGACACTCTGTTGTACAACAGTCTCATGAAGAGGATGCTCAGGGTTCTTCATAATGTTCTTTATTTTATGAAAAATCCTTCTTCATACAATAATCTCCAGGGGAGTTCCCAGAACAGAGCCAGCATTATTTATCAGCTTTTTGAGCTTTTTTAAGTCCCTGGCTCTGATGCAGCAGATTATGACAGAAGTGATCACACTCTCCACAACAGACATATAGAAGATGTGCAGCATCTTGCTGCAAACACCGAAGGACCTAAACTCATGCAATACTCCTGCTTTTTATCGCTACCTAAGTAGGATTTTAATTCTCTATTTTGTTTAAGTAAAGGATAGGCCTGCTTCTTCTAAGTACAAACACTGTCCTTCTTAAGGGAAAATTTATATAACCCAATTGCTCTATCCAGACCAAGAAGCATGTGTAAAGTAAATTTTGTCAACTATATCCATCCATTAGGGTTCACTTGCACTGGGCTGTAAGTGTTCACACATGCTCTTAGTCAGAGGGTGGTGCCAAATACACTGCAGATACTGAATCACAAGAAGAAGAAGAAAATGAACAACAATGCTTGTTTTGGACAAATGCAATGAGTGGGGAGTAGCTTTTACAGAATGGATCATTGACAAAAATTCCACACATTTCTTTATTTTTTTTTGTGTTATTTTCTTCTTTTGCTCCTCTGAGTAGACAGTGTATGAACCAGTGCATTATCGCCCCTTAGTGGTGGTAATTAAAACTGTAAATCTCTGAGTGAACAAAGTTGTTCAGCTGAGCCAAAATGAGTATGAAAAGGCAAGGCAAGTTTATTTGTATTGCACATTTCAGCAACAAATCTATTCAAAGTGCTTTACATGATGACAAAAAAGGAGCGCATACTTGTCCACAAAGTCTCACATTCATACACATGACGAGGTATGTCAAGGCCTTTAGAAGTCCCATGTCCATTCATTGTCATCAGATTCTCTGAGATTGGCTTGTGGAAGTATCAGGTCCTAAAGGAAAACTCGTATATATCTCTCCTCAGTGACAGTCCTCATCACCCAAAGGGAACCCAAGGTGTTCCCAGGCTGGAAGGCATGTATAGTCCCTCCAACAGGTTCTGGGTCTGCCTTGGGATGTACTTCCGAAGGGAGGAAACCTCCAAAAGGAGACTCCCAGGAGGCATCCTATTCACGTACCCAACCCACCCTAACTGACTCCTTAAATAAGAAAGAGAAAGAGCAGTGACTCTAATCTGAGCTCCCCTCACTTTAAGGCTGAGCCCAGACACATTATGAAGGGAGGTCATTTCAGCCACTTGTATTCCAAGTCTTGTCTTTCGGTCCTGATCTATATCTCATGATGATAGGTTAGGGTCAGAATGTAGTTAAATCAGGAACATTGCCTGTTTAGGGGTAGGAGCAATGCTTGCATTACTCCAGATGAGGCTTCAATCCATTTATTCTTGGCCTGCTCCATCCAACCATCACTCGTGTCCCACGATACATCAGTTCCTCTAAAAAGTTCAAGTGGGGATCCTGTAGTGCTAAATTAATTTGGTTTTCCTTCACATCAGGACCTTAAAAAGATTATGTAATGCTCATCTACAGATTCATGTTTTTTTTTTTTTTTTGGAAATCACAATTCATAAATAATGCCTGCTCATGCAGCTACTCTTGGTATTTTCAGTGCAATACTTTATTTTCGCTCCTGTCTCTTTAGTGAATGAAACACATCGGTGGTGTGGAACGCAAGTCAGGGAGAGACACCTTGTGTAACATAAATCTTAAGGTCCCTTTACACTTGATGAAGACCATGCTACAATATCCACTGGCAATTTGAGCCATAAATCAATCACTGTGTTATAAATGAGAATGTAATGAAACCTTTTATTACTCCAAACTGGCCTATCATTAAAAGAAACCAGTCATTGAAGCTGTTGCTGGAGCAACAGCTTCAATGACTGGTTAAAAAGCTGCCCTCTGGGATCTTGTGCTCAGATCAAACATCCTCTGTTGGATGCTCATTTTTTCCTCTTCTCTGACCTGTTTTATCTATCCATGTGTGTGTGGTTAAATACCAGCTACGAGCGACCCTTACCTCTAGCCCTCGGCGGATTTGTTGCTATGGCAACATATTTTCCTCCATCGGCTTCGATGGGCAGGTAAATTAGAGGGTAAACGAGACAGAGGGGAGACAGGTCAGAAGGGCTTCAAAGGGAGCTCTTTCAGTGCGTAGCTGTAGAATTAGTGATGCATAATGACTGATTTAATTTGTGCAAAAGAGGTCTTTGAATATGACCTTCATCTGCTGAAATGGATATAAATTCAACAAAAGGAGATAAAAGTATAATTTTATAATCCTTGAGTGTCTTCTCAGAAGGTGAAGTCCAGTTTTTATTATATTTTAAGAGGCAAATACTTTTCGAATTAATGCTGTAAGAGACCCTGACTATAGATTTGAAAAACACACAGGTGTGAAAATATGAGAAAGTTGATACAAAATCAGTTTTGGTTTAAGTATTTTAATGATGTACATTCAAAGTCCATTTATCTACCTGATTGTTCAGATATCCTCAACTTATCCAGGTCTAAGCTGCAGAGGTAACAAGTCCACAAGGTAAACTCACACATCCCTCTCTCCACCTCTTCCTAGTCCATGTGATAAATACTCTGACACTTGAGTTCTGAGTTTGTCCTAAGGTCTGCTTTCAGTGGCAGGCATTAAATAAGCATCCTTATCAGATGTCCACTTGAGCTCAGCTGACTTATTTTGTTGTCGAGGAGCTCCTCATCTTACCTGTAAGAAAAATCATAGTTTCAGGATCTCATTCTACTTCCATGATTCAGGTCTCATGCCAATACGAAAAGCTGGAAAGTAGTTGGAGCAGCAGATGAAGAACTTTACCTTTTGGCTGAACTCCTTCTTCTCTAAAACATAGTGGAGGAATGCCTACATTGCTGCAGTCTGTCTGAACATCTCCTACTCCTGTGTTGACCAAAGTCAGTCCTCAAAGGCTGATGTCCTTCATGGTTTAGATGTTTCCCTTGTCCAACTCATCTGAAATAAATCATTTCCTTACAAAGTAACTTTGTAGTTACTAGTTGTTAATTTTTTTCTAGTCATTTAGTTACATGTGATCAGTTTGTCCTGCCGAGGGGTGTAGTAGTAAGTACAATTTTCCGATCCATCTACATTCTAGGATAAGGTGAGAATCTCTATCATGTGGCAGCAGTTCAAAGTAGAGCCACTGCATCTCCACATTAAAAGGAGGCAGTTAAGTTGGTTCTGTGATTGGATCAGGTTGCTTCCTGGGTGCCAACTTTTGGAGGTTTTCTATGGGGGTCCACTGGACGGACACCCTAGAGCAGAGTAGACCCAGAACTTAGTGGAGGAACTCCTGGGCTGGAAATTCCTTGGAATCCCTCAGAATGAGCTGGAAAGTTTCCCTTCCAGATCTGCTACTGATCTCAGATAAGGTAAGGTAAGGTAAGTTTATTTACAGGTCCTTCTCAAAATATTAGCATATTGTGATAAAGTTCATTATTTTCCATAATGTAATGATGAAAATGTATCATTCATATATTTTAGATTCATTGCACACTAACTGAAATATTTCAGGTCTTTTATTGTCTTAATACGGATTATTTTATTATTTTAGCATACAGCTCATGAAAACCCAAAATTCCTATCTCACAAAATTAGCATATTTCATCCGACCAATAAAAGAAAAGTGTTTTTAATACAAAAAACGTCAACCTTCAAATAATCATGTACAGTTATGCACTCAATACTTGGTTGGGAATCCTTTGGCAGAAATGACTGCTTCAATGCGGCGTGGCATGGAGGCAATCAGCCTGTGGCACTGCTGAGGTCTTATGGAGGCCCAGGATGCTTCGATAGCGGCCTTTAGCTCATCCAGAGTGTTGGGTCTTGAGTCTCTCAACGTTCTCTTCACAATATCCCACAGATTCTCTATGGGGTTCAGGTCAGGAGAGTTGGCAGGCCAATTGAGCACAGTGATACCATGGTCAGTAAACCATTTATCAGTGGTTTTGGCACTGTGAGCAGGTGCCAGGTCGTGCTGAAAAATGAAATCTTCATCTCCATAAAGCTTTTCAGCAGATGGAAGCATGAAGTGCTCCAAACTTGTTGATTCAGATGATTAGGTTCATAGCTCATTTAGAGACCCTTTTAATGAAATGCTAATTTTGTGAGATAGGAATTTTGGGTTTTCATGAGCTGTATGCCAAAATAATCCGCATTAAGACAATAAAAGACCTGAAATATTTCAGTTAGTGTGCAATGAATCTAAAATATATAAATGTTAAATTTTCATCATTACATTATGGAAAATAATGAACTTTATCACAATATGCTAATATTTTGAGAAGGACCTGTATTAAAAAAAAGAAAAAACTATTTAACAAAATGCACCCAGAACAGAAAAACTTCATTGACAACAAGATTGGGGCATGATTTCAAACTGTTGGTCTGAAAATAATGTTTTGATTTTCCTTAAGGAAGGTAGATTAAAAACAATAATAAAGTAAATAAACCATATTGTCTCTTAGGGCATTTAGGGCGTTTGATCCGCATGGGTCTCTGTTTACTCTGTTTACTGATGAGCAAACCCTGGTCTGTCTGCTGTGGGAAAGCAACCAGACTATCTGGCAAAATAAAGACAGAAAATGAACCAAAGAGGGAAAATGATGTATGATTTGCAGACAAACATGGGATCTGTAAGCTTATCTTCTGAGTAACCACAGCAGCAGTCATAGTCTCTTCCTCTCAGCTGCCGTTTTCTGCAAGGCTCCATTCGTCTCATGTAAACAGAGCAACACGCTGATGCTGGTTTTAAAATGGGCCTTTAAGCAGATTTTAATTTGGGGGTCAAGTTTAAGTGGCTGAGCTTAAAAGTAGTAACTGTTTATTAATTGGTTATTATTTGCTGAGATAATTTGTGAACACATCACGCTTAAACACAAAGAAAATATTAAACTCATACTATCAGATTGTCACTATGTTAACACAACAATCAATGAAGATTGTTGTTTTCGATTCTAAAAATGTCAAATTTGCCAATTCCTTTAATTATTACATTTAAATGTTAAACTATTTAAAATCTTCTAATTTATGCTGAAACCATCAAATCAAATATAATAGCATTCTCATTCTCCATAAACAAATGTAAAATTTAGAACTATTATCTGTGTTAAAATTCAAGCATTATTGCGAGGCCCCTGACAGTTTAGGGGGCCCTAAGAAGCATTTTAGTTTGCGTCTGCCTTGAGCCTGCTCTCTTCTGCATCTATTGTTGCATTTATCCCATTCCCACTGGTATCATTTTCCTCTAAAGGGGAATGCCAAAGTGTACGGAGTCAGAATATATAATGGAAACAGAATTAGACGTCTGCTTACAGAATTGATGAAAATGTGCTTTATTTTTTTCATATCTCTCAGAATAAAATTTTGTGTTTTTAATGTTAACATTAATAAACAATTAAACCAGATATGAAACATATTGTAATTGAGTTTTACAGTTTGCAGTGAAGAATAAATGTCAAACAGCCACATCTATTTTTCCTTACTGATTTCTCATGAGAAAATCCAATTCCGAGAATATGCACAGACCAGATATAATTTGGTTGGACCCAAACATTGGCAGGTATCCACATAAAAAAAAAATAATAATTGCAACTCATGCACCCTTGTTATTTAATTTTTTATTTTTGATAATGTTAATTAAATATGCTAAAAGAAATTGTTACCTCAGCTAAAAAATAAAATGGTAGAGGGGAGGTGATTTGTTATATAAAATTTGCTGATAACGTTGCCTGTGCAGCGCATTACAAAGAAGTTAAGGCATATTTTACAAGCCTAAATGCTTAAATCATTAATTTCACGTAAAAATCACAGATATCAATTAAGTCCCAAAATTTAATTAAGAGCAGTTTACAACTCAATTCATCCATTATCTTCTGCTTTAAATCAAGATTAAAAACTTATTTGTTTAGAGTGGCCTTTGACTGTGCCATTTAGGCATGATTAGTTGCATTTTCAGTCCAATTTTCCTTTCATTTTCTTGTCCATCATTCTATTCTCTTTATTTTATTTTACTTTTTTAAATTACCTCTGTTATTTGATTTTATCATTTGATTTGTTTTTCTGTGTCTGTATCTGTGTTTATTTGCTTTGTGATTGTATTGTAATTGTATGTACAGCGCTTTGAGTGTCTCCTTGCTGAAAAGCGCTATATACAGGTCCTTCTCAAAATATTAGCATATTGTGATAAAGTTCATTATTTTCCATAATGTAATGATGAAAATGTATCATTCATATATTTTAGATTCATTGCACACTAACTGAAATATTTCAGGTCTTTTATTGTCTTAATACGGATTATTTTATTATTTTAGCATACAGCTCATGAAAACCCAAAATTCCTATCTCACAAAATTAGCATATTTCATCCGACCAATAAAAGAAAAGTGTTTTTAATACAAAAAACGTCAACCTTCAAATTATCATGTACAGTTATACACTCAATACTTGGTTGGGAATCCTTTTGCAGAAATGACTGCTTCACTGCGGCGTGGCATGGAGGCAATCAGCCTGTGGCACTGCTGAGGTTTTATGGAGGCCCAGGATGCTTCGATAGCGGCCTTTAGCTCATCCAGAGTGTTGGGTCTTGAGTCTCTCAACATTCTCTTCACAATATCCCACAGATTCTCTATGGGGTTCAGGTCAGGAGAGTTGGCAGGCCAATTGAGCACAGTGATACCATGGTCAGTAAACCATTTATCAGTGGTTTTGGCACTGTGAGCAGGTGCCAGGTCGTGCTGAAAAATGAAATCTTCATCTCCATATAGCTTTTCAGCAGATGGAAGCATGAAGTGCTCCAAAATCTCCTGAAAGCTAGCTGCATTAACCCTGCCCTTGATAAAACACAGTGGACCAACACCAGCAGCTGACACGGCACCCCAGACTATCACTGACTGTGGGTACTTGACACTGGACTTCTGGCATTTTGGCATTTCCTTCTCCCCAGTCTTCCTCCAGACTCTGGCACCTTGATTTCCGAATGACATGCAGAATTTGCTTTCATCCGAAAAAAGTACTTTGGACCACTGAGCAACAGTCCAGTGCTGCTTCTCTGTAGCCCAGGTCTGGGGAATGCGGCACCTGTAGCCCATTTCCTGCACACGCCTGTGCACGGTGGCTCTGGATGTTTCTACTCCAGACTCAGTCCACTGCTTCCGCAGGTCCCCCAAGGTCTGGAATCGGCCCTTCTCCACAATCTTCCTCAGGGTCCGGTCACCTCTTCTCGTTGTGCAGCGTTTTCTGCCAAACTTTTTCCTTTCCACAGACTTCCCACTGAGGTGCCTTGATACAGCACTCTGGGAACAGCCTATTCGTTCAGAAATTTCTTTCTGTGTCTTACCCTCTTGCTTGAGGGTGTCAATAGTGGCCTTCTGGACAGCAGTCAGGTCGGCAGTCTTACCCATGATTGGGGCTTTGAGTGATGAACCAGGCTGGGAGTTTTAAAGACCTCAGGAATCTTTTGCAGGTGTTTAGAGTTAACTTGTTGATTCAGATGATTAGGTTCATAGCTCATTTAGAGACCCTTTTAATGATATGCTAATTTTGTGAGATAGGAATTTTGGGTTTTCATGAGCTGTATGCCAAAATAATCCGTATTAAGACAATAAAAGACCTGAAATATTTCAGTTAGTGTGCAATGAATCTAAAATATATGAATGTTAAATTTTCATCATGACATTATGGAAAATAATGAACTTTATCACAATATGCTAATATTTTGAGAAGGACCTGTAGTTTCTATGAGAAAATGCAACAAAATACAACAGATGGATTTAACTTAGAACCTAATATTAACTCTAATGCCAATTAGTGGTTAAATATGGAATGTCAGGAAAACAACTTCTACTAATGGCTAAATGATGTCTAAATTAAATAAGGATGAATGATATATGGGCATTACCATTGATATCGGCCAATGTTAGTCATTTTTTACATAGTGCTATTGTTCCATTTGTGGGTTGGCCATGTGGTGTTTGTTTGGGCATGTGATAGTGATGCAGCGCAGGACTGTGGGGGGTTTAACTGAAACAGAAAAGCAATGTCTGCCACATGGTTGTTTTGACTATTTCTCTTGGTTATGAAGGTGAAAGATCTCGTAGTTTTTGGTTTGTAACTTCACGTTCAGTTAACGGGATAAGATACTGCAAGTTACTGGGTTCATGGGAAGGAACCAATATTTGACCAGTTTATGTGTTTTAAATTATGGTCATTTAGCTTAGGATTCATGTAGTTGATTCACAGTAATTGATAACTTGGCAACAGTGGTGCTTTTACAGCTTATTAAGAATAACCAGGAGTAATGTTTTTTAACAGTGTCCCATGGACTGACTCATGCAAAATATTTTAGAAAAATGTTTTCATTTATTTCTTTCGGTTGTTAACCTTTTGGCCCACATTTACAGGGGAATAAGTTATGAAGGAAGGTGTGAAACTGACATTTTTCATGGTATATTTAAAAATATCTAAGTAATTCTACATTAACTCTTTGGAAATAATTTCATAAAATCACTCGCCTGCTTTTGAATGCATTTGTTTTTCTTTCTAAGGGCAGTTGTCTCTTTATTCTCCCTTCAGGCTCTGCAGTTATTTTAGAGCGTGAAAAGACATTCGGTTAAGGTGAAGTAGAGCTTCAGAAGTGTCCTTTTTATGAAAATACGGACACATTAACTTTAAACCAGCCATGCCAAGGGAAAAGCACTAGTTTCTTGGCTGGGAATCTGTTGAGAGCTCCTCTGGCCTCAGTGTGGACCGAAACTGAAGAGACGGCACTTTTACACAGGATCCATGCTGCTTGCTGTCAACAAGCTCCAACTCGAACACACTTGAGGGTCTCTGCTGCTCTTCTACATAACTGGTCCTGGGTTCATTTTTACCCAATGAGCAAAAACTACACCTTTGTACAACATTATGTGCTCCAATTAATTTACCAATTCAGTACTAAAGAATTTTGAGGAATTTTTTATTGCTTTGTTTTTTATATTCTACATCTTCTAGCATATTTAACTTGTGACTTTTATCAGTTTTGGGTGTGGGTTAAATTTGTTTTTGCATCTATAAGATTAATAGAAGCTGTTAAGTCTTTGATTTTAGACCTTTACTCTTAGAGTTTACAACAGGCAAACTGTCCGTTGTGAATGAGAATTTCATGAAAACAGCATAACTGACCAACTCCGGGTAAAAAACGTCATATATAGGGAAAGCTCAAAGTCGGATGTTTTTAAAACTAATAGTTTTAACTAATATTGGTTGAACATTTTTGTCCAATACAACAGAATCCAGGCTCCCAACAGCTGTCTTGTTCATCTTTGTATCCTTCACGAACATTCTTCTCTTGTGAGGTTTGAAAGCAAAAAGTAAATAACAAACCTCAAGTTACAGTTGCCACAATATTGATAGAATTGTTTGATACCGTGGAACCTTTTCTTAAGGCATTTGGGTCTTGCTGATTAAGTTCAGAAGTATATAATTAATTAGAGTATAACAATGTTTTCCTTATCTTAATTAGAGCAAAACTAATAATTAGTAAGATGCTCAGCAGCTATTTGGTTAAAAACAACGAATGGAGTTGCATTCTTGTATAGCAAAACACTAGACATAAAACATGCTGGTAGTGTTGATATTGTTGACAGAGATTAGAAGTGAGAATCTTTGGCATGTATCTGTTTAATTCCATTGAAATTTAAAATTTTACACGATTTGCAATCACTGCTTGCTACTGGACACTTTATACAGACCATGCGTCGGGTCATGCCCATTACTAAGATATAGACGAACTAGAAAATAACCATCAGTCACATTTTGTCTGTAGCTCAATGGAATATCTTGTCTTCTGGTTAAAGGATGAAAATAAGAGGGATCAGCTCACAACTACCAAAAGGCGGTTAATGACCTGAAGACCATCAGTAACACACCATGTGAGGGGTGTCCTACCCTGTTCCCTTTCTCAATGTTTTAGATATGTCTCTGTGTCAACACAGCTGAATTAGATGGCTGAAGCATGTCCTCAGCGTGCCATCAAGGTGTGCAGAACCCTGGTAATGGATCACTATTTGATCTGGGTGTGTTGAACAAGAAAATAAAAAAAAACATGCAGGATACCATCCCTTGAACAATGACTTTGGACACCACCATTGAACTAAATGTTCAGGGATCAATAACCTCACTCAGTAACATTCAGGTCAACTCTGTTAATTTATGTGTGAGAGAACTAAATCTATTATAAATCAAAATCTATTATATCATACATCAAACTGTAATACATTTGTCAATGGGGCTGCACGGTGGCACAGTTGGTAGCACTGTTACCTTGCAGCAAGTAGGTCCTGAGTTCAACTCCCCGTTAGGCGTGTGAAGGAGTGTGTACATGGTTGTTTGTGCCCTGCAATGGACTGCGGACCTGTCTAAGGTGTACCCTGCCTTCCTGCCCATAGACTATGGAAGAAGCAGTTGTTGTGGAATTTTCTTATCAAAGTGGGTAGAAGTTGACTCATAACAAGAGAAAATCCGGACTTTGTCTTTATAAGTTTTATTCAAAAGCATTCAGCGTTTGAATGACTCTGTCACCGAGCAAGTCAATTAGGCAGAGCCCCGATCAACATTTACACACAGTATTTATACCAGAACATGACAGTGTTATCTCAACTTCAAAGAGTCTGTGTTTTATGGCCCTAGACCCTCCTGCTCTTCCTGAGGCATCACCCTAAAGCATGGGTTTTAACCATTAAACTTCTGATAATGGCTTTTACAGCTTCCTCCTCTAACACAGATGTTCTGAGGAGTGAGGTAACCTAAAGGTCATACATTTTGGAATGCTTACTGCAAGAATTTCCATCACACTGTATACAAAATTACTGACTGGCTGACATTTAACAATGCAATATTTCTAAAGCGTACTCGTACTCGTACTCGTACTCGTACTCTTCTAAACTTCGTACTTTCTAAAGCGATAGCCTTAAAATATTTGGCAGTGTTGAGCAGTAATAATGAGTCATTGATTGTTCTAAAATGTTGGGTAAACTTCTTTGATGTCTGAGATTTTTAGAAAAAAACTAATTTTTTTTGCAGCATTTACATCCCTGCTGCAACAGACACCTGCATTTTATATACAGTATGTTACGGTTTATATTAAACATTCCGATTATTAAATATTGAACTGTTTTTTTATTTATAGATGAAATCACCTATTCTGAATGAAGGTTTTTGACTTGCTAATTCAGTTATTCATGCAGAATATACCAATCAAATTCCCTTTATATAAGCTGCTGCTACTGAAGCACGTTCCTGTTCCAAGCTTGAATTATGTCTTATTGTTGTTTTAACAATAGAAGTATATGACCTCATATATTTTAAATCAGAAATTGGATTATTCCATGTGCTCACATCCCTTTTGCCCTGGTTGACTCAGTCAGTGTAATTTGTTGTCAGACATTCAACCAGGTGCACAGATTCATTTCCATTAGGTGGTGGGAAATCTTAGTTGGATGTCAAACATTTTTCACTATTAATGCTGTTTGGAAGCTGAATGGGAATATAAAAGGTTCCAGAATCATTTGAGGGCAAAGTCAGCTGGTTTTTGAATTTCATAATTAATTGTATTATTCAGTGGATCAGAGATAAAAAAAAAAAACAAGTTTACTGTTTGAACAACAACAGGTGTACTAAAAACACTTCACCCATATGGTGGAAGGTTTGCTGTTATGCTGCCAAAGATCTCTGCTGTTGGGCATTTTCAGCAGATTTGGGTTGTGATGTTAAGACAGTATATTTCACAGATAATCATATGGTGTGGAACCCAGGAATCCAACAAGACCATTAATTTGTCCAAAGTGAGCTTTGTTAGAGCACTTATCGGGCCAATTTCATGTTTGAGTGCATGTGTTTATGTGTAAAGGCTGCTGCTTTGGATTAGTGAAGAGTAGACGTATGACAATCCTAAATTTGAGACGGATTCTGGCTTCCCCTAGTTACATGTTGAAGTGTCCTTGGGCAAGACACTGAACCCCTTGCCTCTTAATACTGTGTATTTCTGTATGCACTTGTGAACCTTTTTAGTCTAGTTGTATCTTTTTAAAAATTCCTCAGTATGGATCTTTTGGTCAGACACACACTTGTACTGAACAAATTTTTGTTTTAAACCTGGACACATGCATTTATCGTGCAAAACTGTGTAGAACTGCTTAATGATCCATGAAACCTTTAAAAAGATGCACGCAGAACAATTAGCTTTTGTAGACTACATAATATCATTAGTTTCCTGTTTCTAAGTCAGCTCGGTGTACAGGTGAAACAAATGCCAGTTTTATTGGTCACCATTATAATGTTTCTGATGGAAAGTACCACAGTTTTGAAAATAAGTCAGCATTGAAATTGCATTTTATTACCGCATAAAAAACTCCAGATTTTTGTTTCGGCTGTCTTCATAAAGACACAAGGAAGACATTTTCCTAATTTGTTTAATGTCCTCACCATGGTCTGATTTATCTGTTTAACTTATTCCTAGCTGGGCAGATTTTTAGCTTTGAACCATCTGTATGTACTACAGTTGTCAAACGCATCAGTACTGCAAATTACTTGACTTTACTTTCTGCAGACCTTTGCACTAATAGGCCTAAGCATGCACACCAGGTAGTGAACTTCTAAAAAGATATTAAAGACAATTCAAAACAGAAAACAACCTAAAAAATTGATGCATTGTGTCTTCAGGGTGAAGAAATCATTTACTAAATGTGAGGAGCCAAAGTTCTTAATTTTGTTAAACTTTGCTTATAAAAACAGCAGACACTCTTAATGCTTGGTGAATTATGCATAATCTTCCTACTGTACAGCAGTTATCTTGTTACATACTTTTTATATAATACAGCCTATGGACTCCTTGTAAATATCAGAGTAAAACACATATTTTTGGCCAGTGTATTGTTTTTATTGATTTCAAATTAGCTTTATTAATAGAAATAATCTCACTGAGACACAGGGTCTCCTTGTTAAATAGAAATACATAACACAGATGATGCAGAAGAGATTCTGTATGTGATGAGACTACCGTAGTAGAAATTACAATAATAATAGTGACATTTATGGTGGAGGGAAAAATGATTAATGCTGCACTCTTGAGCTCAAAAATCTCATTACTTTGCTTAAAACGTTGTTCAAAACTGTGCTTACATTAATGAGGGTCATATATTTTCACACAGTAATCATGGTACTAAATTATCATCTTATTACATAAATATTGTCAGACCAAACCCATGAAAATTTCCAAAACAGTCTTTGTAGCTGCAGACATTTGAGCAACTCCACTGCCAAAAAACACCAGTTTCAAACTGGTGATGTGAATCTATTTTTTAGGAAAGTTGCCTCCCATCAGCAGTTTAGCCAGAAAATTAGACCAGTTTTATATAAGATACAGTTGTGCATGATTTATCTAAAGTTTCTGCTATGGCTCTCACTATTGACAGTGTTCTAATCTGAACATTCAAAGCAGCAACAAATGTGTTCTAAATTGACACTTTAATGTTTTTTTTTAAAATTTGAATATTATTAGTTTTTTTTTGCAAGATTTTAATCTGTTCTGAGTTGTCATATATATATATATATATATGTATAAACTTTATTAGAGACTGCTTTGGGATTATTTCAATAGTAATGGACACAAAGACAGAAACAAAAAGCAAAAAAAAGAAGCAAGAAAGGACACAAAGACGGAAACAAAAAGCAAAAAAAAAAAGAAGCAACAAAGAGAGAGATATGGGGCCAAAAGAAAAAAGGGAGAGAAGGACAAAAGAATAAAGGAGAGAAAGAAGGATGAAGAGACTACAAGACAACACCCTAGAAAACTGGTTCTACACCTTCAGAAACATATATAACAACAACATTGTTAATGAAAAGTGCATGGTACTAATAAATTCAAGATTTATTTATTGTGGCTCAGTATAGAACATCTGTGTATCTGTTAACACCTGAGTCCAAACACCTGTGGACGTATGTATGAGCCTGCTTCTGTATATAAGGTTTCTTCATAAAAATATGCAATAGTGAGTGTGAGTAGCCACAGACCTGCCCCCTTGGACCTGAAACAGACACGGAGGAGATCTGAGCCACAGACATCCAAAGGTCACCCAGAGCAACATCACCCCCTAGCAGAGGCCTGACAGTCTGGGGTCCCAGGCCCCACCAAGCAGCCACTGGTAGTGAGCTGGCACACACCAAAGCACCCAGCCCCGGACACCGAGAACCACCAATACACCAGCGGGCAGAGACACCAGCCACCGGCAGGGAGTTTGGTGGAGAGGAAATAGGCTATCATTTGATGGGATTAGTGAAGACCCTGTCATTTTTAAAAACTCCCACCATGCTGTCAGAGAGGAGCTAATATTGAGACTTTTAAAGCATACATGTCACTTTATATTTAAGCTAATAAATGGTGGGTCTGACATTTTGCATAATGTCTGTTCTATGTTTAGCCAGCGTTCATCTAGAGGACTGTGTTTAAATCATTTCAGATATATTGTAGCTGTTGGCTAAGAAGTGATGTTGAAAGTCAGGCAGATCTAGTCCTCCTTTATCTTTGGTCTTCTGTAATGTTTTAAAGCTAATACGTGGGGGTTTATCTTTCCAAAGAAATTTAGTGATGGAGGAGTCCAGAGATCTAAACCAGTCAGATGGTGGTTTGTTTGGGATTATTGAGAATAAGTAATTGATTTTTGGCAACACCATCAATTTTATTGAGGCAGCCATGCCCATGAATGATATGGGTAGAGATTTCCATCTAGCGAGATCATCTTCCACTTTTTTTTAAATGTGGTTCAGTTTTGTTAAATCTGCTGATCTAAGAGAAAAATTATTACCCAAATATGTAATATTCCCTGCCTGAAGTTGTGTATTAAGGGAATTGTGGAAAGAACAATTTATTGGAAGAGCTGTAAATTTTAACCAATTTATAGAATAATCTGAAACTCCTGAGAAGGATTTTATCAATCCAATTACCTGAGAGATAGAGAGGTTTGTGAATACTGGAGAAAACATTATTCATCATCTGCATAAAGACTGATTTTATGTTCAATATTCCTGCATTTTATGGCTTTCATATCTTTAGTTTGCCTGATTGCTGCCGCTAGTGGTTCAATAAAAATAGCAAATAATGAAGGGAGAAAGTGGGCATCCCTGCCTGGTGCCCCTCTGAAGAAAGAAGCTGGAAGATGTTTGTCCTGATACATGCTGTTGGGGAGCTGTATAATATTTTCAACCATGAAAGAGTTTCCAAAACCAAATTTAGTCAAGGCTGCAAACAAGAATTTCCAGTTAACTCTAGAGATAATATATTAGTCTTAATACTTTTTACTTAAGAATAGTTTAAATTAAGTAATCTGTGTGAATTGTGGATGAATACCTCCCTTTTATAAAACCAGTTTGGTCAGGATGTATTATGAGAGGAGTTACCTGTTCTAGTCTTTTTGCGAAGGCTTTACAGATTATTTTGAGATCAGCGTTTATAAAGGACATTGGATGGTAGCTGGTAGGAAATACTGGGTCTTTGCCTGGTTTAAACAATAGGGTAATGTTGGCAGAATTTATATTTAGCAGAAGTCTGCCATCTTCCTCAGTTTCCTGCAACATTCTGTGAAATGTTGGAGCTAGAATATTCCTGAATTCTTTCTCTGTTGGAAATCCATCTGGGCCAGGAACCTTTTTATTGGGCATGCTTTTGAGGGCTTCCTGGATTTTGACTGATGTCAGTGGTACACGACAAATTTGGGAAGTGTTACTTTATCCAGAAATTGATCAATGTCGTTATCTGATGGGTCTATCTGTGGTGAGTATAAAGCTTTGTAAAAATCTCTTAATTCTGTTTATTCTTTTAGGATCGTAAACTGTATTCTCTGTCGAGTCTTTAACAGCAAATATAGCTGTTTTTCTTTATTTATTTTTAGCTGGTTAACTAAAAAGCTACCTGATTTATTGCTACGTTCAAAGTTTTCTATTCAAAGTCTTTGTACTACGAATAGTCCAAAATATGCCAAAATTTAATTTAATTCTAGTTTTGCTTTACGTAGTTTGCATTTCCTCTCCTTGGGAAGCTTCTAACAATTTAATGGTTTCTTCTAATCCCTGAATATATTTGTTTTCCTTTTTCTTCTTATGTGATGAGAATGAGATTATTTTACTTCTCATTACCGCTTTCCCTGCCTCCCAGAGAACAGATTTTGAAGTCCCAGAGACGTCATTAACCTCCAAAAATGAAGTCCACTCTTCTTTGAAATATTTGATAAAATCTTCATCCTTAAACAATGATGTCTTAAACCATCAGCTTTTGCTTTGTGGGGTTTCTTTCTTATATACTAGAGTTAAGGAGACAGGAGCATGATTGCTGACAGCTATAGGGTGTATCTCAGTATCAGTCAACAACGAGCTGCTGACTAAGACAATGAACCAGATGAGAGTAAGAGTGATGGACATGTGAGAAGAAAGTATATTCTCTGGGGTTAGGGTGAAGAGATCACCATGCATCGCAAAGTCCATAATCACTCATGTACTATTTAACTATATTTATTGATTGCCAACTGCACTGAGTCCCTGTTGTACTCAGCCTGTCTATTTCTTCATTTAAACCAAAGTTAAGATCGCACCCAAGAAGGAGTGAGCAATCCAAATGTTCAGACAGTGCCGAAAAAAAGTATGGAAGAATGGGGGGTGATCAACATTTGGGGCATATATACTAACAATACATAACGTTTGGTTAGTTATTGATTTTTTTTATTATAAATCTACCCTCTGGATCTGTAACTGTGTCTAATACTGTAAAGTTAACATTTCTGTGAATTAAGATTGCCCTGTGCCTAGAATAATAGCAGGCAGAAAACAAATTAGGAAACTCAGGTGATTTAAGATCATTTGCAGCTGTGGCAGATTTTTGAATCTCTTGTAATAAAACGTCTGCCTGTAGTCTGTTAAGTTGTTTAATAATCTTTAACTTTATTTTCCCTTGCGCCGGCTCCATGCACATTCCATGTGACAAACCTCAGTGCAGTTGTGCGCGTGCAGCTAAAGTTGGACAGCGCATGTCACAACAGAAACAGATAGACCCAACTGAAATCATAGTTAGTGCTTGAGGTTGCCTGATGTAAAGTCCAGAAGCAGAGATATAGCAGATAAAAAGACAAACAATTAAGAAGGTACTGGAGGTAAGAGGGGGGTAAGAGATAAAGGGTTACGGTAAGAAATATTTGTTAGTGAGTGTGCATGTTTGTGTGTGACAGAAAGAGAAACGAGTGTCAAAGAGATGTGGCGACAGACAAAATGAGGAGACAAAGGAGCGGATACCCGAAAGCCCAGCCTTGGCCCCGCCCACATCTAACAACGTTAACATCATGCTGAGCTGTGCTTTACATTTACATTACAATTGCCAGATATCTAACCTCTTATCTAATCTTATGTGTTTATTATTTCTGTTCTTTTTATCTTGTTGTATATTGTTTAAGATGGGCATGGTGTGGGTTCTGTGGAAGTGGAAAATTGCCTGAGGGATCTGGAATTTTCATTAGTTCATTAGTTTTGAAAGTTGATTTATATATATATATATATATATATATATATATATATATATATATATATATATACATATGAGTAAAAATAAATATAGGGGTTTCAATTTTTTATTTACATTTTAATTAATAATTAGTGGAAGGATTATTTGTATTACAGAAATTAAACCCTTGCGATACCAGATCAGCTTTTTCAATGTTTCCTCTGGTATTTTGACTATTCATCTTTGAAGAGCTCCAAGTCTTCCTCCTTGCCACCAACCTAGTTTTTAACTCCCTTCACAGACTGTTTTTAGATTCAACTGATTTTGACGGAGCCACTTCAAAACGTTTGTATTTCCAACGGTCAGGAAGAAAGATCAAAATTTTTTTCTCAACTTGATCTTTTCTCTTTTCCAGCCATCCGATTAGAAAAAATGCAATAAGTTCAGTTAATTTACCACTTTCAAACTATTTGGCTACGTAACTGCAAATAGGTGACCTCAATATTTAATTAGGATGTGTTTCAATGAGAATCTGCCATAATTATTTTTTCTAAACAAGCAAGCTAAGTGAAGTGCAGTCTGAACAAGTTATTTTGGATGGCACTTTGTTGTTGCTGCCCAGGAGCCTTCAGTTGTCTTCATCATCTCAGCTGTTGTCCGCTGCCAGTGCCCTTTCCTCTGACATACAGCAGTTTGCAAGGACATAGTCCTTTTGAGGTTTTCTGCACCTGTCTCTTCATCTGCTGCAGACTGTTGCTGCTGTTGTGAATTATGCGGGGTAACAGTAAGTGTACATCAGCACCATCCCGATTCATTATTCACCTCCTCTGGCCAGATGGAGCAGGAGAGCAGCTGCTCCTCCTGACACCAGTCAAAACGGTGTCCATGAATGTCTAATTATCTCATCAGCTAGCGGTCTTTTCTGTTTCTGCTCTGTATTTGTTTTCCATCTTCATCTGTCGTCTGTTTATCTGCTTTGTCTCATTCACTCAGATTTTTTTTCTCCTATCTTCACATTTAATCATAAATATTCTGATTTAGTTTTATTGTCAGATCTAAACAAAAAAAACGTATTAAAAGGTAAACTGGTAGGCTTTTAAAACATCTGCTGTTTTTCCTATTTCACCTCTCCAATTATGTGTTCTCTGCTTTTCCCTCCTTAGGATGCAATTTATTACTTGCTGAGCTGTGAGTGTATTTGCTAATTATCTTAACACCTATGGAAGGATAGATGGAATAGTAGAATTCTTAATGAGATTTTAGGACAGAAAAACTGAGGCTGGCTAAATGTTTTACTGGTACATATTATTTTATTATTTACTTTAAGCCTGAGAAATGTATGTGTTTGCAGAATGGAGACAGTTAGTGGATCAAAGACGAAGACAAGAAACTTTAAAAAGGATTTTGAGTCACAACAGAAGCATCCACCCTCTCAAGTCCCAGTCAGTGCCATCTTTAATTTATTGCTTTATTTTATTTACCATCAAGTCAGTTCAGGTCACTGAGCATCATTCTGTCTACTTCGTTGTCTGTCAGAGTGCAGCATTGTGCTAGTGTCCTGTTTGTTTTCTGAGGATATTTTGTTGCTCAACCATTTTCTGTCGTCATGATGATTGTTTTTGGAAATTGGCTGCACTTATGGCTATTTATTTGAAAATGTTTTGTTTTCTCCAGGGTTCCTATGTAATCTGGAAAATTTTGGAATTTGGTTTCAGCATTTCCCAAGTCTGGAGGAGCATGGGTGAAAATTAGTGTATGTCAAAAAAAATTTCCAGGTTTAATTTTCCCATCCATCCATCCATCCATCCATCCATCCATCCATCCATCCATCCATCCATCCATCCATCCATCCATCCATCCATCCATCCATCCATCCATCCATCCATCCATCCATCCATCCATCCATCCATCCATCCATCCATCCATCCGCTATTCATCTACTGTTTTTCTCAGCCATTCTTCAGTTCCTCCATCCATCCATATATTCTCCTGTTCATTCATTCATTTCTTCCTTTTTACATCTGTCTGTCCATCCATCCAATATTCCACCCATCTATCTTTCTTCTGTCCTTCCATCAAGCTGTCATTTACTCTTTTACAGTCTGTATTTTGTATTTGTTTTAAGAAATCATCTAAAAAGGACTGTGAACTCTGGAAATGCAGGTGTGAAAAATGTGGAATTTTTCCCAGGAACATTTTAAGGAACCCTGTATATTTCTTTAAAAAGAAACTTTAATATAGGTCAGAACTTCTGCCTGTGCTTTTCTAAAATACAATTTGTGACCAAATGATTCCCTGCATCTCCCCCAGTAGATCCCATTACCAGGTGTTGTAGCGCGGACGACATACAGTTCCTCTGACCCTGAACAGTCACAGTGACAAGCACTCTGTGTGTCATTAATTCATGGCCTTCAACTCTGGATTAAATTACAATCGGTGCTAGGGCAGAAATTACTTTCAACACTATCTTTTTGAAGCAGGCTGGCACACACCATTGGAAATTGGCTTAGTCTGCAGTGTTTCATCACATGCACACACAGCACTGTTAAAAATGACCTGTTTGGTGTGCTCATTGGTATTCATAATTTATTACCATCAGTAGATTGTCTTATTTGTAGGTGAGAAACATCTGCATCCTTTTTCTTCTTATCTGGACTCCATTTTATAACCTCAATTAATTGCAAGAAAGGCAACAAGTACAAATATTGATGCTGGATATGCACACGCCAGTGTGTTTTCTAACAAAACCTTTGAGAACAAGAGTTTAATCCAATCTGTGTAGTGATAAGATCAAAGGCAGCAGGGAGGAGACGCAGGCCCTTTAAGAGAAATGGAACGGGGAGGGCTGTGCATCCATAAAAGATGAGTTTATTCAGTGGTCATGGTAAGACATGGTTAAAAGCGCCTCTGCACTCCAGCGTGCTCTCATACACATCATAGACGGAGCATCCCCGTCCTACCGAGCGTTACACACATGCTGACAAAGCTGCGCCAGAAGCTGGGATATGGATGCTCTCAGAGGAAAGGGATAAGCCTGGACCAAGAGAAGAAACAGAGTAAGAAGGAACAACAGTAGAGGAGTGCATGGACAGAATATTAGGCGTTATAAGGAAAAAAGAAGATAAGAAAGTGCCGGTGCGGTAAAGGACAGTAAACAGTTTTATCGAGGCGGAGAATGGGCAATTCCTCCTTCCCAGGCATGTCCCCTCTCTCTCCGTCCATTCTGTAGTTGCAGGTATTTCTAACTTGAGTGCCTTTCTTTGACGTGCTGGGAAACTACCACTGTTAACAAGCATTGTTCCTCTTACTTAGCCTGTCATTGCTTATGTTTGCCAGACGCCTTTGCATGGATTCAGAGGGTCAATTCAGTGTTACTTTGCTGAGTTAAAGTACATCTTTGTAGCAGAATATTCTGCAGCAGGGCACTCTGCAGTGCTTGAATCTAAATATTGGGGCAGAGTCTTAAAGCAAGTTCTTTGTTTCTTCTCCTTTGCTATGGGTGAAGATAAAGCTCAGTTATTCCACTCTAAATGATCAGTTTTAAAGTGCTGTACATCTGAAATGCTGAAGAAGTGTGTTTGAAATGCATTTTAGAGCGGATATCAGCAGGACTGAGTATCTGGGGATGGGGGTGTGAGTGGTGGTGTGGGTTGTGTCTAGATAGCTTGTTTACTGCCTGTGTGGATGGAAGACTGTTGATGTTCTGGCTCTCTGACTCAACATCTGGGCTAGCGTGAAAGAAAGCTATTGATGGATTTTCTAAAGGCTGCTGTTGGTTAGGCAGGAAGTGATGGAAAATGGTGCAGCCTGGATATGACTATTACTGCTGGGGTTTGGAAATACAGAAGCACACTTTTGTAGGCAGTCAGAGAAAAAAATGCAAACCTGGAAAGAAAATGTTTTAGTAATTTTAGCATATCCTTGTATTTAATATACAAATTCAAAGGCATGCATGCATGAGTTACTGTTTTGTAAGTATTTTCTCTGATTTTAATGCACAAATGCAGTAATAAATAAATAAATGCTTCATTTTAGGGTTTGCAGACATGTGTTTGTGCACAGCTCTTTTAGGGTCCCACCACAGAATAGGACCATTGCATCACCTTGGATATTTTCTTTTTAATCTATTCTGTTGGGAATTTGCTGCTGTGTTTGGGATGATTGTGCCCTCGGTGACCCAGTTTGGGTCAAGCTTCAGCTGTTGCAATGATGGCCTCACATATGACTTTAGAATACTTTGGTAAGTGAAGTTTACCTAAATTTATTCCATCCATCCATCCATCCATCCATTTTCTATACCTGCTGCTTCCGTACAAGGTTACAGGGGAGCTGGTGCTGGTACTTTGGTAAGTGAAGTTTACCTAAATTTATTCCATCCATCCATCCATCCATCCATTTTCTATACCTGCTGCTTCCGTACAAGGTCACAGGGGAGCTGGTGCCTATCTCCAATGGTCCAGAGGCGAGAGGCGGGGAGAACATGCAAACTCCATACAGAAAGACCCTTGGCCGGGAGTCAAACCCAGGAATGTTTTGCAACAGTGCCCTCTACTTAAATTTTGATCACAAAGTTTTGTGGTATTTATTGTGCAAAAGCTAAAAGTGACAAAAAGAATTGAACAATTTATTGCCTTTCTTTTGTAGAGATACAGGGGTTGGACAATGAAACTGAAACACCTGGTTTTAGACCACAATCATTTATTAATATGATGTAGGGCCTCCTTTTGTGTCCAATACAGCATCAATTTGTCTTGGGAATGACATTTACAAGTCCTACACAGTGGTCAGAGGGATTTTAAGCCATTCTTCTTGCAGGATAGTGGCCAGGTCACTACGTGATACTGGTGGAGGAAAACGTTTCCTGACTCACTCCTCCAAAACACCCCAAAGTGGCTCAATAATATTTAGATCTGGTGACTGTGCAGGCCATGGGAGATGTTCAACTTCACTTTCATGTTCATCAAACCAATCTTTCATCAGTCTTGCTGTGTGTATTGGTGCATTGTCATCCTGATACACGGCACCGCCTTTAGGATACAATGTTTGAACCATTGGATGCACATGGTCCTCAAGAATGGTTCGGTAGTCCTTGGCAGTGACGCGCCTATCTAGCACAAGTATTGGGCCAAGGGAATCCCATGATATGGCAGCCCAAACCATCACTGATCCACCCCCATGCTTCACTCTGGGCATGCAACAGTCTGGGTGGTACGCTTCTTTGGGGCTTCTCCACACCGTAACTCTCTCGGATGTGGGGAAAACAATAAAGGTGGCCCAAGATTTGTGCTTCTTGCACCATTGAAACCGACCTTTGGCATTGGCAGGATTGACCAAAGGTTTGGCTATTGCAGCCCGGCCGTGTATATTGACCCTGTGGAGCTCCCGACGGACAGTTCTGGTGGAAACAGGAGCACATTTAATTCTGCCGTGATTTGGGCAGCCGTAGTTTTATGTTTTTTGGATACAATCCGGGTTAGCACCCGAACATCCCTTTCCGACAGCTTCCTCTTGCGTCCACAGTTAATCCTGTTGATTGTGGTTCGTCCTTCTTGGTGGTATGCTGAGATTACCCTGGATACCGTGGCTCTTGATACATCACAAAGACTTGCTGTCTTGGTCACAGGTGCACCAGCAAGACGTGCACCAGCAATATGTCCTCTTTTGAACTCTGGTATGTCACCCATAATGTTGTGTGCATTTCAATATTTTGAGCAAAACTGTGCTCTTACCCTAGTAATTGAACCTTCACACTCTGCTCTTACTGGTGCAATGTGCAATCAATGAAGACTGGCTACCAGGCTGGTCCAGTTTAGCCATGAAACCTCCCACACTAAAATGACAGGTGTTTCAGTTTCATTGTCCAACTCCTGTATATTGTACGGCTGTGATGGCATGTTACTGTAGTCAAGGCTTCAGAAACAGCAATAGTGCTATCAAAAATGTACTATTTTAAATAATAGGCTTCTTCCGAATTACCTTAGAAAGTGTGATGATATTTTGTAACCTTCAAACAGCACAAAATAACTCTTTAATCACATGTATCAAACATTTATTCATTGATGCTCTCATGTAACTAACTGTGGAAAAAAAATTGTAAAAGAGCAATCCATAACAATAGATAGAAATTCCTGATAGAAACTTTATCTTTTCACAATATATACAAACAATACAATGACTGCCAATCACGTCTTTAGTGTACAGAGGAGTTCATTTTTGACTTAATGGTTGGAGGGTTCCCAGGCCTTTCGGAGGCAAAACAAGTTTCTATCATACTCATTTAAAAGGAAGAAGCTGATTTTTCAACCCTTCTGAGGTTTTGAGATCATTAACAATAATCACTGGGATGGAGAAACATTTCTTGAGAAATTATTATTTTTAACAAAATTAATGTTTGCACAAATATTATTACCCTTACATTTCATGCTTTGTGAAATCTAATTGTATCATTTGGGCAGCATTTAGTCTTCTTCTATTATATTTCACAAGGTTGGAGCATACAGAAAGAGGGATCTTTCACCATTACTCAACCTCTCTATATTGTCCAGATTCCTAGGTTCTCTCTTAAACTTGCTTTTCTTCAGCTTACCCCACGGGTAGGATTTAGTTCTTGGTACCGAGATTCCCATGGAAGAAGATCATTTTTGTGAGGCTAACTGTTTTGGATTGGTATCCTGATGAAAGACCCAATGACAACCCATTTACAGTTTCCTGGCAGTGGCCACCAGATTTTTATTTAAAATGCTCTGATAATCAAGTCAAAGAGTAATACATGTTAACAAGACTCTCAGGCTTCAGGAGGTAAACTATGCCCAAAGTATAATTTCATCGTCCGATGAGCTAACCCCTCCCTCATACTTCCCTATGTCTAAAGGGATTGCTCAATCCAGCTCTCCATCCAACGGGTCCGGACTTCCCTAAACCTGAAAGATCTTACTAAGCAGGTTTATTGAATGTTCAGTTTAAGCTGGTGTTGGGAAATGACTCGCCTAGCCTCTCACAGCCTTCATACAAAAGTCTCACCCTTCTTCAACTGGAGGTCTGGACGACTGAGTAGCTCATCGCAGTCATTCACACTTTCAACCGTCACTTTTGTTCATGGCTGCTCATTCCCTAATTTTACAACTGGCTCTTGGTATATGGGCTAGGTTAATTTTAGTGGCTCGGCACGAGCCCCAATGGCGCTGTTTTAGCAAACTTGGCTAAGGCAACCTATAAAAACCTCCTAACATTTTTTAGAACCAGGCAACAAGACTTTTTACAACCAATGAAAAACCAAAAATAAGGTGACTCAAATAATTGGATGTCCACAATTTAACTAGAATTTTATATGCTTTCTTTAATTAGTAACGCTTTTGCAGGGGTCAGTAACAGCTTCAATTCAGCAACACGTAATAATTTCAATAATAGAAATAAATCAATCAATTCAACCTGTCTTTCCCTGATGCTGAAACTAGTGAGTTTGTAGAGGCTTTGAAGACGGAGGCTCATCCATGCACCTGATGGAGAAGTTTCTTCTGGTAACAACGAGTAGTTTCTTGAAGGAAATACAACTCAATCTTCAATTTTCTTCCTCTAAGTGGACAGGCACTGATGCTCCAGGTTTTGATGGTTGAACAGGAACTTTGTTGTCATATGTCAGAAAACAATAGCTTCCAGAGGCTGAAGAGTTGAAGGAAACCCGGAGACATAAATGAGGTTGGTTCAGGACTTCCAGAAGCCTGAAACTTAGAGCAATCAGCTGTTCACCGATCAAGTTCACTTCTGTTGTCTGGATAAAAAGGCTTTAGATGAAATCAGATTCTTAATCTTGAGGCACAGTCCTTCTGGGGAAAACGGGTTGTTCCTCTTTTTAATGCAGTCAATCAGTTGGGCTGTGTCTCTGTTCCTTTTCCATCTAAGCTTCTTTTCTCCGTCCGATCTTGTTCACTGGTCTTCTGCGAGGAAACAACCCCGTCCCCTCCCTCAGCATTGCCTTTATAGTGCAGATGCTCTCACCACTCAGCCCCTTGTTAGGCTTCTCAGTTATTGCGCAACCTACTTTGCTCAGCTCGTTGGTTATTGCTCAATACTTGAGTCATGGTCATCGTGACTTTCTGATGCTGTTTTTTGGCCTTGGAGATGCTGGTAATAGCCACGCAGTTAACTGTAGTCGCATCCTCCCTACCTTCTGTTAGCCTTCAAAAGGTTCACTGTCAGCATGCAGCTGGCTCTCGTCACTCCTAGTCATCCTACAGTTATTTCCCTAATCTGCTCAGTTTTAAACTTTACACAGTATTACATTTCCATTCTTCAGCTTTCAGCATTTACTTTAAAATACAGTTACCAAACCATCACTTCATTCTTTTTATTCATACATCACAACTGATCAACATTAAATCTTTTTCATATATATAGCTGATTGAGAATTTTTAAATCTTAAATGTTTTTTTACCTTACTTATCAGTTCATCATATTTCAATCATATATCTTTTAACTTAATGATCAAATATTACTGATTGCATTTAATACTTGTAAAAGAATGGAAAAAATCACTGATTGCATTTAATACTTGTAAAAGAATGGAAAATCATCATACACCATTGGATACTTGTTGTTTATACTTCTGCAAAAGATAAGACAGATAATATGTGGCTCCACATAGGCCTCTCCAGTCTCTCAGCTCCAGAATATGAGAACATGCTTGTTTCACGCTCTACTGCTTCAACTGTGTATTTTAATAATTATTGCATGGATTACACATAAGGATATAAGGATATTTATTGTAACTTTTATGGAGTTAACTGTGAGCAGTTACTAAATGTTGCATGGATTACTTGGAAAGATCTCACCTTATTTTGACCATAACAGATCCTCCTCCACACTTAACAGTGGACATGATGTGATTTTTCCACACATCCATCCTGTGTTTAATGCTTGACCTGCCTGAAGGGTCATTCTTGTTTGACCAAAGCCCAGCAACGTTTGGCAAACTCCAAGCCAACTGTATCTGTGATTGAAGCACTTCATTGCGTTCCTTTTGGTATGCCTTCCAAACAAATGTACTGACTTTAAATGATGTCAAACGCAGTGTTGGCCAACCCTAATCCTCAAAACCCAATGTCCTACATGTTTTTTATTTGATTCAGGTGTGTTGAACCAGAGGAACATCTAAAACATGCAAGACACTGGCTAATGAGGACTGGAGTTGGTCAGTCCTGGTCTAAAGGTTGTTATGGAGACTTGCAGACCCATAGTGTGCTAAAAGTGGAGTTAAGAGATTGTTTTAGCCTCTGCCCTGATTGTAGATATGAGAAGGTTTAAGCAAGTAGCTATTTTCTTAGAGCCATTTAATGGCTAAAGATGTTTGACATCTACCTTACTTGATTGGGATGCTCTCTTAACTTTTCAATTTTGAGGAGTGGTTAAGAGCAATGAGCCTCTGTCACATATTCTAACCCAGGAAAACAGGAAGTCATGGTCATACAAAGTAAAAGTACATTGACATACTGACAATCTCAGATAATAAATGACAGCAATGGTTTAGTGTACCTGTTTTTTTTTCAGGAAATATTGGGGGTGCCTTTAATGGTGGCACTGATTTTTATAAAAACTATTATTTCCAACCATAAGATTTTATAATTTCTTACTACTAACAAACATACTAAACGTTTGGCTCTTTTCAACTTTTTTGTGTGAGATCACACTTCTGCAATAAAAAAAAGTATTTATTTTAAGGTTTTTTACACATTTAACAGGGGTGCCAATAGATGTTGAGCTCACTTGCAAATTTAGTATAATTGAAACATTTTCATCTTCAGATGGAAGCAGAGGATGCCTACCCTGTAGGGCAATGTATTATCAGCCTTGTGGTTTAATCTTCCAGAAACAGACTCTTATCTCTGTGATTTAAATTTAATTATAATGCATGAGCAGTACGAACTGGTGCTGCTGATTTTAGGGCTGGCGGAGACAGAAATGGAGGCCAAACACTATCTTTAATCAGCATTGATTTACATGATACCCTCCTCCACTTCACTGCTCGCTGCACAAATCTGTCAGAAGACGAAGATTTTTATCTCTCGGGAATGTTGGGAGATATGTTTTTAAAAATGCATTTGTTGTCAAATTCAGCATTGTCAATAAGAGAGCCATCACATCATGCATTCTGTCTTGCTCAGAAATCACAGAAAGCATTAAATATAAAGCTTGTGGTTTAAACAGCCACTTCCCTTGAACATTTTAAACTTGTTTCTTTGTGCCTTATGACTGCATGAATCATGTCAGCTCCCTGACAAGGCGCTACCCTCCTTACCTTCCCTGGAGGGTGTGTGAGGGGCGGATGAGCAGGAGGTGGTGGTTAACAAAGCTTTCACAAATCTCCAGTGAGGAGCAGAAAAAAGGAAGCGGGACTTATACAGGGATCTGTCAAGAGAGCCAAGGAGCATTGGTTTTCCCATTTCAGCCTGATCAAACATCTGGAAGGATATAGACAGAAAGATGAAGGGCAGACGGAGACGACTGCAGTGTAAATGATGCAGAGTTTATAGGACTGATTGTCGCCACAGGTTGAGGAGAGCTTACTGTAACGTCAGTTCAGGAATATTTCTTTTTTTATTGAATGTCTGAGCTCTGGATGATGCATCTTTTCCCTTTAAGTCAGGCATACTTTTTTCTTTTTATGCCTTTGGTGTCAAGCAAAGATGTTGGGCTTTTGGATCCAGAAGTTATTAATCTACTTGAATGGAAGCAAAAATGTGAAAAACGTGAAAAGTGGCTTCTCTACCTAAATGCAATGTCTTCCAATCTCCTAAATCTCCTTTATACATAGAGGTACTTTTAAAAATTAATTTTATCTTATCTCGTGGGAAAAAATGAAGTGATGAAAAGAAAAACCTCTTTTTCTGTAATAATTCAGCTTCCGTTGTAGCTGATCCTGTTTCTTTAAGTAATAGATGCTATTGAATGTTGATGACCCGAGATCTGCTAATGTACGCCTTTTGGCAGGATTCAAACATTAATTGAAAACTCCTGTATAATAGTAATGGATGTTTGTATCAAAGGGAAAAACTATTTTTTATGCTTGAATAAAAACATGCACTTTAATTATGCTTGATCAGTCAAGGCGGCAGTGACATAACCCAGGTCAGATATTTGAATTTGAATTTCTGTTCCTTGGTGTCTGAAATTTGATTTATAGTCATCAGTGTGATTTGTTGTGCAGAATGACTAATTAAGGGTAATGTTAAAGGAAGTATGGCAAATTAATAATAAGAATTATAATAATATAGATACATTTGCATCATTTGGCATCATTTAGCAAACATCAGGTGCTTGTTAGGTTTCCTTTTATAAAAGTGCCTGCAGAATGTCTGAAAATATTGTCTTGCAATTTAAAAACATCTGTAGTGTTAAAAGATGTTGATCTGACAAATTAATATGTCAGGAATATGAACAAAATATGGCTTGCTAACATGTGAAATGAACTGTTGCTCTAAATAGAGGGATTGAGGTATTTTAGACTGTTGGATTATGACTGGGAATTAAACAAAAGACAATGAAATGAGGATCGGTTCAGTGGTGTGCGTGAGAGAGGTAGGGTGAAAGGTGAAAGCAGTGATTTGTCAGTCTTCATCTGTGGTCATCAGCAGGCCTGTACAATATGAGGATTAATGTTGAATACTGAAATAATGATATTTGGGCCTTTTGACCAATATTTTTCTAATACATTGGGGGTCCTTTTACTTGTTGGAATCATTAACGACATTGACTATAATAATTGGTAGACACGAGCATTTGTTCCAGGTACATCATTTTTATTTTTAAAAGTTTTTTAAACAGATGTCACAACAGTTTACCTCCAACTTGCTTTGAGTGAGGAGTATCTCCTGACTGCAGTCTGCAGGGGTACTACGTGTCTTTGCATAGTGCACATGTCAGCAGAGTTTGGTGGTAGCAATTGTTTGGCTCTGTCTACATTTTAAAAAAGTACTTAAAAGTGTAAAGTAGTGCTTTAATGGAATGGACTTTGGGGTTAGATGGTTTATTTATTTATTTATTTTTTCTTTCCTTTAAGATGCATGTTTGACTTGGCACTGTGCCTGCATGTGTCAATGTGCAGAAGCACCAATCCATTTGACTTAATCATGTTTAATTGTTTGATGTTATCTAAATGAATCATATATCAATTGGACAAAGCCATAAATAATACATATGTTTTATAATGTTAAAACAGGTTTTACATTTTAAATAAAGGGTATAATGAAACTAGATTATTCTTCTAAACATTTCCAGTTTAGTCTCATCATACTTGACATTATGAATACTCAGGCTTTCCCTTGGTCCATCTGAGTTCATGCGGCAGTGAAAGGCTAGTGCCTTCCTGGTAGGTTGGGGGCTCCAGGGGTCACTTAGTACTAGACGGGCTTGCTCCCAGGTAACTGTGGAAGATTAAATCCCAGCAGTGCCAAGTGAAATAAACATCTCTGACTTGCAAAACAAAATTATCCATGCAGCATTTAATCTCTTAAATGGATTTTAAAACATATCTTACTTGTATAGGGTCATCAGGACTCAGGGCATGAAAATCTGTGTGTCATCTGCATAACACTGAAATAACATTTTGTATTTATGGAAGATTCGTCCCAAAATAAATTTTGTGAAGTTTGAAATACAAAAAGGGAAGGGGGCTTGCAGAGGGGCTGTCTGTGCAACTGTACTATGAAACCATATTGGGGTAGAGCTATGGTTGTCTACTGTTTGAATGAGATTATGATCTAATTATAAAAAAAAACAAGTGGCCACAACCCAATTAATGGCTGGTACCTATGAAAAGGATGAGGAAGTGAAGGAAAATATGTTTTTCTATTACCCAACCTGAACTGTACTTTTTTAAAATTGAAATCCTGGTCCAAATCATGCTGTATTATGAGGTTTTGCTGCAGTCTGGAAAGCCTGTTGATTTTGCATTGGAAAAAAGCTGTTTCTTTGTTTGAGTCATACTTCAAAGGTTTCTTTGAAGCAGGTCTGTAGTTCCCTATTGTGAATATTGTTTTGAAGATTCCCAGCACGTTGTCTCCCCGAGCCAATCAACTTTTCAGGCTACAGCTTTCAGATTTCCACATTGCAGTTAGATGTGAGTAAATCTGGGAGCAAGAGGTTTCTTTTTGTGCAGGGACTCTGCTATCTGCCATCATTTTCATCATTCTTTTGTAGATCTGTGAAAGAAGTTTCTGGGACATTTAAAAACATGTTTCTCTCCACCACAGAAGGCAAAACCTTTCATAGGCTTTGTTGCAGCCATCCCTCTGTGAAAGGAGGTGTTGGGAATTATCTTGGGAATGTGCATTTTGGTGTGTGTGAGGTTACTTCTAGGTCTCTCTGTTGTTGTCATGTATTCAGACACTTTTACTGTTCTGGAGAGTTCAAAATCAAATTTTATTTAAAGAGTGAATGATGAGTGTTTTTCTTTAGATTGTTTTTTTCACCAGTGACATCTCCAGTAGAGGGCAACCTTCAGATGGCATTAATGTCAACCATCATACCACAGAAAGCAGAAAAGATTCTGCTCTGACATGGTGCTGGAGGTAAAGACTTTGAGTAGATAAATACATTCAGTGTGTATTTTACATTTACAACAACCACAAACACTCTTCCTAAAAACCTAATCCTTTTTTCCAAGATCACCAGCATTATAATTCATGGATTAGGATTGCTGTTTTTAAACCAGTTGCCTGCAAATAGACAGTCTTACGACTGTTACAGTGCCTTGCAGAAGTGATTATGCTTGTTGAACCTTTCTGTCTGTCTATATTTATCTTCAAGCATGTATTAGTGGGCTGAAACAGTACTTTAAAGCAGTTTAGGTTTTGTTATTAGAAACCCGCCTAATGTTTGTAAAATAATTATTGTTATTTTTAAATTCAGATCTAGCCCAAGGACTGGACATTGTGTCCATAAAACAATAAACTACTGTTCCTCCAGAGAACATATCAGTAACACAGACTAACCTAATAGAAGCTAATCTCTAGCAGGTGTGGACATATTTAAGTTTTGAATTGGGTAAACCCTGCTGTGCCATTTGTGACACCCAGATCATCTTCATAATTTCCAGTTTACTCTGTCTGATTTGTAATCGGATCTCTTTAATGTCAAAGTTTCTTCTCTTCTTCTAGTCTCCAATGGCCAAACTCTACAACAGCTCAGAAACTTAATTATGTGTCAAAAACATCTTTGTTTAGTCACTCTGGTAGCATTGTGGTTGTTGCTCCGTTCTGTGTGCCCCAGAGCGGTGGACCGGATGCTGGTTGGAGTACTACACCTCATGTTGCAATGACTGTATAACGTATGAGAAATAAATAAAATGCTCATCTAAACAGTGTTGATGTATTTCTGGTTTGAGTTTGTTGCAAACATAGGCCCCATTTAGCGGTCTATCCAGCTAAATTAAATTCCTTCTTTCCACCCCAACAACATAGTTTGAAGAAAAAAGTGCATTTGGTAACATCTGTTTTTTGCAATAATACAAGTAGATTAGCTGTAGATTCATGGATCTCAGTTTAAGTTTCATAATGTCTTCCTAAAACAGTTTCTGCTACATTAAACAACAACATCAGCAAGTGTGTTACCAGCATAGAGAGCCTGAATGCAAGTGCAAAGAGTAGGTCACATGGCACAGACAGACTGAGCAATGTAGCAGCCAATACAGTATGGCTTTCATTGTCAACATCATTGTGGAAGATAAAAAATACTGATTTCTAAGGAAAACCCAAACTCATTAGATCAAATAAATAATTTGCATTGGCTATAATATAGTTTTGCAAGCTGTGTACACAAAACTGGGACTTGTTTTTAAAAGCTGTCTGCAAATTGTGGCTGGCAGATCACTCTGGGTGTGACAGACATAAAGGGATAGGCAGTAAACCAACTGGGAGTTGAGTTTTATTCAGGAACTTTGATATAGATCATTTAAAAATGCCTTGATCGAGACCTCAATCCAGTGTCTAGGTTTGGAACAGGAAATCCCCCTACTCTACATTTATTTGCATCTTGAGTTACATAAATCTTTCTGACAAGATCTTCTATTGATCTGTGGAAAATCAGGCGCCTGTGAAAAAGCCTTTTGGACCGACCCAAAGCTTCTCAGAGGGTTCAAGGTAAGGACAGATGTGTGATTCTTCCTGATGCAATCTTTGACAGTTTGAGCAAAATGAATCCTGACATTGACATATAATGTTTGATCATTCCTCAAACGCCTCACATGAATAAAATAAAAAGGTACGTGCTACTTTGGTTGAGTTTAAAGAGGTTGCTGCCAGCTGAGACATATTAATCACCACAAAACTTTTTTTTTGACTGGAAGCTCTTGCCCACAGGTTATTAGCAAAAGTCTCAAATTTAAAGTGAAATACAGCCTTTTTTCATATGGAGTTTAATAGATGACAAATACATATAATTGCCTGCTATGATTTATTTGTGTGTTGAAACACTACAAAAATGTCTCCTGAAAATTGACTTTAGACCGCAAATTGAAAGAAATAATTTTTCAAACCATTCTGTCATCTTGCTTATTGGAAAACCAAATAAACTAAATTATTTGAATGCAGGAGCACTTCGGAATGTTTACAGCTGCATTGCATGACCCTTTTTTCAGCACTGTACTGCTGTTGAGGACTCAAAGTGACCAGCAGAAGCTTTGCATCTAAAATTTCTGTCTTACCTGACCATTTCTGTTGTTCTATGGGTTGGAACCTTCATGTTGCATTAGTTTCACAGATCTTCTTTTCACTGAGGGACAGGCATGGACTGTCAATGGACAAGTGCAACACTTTTCAGAGCAGAGCAGTGTTTTGTCATTGTTGAGTTGTAATTTACCGGATGTTTCTGCAACATGTTGGTGTTTGCTGGTGTTTTGCATGTGCTTTATGACAGCTTAGATCTATGCCTGATCATGTAATAAACTATGGCATCAACTTTGACTTTGACCATAAAAAAAACCTGCCTGATTACACCATTGACTAAGTGATAGTAAACATTATGCAACAAGCTGCTCATTTGGTGATTACACAGAACGGACAAATGAAAAGTTTCACATGAAAAGTGTTCTCTTGAATAAAAGGTTGTCTGAAAACAGGAGGTGATGGGGGAAAATATGGTAGGAGGAGGAAATGAATAAATTACAGGTGTTCAATCAATAACTAACTGTGTCATTGGAGAGGTAACTCTATTAAATGATTCAACTAAAAAAGTGAACTCTTATTATATTCTGTGCAGTAAATAAGTATTTGCCCTCTTACAGATTTTTTTCTGTTGGCATTTGTCACATTTGCATTGTTTTAATTCAGTCGTGATGAAGGGTTTTCAAGCTTTGTCATTTAGGGTCATGTCGCAGCATCTCAGTGAGATATAGGTCCAGACTTACTTACTAGGTCACTCTAAAACCTTTGTGTTGTCTTTTTGAGTGATTCAGACCTGGACTTGCTGGTGTGCCTCGGATTGTTTTTGTGCAGCTTAAGGTCATAAACTGATGGGTGGACATTCTTTACTAAAACCAGCTGCCACAGAGACAGTTTCTTTCCCCAGGCTGTTTCTCTGTTGAACATTTAATGGAGTACCAAACAACAGCATACAGATGTAGCAAATGCACCTTTTTATTTATATATGTGTATTTTTGAATATATGTATATTCTTTAATGCAAAAAACAAAAACCAGAGGGCAAAGTGTACCGGAGTCAAATTCCTTGTTTGTATGTACGAACTTGGCAATAAAGCTGATTCTGATTCTGATTCAGGATTTTCTTTCAGAGAATAGATTTTATGATTAAATCAATTATTGCAACGTCCAGGCTGTGAAGCAGCATAGGAGACCATCATACTATCACTATCACATGGTCACTAAAATCGTCAGTGACAGGCCCATCCAACTGGCCAAATATACTGCTGGTACAGCAGAGCATGAATGCATGGCAAATAATCAAGGTCCTCCAAATATCGTGTCCAGTCAGGTCTTTGTAGAGATGCGCTAAGAAATCGGCTGGTGACTGGAAGTGGTCCATATTAAGATTAACTGGCAAATTGGGAACACCAGCAGGACGTCCTTCAGCTCAGCTAAAGAGCAAATTCCTTGTTACATATAAAGACATTAGATTAAAGTTAATGAAGAGTATATTATTTTTATAAACTGGATATAGTCACCAACTCCTGTAGTGTCTTACACACAGAAAATACAAATGGTGATCTGGCTCTGCTTTGTGTTTAAGGAAAATTGTCATCTATGCAGTTACTATATGGATGAAGAAGCAAATTTACCTGGAGGATCTCTCCATTTCTTATTTCTGAGTCTAAAATCAATTACCTCAAATTAACCACTTATGTGTCATTAACATTTTACATTATACAAAAAATTAACAATACAAAAATGATTCCAGTTCTGTAAGATAATTGGAAAACGTAATTGTAATGAGATGTCCAAACCTGATGTGACTGACAGACTTTTCTGCACTTATTTCTTTGACATTAGCATGATTTCCCCACAACTATCAGTGAGCTTTACCAACATGGTCACAAAAAGCTGCATCAGGTGTGAACATCAAGGGCGTCGAGAGACATCCGACTGGCTAAATAGTTTGTCGGCATGCAGAACATGAGCATACGGGACCAAATCTTACATTCAAACAGGTTTTTGCTGAGATGAAATAAAGAACTGGCTGGTGATCTGAGTCAGCTGATTTTCAATTTATCTGACAAATCAGTGACTGTCCAGAAAAATCTGTTTTCAGTTCAGTGAACTGTGATACTATTCAATTCAATTCAAAAATACTTTCTTTATCTCAAAGGGACATTAAATGTTGTTGCTCATATATTTAGCTGCAAAGCAAGGTTGAATTTTCTTTGGTACTGGAACAAGACAGGACATCTTCCGCAACACTAGAACCTTCTTCTGGGCCAGGCTAAGGATGAAGAGGTGCTGCACAATCCCACAGACTCTAGAGCTGACACGATCTGGACGTGCGGCCTTATTCCAGTTAAGTCTCTCCAGTTGTCTCTTCACCTGACTTCTTGAGACACACAGGTGAAAGAGGGAGGCAAAGGGAGCAACAGCATCTTCTGATTTGGTTGAAGACAAACATGTAGAAGCACTTGGCCCAGTCTCTCCTGCTTGATCCTGTACACCTCTTTGCTGTCTCTTACTCAAGTATGAACAAGTTGTGCTAATAAGCCTTATCAGTATCGATGTTACTGAGTAAAAAAGCTGTGATATTCTTAGTTATTAATACTAACAGCTCTAATCGGTACTATACGGTGCTGAACTTGTTTTAAAATATTGAAATAACTTGTTTTCCAGCAACTGCCTTCTCACACATATGGTGCGATATTGCATCTGCTTCTAACATAGACAATGATGGCCTACAGCAGGAAGGTTTGAAAGATATTTTAAATGCTGATTATTATAATTCTTCATGAGGTCAGGTCTTTAAAAGAAATCAGATATCAGAAACTGGCTATTAAAACTGTCCATTGCCTCAAAGTTTTATTCCTCTTTATCCATTTGTCATGTTCTGTCTTCTAGAGACTGGTTTGTTTGGTTCAGAAATAGTTCTGTTTTCTTCAGCATGATTGACAGGAACACAGTGCACAATTTATTACTTTCAGGTTGACTTAAATTAATGTTCTTTGTTTTAATGTAATTAAAAGCAAGTATATAAGCTATTAATGTGTTTTGAACATTTTAAACAATTTGCCTGTAACGGCTTTCATTTTACAAAACACTTATGTTTGTCCAACAATATCTGCATAAATAATGAGAACAAAAGTCAGTGGCCGTTCCCTAACTTAACAGATATTCTTACAAAATGTAGAAATAACCTTATAAACTAACATAGCAGATGAGTGTAAATAGTAGCAGTCAGCAGCTTTTTCCTATCTGCGTGACTCTGGGGTTACAACAGTATAAGAAGAAGTTGAAAGTGATGTTGCATTTTATTTTATTCCCTGTTTGGTTCACAAGTTTGAATTACTGTCTGGGATTTAAACATTGTTTATGCTGCTCATTTCGGGAAAGATGCCTTTAAAGGGTTTACAATCTATTGCACAGTCAGTAAAATATTTTTTCTTTGTGTTAAGTAACACTATCCTAAACAGTAATGGTTATGGTACATGTTTTATTGATAAAATTGGGCTTTGAAGTGAAACCTAAAATAGGGGTTGTTTGCTATAGTTACAGCTACACATCATGGATTTTCATGCTGGCTTTATCCTGGATAACTAGATGCCTCAAGGGCTAATCTGCTTCTTCAGTATTATATTTAAGTGAATCTTTATCTCTGAATCATTTTTTTGATCCTTTGTGTGTGTTGCATAAACAGGAAGTTGCTCAGCTAACTTCCTGTAATATATAAAGTGATTATTTTAGTTTACTGATCAGGCGATTGCTTATAGAAAATGGTTGTTGCCTTTGCGTGTAGTTACACATGTAGAAAAGGCTGAAGGAGAAGGAAGGCTCTGCTTTATGTGCTCATAGCAGTTTCTATGATATTTTTAGCTGTACTTTTAGTTTTAGCAGATTATTTTACCTCAGTCCTGCATTTCATAATTATGAGTATAATATAAGTTTGATGTAGTTTGTTTAATTTATTACCCATTTACAAGAAAGTTTATCTAAACTCACTATACAATGCAAACAGGCTCATATCTGACTAAATGCAATGTGTGCCAGTCCAGTTGGTTTCACAATAATCCAGTCAGACTCAGTTTAACATCTAGTTATGTGCAGTCTTAATCACTCTAAATTGTAACTAAGTACAGTAAAACCAAACCTAAAGCATTATTATAAGTGGATTATTTTTGTACAGCACTTTGGGCAAACCTGCTGTTTTTAAATGTGCTTTATAAATAAATTGGATTTGGATAAGCAATATACACCCCTTTTTAAATGCCAGGTTTTTGTGATGTAAAAAAAGTTGACTCTAATAAGTAATTTTACAACTTTTTCCACCTTTAATGTGTCTTGAAACTTGTACAACACAATGGAAAACAAACCAACATGAGTTGTGTAAAAAAATAAATAAATAAATAAAACCTAATGTGGTTGCAAGTGTGCACACTCTTAAACTAATACTTTGTTAAAGCACCTGTTGCTTTTATTAAAACACTCTGTCTTCTGGGAATGCATGGCACATCTTAATTTGGCAATATTTGTCCACCCTTATTTCCAAAAATACTTAAAATCCATCCAGTTATGAGGGCATCTTAGGTGCACAGCCATCTTCTGATCACTTCATACATTTCAGTTAGATTCAGATCTGGGTTCTGGCCGGATCAACAACTCTACAGTACAAGCTTGACATATCAAGAACTAGCCTCAACCAAGCTATGGCGTGCAAATCTGGCTCATTACTAGTGCCTTTGCATGCTAACATCCACCAACTCTGTAAGCCAAGAATATATACATTGACTTACTGCATTTTATCTCCTACGTTCAAAACTCATTTGACAACTCAGAGATGTAGATGAAGTTTACACACAACTGTGGATTAATGCATGAGAGACAGTAATGTTAATATCTGTTTCATGCGAGGCTCGTTTTATACTGAGCTGCACACCAGATGCATCCAGATGTGGTCCCTCTAGAGATCCACAGGTCCAGTACGCCCGCTGCAGACATGGGGTGCAACCACTCTAATTAATGTCTGTGGAGGATTCATTAAGAATAAAATGAATAACATTTAACAAGGGGTGTCCGTTGAAATAACCATAGATTTCAGCCTATTATACACTGTCAAAAAAATAAAGGGAACACTCAAATAAAACATCTTAGATCTGAATGAATGAAATATTCTCATTGAATACTTTGTTCTGTACAAAGTTGAATGTGCTGACAACGAAATCACACAAAAATCATCAATGGAAATTAAATTTGTTAACCAATGGAGGCCTGGATTTGGAGTCACACACAAAATTAAAGTGGAAAAACACACTACAGGCTGATCCAACTTTGATGTATGAAGTCAAAATGAGGCTCAGTATTGTGTGTGGCCTCCACATGCCTGAATGACCTCCCTACAACGCCTGGGCATGCTCCTGATGAGACGGCGGATGGTCTCCTGAGGGATCTCCTCCCAGACTTGGACTAAAGCATCCGCCAACTCCTGGACAGTCTGTGGTGCAACGAGACGTTGGTGGATGGAGCGAGACATGATGTCCCAGATGTGCTCAATCGGATTCAGGTCTGGGGAACGGGCGGGCCAGTCCATAGCTTCAATGTCTTCATCTTGGAGGAACTGCTGACACACTCCAGCCACATGAGGTCTAGCATTGTCCTGCATTAGGAGGAACCCAGGGCCAACTGCACCAGCATATGGTCTCACAAGGGGTCTGAGGATCTCATCTCAGTATCTAATGGCAGTCAGGCCATGTGGCCCTCCAAAGAAATGGCACCCCACACCATTACTGACCCTCTGCCAAACCGGTCATGCTGAAGGATGTTGCAGGCAGCTGATCACTCTCCACGGTGTCTCCAGACTCTGTCACGTCTGTCACATGTGCTCAGTGTGAACCTGCTTTCGTCTGTGCAGAGCACAGGGTGCCAGTGGCAAATTTGCCTATCCTGGTGTTCTCTGGAAAATGCCAAGCATCCTGCAACCCCCATTTGTGGACGTCAGGCCCTCATACCATCCTCATGGAGTCGGTTTCGAACCGTTTGTGCAGACACATGCACATTTGTGGCCTGCTGGAGGTCATTTTACAGGATTCTGGCAGCGCTCCTCCTGTTCCTCCTTGCACAAAGGCGGAAGTAGCGGTCCTGCTGCTGGGTTGTTGCCCTCCTACTGCCTCCTCCACATCTCCTGGTGTACTGGCCTGTCTCCTGGTAGAGCCTCCAGGCTCTGGACACTACGCTGACAGACACAGCAAACCTTTTTGCCACAGCTTGCATTGATGTGCCATCCTGGATGAGCTGCACTACCTGAGCCACTTGTGTGGGTTGTAGAGTCCGTCTCATGCTACCATGAGTGTGAAAGCATCACCAACATTCAAAAATGACCAAAACATCTGCCAGAAAGCATAAGTACTGAGAAGTGGTCTGTGGTCCCCACCTGCAGAACCACTCCTTTATTGAGTGTCTTGCTAATCGCCAAAGATTTCCCCCTGTTGTCTATTCCATTTGCACAACAGCTGTGAAATTGATTATCAATCAGTGTTGCTTCCTAAGTGGACAGTTTGATTTCACAGAAGTTTGATTTACTTGGAGTTATATTGTGTTGTTTAAGTGTTCCCTTTGTTTTTTTGAGCAGTGTATATACAGTACACACCTTGCTGAAAATATGGTCAAAAAGCTTGATTTTGATTTCCTCAGATCAATATGAGACAACTGTTTTTTTAGAGTTATTTTTACAAAACATTGTGGTCAGTAATACCACTGTTGTTCCAGATTTGGTCATTGTAGGTGTTTAATGATATATCTCATGCCTTGGAAATTTTTTAGCACTGCCACCTTCTGACGATGCAGTACTTTGGTTGTTTTTGAACCATGGTTTTTGCTGTGAGATGCAACTACCTTCTTATTCACACAGACTCTGTCATACTTGCGTTTTGCTCTCTGTTGCAAATAGAAGTGTGAATTGCCGCATGGCAAATAATGTATACCAATGTTTGCTGCTGTATGGATTAGTTTACAAGACAGATATAGAAGAATTCAGTGAGAACTGATGATGAATGGGCAATTTCTTTAAAGATTATGCCATTTTTTGTGGAATATTTTGCACAAGTGTTATGGGATAAGGGGATAGGGAGTGGCGTAGCCGGATGGATGATCCGAGAAAATGTCGTTCAGCCTTAAACACACTGGAGACTCCTGAAATGATCATTCTTCTATTTTGATTATAGAGCAGGAATATACAATAAAAGATCCCAAATCTATTTTTTTTCTCACATCTTTAGCTTGTTTTCAGTCTGATTGCAGATCTCTTTGGCCTTTTACACACAAGTCCTTTAAAGGAAAAGTGCAAGCTTTCGTGTTAGTGTGTAATGGCTAAATGCATCCATGGTCCATTACCTCACTGCTGTACATACTGGATCTTAGTGACAACAGAACTCTACCAGTCCACCTGACAAGTATTTTTACAGAGTCCTTCACCAAGGCTTTAAAGTGACTGTGGAGTGCAGTAAAGTGGCTTACACCAAGGGTTCCTTATATTAGAATAAGGTCATGTATCTATAGCATGAATTGTGGCTGAATTTCTGGATTGTCTTTCCTGGGGTTTGAGGGCAGTCCTTCCTTCTGCAGTCTGGTCTGATTATTCAGGCCTACTGAAAGTGCAAACATTCAAACTGCTTAACCTTATTTTTTACATCTTGCCCTGTATGTTGATGTATCTAAAAACATGTCTTACATGAGTCTAATATATACCACCAAAATAGTTTATTTCAGTTTTATTTTACAGAGTTCAGTGTTACATGTGAAAAAATTACACATCCCTCTAGGATTTAATTAAATTGAATGTTTGGGAAGATTTTTAAACAAAATGTTTCATAATCAATTTTTGTATTTTTTTAACTGAAAAGTAGTTATTTAGGTTAAACTCTCTAGATATGAACTTAAAGTAAAACTATATTTCATGTTTTAGTTTGATCAGTAAAATTTCCATTCCTCATGGTTTCAAATTCAAACAGAAAAAATCAAATATTGCGTAAAGTGTTAATTTTATATTTAAATCTGAATATGCTTTTATTTAGAAAAAAAAATGCTTTGGTGTTTTTAACATGACAGGTACCTCAGTACTAGGCTCAGATTTCCTTGAACATGTCAAACAATGGCACCCCATGAATGTCATAGCTTATTAAGTGTAGCTCTTACACAACATGTATGCATGAGATCAAGTAATATTAATAATAATAATCACTGCTTAAGTAATTAAGTAGCAGTGGCACACATCTGTGGTATATATCTGTAGTAGTCCATTTCTATAGTGGCCTAATATTATCAGGCAGCTGTTAAATTACTTATATAACACCTTTTTATGAAGTCGTTGGTTGCTGACAAACTGACTATATTGGATCAGAATGTTTTCATTTTGCCGAAAGAAATGGGAGAAGGCATGTCTGCAAACACGGAGTGTGAGGGAAACATGTCTATAATCCACTGCCATGAAATCTGCAATCTCTCTGTTGGATTCGTCAGACTTTCCTTTTTCAAGCTCTTTTCTCCAAAACACACACATACTGTGCCTTTGTATGCTGTTGGATGTCATTTCTGTGTGAGGTTTCCACTTTCCTCTGCAGCATTTAAACAAAGATTTGTTCAGGGTGACATGTCTTGCCTATTCCTCCATATTTCTGCCACTCGGGCCCCCACCCTACCCTCCCTTAGCCTAGCAGAGGCTTTCTGCAGCAATATGGACTTTTTTCTTTTCCTTCCTTCCATCTCTGTCTACACAATCTGATTTTAGCTGTGCTGAAAGTAGCATTTTCTTCCTATCACAACATCACTTGTTCTTATTTCCCTGTACCCTCCCCACCCCCTTTTTTCTGCTCTGTCCAATAAGCAGAAAATGGGTACAGGCGCCGTTTCAGGCTGTTTATATATTTTTACTGCAATCTATCTTTATACTTGACCAGTAAGGGGAAATGTCACTGTGATCAGTGTGATGCTAATACATTCTGCCAATTTGACACACTCATAATCCAGCGAGCTCGAGTTTCCAGCCTACAGCCATCATATGGAGGAGAGGGTGTTTTGTCGTTGGTGCATCGTAGCATCATGGATACACAGAGGAGTGGGAGGGTGGGAAAAACACTAGAGCTAAAATGGGAATCTGGAGTGTTTGAGTGGGAGCAGAGAAAGAGGAAATTGGTCTTAACATGCACAGACACGAGATATAGTGAGAGATGTATGGATGGAGAGTGAAAGTAATCACCCTGAGTTGTTCTGTGCGCTGCTGTTTTCTCTGGTTAGGAGAGTAAAATACACCTGGCAGGCAGTGAAGAGGATCGAATGATTTGAGGTATTAAATTATATCTGGTGATTAAAGAATATCTGAATGCACTGTACAAAAATACACAACATATTACACAGGCTCTGCATTTTTAGATGTGAACCTACAGTGCCCTGAAAAAGTATTTGCCCCTTACAGATTTCTTCTCTCTTTGCTTTTTTGTCACCCATGCAAGTTTCAGAACATCAAACAGGTTTTATTGCCAAAACTATATGTAGTAAATATAAAAAACAAAATTTAAATGATTATTTAATGTATTATTAAAAAGAAGCTTTAAAACCAATGCAACCTTATGGGAAAATAATGCCCCCCCCCACCATTGGCAATCAATGGTTGGTGATACCTGACAATAAGTCTTTACTATGTCTGTGGAGGAAATCTGGCATACTTTTCTTTGGAGAATTGTTTTAATTCAGCCATGTTGGAGGATTTTAGAACGGGGACATCTTGTTTAACCGTCTTAAGACCAAAATTATATAAAAGGGCTCAGAGAATAGTTATGATTTTAATGGTGATACAAAATACCCCATATTTAGAGATAAGACAACTATAGCTTTAAGTGTGAGGCAGATAATCACTCAGTCAAAACAAATAACCTATGCTAAATCTAGTCTTTGCAGACTGGGTGGTAGTAAGTTGAATAAGGTCATGCCAGAGCCTTTCTATTAGATTTGAGTCCAGACTTTGACTAGGCCACTGCAAAACCTTAATTTGTTTTTGGACCTTTCAAAGGTTGACTTGCTCTTTACTTTGTGTAATTGTCCTGCTGCATAACCCAAGAGAGCTTGATTTTATGATCACACACTGATGGCAAGACATTCTCCTCCTTTTCTAGAGCAACAAGGGAAAGTTGAATTCATGGCTCCATTAATATTGGTACATTGTCCAGATCCTGAAACAGCAGAGCAGCTTCAGAACATCAAACTACCACCACCATGTTTGAGAGTTGATATGATGTTCTTTTTATGAAATCATGTCATACCAAATAAGACCTTCCACATAGTTCAGCTTTTGTCTCCTCAGTCCACAAGATTTTTTCCCAAAAGTGTTGGATCATCAGTATATTTAGGAAAAGATAAGATGAAGCTTTGTATGGTTTGGTGTCTTTGAGCTCTCCCATTGATGGCATTTTTGCCCGTTCTCCTTATTTTTGAATCATGAACTCTACACCTTTCACTCCTGGGGACATTTACTGTTCCCATGTTTTCTCCATTTGACAACACAGCTCCAAAAGCCTTACAAATTGCTTTTTTACCCTTTTCAATCTGATAGTTGTCAATAACTTTGTTTCTCATTACTTCTTAAATTTATTTAGGCTTGAAGTGTTGTTTGGTGCGAAAAACAATACGGCACACAACCAAACACTATACCCACAGTGAAGAACAGTAGCGGAAGCTCGACTGGGGGCCTTAGAAAATGTTTAGGGAATTATTAATGGATCCAAAGTCAAGATTGGCACAAAATCTTTAGGCTTCTGCTAGGAAAATAAAGAAGAACTTTATCTTCAACAAAGACAACAACCCAAACCATACATCCAAGAAAAGAAAGGCCTTGTCAATGTCACGGTTCTGTCACGGTTTACTTGGAATTGGACCCCAGAATGCAGACGAGCAGGCACCGTGATGGTAAGTGAAAAAAAAAAGGTTTAATAACAAAAACTCACACTCAGCAAGAGGCAGGAACAAAACAACGGACGGGCAGGCGAGACAGGCATGGCATGATAAAAAAAAAAAAAAAGACTTGGTTAGAGAACTAGACATGAGAACTAGACATGAGCATGAGAGCAAGGAGACAGCTTAACTTGAAGCAGGCGAACTGAATAAACTTAAACAAAAACAGAGTTCAGGCGGGCAACCAGGAGGTCGTCCCGAGCAGGCACAGAGTTCAGGCGGGCGACCAGGAGGTCGTCCCGAGCAGGCACAGAGTTCAGGCGGGCGACCAGGAGGTCGTCCCAAGCAGGCACAGAGTTCAGGCGGGCGACCAGGAGGTCGTCCCGGGCAGGCACAGACTTCAGGCGGGCGACCAGGAGGTCGTTCCGAGCAGGCACAGAATTCAGGCGGGCGACCAGGCCTCCACCAAAGACGTGGAGGCCGACTGAGCAGAGTAGAGGACTTCCCAGACACTCTGTGGAACTCCAGAGGCGTGGAGCCTGGCGAACCCTCAGAGGCTGAAGCAGAGCTTGGCGAACCCTCAGCTCCCTGAAGTCCTGACGTGGGCTGCTCTGCAGCAGCTCCCTGGAGTCCTGACGTGGGCTGCTCTGCAGCAGCTCCCTGGAGTCCTGACGTGGGCTGCTCTGCAGCAGCAGCAACTCCCTGGAGTCCTGACGTGGGCTGCTCTGCAGCAGCAGCAGCTCCCTGGAGTCCTGACGTGGGCTGCTCTGCAGCAGCAGCAGCTCCCTGGAGTCCTGACGTGGGCTGCTCTGCAGCAGCAGCAGCTCCCTAGTCCTGACATCGGCTGCTTTGCAGCAGCAGCAGCTCCCTGGAGTCCTGACGTGGTCTGCTCTGCAGCAGCGCCCTGGAGACTTGACGTGGGCTGCTCTGCAGCAGCTCCCTGGAGTCCTGACGTGGGCTGCTCTGCAGCAGCAGCAGCTCCCTGGAGTCCCGACGTGGTCTGCTCTGCAGCAGCGCCCTGGAGTCCTGACGTGGGCTGCTCTGCAGCAGCGCCCTGGAGACTTGACGTGGGTGATGGAGGATGGCAGTAAAACAGCCTTACTGCCACTTCATACTCCATCTCGATCTGCTTTATCCTCTCCATCAGCTCAGGGGAGGAATACAGGAGACCTGTCGTCCTGAGGATCTTGATTTGGCGTGCCGTGAACCTCAAGCGCTGCTCCAGCTCAGCAGGTGTTGCCCCAGAACACCGGGCTGGAGCGAGCGCAGACGGCATGGGCGGAGGTGCAGCGAGCCTGGGAGACAGTGCTATGGCAGACGAAGATGTGGGCTTACTTGCTGCAGCCCTCACGTAGGCTGGCTGGGAAACCACCTCCGGAACCGCTGCACGTCGGCATTTCTTGCGGCGGGAGGAGGACGTGGGCCTCACTGCCGGACCAGAGTGCACAACGAGGGGAGGAGGCGGAGAACGGCGACGAAGGGGACCTGTACCCGGAACTGGAATCGCCAACCTGGATCCTTCATAAGCCGACTGCGGCATTGACAGCCCCGCAGAACGGCGCAACGACTTTACTGCCTCCCGAGACAGGAAGGCAAAGAGGAGCTAGCCCGATGCTCATCCGCGAGGTCTGTGTTTGGCGGAAACATACTGTCACGGTTCTGTCACGGTTTACTTGGAATTGGACCCCAGAATGCAGACGAGCAGGCAGCGTGATGGTAAGTGAAAAAAAAAGGTTTAATAACAAAAACTCACACTCAGCAGGAGGCAGGAACAAAACAACGGACGGGCAGGCGAGACAGGCATGGCATGATAAAAAAAAAAACAAGACTTGGTTAGAGAACTAGACATGAGCATGAAAGCAAGGAGACAGCTTAACTTGAAGCAGGTGAACTGAATAAACTTAATTAACAGAACAAAACGTGACTGGAGCAAAACAGACTCTTGAACACAAACTAGAAAAACATGAAGCAAAAGCATAACCAGATCCAAAAACCAAACTTGACAAAACATGAACAAGATGACAAAACAAAAAGCATGAGTCAAAACCTTAACTGTGAAAAACATAAGAAGAAACCCGAAACCAAACACCAAACAACCCTACATCATGACAGTCAATTGGCCTAGCCATAACCCAAGACCTGTATCCAAGCATTTTGACAAAGAAGATTGGGCTAATATTGCCAATTTTACTACATTGCCAATTTATATTCTATAAGGTGCAGAAAAAATACAACTAATAAAAGTCTTTTTTGCACAATTGCCTTCTGCTGGCTTTTTTGACAAAATATCTGAGATGCTGCATTTGATGAGCAATTTTTAAAAGAATGTGCCTTGTACACAATACATGATCTACTCTCATATTTAATGAGGGTGTTGCTAATAGTCTGGTATGCTGACAAGGCAGGCAAGATGAAAGTTGAAGTTCTTCATTCAAACTCTCACATATTGTCTGGAAATATGCATCAGGATAGAAAGCAATCTTGGACACAAACATCTTGTCTGCTGTCAGACTGGGCTCTCTTAAAGATAAGCTGAGGAGCTCAGTCATCCAAGAGGATGCTGGAGCAGCACTGTTCCTGTGCAGCGAATGGAACTAGCTGGAGGGACTATACATCTCTTATGATATGGTACATGGATGGATGGATGGATGGATGGATGGATGGATGGATGGAACATTGAACAGAGTTGATCTGACGGATTTATTGAAAAAGTGATCCTTAATTTTGCCAGGTTTTCCAAGATGCAACATGTCAAAGCATTTATGCAGACATTTAGACTTACCTTTTCTAATAACTTCTTTAGTACTCTGGACAAACAATATGCTAGATGTATTACAAAACTGGAGTAAATTTTAAATGACACATCCAATATGTATTTCTCATGCCTTCCTTTTAATTAGATATTTTACTTATTTTTAATAAAAAAAAATTGCTGGTCATTAAAATACCTAAAATGCTTCCTTAATATAACTTGAAGCAAACAGCTTAAAATATTCTAATTACCAATTGGATAAATACTAATCCAAGCAGACTTGCTTTAGCTCTGATAAAAGCACATACTCTTGAGTTTTGGAAATCTCAAGCATTAACTAAAGGTTTGCATCAATGAAACTGATTTTTAAGCTTTCCTTAGTCTGCTACAGTGGCAGACTGATAGGTTCATTGCAGCTTACAGCCTTTGCCTCCCACAGGTGCAGCCTGTCTACGAAAGCCCTCACTGCAGTGTGTACCTCGCCTGCACATCATTGTAAATCAGTCTTGTACAGTAGGGGCTCGTCTTTGACAACCCTGCAACAGAGACCTCCTGGCAGTTGTTATTGCTGCATTCTGACTGTTCCACTGCATTCTGGGATTTGTTTGTGGTTTGAGCCTGTTCAATAAAATGCTAAAATATGATCCTACAGACCAGATAAAAAATTGTTACCTAGACTGGACAGAGCTGCACAATATATTGAATAGTCATTGCTATATTTGTATGTACAATGTTGCAATTACAAAGTTCTGCTGGAACACAATATTTGGCGCACCATACTCCAAGTGTCATGGATACTGGTAATTTTCTCTGCCTTTTGAATGGGCTCTAATGCCCTTTTTTCTCTGGCTTGACTAGGCCCTATTTGACTCCAATCCGCTTGCTTTGAGAGCGATTCCATTACTGTTTTTTCGTTCCGGTACCCATTTTTTAGGTCCCTGCCCCTGAGTAGGGACCACATGTGACGTGAATAGACTGCTGTTCAATGATTGGCCATGGGGCCAAGAGGAATGAGAAGGTTTTCGCTGAGGTAGTGTAACGAAAAGTTAATTAAACTCTAGAGCGACTATTATAATATTAAAAACCACAATGGGTCAAACCGAAATATGAATGATCTATTTACAAATTATAAACCATGTCTGAAAACTGAAAGAAAAGAAAAAAGGACACATAGCTTCTAAATTATATGCAGATGGGGCACTTTATTTAATAACATCCTAAATTTGCTGATCACACATAAAATCAGCTGTTCAGATGCACAAACATTTCCCCCAAAACACACAGAACAATACCACCATGAAACAGCATGTTTTCTAAAATTGATTGATGCTCCTAAGTGAACCACCGTCTGCAGGAGGAGGGAGCAGGCAGAGCGCAGCTGGCCGTAATTAGATTGCCTGCATTGGATCAAATTGGAAGAAGACCTTGCTGAATCCGCGGAGCATGAATACCCAATATCCAACCTAAAACTAACTTCACCGCAGTTCTGAAGTTTTGCACCTTAAAGTCCGTGTCCTCGTTATTGCCATGGCTGAGACAAACACTTCCTCATAAAGCCAAAACTTTGGCCTCAGGCAAACGTTGGAGTATTACCAGTCCAGACATCGGCATCTCTCCTTTCTGCCTCTCCTGCCACACCCCTCACATAAAAAACCCTGAGGCTTTTTTTTATAAGTTTTTAATGGGCTGTGGCCCAGATAATTATCCTTTTGGATCATTTTATACATGAACATGTAAGACATTCTTGCATATACAGGTCCTTCTCAAAATATTAGCATATTGTGATAAAGTTCATTATTTTCCATAATGTCATGATGAAAATTTAACATTCATATATTTTAGATTCATTGCACACTGACTGAAATATTTCAGGTCTTTTATTGTCTTAATACGGATGATTTTGGCATACAGCTCATGAAAACCCAAAATTCCTATCTTGCAAAATTAGCATATTTCATCCGACCAATAAAAGAAAAGTGTTTTTAATACAAAAAACGTCAACCTTCGAATAATCATGTACAGTTATGCACTCAATACTTGGTCGGGAATCCTTTTGCAGAAATGACTGCTTCAATGCGGCGTGGCATGGAGGCAATCAGCCCGTGGCACTGCTGAGGTCTTATGGAGGCCCAGGATGCTTCAATAGCGGCCTTTAGCTCATCCAGAGTGTTGGGTCTTGAGTCTCTCAACGTTCTCTTCACAATATCCCACAGATTCTCTATGGGGTTCAGGTCAGGAGAGTTGGCAGGCCAATTGAGCAGAGTGATATCATGGTCAGTAAACCATTTACCAGTGGTTTTGGCACTGTGAGCAGGTGCCAGGTCGTGCTGAAAAATGAAATCTTCATCTCCATAAAGATTTTCAGCAGATGGAAGCATGAGGTGCTCCAAAATCTCCTGATAGCTAGCTGCATTGACCCTGCCCTTGATAAAACACAGTGGACCAACACCAGCAGCTGACACGGCACCCCAGACCATCACTGACTGTGGGTACTTGACACTGGACTTCTGGCATTTTGGCATTTCCTTCTCCCCAGTCTTCCTCCAGACTCTGGCACCTTGATTTCCGAATGACATGCAGAATTTGCTTTCATCCGAAAAAAGTCCTTTGGACCACTGAGCAACAGTCCAGTGCTGCTTCTCTGTAGCAAAGGTCAGGCGCTCCTGCCGCTGTTTCTGGTTCAAAAGTGGCTTGACCTGGGGAATGTGGCACCTGTAGCCCATTTCCTGCACACGCCTGTGCACGGTGGCTCTGGATGTTTCTACTCCAGACTCAGTTCACTGCTTCCGCAGCTCCCCCAAGGTCTGGAATCGGCCCTTCTCCACAATCTTCCTCAGGGTCCAGTCACCTCTTCTCGTTGTGCAGCGTTTTCTGCCACACTTTTTCCTTCCCACAGACTTCCCACTTGATACAGCACTCTGGGAACAGCCTATTCGTTCAGAAATTTTTTTCTGTGTCCTACCCTCTTGCTTGAGGGTGTCAATAGTGGCCTTCTGGACAGCAGTCAGGTCGGCAGTCTTACCCATGATTGGGGTTTTGAGTGATGAACGAGGCTGGGAGTTTTAAAGTCCTCAGGAATCTTTTGCAGGTGTTTAGAGTTAACTCGTTGATTCAAATGATTAGGTTAATAGCTCATTTAGAGACCCTTTTAATGATATGCTAATTTTGTGAGATAGGAATTTTGGGTTTTCATGAGCTGTATGCCACAATCATCCGTATTAAGACAATAAAAGACCTGAAATATTTCAGTTAGTGTGCAATGAATCTAAAATATATGAATGTTACATTTTCATCATGACATTATGGAAAATAATGAACTTAATCACAATATGCTAATATTTTGAGAAGGACCTGTACAATAATACAAACATCACTAGTATTTAGTTTATTGGTGGTTTTTTATTAACTTTATTTATTTTGTTTTGTTTCATGCAGATTAATGTGATAATGTCACACAGTAACGCTAATATCGCCAGAGTGCAGTACACTAATGGCTGGAGGAGGGGCTTCAGCCAACATAGCTCCAGCTGTCAGTGGGTCAGTG